>NW_028082295.1:1219294-1819294 GCF_014824575.4 Sturnira hondurensis
GGGGACAGAAGCATAAAATGGGTACAAATAGCCTCTTCAACAAATGGTGTTGGGAGATCTGGAGAGCTACAGGCAAAAAACGAAACTCAACCACCAACTTCCACCATACACAAAAATAAGCTCAAGGTGGATAAAAGACATAAGTATAAGTCACAACATGCTAAAAGTCCTAGAGGAGAATATAGGCAGGAAAATCTCAGATATTCCACTTAGCAATATTTTCACTGATATGTCCCCTTGAGCTAGGGACATAAAGGAAAGAATAAACAAATGTGACTTCATCAAATCAAATGCTTCTAAAGATTGAGGCATAGGTAGATAGGCTGTGCCTCCTAGCACAACCAAAAGAAGGACAACAACAAATTTTAAAACAAAAACCAACCAGAACTTCCAGAAAATCAAATTGTATGAAAGTCCGACAACCAAGGAGTTAAAGAAGAAACACTTATGCAGACCAGTAGGAAGAGCAGAGACAGGGGCCAGGTGCAGAGGACTCGTGGCAAGGCAGCTTGCTAGAGGGCCAGTGCAGACGAGGAGGAAGCTGGCACACTGGGCAGTTCCACATTTGAGTGCAGATAAATTGGGAGGAACAACAGGGGAGTGAGACAGACAATGCAACCCAGGGTTCCAGCAGGGGAAATAAAGCCTCAAAACCTCTGAGTATAAAAATCCTTGGGGGTTTACAGCAGTGCGAGAAACTCCCAGCCTCACAGGAGGGTTTGTTGGAGAGATCCACAGAGTCCTAGCATGTACACAAACCACCCACCCAGGAATCAGTACCAGAAAAGCTCAGTTTGCTTGTGGGTTGCAGGGGAGGTGACTAAAAACTGGTGGAGAGCAGAGCAAGAAGCACTATCACTTCTCAGACGCTTCCCCCACATACAGTCCCACAGCATAGCGACATGGGTTGCCCCTCCCTGGTAAAAACTTAAAGCTCCACTCATTACCACATAACAGGTGTGCTGAGACACACACAAAAAATAATGGCCCAAATCAAAGAACAGATCAAAGTTCCAGAAAAAATACAACAAAGCAATGAAGAGATAGCCAATCTATTATATGCACAGTTCAAAACACTGGCAATCAGAATGCTCACAGAATTAGTTGAATATGGTCACAAATTAGAGAGGAAAATGAAGACTATGAAAAGTGAAATAAGGAAAAATGAGCAGGGAAACAATAGTGACAGGAAGGAAGCCGGGGTTTGAATTAACGGTTTGGGCCAGAAGAAGAAATAAACATTCAACCAGGACAGAATGAAGAAACAAGAATTCAGAAAGATGAGGAGAGGCTTAGGAACACTTGGGACAACTTTAAATGTTCCAACATCCAAATCATAGGGGTGCCAGAAAGAGAAAAGGAAGAGGAAAATTTTGAAAACTTATTTGCAAAAATAATGAATGAGATTTTCCCCATTCTGGAAAAGGAAATAGACTTCTAGGAAATCCAGGAAGCTCAGAGAGTCCCAAAAAGTTGGATCCAAGGAGGAACACACCAAGGCACATCATAGTTAAATTACCCAAGATTAAAGATAACGAGAGAATCTTGAAAACAGCAAGAGAAAAGGAGATAAAGAAATTCCCATACAACTGTCACCTGATTTCTCAAAAGAAACATTAGAGACCAGAAGGGGCTGGAAAGTATATTTGCCAATGATACCTCTGACAAGAGTGTGATCTCCAAAATATATAAAGATCTCACAGGACTCCACTCCAGGAAGACAAACAGCCTGGTTAATTCATGGGCAAATAACCTGAACAGACACTTCTCCAAGGAGGACATACCAAAGGCCAGAAACATATAAAAGGATGCTCATCATCACTAGCTATCAGAGAGGTGCAAATTAAAACCACATGAGATACCACTTCTCACCGGTTAGAATGGCCATCATAAATAAATCAACAAGCAATAACCGCTAGCTTGGATATGGTGAAAAGGGCACTCTAGTGCACTGTTGGTGGGAATGCAAACTTGTGTAGGCACAGTGGAAAACAGCATAGAATTTCCTCAGAGAGACTATTGAAGATGGTGGCAAGGTAGGTGGGAGCAGAGTACGCTTCCTCCTATGCACAGGTGGAACACCTAGCGGAACACCTGTTCTGAGGAACAGAGTGTACAGCCTACAAAATTCCAGCTTAAATGAAATTTGTAGTCCAGAATTGTGGAGGACATTGAAAAGCAGATGGTAAGGAGATTGCATTAGGACATTAAGGTCCCTGGAACCTGCACAGGGGACCAAGGCTGCTGTGGTCCCAGCCTAGTGCCTGCCATGGGATCCTTGGAAGAAAGCCAAATCAACGGCTCCTTCCCCTACCAAACACAGAGGACAGAGTGGTACCAGGATGGACCTAGATGCGTGAAGTCACTGGAGGGAATAAAGACAAATTGGGAGGCACACAGAGGCAGTGTTCACCCTCTCGGACTTTGGACCCTAGTTAGGTCATTACCAGAGAAATTTGGGAGCTGGGTAAAACCTGGAGAAGGAAGAATAGTTGGGCCGTTACAGACCCTGACCCAGATAGTCTTCAGTCTGGTTAGAAAGTTGGGCTGTGAAAAGCTGGCACTTGTTAAGAAGGCGGGCTTAAACAAGAGGATTTTTTTTTTAAAGTCTCTCAACCAATGTTTAAGGAAGTCTCAAGCAGGAGCTGCCTGCTGCTACCATGGCTCTTGAGAGGCTGGCTGGCAAAGAGGAAGGTGGAGGCATCCCACAGGGACCATTCAGAGGAGAGCAGAAGGGCTAGGGAGTCAGTAATCCCCAGAAAGACTTGGCCCAGTTGGAGAGCTGAACTACCCTGAAGAGACTCTGAGAGCATGTAGCACCTAAGCCAGCAAAAAGGGAGAAGGTAGTGTGTGAGTTGCCCCTAATTACTGCACCTCATAGATGGTACAACTGGTGTACTAAATGTGCCAGCCTGGTGCAGATGGAAAATGGGGTCCCAGCAGCACATGGAGGACCTGGGCTTGAGGCTGGGCAACTGTGAAGATTGTGGCCCAGACCTGTACCCCAGCCCTGCAAAACCATAGAAAGAGAAAAATGTGACACCCAGCTCCCCTCAGCCTACTGCATCCAGGAAGACCAGCAGAACTTGCTTAGCGGTTTTAAAATCAGCAAGAAGCTTCCCCCACTACATAAGGCAGTAAGACCTCGAGGTATGAAAGGTCCAGGGACAGACCCAAACCAAGAAAGCAAGGCTAACCCCAACAAATGAGAAACTGAGACAAATTTCACTTTGCTATTCTAGAGAACTTGCATGTTACTGTTTATTTGTGTTATTATTTTAAATTATTTTTTACTTTTATTTTATTAGTATTTTTAAATTTTTCTTCTTTCTGTTCACTTTGTTTAATTGCATTGCTTGACTGGTTTTCCTTATTCTCTCTTTTATAGTGTATTTTAATTTTCTTTCTCTCACTTCACTCATATTCCAATATCACACTACTCTTGGTCATGTACTTCCTATCTTATTATTCAGATAGTATAGTTATTATCATATTATTATTGTTCCAGGATTATTGTAAAGAATTGTTATTCCATATCATTGTAAATACTACACAGCACCTCTCCCTGATCTTAGAATATTTCACTAACTTCCAGAGATTTATTACTCTTGTGGTCAACTCTATTCTCTGGCACACTACCCCTAATTTCTATCCTTTACTCTCACTATATCTCATCATCTGACCTCACACAAGCACTGTGTTTTCTGGATTCAGCTCACAATCCTTCCTCCCTCTAACAGGAGTTTTATTCCTTTTTCACTTAAAAAAAGGCTCTGGTTGGGTGAAATATCATAGTTAATGCTATACTTATCCACAGGATCTCCTATCTCTTCTCTATATGTTGGTACTTTAAATCCCATAGAATACTCTCCAGCTGCCTTAATCCATTTTGCCTTCCCCAGGCAACTGATCACATACAAGAATAGGTGGGAACTGTGAACAGCAATATACCTGCTGGAAGATAGAACCCACCAAAAAAAAAACAAAACACGAAGAGGTAAAAACCTAAGTACAACAAAAGAGCCCACACAAACAAAAGAAAGGGCAAACCTAGAGCATCCAGACAAGAAAATCAAAGAGACCACTCCACTGAATTTCATAGAATTTCTACATAGAAGTTCACCCTGCAAAGACAGGTAGCAAGTGGAACATTAGGAAGTGCAGAAACAAACAAAAAGAGTCACCTAAAGTGGGGAGACAAAAAAGAAGCTGCAATCAAAAGAAAAGGGAGACTCCCCACTAAAAGAGCTAAAGGAAATGGAAGCGAACAAACTATCAGATAAAGATTGATTATAAAGATACTCAAGGAAATCACAGACAACTACAAGGAACTGAGTGAGAACTACAACAGTATGAAAAAGGCAACAGAAACTATAAACAAAACCAGGAACAAATGAAAAATACAATTTCTGAAATAAGAAACACACTTAGAAGTAATTATAAGCAGGCTGGATGAAGCAAAGGACCAAATTACTGAGCTGGAAGACAAGGTAGAGAGAAACACCCAGATAAAACAGTTACATGAAAAAAGACTGAAAAAATATGAAGAGAGCTTAAGGGAATTCCGAGATAACATGAAACACAACAACATTCAAATCATAGGGATATCAGAAGAAGAAAAGGAACAAGGGATAGAAATGCTGTTTGAAGAAATAATCACAGAAAACTTTCAAAACCTGGAGAGGAAAAAAGCCACCCAAGTGCAGGAGGCACAGAGTAGGCCTTTTTGAGTTCAGTCAAAATGATCCCAAAGCGGTCTACTCCAAGACATATCATAATTAATGTGTGAAGTTTTAAAGACAAAGAGAGAATCTTAAAAGCAGCAAGGGAGAAATAAGAAGTAACATACAAAGGTGCTCCTATAAGGCTAGCAGCTGATTTCTTAACAGAAACACTCCAATCCAGGAGAGAATGGCAAGAAATATTCCAAGTAATGAAAACCAAAGGCCTGCAATGAAGACTACTGTACCCAGCAAGGCTCTCAGTTAAAATGGAAGGTGAAATAAGGAGATTCCCAGACAAAATAAGGCTGAAAGAATATATCTCCTCCAAACTAGCACTACAGGATATGCTAGGTGTCTTCAGAAGATCCACTAGGTGTCCCAGCTGGGTACACAAACAAGTGGGTTCAGCTCCTACCTATCTCACCACCATCTTTGCCTATCACCAAATTATGTGAACTTTAAAATGTCAACTTAATATATACAATGGAGTGAACTGTTTCAAAATTATTTTGGGGAGTATGTGAGAAAAATCTTTATAAACTGCTATTCTTCAAAGGTAGTCCTGTTAGAAATGCCTCACAAAAAGAGTATTTGATCAAATAAATTGGGGAGTGCTTCAAATCCCTAATTTAAAAACTTACAACACAAAACTCTGAGAAGTCCTAGGGTAAAAAGGCGTGTTTTACTCTGTTTAATCCAGTGTTTCCCAAATTTATTTGATCACCAATATATTTTCTTAAATATCCCTTTTAAAAACTATGGTGTAGTTTCAGAAAAACGCTGCCCTACTGCCATATTATATCCCCCTAGCTACTTGAGTTAATGAATGCCCTGAAAAAATTGTGAATGAAACAGTACATGAGAAAAGTAAATGAAAATAATACTGACATACATTGCAACTATGCAAAATTGTTTACTGGCTGAAACAATTTTGAACCAATGTAGATACCATCTGCCATTCTTGTTTTTTTTTTCTGTAAAGTTGCTTAAGACAAGTCATAAGAGAAGGGAGCACATGCGAAGGTAGGCAAGAAGAGATGGTAGTGGTTAACTGATTCAGGAGAAGGTGCTAAGCACAGAATAGAGCTCTGGGTCCTGAAAGATCTATGGGATTTACACCAAATGTCAGTATCTGGGGAAGTGTCTCCACTAAGGAACTTGTTTTAACCTGCAGAGCTCAACTCTTGGGAATAACTATTCAGTGTGATCTGGTGGACAGTTAGGGGCAAAAGAGCCAGTCTCAAAGTTGTAAGGGAGCCATTTATGCCATTTGGATAAGCCATCACCAGTTCAGTCCCTTTGGGAAGACCTGGAGCAGCTGGCTGGGTTTTATGGTCTCTGGGGTGGTTGTATTTCTTCTTCCCAGAGAATTCAACTCTTACAGGTTCTGAGAGTTCCGTGGTAGACTCAGCTCAGCTTGTCACATCTTAGGGATAACATCAAAGCATCTGTGAAACAAAGTTTCTGACCTTTAAAAAGAAGAAGGAATCTTAGGTGAACAACTCCATAGCAAATCTAATATAAGACCCTCTGGCACCTATAGGGGTGTGAATAAATCTAACAGGGCCCCCAACCAGTCTCATTTCTCCAAAGGAACCTGTATGAGGACAGGAACTACTGGAACTACTTAGATGGTTACAGTAGGGAAGTTAATGAGCTATACCATCTTCACTCTAAGAGAATATTTGGGCATTTTAGCTCGCTAAATAAAGCTCCCACTTCTTAAATGACAAAATGCTAAATAATCAATCATTGATTATCTGAGAGTTTATCTAATTGCAGATTACCTATATTGTGTGTGTGTGTGTGTATTCTGAAAGTAGATAATTTACTATACTACATGCACTTTTCATATTTTTATTGAGCTGAAATTTACATGACATACAATTAACCATTTTAAAGTATACAATTTAATGGTATTTAGGATATTTACAAGGTTTTCCAACCACCATCTCCACATAGTTTTAAAACTTATTCATTATCCCATAAAAACACCCCATACCTATTAAATAATCTCTCCCTACTTCCACTTCCCTTCAGTGCCTAGTGACTTTAATCTGCTTTTTCTTTGTATAAATTAATCTATTCTGAGTTTTTTGACTCTATATTAACACAAAATATTGGTTTGCAGGTTATTGTGATATCTTTGTCAAACTTGGGCATCAAGACAATTTTGGCTTCACAGAATATTTTAGTAAGTGTTCTCTTCACTTCTCTTTTTTGGAAGAGTTTGAGTGGGATTGGTGTGAATTCTTTTTGAAATGTTTGGTAGCATTCAACAGTGAAGCTATGTAGTTCTGGGCTTTTATTTTTTTACCTAAGTATTCATAGAAGCTTTATTTTTAATAGCCAAAGTCTGGAAATAAGTCTAATATCCCTCAACATATACATGGATACACAAATTGTGATATGTATGCATATATAAGAGGATATTATTCAGCAATAAAAATAAACATAACTATTAATACACACAATAATATGATTGAAGCTCAAAATATTATGATGAATGAAAACCAGACAAAAAAAATAGAGTACATACTGTATGATTTCATGTGCATAAAACTCTAAAAAATACAAAATAATCTACAGTGACAGGAAGCAGATCAGTTGTTGCTTTGAATGGGGGATAGGAATTGGAAAGTGAGACTACAAAGAAAAGGAAATATAAGAAAAGTTTTCATAAGAATGAATATGCTTGCTAATTGTGGTGATGGTTTCATGGATTTGTACACATATCAAAGTCTAACAAGTTGTATACTTTAAACATGTATAATGTATTGTATATTAATTATGCCTCAAAAAGCTGTTAAAAATAAAACTGCTAAGGGTCAACCATGAGCAAGATAATAAGAGACAAATCTATAAACTACACTCTACCTAAAAAGAAAGAGGTTAAACTAAAATTAGAATTATGTATAATGCATGTGGGATGAATACATTAGAAGAATACAGACTCATATAGGGTGCCATATAAAGATATCCTACTCATGAGTCTACTTGGATGCTTACATCAACTCTGGTACTAATTGCTTTGTGTTAACTATTAAATTGTGTCCCCCAAGAAAAAATGTGTTGAAATCCTAACTTCAGTATCTCAGAATGTGATCTTATTGGGGGGTAAGGTTATGCAAATGTAATCAGTTGAGATTATGAAGCTACAAGCCAAGGAATGCCAAAAATCGCTGTTTAACCCTAGAAGCTTGGAAGAAGCAAGGAAGGATGTGTCCTTACATTTTTCAAAGGCAGCATGGCAGTTCTGGGCTTTTCTTTGTTGGGAGTTGGGGTTATTGATTCAATTGCCCTACCTGTTATAATTCTGTTGAGAGTTTTTATTTCTTATCGAGTCAGTTTTAGTAATTTGTGTGCTTGTAAGCATTTGTCCATTTCATCTGGATTATAATTTGTTGGCATATAATTGTTCATCATATTTTCTTTTGATACTTTTCATTTCTATGAGGTCAGTAGTAATGTAGTCACTTTCATTTCTGACTTTAGTTGTATCTTTTCTCTGTTTTTCTTAGTTTAGCTAAAAGTTTGTCAATTTTGTTGATCTTTTCAAAGAACTAACTTGGTTATGTGGATCATTTCTGTTGTTTTTTCTCTATTTCATTTATCTTTTTACTAAACTTTATTATTTTGTTCCTTCTGTTGGATTAACATTTAGAGATTGTTATTCTTTTCTAGCTATTTAAAAACTACATGTTCTTTCACAATAAGACTTCACTGTCCTTTCATCAAAAAACAATGTCTATTTCCCTTATCCTAAATCTGGGTGGTTCTATGGCACATTTTGAGCAATAGAATATGGTGGAAGTTATGCTAGGTAACTTGCTCGCCTTCCAAGGTGAGGCCTCAAGACATCTGCAGCCTGTACTTTCTTCTTGGAATCTCACTTTCATTCTGTGAGGAAGTCCAGATAGTCATACAGAGAAGCCCACAGTGAGGAGACTTAAGAAACCAAGTAAGCTCCCAGCCAGCAACCAGCACCCACATGACCTGAGGCCTCTGGGATGTCCCAGCCATCCCAGATCCCCAGCAAATGTCGCATGAAGAAGAGCTGCTCCATCACTCCTCAGAATTGTAAGAAATGATGAATTGTTACTTTGAGCCATGAAGTCTCATGATAGTTTCTTATACATCAGTTGGTTCCACAGTAACCCAAGTCTTTCTTTTCCCACCACTCACCAGGGTTCCCTGAGCCATGAGGGTCAAGGAAGGAGATTGGGAGGGTAGATGACCACAAGAATTACACTTAAATCTTTCACATGTTCTGAGGCTAAAGGACTGTCTTGGATGATGAGGGGTGCTTTTTGTTTGCCTGTGAAATTGGTTGTGTCTGGAAACTGCAAAGGCATTAGAGTTCAGTCAGAAGTTCAAAAGTCAATTCAGCTGTTTGCTCCTTGGTTGTATGACTTTCAACCAAACACTTTAACTCTCTGAACTCCAACACAGTCAATGGTAAACATAGGCATTCAGCAGGGGTTTTCTGAAGATTTAATAAGATGTTTTATTCAATTTGCCAAGCATTGTAGTCCCTCAAAGAATGGTCAGTTCTGCTATTAATGCTGCTTCTCACTTTCTTCTTTACCTTGCAAATGATATAATGGGAGTGCCCCAGAAAATGGAAAAGTGGGTGTGTTAAATTTATGGATGATTTCATCTTATTTATCAGTCCTAAAACTAGGAAACTGAAGAAGGGACAAAGTGCCTCTATTCCCCAGAGAA
Organism: Sturnira hondurensis; assembly: GCF_014824575.4. Classification (NCBI taxonomy): domain Eukaryota; kingdom Metazoa; phylum Chordata; class Mammalia; order Chiroptera; family Phyllostomidae; genus Sturnira; species Sturnira hondurensis. Next base: position 1,228,744 of record NW_028082295.1, read on the forward strand.
AAATTTCTTAAGACTTTTGGAAACATAGTAGACTGTTTGAAATCATGGCATCCATTAGATGAATTGTGAAATATAAATTTATTATTCCATTTCTTATATTGAAAGTGATACAATTATAAATTATTTTTCAAGATTAAATAACAAAATCAAAGTAAAAGTAGTCTGTAAACCATTAAATAGAGAGATTAGGTCATCTATCATCCACTCACCACTCCAGTACTTATGTGCATATGCATGTCTGTGTGCACTTGTGTATGCACATATGCCTAATGCATGTATGTGTTTACAAGTCTGTGTGCATTTTTGTGTGTGTCTGAATGTATGTGTATATCCTGCATGTATATTTTGCACTGTCCTATGCCCACGGTGCTAGTGAGTCACAGAAGTTCAGGAGTGAGAGAACTTAGTCCTGTCCTGTCTTTGTCCTGAACTCAGTGTGCAACATTTATAGCAAATGTCTTTGGGTGCCAGTGTAACTCACAATAATTAGGCACCTCTTCATTCATTATTCCTCCCATCTCCTATCTCCACATGTAACCAAATTTCTGTTATATGAGGCTCCTGCCCAACAGAAACAGCTAATTCAACTAACTTGGACAACTGACCTGTAGTTGACCAATCAGATTCTTCTCTGTAGAAAGTAGGTATGAGGGTTGAAGAGAGCCAACAAATTTCTTTACAGAACTGAAATGGGAATGGGGATATGGGCACTCTCTGAGCAATGATATGAGGAGATAATTCCTGAGTTCCTTATGGCTTTCTATAACTTATTTGCAGTCCAACTGTACCTTTCCCTTGGATTCAATGGAATACTCCTGAATCATTATAATAAATTATATTTGTCTCTTTGTTTGAAGTTATTGAGATCGCTTGCTGTTTCTAACCAAATACTCTTCACTAGGGCATATGAACTAGTCACCTACCTTAATTACGTTTCCATGTCTTAACCCAGAAAAACAAAAAGAAATTTGCCCAGATCGCTTTCTAGCTCTAATTTTCATTAGATGGCACCTTCCTGAAGCCTGCCTCCGGGTAGGGTAGGGTTTTGCTTATCCTAGCAGAAAGGGATAGGAAATGACCATGGCAATCTTTTATCATCAGTCAGCTTTCTAGAAGTAACACAATGGTAGACTCTTATTTTCTCCAGAGCATGCCAGCTACAGACAGTTCATCTTTCTATATTCCAGGTAAGGGCTCACCAAGAGAAATATAAATATCTAAGTGAAGAAGAGTTTTTAAAAACAAATCAGAATAGAATACAATTTTCCAGATAAGAAGTTGGAGCATAACCCTGTAAACATAGAAATATTGGGGCCTCCACACCCTTTCTATATATTGTTTCAGTCCATTCAGAATTATATGCTTTCTTATATTATTAAGTATAATTTTGTGATCATAAATCTTGTCTTCCTAATTTGATTAAATATTCTTCAGAGTAAAGGTCATAATGTATACCTTCCTGTTCTGAATCCCTAATGTGCCCAGCCCAATTATTGATATGCAGTATCTATTCTTGAAAAATATTAAATTGCAGTCACCACCCAAATAAACCTTTGGTTAGAGATGCTCTTACTTCATCATGATTTTTGAAAAGTATATGCCATTTCCAGGGTGAAGGGACAGTTGATTGAATTAATTAATGATGCCAACATATATTCATTGGATTCATACTAAGTGTCAGAAAAAGTACACCTACTCAGTCACCCCGATGTACCCACACAACACAGCTCTCCAACAGCAAGGAAGAGAAGGCAGAGGTGAGCTGTTTTTTCAATTCTACTGACAAAAGTTCATTGAATGTGTCACAGAAGAATATTCTGCAAATAGTAGATCCTGTGTTAGTCCTGGTTATTGGATAAACAGATGAGATTAAATGTGCAAGACTATATTCATGAAAGTGCTTGTGTGAGAGAAAAGAAGAAAGAAGCTGAAAAAGGCTGGCAAAGCCACCAGACCATGATCTTAGTGAAGGAGAGTGAGAAGAAAGGTTGGGGGAACATCTCCTGGACTACCATGCTGTGTGAGCAAGTTTCAGCAAAGCAGAAGTGTCCTGTGGCTCCCTGCCCTAATATTCTACCTGGCTCAGTCACTCCCTGAGAACAGCCATGAGAGGTATTGGTTTGATGCAAATCAGTGATGGACCGAAGCAACTGGGGTCCTTAATCAATTACACCCATGTGGCTGGCAATCTACCAGGCATGACCACCACAGATGCCCACAGTTTTGCTTCATGGAATTGACAATTTTATATTAAGAAGCCACATCTCTTTTCTTTTCTTTTCTTTTCTTTTCTTACCCTGTCCATTCAGACCAAGACAAAAGAAGCTGCAGATCTCCAGAGGTAAGTCATCTTAAACATCCAATTTTAGCATCTGGAAAAATCCCCATTAGGAAGGCCATAAGAAAGCTTCCAGAACCCACGCTTTTTTCAGTCTCAGAAAGTTCAGATCACTTGACAAACATCTTGTTTCTTTCAATAGCCCAAGATTTGTTCTTCAAAAAATATAAGGTGCAATAGAAGTATATATATGAAAAAGAGACAGTCAGCCTATGCTCCAGATAATCTTTCAATCTAAATATATTGGTACATACTCTCTTGAAGTTCAAATGAAAACTAGATCTAATGCAACCAAATCCACATAATATCAAGTCATTTATAAAAAATACTTCATGGATTTTTTTCCTTCCGACTTCCAAGAAATTTGGCAAAATTGTAATATAAATAGCTAAATACACACTGACATCAAAACACCCTGAAGATTAGAGCTAAGGAAAAAAATCACTTTCTGGGACTAACAATGACTTGCTATCAACAAAAGTAAATAAAACAATTATTTTAATATATTAAAACTTGCCACTTTGTTCCTCCTCTATGGGTATGCTGGTTACACACAACAGAGCAATTTGAGCAGACAATAGTAATTACACTCATTCTGTAAAATTAAAGAGCTAAGAACTTGCTCCTGTTTTGATAACATAATGTTCTTCTACTTCTATTTTTATAAACCCTACTTACATCACCCTGGAAGAAGGAATATAATCATATTAAAATCATGTTTCCTAGCAGTTCTTAGTAGATTAATCCAGACTTGTGAATGACTTCAAAATAATAAGTTTAATAATATTTGAAGAAGTCTTATCTTTGACTGGAAAACTAGACCCATTTTGTGTTCACATTTGATCTTCCTTTGTTCAGGGAAAAGCCCTTTGGCTATTTTCCTTGGAACTACATTTTAAGTCTAATTTGGTCAAACTCAAAAGACTACAAGATTCAAATGGTAAATTTATACATATTGCTTAAATCAAATTTAAAGTTATCTTTTGTTTAGAATTTTTATTGCAAATATGGTATCCTGTCTACCAATTTGTATGATTATTCTCCTATTAGCACTGTCTACTTGGACATTGTTTTATTTATCTGTTTCATCCAACATTTGCTGATTAGTATGTACCTATCATCCTGTTAAGCCCTGTGGAGGACACAAAATATATCAAATACATTTTTATTCTCACAAGAATTTCAATTTACTCAAAGAAATAATACATGTACATATATTTCAAGAACACACAATCATATACAATCAGTGATGCAGAAGTTTAAAGTTGAGAGAGAAATTTTGGCCTCAGTTCTTGGGTGGCATTTGAGGCAGAGGGTGTAAAAGATGTGTCTGAAATGAAAAAAAGACAAAGAATATACCACACAATGAGAAAACTAGAAAGAGAGACAGAGAGGGAAGAAAACACAAAGCATGACCAGTTTTGTTGCAGGCAAGGCCCATTTACAAGAGTAGAGACACACCAAAAAAAAAAAAAAGGTAGAAAGGGCCGGGCTGTGGGGCATTTTGATGGCAACTACAGAGTTTAGCCTTCAGTAGGAAGGCAACAAGAAACCACTAAAGGATTTTAAACAGAGAAATAACATAGAGTGTTGTTTTTAAACAATATTAATCAAGTGGTAATCAAAAGTTTCTGGAAAGAAATGAAAATAAACTCATGATAACCCAAAACCTATGGGACACAGAGAAGGCAGTCCTGAGAGGGAAGTTCATAGTCATATGGGCCTATCTAAAAAAGATAGAAACATTTCAAACAACCAATCTAAACCCTACACCTACAAGAACACGAGAAACAACAACAAACACAGCCCAGAGCAAGTAGAAGGAAGGAAATCACCAAGATCAGAGCAGAATTAAATGACATAGAGACTAAAAGAACAATTCTAAGGATCAATGAATCAGGAGCTGATTCTTTGAAAAGATAAACAAAATTGACAAGACTATAAGCAGACTCATCAAGAAAAAAAGATAGAGGACCCAAATAAACACAATCAGAAATGAAAAAGGAGAGATTATAACTGATACCACAGAAATACAAAACATTGTAAGAAATTACTATGAAAACTGTATGCCAAGAAATTTGAAAACCTAGGTGAAATGAACAAAATTCTAGAAAATTCTAATATTTGAAAACTAAATAAAGAATAAGTATAAAGCCTAAACAGACCAATAACAGAAGAAAAATTGAAGCAGTAATAAAAAAACTACCAACAACAACAACAACAACAACAAAAATCCCTGGACCTGATATTTTGTAGAATTCTCCTACAAAGGGAGAGGAGAATTCTACAAAGCTTTTAAGGAAGAGCTAACCTCTGTCCTTCACAGATTATTCCAAAAAATTCAAAATGATGGAAGACTTCCAAACTCTTTTTATGAAGCCAGCATCATCCTAATCCCAAAACCAGATAAAAACACAACAAAGAAAGAAAACTTCAGGCCAATGTTGCCACTGAACATAGATGCTAAAATCCTCAACAATATATTGGCAAACCACACTCAGAAATATGTTAACAAATCATACACTATGACCACGTGGGATTCATCCCAGGGATGCAAGGACGGTACAATATTTGCAAATCAATAAATGTAATACGTCACATAACAAAGGCAAAGACAAAAATCACATGATCATATCAATAGATGTGAAAAAAGCATTTGATAAAGTACAAGACCCATTATGATAAAAATACTCAGCAAAGTGGGAATAGAGGGAGAATTCCTCAACATAATAAAGGGCATATATGAGAGACCTACAGTCAACATTATACTTAATGGGCAAAAACTAAAAGCTTTTCCACTAAGATCAGGAACAAGACAAGGTTATCCAATTTCACTTCTATTCAACATAGTATTGGAAGTCCTAGCCACAGTAATCAGAAAAGAAAAGGAAATAAAAAGCATCCAAATTGGATAGGAGGAAACAAAACTGTCCATGTTTGTAGATGACCTGATAGTGCGAAAAAAAAATTCTATATACTCAGGAAAAAAATGCTGAACCTAATAAATGAATTTGGCAAAACAGCAGGATAAAGTCAATATCCAAAAATCAAAGGCATTTTTATATGCCAACAATGAAACATCAGAAAAAGAAATCAGGAAAAAATGCCATTTGATATAGCAACAAGAAAAATAAGGTACCTAGGAAGAAACCTAACCAAGGAGGTAAAAGACCTGTATGAAGAAAACTACACAACACTGAAGAAAGAAATCAAGGAAGACACAAACAAATGGAAACATATACCATGTTCATGGATTGGAAGAATTAACATCATCAAAATGTCCATACTAACTAAAGAAATTCATAGATTCAATGCAACACCTATTAAAGTACCAATGACATATTTCACAGATATTGAACAAACATTTCAAAAAAAATTTATATAGAACGATAAAGGATCCCAAATAGCCTCAGCAATTTTGAGAGAGAAGAGCAAAGTAGGAGGGATCACAATACCTGATACCAAACTGTACTACAAGACTACTGTAATCAAAGCAGACTGGTACTGCCATAAAAACAGACACATAGACCAAAGGAACAGACAGAGAGCCCAGAAATAAACCCAAGTCTCCAAAGTCAATTAATTTTTGACAAAGTGGGCAGCAGCATAAAATGGAATAAAAATAACTTCTTCAACAAATGGTGTTGGGAGAGCTGGAGAGCTACATGCAAAAAAATGAACCTTGAAGCCCCTGGCTGGTGTAGCTCAGTGGATTGAGCACGGGCATGCAAAGCAAAGGATTGAGGTTCGATTCCCAGTCAGGGCACATGCCTGAGTCGCAGGCCAGTTCCCAGCGGGGGACACAGGAGAGGCAACCATACATTGATATTTCTCTCCCTCTCTCCTTCCTTTCCCCTCTAAAGATAAATAAATAAAATCTTTAAAAAGTGAAACCTGAGCACCAACTTACACCATACACAAAAATAAACTCGAGGTAGACAAAAGATTTAAACATAAGTTGTGACACTATTAAAGTCCTAGAAGAGAACATAGGCAGGAAAATCTCAAATATTTCACACAGCAACATTTTCACTGATATGTTCCCTAGAGCAAGGGACATAAAGGAAAGAATAAACAAATGGGATCTCATCAAAATTAAAAGCTTCTGTACAGCTAAAGAAAACAGTATGAAAATAAAGAGAAAACCAACCTTATGGGAAAACATATTTGCCAATAATACCTCAGACAAGAGTTTAATCTCCAAAATATACAAAGAACTCACACAACTGCACTCTAAGAAGACAAGCAACCCAATTAAAAAGTGGGCAAAGGACTTGAACAGACACTTCTCCAAGGAGGACATACAGAGAGTCCAGAGACACATGAAAAGATGCTCAATATCGCTAGCTATCAGAGAGATACAAATTAAAACCACAATGAGATACCACGTCACAACAGTCAGAATGGCTATCATAAACAAAGCAATAAACAAATGTTGGAGAGGTTGTGGAGGAAAGGAAACCCTAGTGCACTGTTGGTGGGATTGCAGACTGGTGCAACCACTGTGGAAAACAGTATGGAATTTTCTCAGAAAACTAAAAATGAACCTGGCTTTTGACTCAGGAATTCCGCTGCTAGGATTATATTCTAAGAACCCCGAAACACCAATCCAAAAGGGCCTATGCATCCCAATGTTCATAGCAGCACAATTACAATAGCCAAGTGCTAGAAGCAACCTAAATGTCCATCAGTAAATGAATGGATCAAAAAAATTGGTACATTTATACAATAGAATTCTATGCAGCAGAAAGAAAGAAGGTGCTTCTACCCTTTGCAACAGCATGGATGGAACTGAAAAGCACCATGCTGAGCAAAATTCATCAGGCAGTGAAAGACAAATACCATATGATCTCACCTTTAGCAGGAACCTAATCAACAAAACAAACAAATAAGCAAAATATAACCAAAGATACTGAAATAGAGAATAGGCTGAGAGTGAACAGAGGGGAGAGGGGAAGGAATTTCAGGGGAAAAGGGGAAGGGTTAACAGGAACAAATATAAAAAATACATGGACAAAAACTAAGGGGGGTGGAAATGGGAGGGAGGTAGGGAGCACTGGGGTGGGGGTTGGGCTGGGCTTGGAGTAAAAGACAGAAAACTGTACTTGAACAACAATTAAAATAAAATCAAATTTTTAAAAAAGATATCAATCCAATGGTAACATGTAGATTCCTGAAAAAAAAAAAAAGACAACTAGAGTTTAGAAACAAGGAAGTACCACAAGAATCAGAGCATGAATACTAGGGACCGAGGGTGTGGCAATGGGAAGGGGAAGTGGGGTCAAAAAAGAGTCTGGACAGGCTGTAGACACTGGAGTGAAGATGGCAAAAGAGATGAACTCAAAAAGTGACCCAGTCTAAGCCTGAATGATGAAAATGACATGCAACCAACAAAAATTAGAATAGCAAGGTCAAGGAGAGGCTGGTATAGACAAAAGGATGCAGAGACAAAGAAATGATACAAAGTTTATTCTTAACCACATGGAGTTTGTGGTGTGAACAGTATATTCCTAGTCACTTGTTAAGAAATAAATTCAGGCAAGAATTTCTAGGCTTGTGACTGAAATTTAGGAGTGGTAAGAGTGAGAAAGAGAGGTGTATCTCATAGGTCTCCATAAGCCCATGAAATTAAACAACACAGTGGGGAGAAAAAAAGAGTGTATGCAGAGTAAGAGAAGAGCAGAAAATGGAGTCCAAGATAAAATTCTGAGAAGTCTTCTGCCCCTGTAGGTGTCCCTTCCTGTAATATATTAAGGGAAGGGAGTACCAGTGGTGTGATTGCCCCTCCATTATCATACTTTCCCCTCAGCCCTTCTCAGTATTACCCTGAGCAACGCATACTGCTCTTCATCATCTGAGACTCTGGATCCCCTGCTTTTTTTCAATATGATATATTTGAGAGGGGTGGGGATGGTACAGAGATGTCAGCATGTATTCTTCCTGGGATGCTCCTTATTTATCCAGAAAACCACTAAAACAAGGCTCTGGGCATGCAAAAAATCTTTATTAAAGTTTAATGGATAATTATAGGAGAAGATAATGTAGAAAACAAGGAAACTTAAGCCTCTATGCTAAATAGATTATTATACCCCAGAATCTTAGAGAAGGGGACAACACCATTCCTTTTACAGAGCACATTCAATTGCCTGGTCTTGCTTTCATGACTTAAAGACCATCCTTCTATTTCTCTCCTTAAAAAATATCCATCTTACTTTTCATTGTTGCTTTGCAAATCTCCACACCTCTGTCTGAACCCAGTGGATTCCCTAACACTGGACCACATCATTGCTTCATCCTGACACACAAGTCAGAGAACACAGCTAGCTACCAGGAAATTTCCCAGAGTGTTAGTTAATTCATTTAGAATGACAACACAGGCTTCAGAAGAAGAGTCCACAGTGGTCTTTCCTACTGCAAGTTCAGTCCCCTCTCAGGCATCTTCATGGTGGGAGTTGAGGATACCACTCTAAATTGTCCTGCATGTAACATGAAAACACAATTTCACACACCCTTTCCAAGGAGAAACAATAATTCTTATAGACAATGTAGTCTAAATAAACATTAAGAAAGATAAGCATTTTCTAAAAGGCAATATAATCTATAACAATTTCCCCAATCTATCACTGAAATAGCTTTCTACATTGTCAGGTAGAACAAGTTTTCCTTTTTTTGTTCATTCCCCTTCTCTAGGGCATACTGGCTTACCTGTGAGACACTTGGCTTTCCAACAACAGAATCATCCACCCATCCCAAAGACCCTGCAGAAACTCTGAAATTATAGTTGCATTAGAAAAAATGTGAGGAAAGCATCCAGCTATAGTAATGAAAAGTAAAAAAAAAAATAAGGAAAATCGAATTACAATTTAGGCCAAGGGAAAAGTTAATTTAGGGCGGAAGCTAGGCTGCAGTTTCATGTACTCCAAAAAAAACAACATAGAAGAAAATGACAAAAAGTCACTACCAACCTAAATGTCATTGGTGACTGTCTAAAAAAGAGTTTCAATAGAATGGGGTGGGCATAGACTAAAAACCACAATGGTTTTCTCTTGAGGAAAGTATATCAATGTATAGAAGGGAAAAGAGGAGATCATGGCTTAAAATGGTAGAAGATTTGGGGTAGGGTTTTATTCAGGTGAGAAATACCTGGAAACGGTTTTACTCAGATAGATAGGAGAGATTGAAAACAGACTATCTCTAGTTTATGAAACAAGGCTAGATGGGAATTGGGGAGATAGGAGACAGAAAGATGAAGCATGCTGACTCATTTTATCTTGAGAAGGGGATAAAAACAAAAATGTAGGCCTTAATATCCAGGATATATAAAGAATTCCTATAACTCAAAAACAAAAACAAAAAACCCAATTTTAAAATGGGCAAAGGAAGCACTTGATGGACATTATTCTAAAGAAAAAATACAAGTGGCAAATAAGCACATGAAAATATCTCAACATCATTAGTTATTAGGGAAATGTAAGTCAAAACAACAATGATATAACATTTTATATGTACTAGGATGGTTGTGATAAAACACAAACAAACAAAATCAGAAAATAACAAGTGTTGATAAAGATGTGGAAGAGTTAGAACACTTGCATATTGCTGGGAAGAATGCAAAATAGTGTAGCCGCTCTGGAAAACATTTTGGTGGTTCCTCAAAAAGTAAAACATAGAGTTACCATATGACTTACCATATGATTCCACCCTTATACATACTCCAAAAATTGAAACAGGGACTCAAACAGATATTTGTCCGTGGATGTAAAAAGCAGCATTATTCATATTAGCCAAAAAGTGGGAACAACCCAAGTGTCTTTCAACAGATGAATGGATATCTTAGTTAGGGTTTGCCAGAGGGACAATAGATTAGATAAATAGGTATATAGATATAATAAGATTTATTACAAAGTATTGGTTCACATGATTAGAGTCCAAGAAGTCCCATGAGCTATGTCTGCAAAGCTGAAGACCCAGGAAAGCTGGTAGTGAAGTTCAAAGACCTGCAAACTGAAGGGCAATAGTATAGATTCCAGTCCAGGTCTGAAGGCCTGAGAACCAAAAGCTTTGAGGGAAGGAAAGGGCTGAGGTCACAGCTTAATCATTCAGAGAGTGAATTCAATCTGTCTCCGCCTTTTTGCTATACTTAGGCTTTAAGCAGATTGGATAATGCCCACCCCCATTGGAGAGAGCCATATGCTTTATTCAGTCCACCAATTCACATGCTAATCTTCCCCAGAAACATCTTGGTAGATACTCACAGAAATAGTGTTTGATCAGATACCTGGGCATCCATGGCCCAGTGAAGGTGACACATAAAACTAACCATCACAACAGATAAACAAAATGTGGTATACGAAGGATATTATTCAGCCTCAAAAACAAATGAGGTTCTGAAGGGAGGAAGATGACGGTGAAGTAGAAGGGAGCTTTGCCAACTTGCCCTTGCACCTAGCTGGGACGTTTAGCTGATCTGAAAAATAAACTGAACAGATGAGAGAATTTTAGCTGATTTGAAGTTTGGAAGCCAAAGTGTGCAAAGGACACTTCAAAACAGGCCCTAAGGAGGTTTTGTAGGCAGACAGGAAAATCTCTGGGCCTGGAGCCAGAGATGGTGGCTGCCACAGAGACATCAAAGTAGAGCCAGGTCAGTGATAGCAGCCTAGCAACTCCCTCCGCTTCCAGGGAAGGGAAATCACAGACTGCTTCAGGAATGACTTAAAGTCACTAGGGAAAAACAGCACACATGCACACACATGCACACACATGCACACACATACAAAGCTGTCTGACACCCAAGCTGGAGCCAGAACCCTGGAAACCAATGCCAGAGAGTGGGGGAGGGACCCTGGAAGCACTTGAAGCTGGGAGAAAAGGTGGACTGAGACTGGTTGTGACTCGGATAGACACTGGACTTGCCAGAGTTGGAGTGTGTGGAAAGCCAGGCAGTGGCTTGGAGTAGCAGTGGCACCCAGAGACTTTTTTCAAAAGGTTCATGCTGGGCAGGGACCTCATCTGTGCAGCTGCCTGGCCAATAAGGAGGGAAGATTGTGTGTAATTTGCTCCCACTCAGTGCACCTTGTGGATTGATCAAGGGGTGCAAAGCAAGGTGGTTTATCGGCACCATCTCAGCACAATTACACAGAGTGGAGAGTGCAGGCCACACGGTGCTCTGAGGGAGTGAGCTAGAAACTGGGCACGTGTGATTATTGTGGCCCAGACTGAGTCCCTTCCTTCACAGAACTACTGGAAAGGAAAAACTGAGCCTTGCACATACAGGAACTGGAAACATCTGCAAAACCTGCTGGGTAGCCTTAACAACCAGCAGGGAGGTTTTTTGGTTTTGTTTTTGTTTTTTTCCCCAAGAGTAAGACATCAAGGCTAATACCCAAAGGCCCATTATAAACTCCCCACAGGGAGACAAAGTACTCTGGCTCCTGGGATTCTGTTTCACTGAGGCCATCAAAACCGGAAGTTAAGAAAGGGTACAACAAGGGGATTCGGGGTACTGCCCAGACTTGGCTGGCACACAGAGTTGTAGAATAACACCAAGCAAGAGAGAGCTGATGCTCTTATACAGATTAACCCCTAGCCCCCACCCCCACCCCCACCACTCATCATGAAACTGACAGCTATTTAAGAAGAAATTACACATTATTGGAAATAGATTGGGACAGACTAAGATGGGAGTTATAGAGGCAGGGTAAACACACTCACAATTTTCCAAGAAGACTGAACAGTGCCTCCCAGACAAGACACAAAGACGTCACCTCACCTCTTCTGCAGCAGAAGCTCCCTCTAGAGGCAAAAGGAGATACAAGCGGTGTTGCCAAAAGTTGGAAGACCCACTCCGGACCTGGAGCTGAGAGAAAACCAGAGACCCAGAGATGGGTGCAGGTGGAAATCAGAAGGTGAAAACCAACAACTGAGAGAAATTTCACCTTGCTCTTCATGAGAACTTGCATTTTTCTTTTTTCTTTCAGTTATTTTGCTTTTTAAAAAAAAATTTTGCTTGCTTGTTTTTCTTCCTTTCATATTGCATTTTAATTTTGCTTCTTTCACTTCACTCATATTCCCAATAACTCACTACTCTTGATCTTTTTATTCTTCTTATTCACATTATATGTATATATTTTTCATATTATTGTTATTCTAAATGCCACATGGTTCCCTTCCTTGGTATTAGTACATTTTACTATCTTCCTGAGCTTTATTACTCTTGTGGTTAACTCTATTTTCTCTCATACTATTGTTGGGAACCGCCCTGCCTAGTTTCAGGAGCTGTAAACCCCCCATGGCTAAGTCTGGGTGAGCAACCTTTGGAGCATAAGCCACTAAAGAGACAAAGCTTATCTCCCTGTCATGAGCACCACTTCTGCTCCTTCATCTGTAATTGGCCCCAATGCTTGATCAGTTAGCCAATGATGGGTAAGATTCCCCAAGGGGGGAATCACCTAAGACAGGCATGATCACGTGGAGGCCCAAGGGAAGGACTTGGGAGGCTATGGAGGAAGGGGGTGATGGGCCCTCCCCCCCCCAGCTTTGACAAAGCCTGAGTCCTCAGTCTGTCTGCGAGAAGGCTCCTAAATTTCTTGGCTATCTGCCTCCTCTGTCTGACTTAAGCCTGAAACAATGACAGGGGGCGATGCACCCCTGTGCTGGAAAGGGCGGGCTCTCCATGTGATCAGGCCTGAGAAAGGATATATAAAATCCTGTGAAGTCTGCTTTGCTAAGAATGCTCTTAGTTAAATGATAAAGGCCCAAGCAGGAAATGACTTTTTTCCCCAAAGTTTTGTAGCCTCTTAGCTGATAGACCCTGACTCAGAAGAAGCCCTAATAGTTCTTTGTATTCTGTCTACTGTTTGACCCTTACTGCCTGACAATGAATAATGAGCTGTACCTGTATTCCTGCACAAATTAAACCCAATAAAAGCCTGTCTAGGCAAGGGTCAGTATGCTCTCCCCTTGAAAGAGTAGTGGCCAGGCTGCCCTGAGGCACTCCCACCTTGAAGGAGTAGCCGTGAGGCCCCTTTTCCTCCACAGGACTCTAGTTCATTTGAATTTGTCTCGTATCTCATCCATGACACATGGACATTGCGGGCTGGTGTTCGTGTCACACTATGCCAAGTTTCTATCCCTTACTCTCATTATTTCTCCTCAATCACCTCACATAGCGCTCTTCTTTCTTAAGTCAGCTCACATTCTTTTTCCCCTCTTATAAGAGCCTCATTCCCTTTTCACTTTTTATAAACAGTGGCTAGTAGGGTGAAATGCCACATTTATTGCTGTACTTCCTATTTGTTCACTATTTGTTTGTACTTTCAATCCCACAGAATAGTCTCCCCCAATCTTACTCCATTTTGCCTTTCTCTAGCCTATGATCAGTTGGGTGAGGAATTTTATTTCACTTTCTTTCCCTTTCTCCGCACTTGGGCTTTACACCTTATTCTTTTTAGTTTGCTTCCCCTATCCACTCAAAATCATTTTTTCTTTACTGTACACACCTCATATTCACTTTCCACTATTATACAACATTCTTTCCCCATTCCACCTTTAGCAAACTTCAACCCTGCAGTGATTTTTCTACAATTTGTTCTCGTTAGTCCAATGCCTTTTCAATTTTACTTCAAATATTATAGTATACTCTCCCCCTTTCTTACCCCATTGTTCCTATCATCCTTATATGTTTTACTTACATTTAAAATTTTGTTCTCTCCCTCTCTTTGCCTTGGTTCTATTGCTAGTCATCAATTCTTCTCCCACTTCATGCTCAATAATGTTTTCCTCTTTTTTAGTCTTCTCATACTCCCTCTGTCATATCTTATAATATTTGTAATCTCTCTTCACTTTTATTAATCTTTCTTCAATTATCGTTGAGATTGCTGATGTGGTAGTGGGTTATTTTTGCTGGCATAGGTTTTATTATCTGGTAATTCTGCTTTGTTAACTAACGCCTATACAACAGCATACAAGACAAGGTGGGAGTTGTGACTACTACTAAGCCCTGGAGGGGAGAATGCACCAACAAAGAAGCCACTAACAAGTAAAGCCCAAGTATAACAAGAGAGATCACAGAAATAGAAGAAAGAGCAACCCTAAAGGATCCGAACAAGGAAATCAAGAAACTGCATCACTGGGTCCCACAGAACTTCTACCAGAGAAGTCCACCTCATGAAGACAGGCAGGCAAAGTAGAGCACACTGAGATGCAGAAACAAAAAAAAAAAGTCACCTAAAAGTGGAGGATTAAAAAAAACACCCAGTTGAAAGAAATAAAAGAATCTCCAGTAAAAGAGCCAAATGAAGTGAGGCAAGCAATCTGTCAGACATAGAATTTTAAAAAATGGTTATAAGGATGCTTAAGCAACTCAGTGACAACTACAAAGAACTGAGAGGGAGCTACAAAGCATGAAAATGGAAATTGAAACTATAAACAAGAATCAGAAGGAAATGGAGAATACAATATCTGAAATCAGAAATACATTAGAAGGAATTAAAAGCAGGTTAGATGAAGTAGAGAACCTAATCAACAAGCTGGAAGACAAGGTAGAAAGAAATGCTCAGGTAAAACAGCAAAATGAAAAGAGACTCAAAAACTATGAGGATAGCTTATTGGAAATTTAGGACATCAGGAAACGTAAAAACATTGGCATCATAGGAATACCAGAAGAAGAACAGGAGCAAGGAATAGAAAACCTGTTTGAAAAAAATAATGAAAGAAAACTTCCCTAACTTGAAGAGGGGAAGAACCATGTAAGTTCAGGAAGCACAGAGGGTCCCAATGAAGATGAACCCAAAGAGGCCCACTCCAAAACATATCATAATTAAAATGGCAAAATTCCAAGATAAAATGACAATCTTAAAAGCATTAAGGGACAAACAAAAAGTAACATACAAGGGGACCCTGATAAGGCTGGCAGCTGACTTCTCAATGGAAACACTGCAAGCCAGAAGGGAACCACAAGAAATATTGCAAACAATGAAAAGCAAAGGCCTGCAACCAAGACTACACTAGCCAGCAAGGCTCTCAATTAAAATGGAAGGCAAAATAAGGAGTTTCCCAGACAAAAGAAGGCTAAAATAATACACCTTCACCAAAAAAGCATTGCAAGATATGCTAAAGACAAAAATGGACAATTCTTCCAACAAAATATCAACAAGGATATTGTGGCATTGAACAATGCCCTAGACCAAATGGATTAACTTATATAGAGAGAAACTTACATCCCAAACAAGCGAGATACACATTGTTTTCAAATTTATATGGAACATTTTCAAAAATAGACCACATGATAGAACACAATACAAGCCTCAACAAATTCAGGAAAATTGAAATCAACCCTGGCTGGTGTAGCTCAGTGGATTGAGTGCCAGACTGTGAATCAATAGTTTGGCACTTTAATTCCCAGCCAGGGCACATGCATAAGTCTCAGACCAGGGGCCCAGTTTGGAGCACTTTAGAGAGAACCAGACATTGATGTTTCTCTCTCCCTTTTTCTCCCTTTCTCTCCTCTCTAAAATTGAGTAAATAAAATCTTTTAAGAAAAGAAAATGGAAATCATTATGCATTTTCTCTGACCACAAGGGCTTGAAACTAGATGCCAACCTCAAATAAAAAGCTCAGAAACACTCAACTTAATGGACTGAATAGCATGCTATTAAACAATGAACAGGTTAATAATGAGATCAAAGAAGGTATCAAAAAGCTTCTGGAAACAAATGAAAATGAACACAAAACAGTCCAAATCTTATGGGAAATAGCAAAGGCAGTCCTGAGAAAGTAGTTCATAGTGATACAGGCCTACTTAAAAAAGATAGAAACATTTGAAATAAACAACCTAATCTTACATCTACTAGAACTGGAGGAACAACAAACAAAACACAGAATAAGTAGAAGGAAGGAAATAAGCAAGATCAGAGCAGAATTAAATGACATAGAGACTAAAGCAACAATTCAAAAGATTACTAAATCTATGAAATTGTTCTGGAAAAGAAAACAAAACTGAGAAGCCTTAAAGCTGACTTCTCAAGTGTAAAAGACAGAGGAGCAAAATAAAGAAAATAAGAAATGAAAGAGGAGAGATAACAACTGATACTACAGAAATACAAGGATTGTAAGAAATTACAATGAAGAATTATATACCAAGAAATTTGAAAACCTGGGTGAAATGGAGAAATTTCTACAACAATATAATCTTCCAAAACTGAATTAAGAAGAAGCAGAAAGTCTGAACAGACAGACAACAGCTGGTGATATCGAAGCAGTAATCAAAAAACTCCTAGTACACAAAAACCCTGGCCTGGATGGTTTCACAGGAAAATTTTACAAAACACTAATGGAAATGCTAACCCCTATCCTTTTCTGACTATTCCAAGAAATACAAAAAGAGGGAAGATTCCCAAACCCATTTTATGAAGCCAGCATCATCATCATTCAAGACCAGATAAAGACATAATAAAGAAAGAAAACTACAGGCCAATATCACTGATGAAAATAGATGCTAAAATCCTCAACAAAATATTGGCAAACTGCACCCAGCAATACACTAAAAACATCATACAACACGATCAAGTGGAATTCATCCCAGGGATGCAAAGATGATACAATATTTGCCAATCAATAAACATAATGCATCACATAAACAAAAAGAAAGACAAAACTGTATGATCATATCAATAGATGCAGAAAAGGCATTTGATAAAGTACAACAGCCATTCATGATAAAAACACTCAGCAAAGTGGGAGCAGTGGGAGCATTCCTCAACATAATGAAGGCCATATACTAGCAACCTAGAGCTAACATCATGCTCAATGGGCAAAGACTAAAATCTTTTACACTAAGATCAGGAACAATCAAGGATGTCACCTTTCACCGTGTCTATTCAACATAGCATTGGAAGTCCTAGAAACAGTGATCAGACAAGGAAATGAAATAAAAAGCATCCAAATTGGAAAGGAGGAAGAAAAACTGTCATTGTTTCCAGATGACATGGTAGTGTACAAAGAAAATCCTATAGACTCCACCAAAAAACTATTCAATCTAATAAGTGAATTTGGCAAAACAGTAAGATACAAAGTCAACTTCAGAAATAGAAGGCGTTTTTGTACACCAATAAATAAATATCAGAAACAGAAATTAGAAAATAATCCCATTTGATATAGCAACAAGAAAAATAGAGTACCTAGGAAGAAATCTAACCAAGGAGGTAAAAGGCCTGTACCAAGAAAACTACACAACGCTAAAGAAAGAAATTAAGAAAGACAGAAGTAAATGGAAGCATGTAACATTTTCATGAATTGGAAGAATTAACATCATCAAAATGTCCATACTACCCAAAGCAATTTTTAGATTCAACACTGTCACTATGAAAATACCAATGACATATTACACGTATATAAAATAAATATTTCAAAAAATTATATGGAATCATAAACAACCCCAAATAGCCTCAGCAATTTTGAGGAAGAAGAACATAGTTGGAGGGATCACAATGCCAGATATCAAACTATATTACAAGGCCACTGTGATCAAAATGGTGTGGTACTGGCATGAGAACAGACACATAGACAAATGAGACAGAATATAGAGCCCAGAAATAAACCCAGATCTCTATGGCCAATTAATATTTGACAAGGGGGACAGAAGCATAAAATGGGTACAAATAGCCTCTTCAACAAATGGTGTTGGGAGATCTGGAGAGCTACAGGCAAAAAATGAAACTCAACCACCAACTTCCACCATACACAAAAATAAGCTCAAGGTGGAATAAAGACATAAGTATAAGTTAAAGACCAGTTAAAAAGAACCTATGAACCCCAATGTTTATAGAAGCACAATTTACACTAGTGAAGTGTTGGAAGCAATAAATGCCCATCAGTAAATGAGTGGATCAAAAAATCCCGGTATATTTACACAATGGAATATTATGCAGCAGAAAGAAAGAAGGAGCTCCTACCATTTGTGACAGCATGGAAGGAACTGGAGAGCACTATGCAAAGTGGTGAAAGACACATACCATATGATCTCACCTATAAATGTACCTAATCAACAAAACAAACAAGCCAACAAAATATAACCGGGTACATTGAAATAAAGAATAAACTGACAGTAACCAGTAGATATGGGGGAGAAGATATTGGGAGGAAAAAGGAGAAGGGTCATCAAGGAACATGTGTGAAGGACACATGGACAAAGTCAACAGGGGGAAGGATTGAAGGGTGGGAGGTGGGGATGGTTGTGGCAGTAGGGAGTGGCGGGAGCAAAATGGAGACAACTGTACTTGAACAATAATAAAAAAAATGCCATTAGCCATGGCTGGTGTAGCTCAGTGGATTGACTGTGGGCTGCAAACCAAAGGGTCACCAGTTCGAATCCCAGTCAGTGCATATGCCTGGGTTGTGGGCCAGGTCTCCAGTATGGGGTGCATGAGAGGCAATCACACATTGATATTTCTCTCCTTCTCCTCCCTTCTCTCTCAAAATAAATAAATAAAATCTTTTTTAAAGTACCATTAAATTTAAAAAAGAGGTATCAGAAAAAAGTGGAATTATTTTGTTTTAATTTGCTTATTTGCTTACGTGATATTACTTGCCTCTAGCATTTATTTGGCACCTACTATTTAGCACCTCCAACTGTTTCAAAGTTTTGTTGTAAAGATGGACCATTTTTTTTCACTTAGCATTTGAAAACACAGTTTTCTTGAGTAAATAATAGAAGAATCCATAATTAAAAGCCATACTAATTGCCCTAGTATCTAGTGGCCATCAGTAATTGAGCCAGTAGAATTCATAGTAAAAGCTGCCATAGCTGCCTTGGTGTAAAAAGCTATCCTAGGAAATTGTCAACATGGGAACTTACAGCAGGTCCTCAAATTGCAAACAGCAATGAAGTCTTGTGCTGCCTTCAGGCCTCATGACACTTTAGGTTTCTGTTAGGTTCTTTAACACGCATACTGCACACCATGCTCCTGGCTTTCTCTAGAGCAAAACAGAGTAAGGAAGACAGCCTCCCTATTCAAAACTAAACTAACTCATATTCAGGCATTCTCCAGAGTGCCAAAAGGAGACTCTCAGGCACAAGGGGCAGCTATCTTAGACTGTTCAAGATTACCCTGGTTCCTCACTCGGTTCTTAGTGCCCAGTGAGCCCAGTCATGCTTCCAGTCCAAGTGCCAATAGAGTCTTCTCCTTTAGTGGCCTCAGGATGATTGACAAAGCTAAACCTTTATGTCACTTTATACATTAAGTAGTAAAAGAGACTAAGATGTAAATAGAAAATAAAATAAAGGAACCATAGAAACGTCCAAGCTTGGAGGGAACCACTTCCAGTCCTACTCCATTGCTGCTCATGAACCAGATCCCTAAACTCTATCCCAATTGTTGTCAACCCTGGATAAATAAAAGCACCTGGAGAGGGATGTGATGTGGGGCGGGTTGTGTGTGTGTGTGTTGTGGTGCTAGTTTCCTGGGCCTTGCTCTCCAGCAGTTTTGGACTTTGGCTGGCTGTCCTACATATGGTTTCCAGGTAATATAGTATAACCAGGTTGGAAACCACTGTCCCAGACTAAATGAAATAGAATGAACTGGACACTGTTTAAGTAACTTTCCAAGTACAGCCAACTGTATTTCTAAAGATTCAGCACTACCTCCCGGCCCTCATGGACTTCTGCAATGCACCCTTCATAATGTACTCCTATAAAGAAGGAGCCTAACTTCCCTCCCTTTTCATCTTGGTGGGCTTAAGTGCTCATGATAGAGTGTGGCAAAGGTATGGCTTGTGACTTCTGAGAGTATATGACAAAGGCCATGCATTTCCACCACCTTTGTTTGGGAATCTGAAGCAGTCTAATGACCCTGAGACCGCTGTGCTGAAGAGGCCACATGGAGGCACTCTGGTCAACACGCCCAGGTCATTCTCACCAAGACACCGTACAGGTAGTAAAGCCAACTTGGATCTGGACCAGCCCATCCACCACCTGAATATCACTGAGAAACTGCCACAGGATCCAAAGAACCACCCGTTGACTGCTACCCAGATTCTGACTCCATGGGTATAACACAATGGTGGTTGTTCCATACCACAAAGTTGGGGTGGATTTATTATGCAGAAATGTTAACTTGAATACTGGTAGACTCTAATGTGCAGCCCAGGTGAAGAACCACCTCTCATTCTGTGCCCATTTACCTGCATAATTACACTAGTGTAACCTGGCTTCCTGCCCTTCTAGAGCTTCCTACCTATATCCCATGATTCCAAACAGAGCTCCCTATCTCTAGCAACTTGCCCTCTCGTGGAACAATCACAGAGGTCATAGTCTCACTCAGGTTCAGGTCCTGGTCTGTGGGTCCCAGTCTGTGAGCAGGCCTTCTCTATGGCTGGTAGGCCAACCTATGGCAATCACCACTGGAATCACCTCAAGCTCCTTTGATGTGGCCTGGGTCCAATCTGTCATAGGTTCCAAATATACACTGTCAGAACCCTGCATATGCCATACTTGGTGTCCACAGAGCCAACATTGCCCACAAGCCCAGACCATCTTTCACAGTGACAAAAAATATATCCACTCCCCACAGAGTAACATGGTAAAGACAGAAACTAAATCTCCCCACAGGGAGAGCCCTGATCCATCAGCTGCTTGCAGGTCCATTTTGAATGATTTTACCAATTTGTTCAGAGTCCTTTTTCCAGATACCATTCATTTCCTCTCAAACTGGTGCAAAACCTCTGCTAAGGCACTGAGACTTACCTAGGACTTTATGTTTCCCTTTCTAAGAGAAGGAAAATCTTGAAATAAGACAAGGACGGATAATACAGAGGACTTCTGGAGTATGGGACCAAGTGTTGTTTGTTAGAAAGGATTGAAGAGAGCAGGGCCGCATGTCTAGCTGTAACCAAATACTTAGGCTGCTGCTCTGTGAGCTTAAGTTGTTTGTTTTCCCTCGCATTTTCCGTTTCTTTTTTCCTTTGAGCCTGATGCTAAGAATCAGATTTCCAGGCTGGTCACAAATGCAGAAATTTCACTGAGGCATGAGGTGATGTAAGTTGATCTTGTGTCTTCCTTTCTTTCTTCATCAGAAAGCCCTGCAATTAATGATGGACATTTTGGTAACCATTTATCAAATAATTGCTTCTGAAAGAGCCTGTAATTGACAGGAGAGCTTTAAAGGGCCAAGGACATAGGTTTCTTAAGGTGAGTGATGGCACTGATGGAGGTATGTTTGAGAGGTTAACATGGCACCAAAGGAAGAGGCAGTTTATTTTAAAGGCAGGTCTTAGCTCAGGCCCACTAGCCCAGAGGCTTGAATGCAACAAAAGGAAAACTGAGTTTGGCTCTTGTAGCTCCCCTGTTGTGAACATGAGTTGTATCCATGCAGCCTTGAAGAGTGAGTTCTGAGAAGACAATGTCTCATTACTGTGACTTTGAATAGTGTTGAAAAAACTGTGCAGGCACATTATTAGAATATACCAGTTAAACAGAACATCAAAACTAAATTTAAAGTGAAATTCAAATTCCTTTATGGTAACAATTACATTAACTGATCCTATATAGATTGAATTAAGGTTATATTTCAGTAAAATTCAATTTTAAAACGACGAAATCAATGATTGTGTTGCCAGTGGAAATCAGGCTTTTCCACGAGATTACAAGAAAAGCATTCCAGAATGCAAATGGGAGGTGTTGTCATGTGATAAGGTTTATTCAGGTGGAAAGATGCCCCTGTGTCCCATCTCCATCCATTACACCATGGAAAAAGTCCAGCCTTGTCTTCAGCAAAGCCAAAACAAAGACCATTGTCCAGAGTTTGTGTTTCCTATTAAAGATCAGTTCTCTGGAGTGTATAAGGCCCCAGTAGCTATTACACCCACATGGTCACATGTTCCCGGGTGAGAGAGACAGAATGCATGAACACATGGAATGAGTGTGTCATTGAGAGAGAAAGAGATTCTTTCTTCCCCTGGAGTTATATCCAGAAGCCTTTTCAAAATAACCAATCAACTTCTCAAGTATTCATAGGCTTTTGATGGGTCCACCCCTAGTTAGACTGACAGGCCTCCATGGTCAGGAACCTCCAGCTCAACTATCACATACCAGGGGACAGACAGTTCTCCTGGGGAGATTTCCTGTGCTCCTAGGATTAAGTTTCCTTAGCAACAGTCCCATGGAGTAGGTAAATGAGTCGGTATATGCTATAGCTTCCCAACCAAACAAGCAGGTTTATGCTCTAATTCCCTTTGCTCTCTTTCATATAAATAACTATTTAACAAGCTAATGGTAACAGTTTAACTTTTCATTCAGTCACCTAAAAAGTACTATAACCCTATCCAGGGGGAACAAAATTGCAGTTCAGAAATCTGACATGATATTGTTAGAGTTGGTTAAGGTAATATATGGGTTTTAATGATGACTTCTGAGTTAGTCTTCACTCCAAGATGCTGCAGATAAGCTACCTCTGGAGCACACTGGAAGATTTTCTTTTCTTTTTAAAGGGACTATCATTTTTTATCAGGAATTATTAAGAATATTTGAAGGAAACTTTACTGCAGGATCTCCATCATTTTTCTCTCATTTCCCCAGTAAAAAACAAAATGCATTTCTATGATTCAAAATCTAGTCACAAGAAAAAAGTACCTAAGATAGACCTTGTTGTGCTTACAATTAGACAAATAGATATAGTGCTCTTTTGGATTCCTAAGATTAGTGCAATTAAAGACTAAAACTATTAGGTAACATTCACACAGTATAGAGATGTGATGAAGGTGTTCTGTCTAAGTGTAACATTTTAAAACTTTTTAAAAATAAGATGAAATAAGTCATAGGTAGCTACCTATGATTTCTCTAGTGTTCTTTCTGTCTGAGAAGAGATGGCTGCATCTTTAAGGGTTTAACAGAGCTAAGAAATGGAGGCATCAGAATGCAGGTGGACAAAGCAGTGCCATCAGTTTCAACTTTAAAAATTGTTTTAAATGAAAATCATACACACAGAGAAAAATGCCCATATTATGTATCCAGCTGAATAAATTTTCACTCCGTGAACACACCTATTTAACCAGAATTCACTTGTTGTTGTTTTTTTTTAAAAGGACAGACATGCCACTTAGCATACCTTCTAGGTCCATCCACGTTGTGACAAATGACAAGATTTCATTTTTTTGGCTGAGTAATATTCCATTATATATATGCACCACCTCTTCTTTATCCAGTTGTATATCAATACACACTTTGGTTACTTACATATCATAGCTTTTATAAATAATGCTGCAAGTATCATATAAATCTACCTATGTGTAGAATCTAAAAAGCAAAACAAACAAGCAAAACAGAAACAAACTCATAGATACAAAAAACAAATTTCTGGTTACCACATGGGAGGGGATTTGGGAAGGTGGGTAAAAAAGATAAAAGGATTAGGTATACCTTACCAGTTATAAAATTAGTCACAGAAAATTGTGATAACTATGCATGGGGCCAGGTGGGTGCTAGATTTATCCAGGTGATCACTTCATTAGGTATATAAATGTCTAATCACCATGTTATACACCTGAAATTTATATAATATTGTAAGTCAACTATAATTAAAAATGAAAAAATATTAAAATTAATTTGAAAAGTAAAGAGAACATAACCAGCACCACAGAAGCCCCCTCATTCTACACTCCCCACACCAAGGATAACCAGTATCCTTTTCTAACAATGATTTAGTTTTGCCTGTTTGGTGTTTTCTATAGTGGAATCACACAGCATATTCCTTTTGTCCCTGGCCTCTCTCATATGTCACATCTGTGAGATACATGTGGTTATAGATGGTACTTTCTCTTTGCTGACGGGTGCTCCATTGTGTGGGGCAGTGTTGATTTATCCATTTTATTTATCCATTCTACAGTTGATTAACATTTGAGTAGCTTACAATTTATCCATTTATAGTAGCTTACTATTTATCCGTTCTACAGTTGATTGGCATTTGAGTAGCTTACAATCTGTGGCTGTTATAAAGAGAGAGCTGCATGAGCACTTACACTGGTTGTGGTGTGCTTGGACCCAGGACTCCTCTTAATTTGTGTGAATGCTGCAGGGAGCTGTTTGGAGCAGCAAAGGTCTCTGAGGTCTTGATGGCATCATTAGTCCCATCCTTCTACTGGCAGAATGTAGGCCTTAGCAGACAAAGGCCACAGCTCCCCACCTGTGAAAATGGACTCTTGTTTTTATGAAAAATGGTTTTTTAAAAGACCAGCAACTGAGAATAAAATTAAGTATTGTTTGCATTATCAGAGAAACTTGAACATCTGGCCACAGGGAATTTGATCAGAGACAATAAGGTAACTTATCTTATTGAAATAGGATACAACCTAACAATTATTAAACAAGGACTAGGGCATGACCATGGAAGTCAAATATAGTACAGAGAGTGAAACATTGATGATAAAATTTAACTTATCATCTCAATAGATTATAAGTTTAAAATAAGAGCAAACAACTAAGATTCATTACAAACAAAATTAGTAGCTTAACTCTTCCCTGGAAAAATGAGGTTCACAACTCAGCTAGGCCACCCTGGGGATACTGCCTATGTGTTCTGTAATGTTCTGCTTCTTGTTTGTAAAAGAGGAAGTGATAACCCCACTTTTGAAGGGCTGCAGTGTCAATGAGACCTTGTTAGTGAACGTGCTGCAAACACTGAATAGGTGCTGTTCAAATGCTATGTTCCCTGGCCTCCCAGGTGCTTGGCTTCAGATAAGAGATTTAGAACACTAAACCAATAGTTCACTCACTTAAATGGGCTGGAATGTAGTGAATTGGAGGAACGTCAGAAGATCAACCACTTGTCCCTTTTGAAAATGCAAAAGAAAATAAATGAGAAGAGCATATCAGTGCTATCCCATAGCAGAAGGATGTGTTGTGGGGAGACCAGGGTGCTCTAAATGGGGTGAATAATGGCCAAAGACAGGATCAAGAGGCTGTGCTCAAACCACTTTGCCTTTTTATTCTGGTTAGCTTCACTCTATGTGTATCAGACTCTGGCTACCAAGAGAAAAGACTTGCTACTTGCATCTGAGAATATTCTCATTTGTGCATACAAACCCATCTTGTTAGGTACTTGACAACTTGGCTAGGCTTACAAAGTGAGGCCTGGCAGACATCTCAAGATTTAGGGTGGCTTCAGAGAAGCAGCTGTTTGGGAAAACATATTTGCCAATGATACCTCAGACAAAAGTTTAATCTCCAAAATACACAAAGAACTTACACCACTTCACTCTAAGAAGACAAGCAACCCAATTAAAAAATGGGCAAAGGACTTGAGCAGACACTTCTCCAAGCAGGACATACAGAGAATCCAGAGACACATGAAAAGATGCTCAGTATCACTAGCTATCAGAGAGATGCAAATTAAAACCACAATGAGATACTACTTTACACCGGTCAGAATGGCTACCATAAACAAAGAAACAAACAACAAATGTTGGAGAGGTTGTGGGGAAAAGGGAACCCTAGTTCACTGTTGGTGGGATTGCAGACTGGTACAATCACTATGGAAAACAATATGGAATTTTCTAAGAAAACTAAAAATGAACATGTCTTTTGACCAG
Source organism: Sturnira hondurensis (assembly GCF_014824575.4). Classification (NCBI taxonomy): domain Eukaryota; kingdom Metazoa; phylum Chordata; class Mammalia; order Chiroptera; family Phyllostomidae; genus Sturnira; species Sturnira hondurensis. The sequence continues at coordinate 1,254,659 of NW_028082295.1, forward strand.
CAATTCCACTGTTAGGAGTATATCCTAAGAACCCCGAAAGACCAATCCAAAAGAACCTATGCACACCAATGTTCATAGCAGCACAATTTACAATAGCCAAGAATTGGAAGCAACCTAGATGCCCATCAGTAAATGAATGGATCAAAAAACTATGGTACATTTACACAATGGAATTCTGTGAGGCAGAAAGAAAGGAGCTCCTACCCTTTGCAACATCATGGATGGAACTGGAAAGCATTATGCTGAGTGAAATAAGCCAGGCAGTGAAAGACAAATACCATATGATCTCACCTTTAACAGGAACCTAAACAACAAAACAAACAAGCAAGCAAAATGTGACCAAAGACACTGAAATACAGAACGTGCTGACAGGGTCCAGAGGGGAGAGGAGAGAGAATCACAGGGGAAAAGGGAAAGGACTCAAGTGAACAAGTATAAAGGACACATGGACAATAACTAAGGTGGGGGGCAGAGATGTGAGGGAGGTGGGGAGCACTGGGGGGGACAGGGCTGGGATACAAGATGGAAAACTGTACTTGAACAAGAATTAAGTACATCTAAAAAAACGATTTAGGGTGGCTTTAGATGGTCCCTTCTCAAAATTCTTCTGTGTGAGACCAGAGTGGTGGCTCCAACATAGCCCTTCATTTCTGTTGCAAGTCATGGTGACAAGTTTGGGTTAAATGGCAAGGAACACAATGAGGCTTCAAGATCCCAGCATCTGAAGTACCACTACTAGAGCTATGCTCTGTGCATGTTTCCACTGGGCTGGAGCTTCACCAGCAGCCCAGGCCCTATGAGAGGCTGCAGAAAACAGAAAATGAATGACTGGTTTTCCCACCTTACCTGAGCCTGAGGCATTTTCTGCTTCTTGGAATCCAGCTCCAGTGATAACAATACTTCACACTTACTCATGGATGTGATGTATTCTGGACTCCAACATGAAGTGATAAGAAGAATATCATTACACCCATTTTACAAATGAGATCAAGCAAACTCCAAGACTTTAGATGACTGGCTTGTGTATGAAGAGACATAGGCTGTTGGTCCAGGTTTCCTGAGTGTTCTCAGCAGACCACACCTTCCAGAAGGATGGGCATGAGTCTCTGACATGGCAGGTGAATGACCAGACATGGATTTAAGGGTCACAGAGAGCAGTAACTCTGATGCCACTTTTGGGAGACTTAGCTCATGAGTACATATCTAAGAACATGAGGTGAGCAGATCTGAGAGGTGTTAGGGTGGCAGAGTGAACAGGCGTTGGGGAAAAACTTCTGGGGAAGAGAGGTCATATGGTTTCTGGTCTAGGTCTGCATGGATGATGGCATAGTTTCTGGGCAGGCAGCCCTGGAGGCCATCCTTGGTCATAGAAAATAACCAGCTTGATTTCAGGAGTCATCATTCACTTATTTTGTGAATGATCATTGCTGTTGTTTATGCCAAGCACTCTGTCAAATGTGGAATCACATGGACTGGAGGAACTGGCATGACTGACCAATTCCTCTGAGAGCTGAGGATCTGTGTGAAGGTCATCTGTGGCTTCCCACTGCATTTAGAATAAAATTTGAACTCCTCCCCAAGGCCTCCAAAACCACATGGGAGCTGGCCTCTGAAAACCTCCCACCTTCATCTCCTCATCCTCTTACCTCCAGCCTGTGGTCACATTCAGCCCTTGAACCCTGGAATTCTCTTCCTCAGGATCCTCAAATATCACCTTTTTAGAGAGGCCATCCCTAATCGCCCTCTTGGGTCCTTCTGTAATCAATTTCCCTGGTGTATTTTTCTTCATAGCATTTAACATTATAAAAGACTACCAAATTCACTTCTCAGTATATTTGTTAACCATTTCCACAGCCACATTTCGCAAGATATTAGTAGGCATAGCTGAGCAAGAGAATCAGACTAGGGTCATCCTGATGGAGATTCTTAAAGGGAAAATCCACAAGCCCAAAATGGTGTAATTCATACTAAAGCTTATGATACCAGACCTAGATTTAATTCCAGTTTCAACTTTTCCCAGAAATGTAATATTAATCAATCAGTCTCAAATTTTCTGGACAACACTGATGACTTAATCAGTTACAGAGGTCCTCTCCATCCCCTATAGAAAGAAGAAGCAATCTGACTGATAAAAACCCTTCCTGTTCTGTTCCACCAGAAAGTGTGCCCAGCTCCCCCAATTTTTTTCTTTTGTTAATAGCTCCTTTGCTTCACTCCTCTTTCCATAAAACCTATTTTGTATAATCCCTCAAAGCGCTCTTCTACTTGTTCATGAATTGCTACTTATTCATGAATTGCTTATTCATGAATTGCTTAATAAAGCCAATTAGATCTTCAAATTTAGTAAGTTGAATTTTGTTTTTTAACAAGATGAAGAGAAATGACCAGATTTATTCAAAAGATGTTTAAGAGGCAGAGCTGATAAGGATTGTAGGTAAACTGGATAGGGATCAGGAAAATGAAGACACCTTCTGTGTCTTCATAGATGACCATGCCAATCACTTGGGGGCCGCAGAAGAGGACCAGATGTGGATGCAAAAGGCATGAGATAGGCCATTCACTTACTGAGTTTTTGGTGCTTTTGAGGCATCCAGGAGGACCTGTCAAGCATGCAGTCGATACCTGGTTCTAGAGTTCAGGATAGAGGTCTGAGATAGAGATGTAATTCTGTGAGTTACCTGTGTGTAGCTCTCAGTGTACACAGTGGGTATGGAAGATTGCCTGTTGAGAATAGAAAAGGAAGATAAGAGGAGGCCTTAGAACACCCGTGAGGAGCTCCACAAGTACAGAGATGAGAAGGTGAGCTTGAAAGGAATCAGAGAGGGTGGAGAAAGAAAAGAGGGTCCTAGTGACCAAAGATGGAAGAGAATGTTGCCATATGGGTGGACTTGCTTGGCTCCCAAGTTGGATTCCTTGGGAAGGTCACCTCCAGCCGTGGCAGCTTATGGCTGGTACATAGCTGTGTGTTGCACCAGATATTTGGCCTTGTTCAGTGACCTATTTCATAACCTTCACAAGAGCTGACTCACTCTGGCCTCACGAGGACCCTATATTACTTCCCCCATTCTTCAGAGGGGGAAACCAAGGCTCCAAAACAGTAAAGGAGTTGTCCAAGTCAGAGCGCATGTAAGTAGAGGTCTGAGATTTAAAACCCAGAGTCCATGATCTTTATCATCAGCTGCACTAGCATCCCTCACACTTTCATGGGCTCCTCTTTTGTTAGTGCTGATACAACGTTAGACTACTTACAATAGCCAAACTTCAATGTCAGTAATAAAAACATTCACTCTCAATGCAAACATAAGGTATGAGCCAATCTCTTCTTAACCATCTGGTTAAGATCATGATGCAATCTTGATTGTTTCCCACCTTAACTTCCCTCCTTCTATCTTCCTAAAGAATTGCTTTGTCACCATCTGGGGGAATTTCTGAGCTCTAGGAGGTTTCCAAGAAGCTTCTGAGCTCAAGGTCTCTGCAGAGAGACACTGAGCAATTCAGGCCTTCCCCTCCCTCCTGGGTGGTGGCAGAAATAGCAGGGCCAGAATACACTAGAGACCTTCATGGTGCAATTGGCTGCTCAGCCAGTCTACACTGCCCTGGACCCTGTGCAGGACAGCTCTCCCCATATCAATTGAGCTTGACCAGAGTCTGATTTGGGCCTGTTTCAGCTATAACTTGAGTAAAAGACATTCTGAGCTAAAGGGTTACCTTAGTCATTTTGTATGACCTTGAAGTCTCCTCTCTCAGTAAGCTGTCCTTCAGCATCCTGCAGAGCAGGCTTCAGACCTGTCGTGCAGTGTCCATAACCAACATCTTTTTGTAGCTATTCCCCTCACAATTTCACATGAGTTTCTTTAACAGTTTGAAAAACCTGTATTTGAAATGAAACAAATATTTATATGCAACCAATCTTGTCTTTCAGGACAACCTGGAAAGGACAACCTGTCTTTCAGGACAACCTGTCTTTCAGGACAACAGGACAAAACAGGAGTTTCTCTTTGGCTTCATAAAATCTTAGTGCAGCAACCAAGGGCACACTTCAGTCACTTTGTATCCAAGCAATGCTTTGATTTGGTGAAAAACTGTGTTTAGTCTCATGAAATATAAACGTGTTTTAAAATATATCAAATTGTTATTGTGCAGGCTCTTCTAACAACCTATCAGAACATCTTTCACTTCAGAAATGACACTTTGAGGTAAAACTTCCTATTTTAAAAACTACAGACACTCCCCCACTGAATCCCCTTCCAACATTTTAGCAATCTGATTATGTAGACTTCTTATTTTCTCACTGTGATTGACATTCTACATTAAACATCACCAAACTCTGAAAAATGCATAGGAATGTAGTCACACTAAGGCAGAGTTGCTTTTGTTATTTTTTTCTAGTTTTTAAGGTCAGACACTCTGCATTTTCCCCAATTTGGCTCACAGCCCTCGGGATCTAGCTGAAAAATTCATTATTGCTGCATAGCCAGAACCCAGAGGGAAATACGTTTGCCTTTGCATTAATATGATCATTACATGGATTTTGCAGTTTACAAAGAAAGCAACTCCATTTTGCCTTGTAGAAATCTGACCTTTGGTTGGGCTGACTAATCCATCAACAAATTAATCCCACCCTGATTGCTTTGTTCCTCCATCCTCAGCAACAAATTGTAGGCATGACTTCTACAAAAGACACTTTCTTTTCTGGGTTGGCCTGGCTTTAGACCCCCCTTAGGATTTGTGTTCACAAGGTGATTTTCCACCACAAGTCTGATGTGATGGCCTTTTCTCTTATAGTATCAATGTTAAGGACTATGAAAGTAGAGAGAACTGAGCTCAAATTTTCACAGTACAGTCAACCATCTAAGCTAGAAACTAACTACTGAGGCAGGGTTCCCTTGATTTCTCCTTTCTTTTACTCATTCCCCAGAACCAATCAATCACCAAGTTCTGTCATTTCTGCCTCTTAAGTGTCACTCAAGTACATCTGCCTCTCTTCATTCCCACAGCCATACCCTGACTCAGCATCCATCACATTTGGCCTCATTATAGTCACCTAAATGGTATCCCTGCCTCTATATTTGGGGTTAATCCATATAAGGGCTGTTTTAAAAATGTAAATTCAACTACAGCACCCTTCTGTTTAGAACCCCTCAAGAGTTCCATCACCTATAGGTTGGACCCAAGGTACCTCTCTATTACCCTGAAGCCCTCCTCTGTGACAGGACCCAGGCTTGTGTCCCACTCCCATCATCACCTTCAGCCATCTCACACAACTGACATGGACACATACATAGTGGGCTGGTTCACTTTTCATGCCTTGCATCTTGACATTAGTTTGGAGGAACTTCTCTTCACCCAGGTCCTAATTTTCCCCAGCAGAGAACTTAATGGTCTCTGGAAAGCTGCTCTGCATCCTTGTCCTGCACCCAATCCCACCTTCATTCACTCCCAAGGCCCCATTTGCCTGCCTCCTGGGTTTCCTGAATACCAAACACTCAATGGAATTTCTCTCTGAAGTTCTCTACCTCCTCTCATGCATGCCCTTCAAATGAAACTCTTCCTCCCAACCCCCGGGACCATCATGTCATCCCCATCCCTACCTAACTGCACCTGGTTTGCCCCAGCTGTACCCATGGCATCATTTTCTCAAAGTTCACCAGTGACTTCCCAATGTTAAATCTGTTGGCTTTCAGTAAGCCCTACATCCTCACAGACAACTGGCCACCACCACTCATGCTTGAGAGACTCCTTCCTTTTGTGATATCACGTCCCACTCTCCCTCCATCTATCTGATCACTTCTAGGCTGAAAGTCCAAGATCAAGGTGTCAGCAGGGTTGGGTTCTTTTGAGGCCTCTCTCCTTGGTGTACAGACAGCCATCTCCTTTCTGTGTCTTCATTCTATGTATGGCTGTGTCCTAATCTCCTCTTCTTATAAAGTCACAAGTCTTACTGGATTAGTGCCTACTCTAAAGACTTCATTTTAATTTAATTACCTCTGTAAAGGCTCTGCAGCAAATATAGTGGTGCACAGTCTGAGGTACTGGGGGTTAGGACTTTAACACACAAATTTTGAAGGGAAAATAATTTAGTTCACAACAAAAGTATTCCAGATTCACTTCTTGATCTTTTTAAAAGTTTCTTTCCTACAGCCATTTTGAAAGCTTCATGTATTATTGAGTAAATGATTTTATCTATTTCATTTTTAAATTACAAAACTCATCTATCTCATTAAAATAAAATGTAACAATCTTTTACTGTTTGAAAAAATATTGATAAGAGGATATGATTTCTAAAGAAGCAACTATAGCTCAAAGGTCTTTTCTTTTTTCTTTTTTAATTCAATTTAATTTTTTAAACAAAGGGCATTTTTTCTCTTTTTTTAAAGATTTTACTTATTTATTTTAGAGAGAGAGGAAAGGAGGGAGAAAGAGAGGAGGAGAAGCATCAATGTGTGATAGCCTTTCATGCTCTCCTCACTGGGGACCTGGCCTAAAACCCAAGCATGTGCCCTGACAGGGAATCGAACCTGCAACCCTTTGGTTCTTAGGCTCATGATCAATTCACTGAGCTACACCAGCCAGGGCTAATTATTTTATCTTTTTATTGCAGTTTGCATTTAACACTTTTTTGTATTAGTTTTAGATGTATAGCACAGTGGATAGATAATCATATAGGTTACAAAGTGTTCCCTCCAAAAATTTAAGTGCCCATATGGCACCATAGATAATTATGACAGTATTCAAAGCTTTTCCCCTGACTTCTAAAACCAAATTCCCAATGCTTTCAAGCACCACCCCATGATGGCTGCTATATATCACACACAATGTATTTTTTCCTCAAACACCACCTTAATTCTTACTCCTCATTTGTTCACCTAAATTTCCCACTACTCTTTCAATTATTTCTCTCCTCTACTCTCTCTGGGTCTAAACATTCTGTCAGTCTAGATGTCTCCTTTTTAACATTGGCTATATAAGTTGCAAGATTCAGCTCAAAATCTGTTGGATTCTTTGTTAAAAATCTGTTAAAATGTCCAAGAAAGTTGGGGCAGAACTTTCAACTTAGCACAGGCACTTCAGAACATGGGTCCTATGGGACTGTGAAGGTCACATCCTGGCAGCTGGCCCAGCCCCCTCTCCATTAGCCCCTCCACTTCACTCTCCACTCCATCTGCATTGATGGCCTCGTGTGATGCCACATTTGTCTCACCTTTCCCCATCCCACCCATTAATGACATCTGTACTTGGTATCCTCTGCTCAAAGCCTTTGGTATTTTCTCATTCCCTACCAAACTGGGCACAGACTCTTTAGGTCAGCATTTTAGGCCCTGATTTCCTGACTTGATTCCTACTCACACCTCAAGTGGACACAAAGCTTGGGACAGATGTTCTCATTATTTCCCCCCTGACTGTTCTCCATACAGCTTGGCCACACAGCTCTGTCTCTCTGAAATCCTACCCAGTGGATCTGTCATTGGAACCTTTCCAGAGGTCAAGGCCTACCCCTTCCAGGAGTGCTTCCTGGCCTCTGACCTGGCCTGGCAGGTTCTTTCCCCTCGGTCCCTCATGCACAGGCTCCAAGGCATGCATTTACTAAAGGTTGCTCCCTGCCAAGAGCATATGTGCTTCTATCCTTATGCCCTCCACCCCCAAGGCAGGTTCTGTCACTATCCCTGTGGGGGCTTAATAAGGCTGGCTGGGTTTCATCAGCTCACTTGCATTGGCAAGTGGTGAACCAGGGTTCAAACCCAACAGTCTGGTTCAGAGTCGTGACATTCTTGTGTCTGGTACAGCTGATATTTATACATTTCTCCTATACCCACGTTGGACAGGGAACAGTGAACCCTTTGAAGAAAATGAATCTTTTTCATCTTCATTTTCCTTGATGCAATTCCTTAGTCTCCACATTCAGCCTATATTGTTTATGTGACCAGGCAGAAAGCAGTGAAACTGTGGGGTTGCCCCAGGAACTTGCAGCAACCAAATATATTACCTTACATTTCTTCTTTAATGCTTGTTCAATCATAGTTGTCCCAATTTCTCCCTTCCCCATTGCTCCAGTTGAGGGTTCTTTCCAATGACAATTACCCTTTTGAAAAGCAAGGTCCTTAAGAGACCTTAGGGAATGTTTGTCAGGCACACTAGGTTCATGAACTGGCACACTCAATTGGCTTGCCTTCTGTCCCCAGGGAATCTCAGATTGGAGGGAGGCCCTCCAGCTGTCTCATACATATCCTTTTGTTTAGTTTTTTGTTAACCTCTGTCTCTGTGTCAACATCTCCCTACCCTAGGGTAGGTGATAAAAGGGTAAAGGAAGAAAGCAGATTTCTTAGTGTCCCAATAGTTCTTTTATTGCCACAGGCACTGGGGGAGCCAACTTCTTCCAGAACTTTTGTGTACTAGGAAAGCAAAGCAGTTTGTGTACTAGGATCCCACTCTTATATTTTTATACTTAAATAAATGTGTATTACTCATATACTTTATGCATAGGCATTTGAGAAAATATTTATTTAAAAAGAAAGATATGCTTTCCAAATACATTTGCTGAAATGTTTTCAGTGATTGTGTATGGGTAGCAAATTTTTGATGATTTTTTTTTTACTTTTAAAAATGTATTTTTAAAAAATGACTGTAGTTAAAGTGCATTACTTTGGGATGTGGTCATGTTGCCTTGGAACCTTAAAGTAAAATCTGCATGTTACTTGTAGGGTTGGCTCCTCTAGCATCCATCCCCTCACCTCACACAATTTTCTCCATGAGAGTTGTTGGGTAAACAGGAGGAACAAGGTGTCATGAAAGGCTGTGGTACAGGCACGTGAGTGCCTGTGCTGGGCTGGAACTTGGTCAGCAGTCCACTGCTTCCCCTTTGAGTAGGAATTCCAGGGTTGAGGTGGTGATATGATATGACCTAAGAGGGTATTCTAAGACAGGAGGAAAAAGGAATTGAGCAGAGATCTCCTGAGTCAACATCTTATGTTTTTACCACAGAGCTCAGTTCCTTTTTTTTCTTTTTTTAAAACATATTTTATTGATTATACCATTACAGTTGTTCTATTCCCCCCCTTAATTCCCCTCCACCCCCACACTCCCTCCCCCACCATTCTTCCCCCCTTAGTTTATAACCACGTGTCTCAAGTTCTTTAGATTCTATATTTCCCCCACTATTCTCACCCTCCCCCTATCTATTTTCTACCTACCATCTATGCTATTTTCTGTGCCTTCTCCCCCCTTCTCCTCTTCCCACCCCCCTGTTTCTAATCCTCCATGTGTTCTTCATTTCTATGGTTCCACTCCTGATCTAGCTGTCCTCTTGGTTTGCTTTTGTTTTAGGTGTGGTTGTTAATAACTGTGTGTTTGCTGTCCTTTCACTGTTCATATTTTTCATCTTCTTTTTCTTATATAAGTCCCTTTAGCATTTCATATAATAAGGGCTTGGTGATGATGAACTCCTTGAACTTGACCTTATCTGAGAAGCACTTTATCTGTCCTTCCATTCTAAATGAAAGTTTTGCTGGATAAAGCAATCTTGGCTGTAGGTCTTTGGATTTCATGACTTGGAATACTTCTTTCCAGCCCCTTCTTGCCTGTAAGGTCTCTTTTGAGAAATCCGCTGACAGTCTGATGGGTACTCCTTTGTAGGTGACTGTCCCCTTATCCCTTGCTGCTTCTAGGATTCTCTCCTTCATTTTAGTCTTGGCTAATGTAATTATGATGTGCCTTGGTGTGTTCCTTCTTGGGTCCAACTTCTTTGGGACTCTCTGAGCTTCCTGGATTTCCTGGAAGTCTATTTCCTTTGCCAGACTGGGGAAGTTCTCCTTTATTATTTGTTCAAATAAGTTTTCCACTCGTGGCTGTTTCTTTCCCCCTTCTGGTACCCCTATAATCCGGATGTTGGAACGTTTAAAGATGTCCTGGAGGTTCCTAAGCCTCTCCTCATTTTTTTGAATTCTCATTTCTTCATTCCTTTCTGGTCGGATGTTTCGTTCTTCCTTCTGGTCCATTCCATTGATTTGAGTCCCAGTTTCCTTTCCATCACTATTGGTTTCCTGGACATCTCCCTTCATTTCAATTAGTTTGGCCTTCATATGTTCCTCTAATTTGTGACTATAATCAACCAGTTCTGTGAGCATCCTGATAAATAGTGTCTTGAATTGTGCTTCTGAGAGGCTGGCAATTTCTCGGTCACTTAGAGTTATTGGCTCTGGGACTTTGAGTTCTTCTTGAGCCATCTTTTGGGCTGTTCATGCCTGTTCCGTAGCAGGATCGGAGCCCTAAAGTGTTCACTAGAGCAGGGCAACTAAGTCGCTGGGTTGTGACGTTGTATGTGGGGGCGGAGTCAAAGAGGGACAGTGGCTTCCCATCTGCTGCCTGCCTCTGCAGCCCCCACCAGCGCCACAGCCACCACCGTCACCAGGCCCACGCGTTTCGTTCCACTGCACTTGAGTGTGCCACCGCCGTCAGCCCTCCACCACTGGGTTCGCCCCTTGGGGCCTGCGTGGTCCGTCTCACTGTGCGCCAATGTGCGACCACGGTCAGTCTGCCCCACACCCCGACTGGTTCCAGGCTGCCTGCGTGCCTAGGTCGGGGAATCTGTCCTGCCCAACCCAGCTCCGCTGCTGGCTCCGCCTCTCTTACCGTCCCGTTGAAGGTTTCGTAATTGTCAGACTTCTGGGTAATTCAGTTTTCTGGTCTTTGGGTGTGTCCTTGTTCTCCAAACCTTTGTTGTATTCAAACTTGATTGTGGGAGAAGGCATAGTGTTTCCACCTATGCCTCCATCTTGGTGGAAGTCGAGCTCAGTTCCTTTATTACTTTTTACCACACTTAGGGCTAGTGTCAGTCCATAGTTCACTGGTGATTCCCTTCCAGGGACTGTGTGAGGTAGGTATAGGGATGATAGCTCAGAGGGGTCCTTCCACTCTGTGAGCCAATGCCCCTTCTCTCTATACTTCTTGCCACTCTACTTCAAAATCCTACCACCTTTCCTGCTCCTAACCTCTTCTCAGCACACTGCAATCTGCCCACCATGCGTTGACACATTGTGGACACCCTAGAAATGCTGGTTAAGTGTCCAGGTATTCACACTCTTCATGCTCAACTTTGATTCCACCTCTATTTCACAGAGACCTCTTAATAACTCCGGCCCTCTCCCACCCTGTTCAAATCCGGCCTAAAGGAACAGAAAGGATATCAATTCAAACAACATCACCCTTCTTCACCTCAACATTGCCCAGCTTTAGATTAAAGGAATAGGAAATAAACATGAACACAATGAAAACAAGCCAAGAGGAAAAAGTAGGACACTGTGTCCCATGTGTCCCTGACACACCATCAGAACTTAGACCTATCTTATCCATTGCTCATCCAGCTTGGACTGCTCTGCCCCCTGCTCCTCTGGCAATCCTTCTTCATAAACCTTCTTCACCCCTTTCAACACAAGAGCTGTGTGTGAAACTGCTTGTATTGTGATTTCATTGTTCATTTGTTTACATCTTACCTGCTCTCAGAATTCTTTGATGACTGAGACCATTCTTGGACGCAGAAAAATGCACTGGTCTTGGTACTGAGACCTGGGCAAAACACCTGTCTCAAACCCTTGGTGGTAATAAGACCATAGGTAGTAGCATGAACTGCTTTGAGGTTTGGTTATTTCATCTGTCAATTAGGCAACAATAATCTCTACTTCATAGGACTGCTAGAATAATAAAATGAGACAATCTCTGTAAGAGTTCTGGTAATTTAGTTATTTCCCCAACATTTGACATCATGTCATCCTTCACAATACCTAGAGGAGGACCTTTCATGTAGCTGATGTTTAATTAATATTTGTCAATTGACAGATTGATAGCTACACTCCACTCTTCCCTGAATCTGATCTGTATATCTCAGAGAGTGAGCTAGCCCTTAGGAAGTATTATAGAAGGGTTTGGATGTACATCTTGACATGCACAAGAACTTAAAGTTAATTATTACTGGTTTTTATGTAGCAATCCATCTATAAAGTAGGCTAATGTTTTTTTTGTCCCATTAGTTTCCTATACCCAAACAAAAATAACATGAAAATAACTAGTTTGAGGAAAAGTCCATACCAGCCAGTCTTAATGCAATAGCACTGGCATAAGCAATTAGTAGTTTCTTCCACAAAAGAGGTTTAAGAAAATGTGACCTATCCAACAGAAAGTAGGTGTATGGGTCAGGGATTTGGCCAGAAACAGCATGGCATATTCAAAAGAGGTAATTGAAAAGAAATTTGTTAAGGGGGCTTTTTATTTACGAAGGGTTAGGAGAGAACAAAAAGGAATGGTGAATACTCCAGGTTACAACAGTGGGGAGCTTTAACTATCCCTAGATGTCCAAAAAGGCAAAAGGAAGTAGGAGTTCTTAGTAGCCAGTAAGAGCTATCCCTCTCAGAGAAAGGCAGAGAAAGTGGAGACATGAGCTGCATCCTCCATTAGAGGAATACAACCTGTGACAGGGAGCTACTGGCACTGATAGCCCAACATTTCTCTCCACTTGTCTTCCAACATCCTCCTGGGGTTTTACATGGGCCCAATCTAATCAAACACCAAAGATGTGGGGTGCAATGTTAGCAGTCCTTTGAGGTTAGTCCCTTAGGCACAGAGTGAGGTAGAGGGTAGATCTAAAGGGTAAATCAAGGATATCTAGCATGATAGGGAAGGGGAAAGGCAAGTCACTAGAAATTAATAATAAATAAGAATAACAACAAAAAATAGATGCTAGAAATAAATCCAAATAGGTTAGTCATCATAAAAATAGATGAAAGATAGTTTCAAATTGGAAAAGTAAAAAAAAAAAAACACTACTACAATGTCCTTTAAAGAAGACATATCTCAAGCATAAAGAAATTGATTGACAGAAAATAAATACAAAAAGATATTCCATATAAACTCTAACCAAAGGAAGACTTCTCTAGCAATATTAATATCAAACATAATAGAACTTAAGGTAGAAAGATTCGATGTAACTGAAGAAATCAACACAGCAAAAAGATATAAAATCATGAAGTCATACTTAATAATACAACCTTAAATGACAGAGAGCTAAAATTGATGGATTTACATGGGGAAAATGACAAATCTACAGTCAAGGCAGGAGATTTTAAAGCGTATCTCTCAGAAACTGACAGATAAGCAGATCAAACATTACAAAAAATGAAGGCCCTCCAAATTTTGCAAAACATTTAAAACAGGCTAACACAGACTCCTCACCTGTCAAATAAATAACACATTTTTTTCAAGCCCAAATGCACCATTTTCACAACTTGTTGACTCTAGGCCACAAAGTTTCAACAGATTTCAATGAATCAGTATCATAAAGACCACCACATTCTCTGTGGGGAATGCAATACTGTTTATTAGACATCGCCAATAAAAAGATATTCAAACCATTTTTCCCATCTATAGCAGGTCCTCCAATAATGTCATTTGGTATGATGTTGACAAGAAAAAAGAATTGATTCCCAGCAGGGCCACTGTTAATGTGAAGTTTGCGCTGAAGGCTCTGAGTTCCTCCAACATTCCAACGGTTTGCACGTGATGGGAACTGGCATGTTTACATTGTCCCACTCTGACTGAGTTTGGATATGTGTGGGTGGCCCTGAGATGGGAGACATCCTACCCAAGGTGGGGTCCTGCCTGACACCCTGAGCTGACAGGATGGGCTCCAGCAACCCAAGACTCTGAACTAGAATCAGTGTGTTGGAAAAAATTCCCTTACATTTTTTTATTCATTTCTTTTAAAAATTTGCCCAGCTTACATTTATTTCAATATTTAATATTAGAAATGTTTGGGGTCTTTATTTAGAAGTTGGTGACATGATATAGCCATAAGTTCTTAACTCTTGTCTATATTAATTAGCCTATGGTAAATTTGTTTCATTATACATCATTTATTTAAAACTACAGTTTTCAAGAACCTATCGACAATGTTAAGTGAGGACTTACTGTATTCTACAACTAAATGTCATACTTCTAAACATTTCATGATTTAAGGAAATTCAAGAGAAATTATAAAACATTTTAAATGAATAGCTATGAAAGCAACATATCAACTCTTTTGGAATACAGCTAAAAAGGTACTTCAGGGAAAAGTAGAGCCTTAAGTACATATTAGAGAACAAAAACAACTATAAATGAATGAGCTAGGCATTAACGTGATGAAGCTAGAAAAAAACCAACAGTGACTATAATGTCTTCAAAATGCTACATTTCAGTTGTATGATGTCTTTATATACATATACAAGTGTATATGTATATATATATGTGTGTATATGTATATATATATATGTGTGTGTGTATGTACATAACCCATGTACAGCAGTTTATAAGGTGTTCTTTTTGTTGCTGTAACTGTTTGCTTACTCAGTGCTTGGTACTTATTAGGTACTCAATAAATGCTTGATGAATGAATGAAAGAGTGAATGCTCAAGAATTTTCCAGCAGCCACATTAAAAAAGTAAAACACACACACACACATAAACAAACACACACACACAAAATAAAACACAAAATAAATAAAATAATTTTAATATAATATTTTACTTAATTCACTATATACAACGCATTATCACTTCAATATATAATCAGTATAAAAATCATTGAGAGATTTTAAAATCTTTTTCACACTAAGCCTCAGAAAACCAATGTGTATTTTATACTTAAAGCGTAACTCAATTCAGATGCTAAATTTTCATCAGAAACACTGATTGGTTTTTAGACTTCATAAAATTTACCATTAAAAAATATTTTTTACATACCCAAGTGGTTCAAAACTAACTTAAAAGTTATCCAATAAATTAATTTAGGGTCAGCTTTTAAATTTAAATACTAAAATTAAATAAAATTTAAAATTTAATTCTTCAGAGGTTGCAAAGATAGTGGCCAGGTGGGTGGGAGCAGAGCCGAGATCTTCCTGGGCCCTGCTGGAATACCTAGCCAATCTTCTGAGGACCAGAGTGAACAGCCAATGGAATCCTAGTTTATGTGAAGTTTGGAGGCCAAAAATTGCAAAGGACATTGAAAAACAGACGGTGAGGAGATTGCGCTGGGATGGTAAGGAAGCTGGGATCTGCGCAGGTACCAAGGCTGCAAGATATGGGGAGAAGTTAGATCACCAGCTCCCTCCCCTACCAGAGCAGGGAGGGTAACCCAGCACCTGGAAGTTTTGGGGGGAAATAAACACAAAGTGGGAGACACACACAGGTGGTATACATTTGCTAGGGCTGTGGATGGTGAAACCAGAGAAATTGAGGTGCCAGGCAAAACCTGGAGAAGGGAGGAGTTGGGTTGTGTGGGACCCTGACACAGATAGTCTCTGGACTAGTTGGAAAGTTGGGCTGTGTGAGAAGCCATGTGCTTATTAAGAATGGTGGGCACCTGCTTTGTATGGAACTTGCGAGCAATGGTTGGCTCATCCCGAGGGTGATTTGACCTGTGCATGCCCAGAGGCTGAGTGTCCGAGTAGAAGTGCATGCCTGAGCTTATCTCATGCTGTGCGCCCAGTGAGGCTGAGAGGTGAGTGGAATGGTGCGCCCAAGATTGGGTTGTGCTATATGCCCAGAGACTGAGTGGCTGGTTTGAACCTGGCAGCTCACTGAGGACCTGGGCTGGAGGCTGGGAAACTGTGAATATTGAGGGCCAGACCTGGTTCCCATCCTCTCAAAACCATAGGAAGGGAGAAAAGTGAAGCCCAGCCCCCCTGTTCCCACAGCATCTAGGAAGACCAGCAGAACTCATTGAACAGGTTTAAAGTCAGCAGGAGGCTTATTTTTTTCTTTTTTGTTCCTCTCTCTTTTTTCCCTTTTTTCTTCCCACAAGTGAGACAATAAAACATTGAGTTATGAAGAGTCCAGAGAAAGATCCAAAGTGGGATCACAGAGCTCTCCCCAAAAACCTTGACAAGTGTCACCTCACTATCCCATATAACTGGCATTTTGTTGTTCGTGTGTATTATTATTTTTTCATTATTTTTACCGCTTTTATTTTATTAATATTTTTAAAATTTCTATTCTTATGTTTAGTTTTCCTTGTTTTATCTCTCTGTTTAATTGCATTGTTTGACTGTTTTTCCATATTCTTTCTTTATTGTATTTTAATTTTCCTTCTTTCACTTCATTTGTGTTCCAATAACACAAAACTCTTGATCAGGTACTTTCTGTTCTGGTTATCCAAATTATATATTTCTTGTCATATTATTATTGTTCCAGTACTATTATTAATAATTGTTGTTCCATATAATTGTACATATTACACAGTAACCCTCCCTGATCTTAGCCCACTTGACTTTAATCCTGAGTGTTATTACTGTTGTGGTTAACTCTATTCTCTCTCACACCACTCCTACTTCCTATCCTTTACTCTCATTACATCTTATTATTTAACCTTGCACAAGTGCTCTGTTTTCTGGATTCAGCTCACAATCCCCCTCCTCTCTAACAAGAGTCTTATTTCTCTTTCACCTTTTGTAAAAAGTGGCTAGTTAGGTGAAATATCACAGTTAATGCTATAGTTATCCAAAGAATCTCCTATCTCTTCTCTACTTGCTGGTACTTCAAATCCTGTAAAACACTCTCCTGCTGAATTAATCCATTTTACCTACCTGCCTGCCACTGACCACACACAGCAATAGTGTGAACTGCAAACATCAGTATACTTGCTGGAGGAGAGAAATCACCAGCAAAGGAACCACCAAAGGTCACAACCCAAGTACAACAAGAGAGCCCACACAGACAGAAGAAAGGGCAAACCTACAGTATCCAGACAAGTAGATCAAAGAGACCACACCACTGAACCGCATAGAATTCCTACTACAGAAGTTCATCCTACAAAGACGCTAGCAAAGGGAAATATCAAGAAGCACAGAAACAACGAAAAGAGTCACCTAAAGTGGGGAGACAAAAAAGAACATGTAATAAAAAGACTCTCCACAAAAAGACCTAAACAAAATGTCAGTAACCAAACTATCAGATACAGACTTCAAAATAATGGTTACAAAGATGCTCAAGAAAATCACAGACAACTACAAGGAACTGAGTGAGAACTACATCAGCATGAAAAAGGAAATAGAAACTATAAACAAAAATCAGGAAGAAATGAACAATAAAGTCTCCTAAATAAAAGCATATTGGAAGGAATTACCAGCAAGCTGGAAAAAGAAGAGAATCAAATCAGCAAGATGGAGGACAAGGTAGAAAAAACACTCAGAAGGAGCAAGAAAAGGAAAAGAGATTTGGAAAGAATGTACAGGTGGTAAGGGAGCTGCAAGACAACATGAAACATAATATCAGTATAATAGGGATACCAGAAGGAGAAGAAGAAAAGCAAAGGATCAGAAACCTGTTCAAAAAAGTAATGATGGAAAACTTGCCTAATCTGATGAAGAAAAAGTCACAGTCCTAGCTTCCATGGCTCAGTGGATTGAGCACCAGCCTGTGAAGCAAAGGGTCTCTGGTTGAATTCCCAGTCAGGGCACATGCCTGAATTGCAGGTCAGGTCCTTAATGAGGGGCATACAAGAACCATCCACACATTGATGATTCTCACCATCTCTTCCTTCCTTCCTTTCCTTCTCTCTAAAAACAAATAAATAAATAAAATCTGTAAAAAAAAAAAAAAGTCACACAAATCCAGGAAACACAGAGAGTCCTAATCAAGGGGAACTCAAACAGGCCCACTTCAAGACACATCATAATTAAAATGGCAAAATTTCAAGACAAAGAGAGAATCCTAAAGGTAGCAAGGGAAAAACAGGAAGTAAAATACCAAGGGAATCCAGATAAGACTAGCAGCTGAGTTCTCAATGGAAACACTCCAAGCCAGAAGAGAATGGCAAGAAACATTCCAAGTAATGAAAACAAGAGGCCTGCAATCAAGACTACTTTATCCAGCAAGGCTCTCAATTAAAATGGAAGGCCAAATAAGGAGCTTTCAAAACAAAAAAAAAGTCCAAAAGACTACACATCCACCAAACAAGCTCTGCAAAAGATGCTAAAGGGACTGCTTTAAGAAAAGGAAGAAAAAGAATGAGAGAGAGTGGAACACAGATACAAAACAAGGGCAATTAATAAGTACCTATCAATAGCCTTAACTGTAAATGGATAAAATGCTCTAATCAAAAGACATACAATAGATGAATGGATAAGAAAGCATGACCCACACATATGCTGCCTACAAGAGACCCACCTCAGGACAAAAAACGTATACAGACTGAAAGCAAAGGGCTGGAAACAAACTTTACAAGGAAATAGGAAAAAAGAGCTGGGGTAGCAATACTCATACCACACAAAATAGACTTCAAAACAAGGAACAAAAAAAGAGACCCAGAAAGTCACTTCATGATAATCAAGGGGAGAATCCATCAAGAAGACAGAAACATTGTAAATGTGCATACACCCAACATAGGAGCACCCAAATACATGAAGAAAAATCTTGGATGGCTTCAAGAAAGATATTGACAGTAATACAATTATAGTAGGGGATTTAAACACCCCACTGTCAAAAATGGACAGATCTTCCAAACAAAGTATCTACAATATATTGTGGCATTGAACAATGTCCTAGAACAAATAAACTTAACTGAAATATATAGAGCCTTTCATCCCAAAGAAGCAAAACACACATTCCTTTCAAATACACATGGAACATTTTCAAAGACAGACCACATGATAGGACACAAAATGAGCCTCAACAAATTTTAAAAAATTGAAATCATATCAAGTATTTTCTCCAACCACAAGAGACTGAAACTAAAAACCAACCTCAAGGGAAAAAAATCCAAAACACTTAAACTCATGGAGGTTGAATAGCATGCTATTAAACAGTGAATGTGTCAACAATGAAATTACAAAGAAATAAAAAAAGTTTATATAAACAAATGAGAATGAACTCACAACAGTCCAAAACTTATGGGACACAGAGAAGGCAGTACTGAGAGGGAATTTCATAGTGATACAAGCCTCTCTAACAGAGATAGAAATATTTCAAATAAACAACTTAATGTTAAGCCTGCAAGAACTCAAGGAACAACAACAAAGACAGCACACAGCAAATAGAAAGAAGAAAATAACCAAGATCAGACAAGAATTAAACAACATAGAGACTAAAAGCACAATTCTAAGAATGAATAAATTCTGGAGCTGGTTCTTTGAAAAGATTAAAAAAATCAACAAGGCTTTAAGTAGACTCATCAAGAAAAAGAGGGTGAGGAGCCAAATAACACAATTGGAAATGAAAGAAGAGAGATTACAACTGATACCACAGAAATACAAAGGATTGTAAGAAATTACTCCAAAGAACTATTTGCCAAAAAATTTGAAAACCTAGGTAAAATGGACAAATTTCTAGAAAAATATAATTTTCCAAAACAGAATGAAGAAGAAGCAGAAGGTCTGAACAAACCAAAAACAGCTAACAAAATTGAATCAGTAATAAAAAAAAATCCCAACAAACAAAAGCCTTGGAACAGAGGGTTTTCCAAAATTACTTTACAAAGCATCTAGGGAAGAGCTAACCCCTATTCTTCACAGACTATTCCAAAAACCCAAAAAGATGAATGACTCCCAAACTCTTTGTGTGAAGCCAACATCATCCTGATCACAAAACCAGATAAATATCCAAGAAAAAAGAAAACTATATCACTGATGAACATAGATTTTAAAATCCTGAACAAAATATTGGCAAACTGCATCTAGCAATACATGAAAAGGATCATACACCATGACCAATTAGGATTCATCCCAGGGATGCAAGGATGATATGACATTTGCAAATCAATAAGCATAATTCACCACATGACAAAAGCAAAAACAAAAACCACATGATCATATCAATAGATATCAAAAAAAACATTTGATAAGGTACAGCACCCATTTATAATGAAAACACTCAGCAAAGTGGGAATAGAGGGAGCATTCCTCAACATAATAAAAGCCATGTATGAGAGACATGCAGCCAACATCATACTCAATGGGCAAAAACTAAAATCTTTCCCACTAAGATCAGTAGCAACACAACGTTGTCCCCTTTCACTGCTTCTATGCAACATAGTATTGGAAATCCTAGCCACAGCAATCAGACAAGAAAAAAAGAATAAAAAGACCCAAACTGGAAAGGCGGAAGCAATAATGTCATTGTTTGCAGATGGCATGACCATGTAGATAGAAAATCCTATAGACTCCACCAAAAAACTGCTCGACCTAATAAGTGAATTTGGCAAAACACCAGGATATAAAGTCAATATTCAGAAATCAAAGGCATTTTTGTATACCAACAGTGAAACATCAGAAACAGAAATTGGGGGAAATATCTGATATGATACAGCAACAAGAAGAATAAAATATCTAGGAAGAAACCTAACCAAGGATGTAAAAGACCTGTACTCAGAAAATTACACAACACTCAAGAAGAAATTAATAAAGACACAAACAAATTGAAACATAGACTGTGTTCATGGTTCAGAAGCATAATATCATCAAATGTCCATACTACCTAAAGTGATTTATAGATTCAGTGCAATACCTATTAGCATATAGCACAGTTATAGAACAAATGCTTCAAAAAATTATATGGAACCACACAGGATTCTGAATAGCTGCAGCAATTTTGCGAAAGAAGAGCAAAATAGGAGGGATCACAATACCTGATATCAAACTGTATTACAAGGCCACTGTAATCAAAATAGCCTTGTACTGGAATAAGAACAGATGCATGGATCAATAGAACAGAACAGAGCCCAGAAATATGTCTCTCTGGTTAATATTTGACAAAGGTGGCAGAAGTCTAAACTGCAGCAAAAATAGCCTCTTCAACAAATGGTGTTGGGAGAACTGGACAGCTACATGCAAAAAAAAAAAAAAATGAAACTTGAGGACCAACTTACACCATTCACAAAAAGAAAATCAAGGTGGATAAGAGATTTAAATATAAGTCATGACACCATTAAAATTGTAGAGGAGAATGTAGGTAGAAAAATCTCAGACATTCCATGCATCAATATTTTCACCAATACGTCCCCTAGAGGAAGGGACATAAAGGAAAGAATAAACAAATGGGATCTCATCAAAATTAAAAGCTTCTGCATGGCTAAAGAAAACAGCATTAACACAAAAAGAGAACCAATCATATGGGAAAACATGTTTGCCAATGATACCTCTGACAAAGGTTTGATCTCCAAAATATATAAAGGACTCACACAACTGAGCTGTAAGGAGTCAAGCAACTCAATTAAAAAACAGGCAAAGAACTTGAACAGACACTTCTTCAAGGAGGACATACAGAGATGCCAGAGACATATGAAAACATGCTCAGTATCATTAGCCATCAGAGAGATGCAAATTAAAACTACAAGGAGATACCATTTCACACCAGTGAGAATGGCCATTATGAACAAAGCCACAAACAGCAGTGTTGGAGAGGTTGTGGAGAAAAGGGAACCCTAATGCAGTGTTGTGAGATTGCAGACTGGTGCAGTCACTGTGGAAAACAGCATTGAATTTCCTCAGAAAACTGAAAGTGGAACTGCCTTTTGACCCAACAATTCCACTGCTAAGGTTATGTCCTAAGAACCCTGAAACGCCAATCCAAAAGAACCTATGCCCCCCAATGTTCATAGTGGCACAATTTATAATAGCTCAGTGCTGGAAACAACCTAAGTACCCATCAGTATATGAGTGGATCAAAAAAACTATGGTACATTTACATAATGGAATTCTATGCAGCACAAAGAAAGAAGGAGCTTTTACCCTTTTCGACAGCATGGATGGAATTGGAAAGCATTATGCTGAATGAAATATCCCAGGCAGTGAAAGACAAGTACCATATGATCTCACCTTTAACTGGAACCTAATTAACAAAATGAACAAGCAAGCAACACATAACCAAATTCATTGAAATTGAAAATAGGTTGATAGTGACCAGAAGGGAAAGGGGATGAGATAATAGGGGGAAAGGGTGAAGGGTTTACAGGAAGAACTATAAAGGACACATGAACAATAATAAAGGGGGCTGGAAATATGGGAAGGAGGTGAGGAGAGTTAGGGTGGTGGGAGGGGTTAGGAGGAAATGCAGAAAACTGTACTTGTACAACAATTTTTTTAAAAAGAGTTTTAAAACAATAAAGCTAAGGATTATAAAAAATAAAATTCAGTTCTTCAGGAATATTGCGCACATTCTAATATTGCTCAAGAAATAGCTTCATGTGGCTGGAGGCTACAGAATGGGACAATATAGTCTAGTCC
The DNA here is from genome assembly GCF_014824575.4 of Sturnira hondurensis. NCBI lineage: Eukaryota > Metazoa > Chordata > Mammalia > Chiroptera > Phyllostomidae > Sturnira > Sturnira hondurensis. The sequence goes on from NW_028082295.1 coordinate 1,276,899, forward strand.
ATATATCCGTGCAGGAAGTGTTCTACCTTGACTGTTCTACTGGCTTATGTTAGGATATGGAACTTTCAATTGAGACCTCAATGAAAAGCAACTTTCATACTTTAAGTATAAGGTAGTCTTGACTCTCAGATCATCTCTTCCACCAACAGCCCCTAAAATTTTCAATTTAACAATTCCACTAATCACATTACTTTCTTTGTCGAGGATCAGTAATCTATATTCGAACAACATTATAATCTTGTGAAGGAAGCAGTAGGGTAGTTTGCAAATGAATTCATGGTGCTAAATTTCAGGGGATCCCAACAAGCAAGCAGTGAAAACTCCTGGTCAGTCTCTATTTTTTCAAATTGTATTTTATTGATTATGCAATAATCAATATAGTTGCCCCAAATTTTTTCTTTTGGCTTCCCTTCACCCAGCATCCCACACCCCCTCAGCCAATCCGTACACCATTGTCCATGTCCATGGGTCATGCGTAGGTTCTTTAGCTACTCCATCTCCTCTACTGTATTTTACATTTAGCCATGTATTTTACATGGCTATTCTATAACTGCTTATTTGTACTTCTTAGAGCCCCGACCTCTTCAGCCATTCTCCTTCAACCCCCTCTCACCTGGCATCCATCAAAATGTTCTCTGTATCCGTGATTCTGTCTCTTGTTCTGTTTTTTTTTTTTGCTTAGTTCATTTTTTAGATTCAATTGATGATAGATATGTATTTGTTGTCATTTTATTGTCATAGTTTTGATCTTTTTCTTTTTCTTAAATAATTCCCTTTAACATTTCATATAATAATGTTTTGGTGATGATAAACTTCTTTAACTTTTTCTTGTCTGGCAAGCTCTTTATATATGTCCTTCAATGCTAAATGATAGCTTTGGTGGATAGAGCAATCTTGGCTGTAAATCCCTCCTTTTCATGACTCTGAATAATTTTTGCCAATTCTTTCTAGCCTGCAAAGTTTCTTTTGAGAAATCAGCTGACTGTCTTATAGGCGTTCCCATTGTAGGTAACTGCTTTTCTCTTGCTGCTTTTAAGATTTCTTTTTGTCTTTAACATTTAGTATTTCAATTGTGATGTGTCTTGGAGTGGCCCTCTTTGTATCCATCTTGCTTGGGACTCTCTGTGCTTCCTGAACTTGTATGTCTATTTCCTTCACCAAATTAGGGGAGTTTTCCATCATTATTTTTTCAAATAGGTTTCCAAATTCTTGCTCTTTCTTTTCTCCTTCTCACACACCTATGATGCAAGTGTTGGTATGCTTGAAGTTGCCTCAGAGGCTGCTTACACTACCCTCATTTTTTTGGATACTTTTTTTCATCTTGTTCTGATTGGTTGTTTTTTGCTTTCTTATGTTCCAAATCATTGATTTCATTTCCAGCTTCAACAACTCTATTGTTGTTTCCATGTAACTTGTTCTTTATTTAAATTAGTGTATCCTTTGTTTCTTACTGGATTTTTTTTATGCTATTGAAGTCCTCACTAAGTTCCTCAAGCATGCATATAACCAGTGTTTTGAGCTCTTCATCTGATAGATCACTTATCTCCATTTTGTTTAGTTCTTTTTCTGGAGTTTTGATCTGTTCTTTCATTTGGGTCATGTTTATCTGTACTCATTTGTGTTTGTTTCTATATATTAAGTAGAGCTGTTTTGAGTCCATGTGTTGGTAGTATGGCCCAATGTATTAGGTACGCCATAGGGTCTGGCCACATGGCGTCTCTTATCACCCAAGCTGGGTACTTGAAACGGACTGTTTGGGCTGAGTATACCATCCTTTTGTAGTTGAAACTTGTTTACTGTTGACAGGTCAATGGGAGAGATTTACTCAGGCCAGTCAGTTGTAAGACTGGCTGTGACCACTGACCACAAACCTCTGGCCTCCAGAGGGGATCAGCTATGCAGGGGCACGGTGGTAATGCCCTGAAGTGGTCTGTAGTTGTCCACTGGTTGCATTGGCCCTGGGGTTTCCCTGGAGGTGCAGGCCAAGGTCAATTCCCACCTGTGTTTTGCCTGGGACTACCCTGACTAAGTTCTAAAGCAATCTGAGATGGCTGCTACTTGTGCTGGGCTTGGAGATTCCCAGGCAAAGCCATTCAGTGAATCTAGGCTGGTTTCTGCTAGTTCCAGGCCTGGGGACCCTTAGCAAGAGGTCTAAGGGCTGGGGAATCACTGAGTCTGGCTGTTTTTTGTTTGATATGATTAGAAAGTATGAAGCATGAGCCAAGACTAGTCATTCACAGGGAGAAGTAGATTGGATGGGCCCATAAGTTGGGTGGGATGGAGTCTCTGGCGATCTCATTAGCCAGGCTGATGGAGTCTCAGATATGACACCAGCCTTGTAGGCTCTGTGGCTCTTTGAGGGGGAGATGAGAGGTTCAACAAATGGACAATGGCCCACCTTTCTCTCTGGGAGAAGACTGTCCCCAAGCTCTTGTCTTGATGCCAGACACTTCACCTTCTCCCTGTATGCCACTGGTACTTTTCAAGCTGCTACCCCAGTGCTGGAGCTCAGAGGGAGTGAGCCTAATTAAGTCCATGTGTGGGTTCTTTAAGAGGAACTGCCTGGGACTCCAGAAGTTTCTTCCACTAACTCAATCCCCACTGGCTTTTGAAGCCAGAATTTATGGGTGCTTACCTTCCTGACACTGGAACTCTTGGCTGGTGGCCCTGGTGTGGTGTTGGGACTTTCAAGATATACCTCCCAAAATTTTGTCCATTAAATTGGGACCAGCCCATTTCCTTGTCTTCACCAGTCTGCGTGGATGTGGTTTCTTTAATTCCATAGTTTTCAGACTTCCATTCAACTCAATTTTTGCTGGTTCTGAGTGATGGTTGTTCTATATTGTGGTTGTAATTTTGATATGGTTGTGCAAGGAGGCAAATGTGTTTACCTATGCTGCTGTCTTGAATGGAAGTCTCTCCTGGGTCTCTCTCTAAATTGGACTCTCCTGAGAATGACAGGGAGAGAGAATCCATGCAGTGGCAGTACAGATCACTGAGCCCAAGTTTCCACCTCCCACCATCCCCCAACTAGGCCTTCCACATAAGCCTGACACCAACATGCTGGGCCACTAGTCTCCTTCCCAAGGCAGCTGGGTCAGAAAGCTGACTTACTTCAGCTAAACAAATTGAACACTCTAAACCAGGTCACTCTTTGCACTTTGGCATAAATTCAGGTCTGCCACAACCTCTGGGGCTCCTCAGCATAGGCACATGTTCTTTCTGCCTCTCACAGCTGGGCCTTCCAGCTGAGGAAAGAGAGACTCAGAAACAGAGTCCAGGATTCTGCCCTGACATTGCCACTCACTTCCAGTGCTACCTGGACCAGTCTTTGGGCTGAGATTCTAAAACAGGATTAAGAAGCTCTCCCCTTTTAGATCATGGACTATTGTAAAGTCAAAGAAGATCATGTATCCTAGGTAAAATTACCTGGAAATGTGTGGAGTACTTAATACCTCTTAAGTATCATTTTAAAATCATGTTGGCTGCAAGTCTTCCAACATATGCCCAAGAAAGACTTTTTAAAAAGATTTTATTTATTTCCTTTTAGAGATAGAGGAAGGGAAGGAGAAAGAAGGGAAAGAAACATCAGTGTGCGGTTGTCTCTCACGAATCCCCTATTGGGACCTGGCCCACAACCCAGGCATGTGCCCAAGACTAGGAGTCAAACCTGTGACCCTTGGTTTGCAGGCTCATGCTCAATCCACTGAGCCACACTAGCCAGGGCCCAGGAAAGACTTTAAAGGTAGTCAAGATGAACAGATTTTTAAAATGCCTATTGGGAATATAAGTCAGAAAAAACTTTTTGGAGGGAAATTTGGCAGTACCTATCAAAATGTGTAGTGTGCATACCCTTGGAATTATAAATTCCATGTCCAAGAGTAACTTCAATACACGTGTTGAAGATGTATGGCCAAGGATTTCACTGCAGCGTAGTTTGTAACAGCAAATATTAAAACTTGCTTGAAGTTCCAACAATAAGCGGTGGTAAAGGCAATTCTGCAGCTGCTACAGAAAAAGGAAGAACAGTGTATATCTATGCAAATGAGGTCATAACCTACTGATAGTTTATAAAGGCAGATTACAGATAAATGTGTAATTAGTATAAATATAGCATTCATACTGCATTAGAACTATAAAAATATCAGTAAATAACCTCTTAGGAAATGGACCTTCCACTCTAATGTAGGAGATCATTCTCGTGGCATGGGCCCAGCTCCCACTGGGAGATGCACAGGACCCACAGGTTCTCCCCCTGGGGAATCAGGCCTGCTATGTATCTAGGCCACTTTGAGTCTTGCTTTTTGCTAAAAACTGCCTCACCCAGACTTATGCCAAACATTTACTGCAAAATAACTCCCTAAACTCCATGTTAAACCTTTCTAGGACCAGTGTAACTGGTCCAACTGATACAGGGTACAGCCAAGAGTGGCAACCCAAAAAGATTTGGGATGGTGTCCAGAACTCAAAGTGTATAGGAATATTGGAGAGACATATAAGATGTCCTCACCCCTTCCCCCACAGGTGTGAGTTGGGGGAAGGGACACCTGGAGCAGGAACATGCAGGGCTGTTTTGTACAGCCACAGCCTTGCAGCTAATCCATGGCATGGTCATTTAGCATATGTATAGCCTTTGGCGGGTCACTTGGATAAGTTAAATGGCTGTGGCCAGGCTTGGAGCTAGGGGGATGAAGTCACTCTCCCCTAAGATGTGAGTAACTGGGGGCAGGGCCCCCAAGTTACAGTGCCTGAGTGGGAGCTTGGAGAAGATTGGCTGTAGGACATTGGGCCATACCTGCCAAGACTAATGATGGCAGCCCAGTAAACTTGTAATAATACAGAAATACTGGCAGGTGTAACCGATGGTGGGAGGAGTCGGAAATAGGAGTACAGAGGAAGGTTGGCACGAGGATTTAAACCCAGACATGGCAGCCATTGGGGGGAGAGCCACTCAGTTTCAGCAGAGTAAGGGTCCCCTCTTGGCCAGGTGAAGACAGAGCCACGCGGTGTCAGCAGAGTGCAGACCCCCTCTTTCTCAGGTGAAAGGGAAAACCATGCAGCTTTGCCAGAATGGAGATCCCTGCAGCCAGGTGAAGAAGAAAGACACACACTTTTGGTGGAGTTTGGACCCCTGCAGCTTTGGTAGAAGAGGCCCACTCGGCTTTGGGGTGCTCCCTTTGGCTGCATAGCCTGAAAAGCAGGAGAGACTTTGACTGGAACTTGGTACAGCGGACTGTTGCCAGTGGAAGGTGCCACATGACTGGATTAACTGGAGATGCTGCCTGACATCAACACAGCTGAGGATGCCAGCGGCCTGGAGAAAGGGGCGGGCGTGTGTTACCTTATCCGTTAGGACAGGGGGAGAAGGGAGTGCTGTGTGTGTGTGTGTGTGTGTGTGTGTGTGTGTGTGTGAAGGTGTTAGGCCTGAATAGCATTAAATAAACATTTCATTTCCTTTCACAAATCTCTGGCATTGCGAGATGTCTTTCCAATTGGCAACAAACAATCCGGCCCAGTAGGGGGGTCCAGATGGTATTAATATACCATCATCTGGAGTCCTGCCCCCAGTGTATCTGTTCTACAATGGCTTTTTGGGCATCCCTCGGTGGGCCAAATATGCCCCCCCTTGGACCTCTGCTCCGTAACACAACCACTTTTGCCCTTTTCATTTGCAAATATCCCTCTTCTGTGATGTGATTAGTGGCATTGGTTCCTTTGTTTGCTGTAAAAAGTAAACATCTAAAGCAACCTCTGCGTAGTAAAAGAGGACCATCATGGACTGTGTCATCCTGGCAAGGGCTGCAGCTTTGGCTCCCCTTGAGAGAAAAGCCATGCCCACCCTTTTCCTCCACAGGACTCGGTAGTCCGCGTGAATGTCTCATCTCATCTATAATGACAAGGACACTGTGGGCTGGTGTCTGCATCACTATATCCTTTCTGTTTTAACATTGTTTAAACTTACATTAAGCATATGTCACTTTTTGGTAAACAGAAGCAGTAAAGATATTTCCATCTTAAAAAACAAGAGAAAAATTATGCTAAAAATGAGGCAGGCAGTGGGGATTGGAACTAATTTAAAAATAGGGTTTTTCCTTGCTTGAGGGATTCACAAATAGCCAGACACATTTTTGAAAAGTACTTCCTGACCCTTCAAAAATTATCTTAGTTCTTGAAATCACTTTGTAAATTTTATTTTATTTTTATATTAAATTTGTTGGGATAACATTGGTTAATAACATATACATTTCAGGTATCCAAGTTTAAAATACAACATCTGTATACTCTATTGTGTATCATTCTGTCATATATTTTACCCAAAGTCTAGTTCCATTCTGTCATATATTTTGCTCTCTTACATCCTCTCTGTCCTTCCCCCACCCTGTAAATTTTATATTTAAACAATTACATAAGACCTTCTTTTCACTATTTGAAAGATTTTTGTAGCTCTGAAAGTATCAAGGTATAGTTTAATTCACTTTTATCTTTGTTTATTAAAGAAATAGTTATGATCCATACTACAGCCAAGGAACCATGCTGTGCACTGGTGGAACCAAGAAACTTATTATTCTGACCTTAGGGAGCTTGCAATCTAATGGAAAACGCAGGAGATTTGAATATAAAATAACAATGCAAAGGAGAAAATGATGATACATACCCAAAGAGATAAATTAAGTGCAACATTCTAGGGCACCAGGGAGCACAGTGGAGAACATAACAGTGGAGAGGATGGTAAAGAGTTTCTGAAAGAGGGCCATGGACTTGGACTGTAAATATCACTTTTGAAATTTAGAATGAATTAAGAAATGTTTAGTAGCTAGAGCAAGTGCTAAAGCTTACTGCCTTTGTTTTTATTTTTAGTGACTAAACCAAGACTCCTATTAATGCAAAGGAGAGCACATCAACTTGGTGCCCAATGGTGGTCTACCATTGTCCTTCTCAGCAGGAGCATGACCCAGGGTGGGCCTATGGGGCTTTGGCAAAGTTTTGGCTGTGCAGGTTCAGGGTTACTGCCCCCCACCCCTTAGAAGTGGCCCTTGGATAGATTTTTCTGGTAAGCAGAAATTTCTTGGCATACTTGATCTCTAAATTGAGTCAAAAGTCACATCTGTATGCAACCATGCTCCACTTTCTGCACATCAGGAGGCAGTTCTTTTTCAACAGTGCCTAACACACAGCCAGTGTGACTGGTACAGCCTGGATGTGCCATGCTCCATGGAACCAAGCCCTTGAGCAAAGCTCCCCTCTGTGAAACAGCAATTGTAACAATTTTCTGGTAAATCAATTTTCAACATTTTAGAATGTCCTTTGATAAAGACACTGAGCCTCTTCCTTCCTTCCTTCCTTCCTTCCTTCCTTCCTTCCTTCCTTCCTTCCTTCCTTCTTTTTCTTTTCTGCTCTTTTCTTTTGCTTTGTTCTCATGAAAGTTTAAGGAAAGCTTACATGAAGGTCACTATTTCCTCTGATGGCATTGCTGAGTCCTGGTGACCAAAAGGAGACAGGCAACTATGGCTTTGATTGTGTTCACATCATTCTAACAAAGTTTTGGGAGAGTGAAACTATGAGCAGCATATGTGCATAGACTGTTAACTAGAATTGTCCTCTTCCATTGTGTTCTGTACACACTTGTTATTAAGCAATTAATGACCTAGGCACTGAGGATACAAAAATGAATGACCTTATTCTTAACATCTAGGTGTCTTCAGTCTAGTATAGGCAACTTCCTTGCAAATCATATAAATAGCTGCCATTATTGAGAGTCAGGTGCTTTGGTAGTATGATTTCAACCATACTCTACAATGCCTCAAGACAACTTTTGTTAGGTTCTTTCCACAGATGAAGAAGAGGCCTCAGGAAGCACAGAAAAGATGTACAAAACACAGAAGAGTCCAGGTAGAGATCGGGTGGGATCTGTCCCCAGTGCATACAAAGCTCACAGTGAGAAACAAAGAGAGGGCACAGAAACTGCAAGTTATGAAAAAGCAGTAAGGAGTGCAAGAGATCAACAGCCACGAGACTAGAGACTTTCACAGGTACAGGGTCCCCAAGTCATGAAGCTGGAGGGGTAGAGAGGGCAGTACCTGTGACCCAGAAGCTTCTCTCCTCCTTGGTATCCCCCTGGACCCAGTCAGCCATCATGAAACATCAGGAGGACAAACACAAGGGAGCTGTAGAAGGAGCGTTGCTAATCTACTTTCCAGGAAGGATAATGCTTTGCCAGGAGTGGCAGCAGAATTGCTTCATATCCAACAGAACACATTGCGCGTCTGCCATTGACCAAATATTCCAGTAGGAGGGAGTAGGCATGTAGGCTGGCTGAATTAGCACAGGTCCCAGAAGTTTATTTACCTTTTTCCCATTTCCCCAAAGTTCTGCTCATAGTGGTCAAGCTTGATATATGACATTGAGTGAGGTACACTCTTGTAGCTGCTTTGTGACTCCTCTGAATAATGGATAGGGTTGGACTAGGTGATTTTCAAGATTTCTCTCTGCTAATATCCTCTCCTGTAATATTCAAGAACCTAAGTCAGCACTCTGAGAAGCAGGTTGAATTCTCACACCTCTTCACCCCTATACAATGAGCTATTTTCATTGCAATAGTTGAATTTTACACATGAAAAAGAAGTATCCTAAGCATATGGGCAGAATATAGAAATGTGGGTTTTGAAGATTTTACAAGTAGCGGTGTCAGAGAACACAAATCTTGATCTAGGTTCTGCCACCTATTGGCTTTTGAAATTTAGACACTCTGCCCAAACCCCAGCTTCTGTATCTGTCAATTGTAGGCAGTGTCTTACATTGGAGAGTTGCTGCAAGATCAAATAGGATGATGGATACAAAAGAGTTTTTGGAAAGCTAAGAAATTAGACAAGTGATGTTAAGGCTAGAATTTCCAGTATTAAATTCTTGATGGTCCAAGATTTGACTGACAGGTAAAATACAAGAGAAAATGGAATCATGAGTGATGTCTGGCATGGATCAGGCCCCCAAAAGAGGGGGAATATCTTCCTGACAAAATGAGCAAGAGAGAAAAGGTGGTTTAATTTCATTTGAGGAGAAAACAGGGAGCTATTGAAAGCAGTATTGAGGACTTCAGTGGTCCAGAGAGACATCCATTAAGCAGATTCTTCTTGTCAGATGTAAGCGTATCTCCTCCTATGGGAAAGAAGTCACAGGGGTCATAGAGTGCTGGAGTTCATTTTGCATCTCAGACTTTTCACCCGGGATCATCTGACTGCCCCAATCAGAGCTCTTAAAGAGGAGAAAACATATAAGGAAACGTAAGATTGTTAACAGGGAGAGACCCGAGTCAGGGAACACTCCCACTCCCAGTCCCACCCCAAGCTTGTTTCTTGCTTCACTCTCAAGAGACCAATTCAAACAAGAGACAACACATGGAAATGAGATGAGAAGCTTCATGCATATATGAGCATAAAGCTGAAAGCAGGCACCTGGCTAGTCTGAAAGCCCAACAAATAGAGGAAATAAAGTTGTTAGTAAGTTTGTTCTATAAACTTGAGCCCAGGCTATGAGTGGGCACTCAGTTAATCTCAGTGCATCGACTATTGGTGGTCAGGGATTATATATTTTAGTCAACTCCTAGGTATCCACTCCTTCTCCCACTTCTAAACCTTGGGAATAATGTACAGTTATTAAGACTTTCTTTCTCAGCTAATAAAGGCTCTTTGCCTTTTTTAATGTTTAAAAGTATTTTTTTTTATTTATTTATTTGCTTGTTTAATTAGTTGTTGTTCAAATACAGCTGTCTCCATTTCACCCCACCACGGCCCCCAATTCCACCCATCCCCACCTCCCAGCCTTGAACATACCCCCTTTTGGCTTTGTCCATATGTTCTTTATACATGTTCCTTGATGGACCTTTCCCCTATTTTCCTTCACTGTGCCTCTCCCCTCTCCCCTCTGGTTACTGTCAGTTTGTTCTTTATTTCAATGTTTCTGGTTATATTTTGCTTGCTTGTTTGTTTTGTTGATTAGGTTGCATTTATAGTTGAGGTCATATAGTATTTGTCTTTCACCCCCTGGCTTACTTCACTTAGCACAATGCTCTCTGGTTCCTTCCATGTTGTCTCGAAGTGTAGGAGTTCCATCTCTCTGTTGCATAGAATTCCATTGTGTAAATGTATCATGGTTTTTTGATCCATTCAGTTACTGGTGGGCATTTAGGTTACTTTTAGCACTTGGTTATTATAAATTGTGCTGCTATGAACATTGGGGTGCAAAGGTTCTTTTGAATTGTGTTTCAGAATTTTTAGGGTATAATCCCAGAAGTGGAATTACTGGGTCAAAAGACAGTTCCATTTTTAGTTTTTTGAGGAAATTTCATACTGTGGATATGAAATATCCATATTTCATGGATATGAATCAGTGTCTTAAGCAAAATGAAGAGGAATGTGGTGGCTACAGACAAGTAGGGTCCCCATGTTGCTACCATAGGGATAGCCAGAGTCATGATCATGGCTACCCACCTTCCTATCTACCTCCAAGGACACTCCTATTATCTCTGAACAAATATCAGGGAAGAGAGGTTGTAGGTAAGCAAAGCTGGAACCATTTCAGTGAGGGTGGTACTGAATCTTCAGGAAACTGACCTTACTTCAGGAAAGTGTCCCTTTAAAAATATCCATTAATAAAAATAGTAACATTCATTAAATAACTACTAAGAGCCCAGGCACTGTGGCAACATCTACAGATGCTATATTTATTCTTTACCAACTACCTTTTTAAGTGTTATTAAGCATCTGATTTTTGAATATGAAAAAAGAGAAAAACTGAGTGAGGTTCACTTGCACAAGTGTACATATCCAAGCTTTTTAACCCTCATTTGCTAATTCTAAGATCCAAGCACTTCACCCCATCTCATATAAACTTCTACTCTTTAAGTCAATCAACATTTACTGAACCTTTGTTCTGAATAGCCAGAAACTGTTGTGGAGGAATTCAAGACAGCAGAAAACATACTTCTCAATAGGAGCAACCTTAAAATCTGGAAGAGCAAACATTCACATAAGAAGATAACTCACACAATTACAGGCAATAAAGGGATGATTGGATGTGTGAAATAGGGGCTGGCAGAGACAGATAAGGAATGTTACCCTAGGCCCAGATGGGGTTGTGTGTGTTGTCCCAGAATCGATCTTGGAGGAGTGAATAGAAATCAGACAGGAAAAGAGGTGGGATTACATACAAGGAGGAACTGCCCCGAAACCGGAATTATCTTCTGGAGGTCAGGCCCCTGGTACTACTACTTCTAAGAACCTATCTGTATCAGTGTACTAGCTGGCATTGTTGTGGGAGGCTGCATTCAGCTTTAGTGAATTTTTTTTGAAGACTCTTTTTTTTAAATTTAATTCTTATTCAAGTACAGTTTTCTGTTTTATATTCCCTGCCCTGCCCCCACCGTGCTCCCCACCTCCCTCCCATTTCCTCCCCCCACCTTAATTATTGCCCATGTGTCCTTTATACTTATTAATGTGAGTCCCTCCCCTTTTCCCCTTTGATTCTTTCCCCTCTCCTCTCTGGACTCTGTCAGCCTGTTCTGTATTTGAGTGTCATTGTTCATATTTTGCTTGCTTCTTTGTTTTGTTGTTTAGATTCCTGTTAAAGGTGAAATCATATGGTATTTGTCTTTCACCACCTGGCTTATTTCGCTCAACATAATGCTTTCCAGTTCCATCCATGATGTTGCAAAAGGTAGGAGCTCCCTCTTCCTTTCTGCTGCATAGAATTCCATTGTGTAAATGTACCATGGTTTTTTGATCCATTCATTTACTGATGGGCATCTAGGTTGCTTCCAAATCTTGGCTATCGTGAATTGTGCTGCTATGAACATCGGGGTGCATAGGTTCTTTTGGATTGGCGTTTCAGGGTTCTTAGGATATACTCCTAATAGTGGAATTGCTGGGTCAAAGGGCACGCTCATTTTTAGTTTTCTTAGAAAATTCCATACTGTTTTCCATAGTGGTTGTACCAGTCTGCAATCCCACCAACAGTGAACTAGGGCCCCCTTTTCCCCACAACCTCTCCAGCACTTGTTGTTTGTTTCTTTGTTTATGATGGCCATTCTGACTGGTGTAAAGTGGTATCTCATTGTGGTTTTAATTTGCATCTCTCTGATAGCTAGTGATATCGAGCATCTTTTCATGTGTCTCTGGATCCTCTGTATGTCCTCCTTGGATAAATGTCTGTTGAAGTCCTTTGCCCATTTTTTAATTGGTTTGAAGACTCTTTCAATGTATTTGCCTATTTCATGATGGGTGATTTACAAGCACACTTGCCCACACCGTGCTGAGTGTTCAGCAGATTTTGACCGGAAAGTGGCATGACACCCCTGCCCCACCCTCCCTATTCACCCTCTCACCCCAAGTAACATATTCTTTTTGTTTCCTGGATGAAAAAAGTCCTCAAAGGGAAAAGTTTTTCTCATGTGGAAGAGGTGAAACAAAAAATAGCAGAAACACTAAAAAACATCAAAATCTGCACATTCAAAAACTGTTTTGAGCAGTAGAAATGTCTTGATAGGTGTATTACATCAAATGTAAAGTATTTCTAAGGTGATTGAAGTTTAAACATGTAAGAATAAATACACAACTTTTTATAAATAAATTCTGGGGTTTTTGGGTCCCCCCTCGTATGTTCCAGCTGGAAAGACTTTTCACAGTGAATGTCCCTGATCCAGAGAAAGCAAGAATTAAAATCTTAGTACTTCTGAAGTTTGGGGGAGAAACAGCATAAGAATTGTGGAGAAATTTTGAAAGTCTTCCTAATTTAATTTTCTCCTTTTTAGGTAAAAAAAAAAGTATTGAGGTAAAGTTTACACACAGTGAAATGCACAGATTCAATGATTTTTTACAAATGTGTACACTTAGGTAATCACCACTCCAATCAAAATATAAAACATTTTTGTTAGCCCAGAAAGTTCCTTCATGCTTCTTCTCAGTTAATCTCCATTCCCCACTTCTATAAGCAACCACTGTTCTGATGTTTACATTCGTAGATTAGAACTTCATATGGAAAGAATCATATGGCATCTGATCTCTTTTGTACTGCCCAATGAGTTGAGATTAGCTCATGTTGTTTCATATATCAGTAGTTCCTTCCTTTTTATTTCTGAGTAGTATTCCATCATTTTGTTTATCCATTATTTTTATGTTGATGGACATTTGGGTTGTTTCCACTTTGGGGATACTCTGAATTAAGTTGCTATGACCATAGTTGTTTACCTCTAATGTTGTTTTAAAATCCACTTTCTGGTCTCTTTTTTCTCCTTCATTTATATTCTGAGAATTCAGATGACATCCTGCCATAGACACCAAAAGACCTGGAACTCAAGCCCCTTCTTTGCTCAAATAATTACACATACAAAACCTTTTCTGTTTCGAACCACCCATACAAAATAAAAGAAATAATAACGTATGTGTACTTTAGTATATTAACAAAGATTTTTGATGAAATTATTTGCAAGAAGTTTTGGAAATAATGTTTTACACTTTATACTGATGAAAGTTCTTGGCTGCCTCTCCCCCATTTTAACTACTCTGCTTCTTACTGTATGTAACAATTTCCCCAATTCATACAGAAGGATGTCCCACCCACCAGTCTATGAACCCCTGCTGTTAAGAATGAAAGCAGGCCTTGCTGGGTGGCTTAGCTGGTTAGGACATTGTTCCGATACACTAAAATTGTGGGTTTGATCACCGGTAAGGGCACATATAAGAATCAAACAATGAATGCATAGATAAGTGGAACAACAAATCAATGTTTCTCTTCTCTCTCTCTCTCTCTCTTTCCCCGCCCCCACCCTCCCTCCGTGTGTGTGTGTGTGTGCCTCGCTCAAATGTCAGTTAAAAAAAAAAAAAAGAGAGCCCTGACTGGTGTGGCTCAGTGAGCTGGGCTTTATCCTCCAAACAGAAGCACCGCCAGTTAGGCTGCCAGTTTGATTCCCAATCAGGGCACATGCCTGGGTTGCAGGCCAGATGCCCGCGTAGAGGTGTATGAGTTTGGGGGTATACTAGAGTCAAATGGTCGATGTTTCTCTCCCTCTCTTTCTCCCCACTTCTCTCTAAAAATAAAAATATTTTGTAAAAGGATGAAAGCAGTAAAGTCACATTTCTCTTTCTCCTTTTTCCATTTGCAACAAATTAAGAGTGAATGAAGTAAGAAACTAATAAGTAACAGGAAGAAATTTGACCAGACTCAGTACTCTTTCCAAACATCACTTATCTTCCCTCTCCATCCTTCTACCAAACCTACCCCAGCTGGTCCTCTGCAAATTGTTAAATGTTAAGACTGGCTACCTTTGTGATGTGCTCACCATTTACCCCGAAGTCACTCACATCCAAAGTGACTTTTCCTGTTACTCAACATCCACACCTGAAGACATTTCTCATTACCAGGAATTCTGACCCACTTAGACCTCTAAAGGGATAACTAGTTAAAGTAGGTACTTTTAAAAGTGAAAGTCTGTTTTTCTGATGATTACTGACATTGAGCATCTTTTTCATACATCTGTTGACCATCTGTATGTCCTCTTTGGAGAAGTGTATACTCAGGTCCTTTGCCCATTTTTAATTGGATTGTCTGTCTTCCTCGCATTGAGTCACATATTGTTATATGTTTTTTATCAGTTTTGGAAATTAACCCCTTGTCAGATGTATCAGGGGCAAATATATTCTTCCATTCAGTGGGTTGTCTTTTTACTTTGTTGATGGTTTCATTTGCTGTGCAAAACCTTTTTAGTTTGATATAGTACCATTTGCTTATTTTTTCTTTTGTTTCCCTTGCCTGAGGAGATAATATCACCTCAAAATAGCTACCATCAATAAAGCAACAAACAAGTGCTGGTGAGGATATGGAGAAAGGGGAACACTTTTGCACTGTTAATGGAAATGCAGATTTGTGCAGCCACTGTGGAAAGCAGTATGGAGTTACCTCAAAAAATTAAAAAATGAAATTGCCTTATACTCCAGCATTTCTACTTCTGGGAATTTATGTGAAAAAAACCTGAAACACTAATCTGAAAGAATATAAGAACCCCTGTATTCATTACAGCATTATTTTCAATAGTCAAGATTTGGAAGCAATCCAGGTGCCTACCAGTAGATGAGTGGATAAAACAACTATTGCACATTTACATGATGGAATACTACTCAACCATAAAAAAAGAAGAAAGTTTTACCCTTTGTGACAGCATGGATATATCTGGAGAACATTATGCTAAGTGAAATAAGCCAGTTAGAGAAAAACATATACCATATGATTTCACTCATGTGGAATCTAATGTCCAAACTGAACTATTTTGCTTATGCAAAATAGAGGCAGACTCATAAATAAAGAGCACACTGAAAGCTCTGGGGGTTGGGTGGGGATTCATGGGTAGGGGGTGGAGGGATTGAGCCAAAAAGAAAAAAGACTCATGGACCCGGACAACAGTGTGGTGATTGCCAGGGTTGGGAAGCAGGAGGTGGGTGGAGGTGAAAGAGGGTATAAGGGGGACCAATGGTAATGAAAAAAATACAATAAAAAGTAAACTATTAAAAAAATCGTAGGAGTCTGGTGGGAAATGAGAAACTGTTTATGCTTTATCATTTGTGTATAGTAAAATACATTGGGAAGGAAAAAGTGAGAGTCCAAGTAAGAATAAAAATAGGCATACATAGTTCAAAATAATTTTAAGGGCCAGTTATTTCCCCTCTGCCCTAAGCAACAAGGCCAGTGTCCCAGCCCATGCTGGGGTGAAATCAGAGGTTCACTCTATAAAGGTGGAACTGGAGATACTCTGGCCTCTAGGGCAGCCAGAACAGTGGAGAATGGTGTGACCACACTGAAACAAGGAGAAAGTGAATGTTGACACCTAGGGTAGTGACATCTCTCATCCCTTCACCAGTCTGACTCCAAGCACATAAATAGCCATATTTATATCTCCCAGGAAGCAAAAGAGAACCTCCTCCCTTGCAGGAATAACTTGCCTGAGAGAAAACACTATTTCCATTTGGGAATTCCCAATAAAATAGCTCAGCCATATCATGAAAGAATGAAATCCACCAATGAATAAGTTGCCTACCCACAGAGCATCTGTACTCTGTATTGTAAGTGGATTACCAGACATTTGAGAAAAGCCTCTAACATAGACCACAAGTGTTACAGGAGCTTGGGATTGGGTGGGACAGGGGAAAAATAGAGAAAGAAAAGAAGAAAATATATACCATATTTTGCCATGTATAAGGTGCAGCCACATTTTTGGATAAATAAAAGCATAAGTAAAAAATTAAAAACATTTATATAGATATGGGACTAGTACTACTCATGTATAATGTGCATCCTAACTTTCCCCTCAAAATTTTAAGCAAAAAAGTGCTCATTATACACTGCAAAATATGGTAATTAATAAGCTTATAGAAATTAGTAAATGATTTCCCATCAACATGATAAGAACATGAGGTTATAAAAGAAATTTTTAAGAAGGGAAGTGCTTAGGAATTAAAGGTATGACATCAGGTAAGTAGAATCAAATAAAAGGGTTAGAAAATAAAGTTAGGAAATATCCTTGGTGTAGAACAGTAAGAAAAAGAAAAAACTTGGAAAAGACTTTTAAAATATTGGCAAGTAAGTAGAGATGGCCCAATATCTGGAATGGAATTCAGGAATGAATCAACAGAGAAAAGCAAGGAGAGGAAACAAGCCAATTGCATGGAGCAATTTCCTGTAGATGGAGAGGGTTCATCAAGAAAGGAACAACAATCACAGATCACATGAAATTTCAGAACAGGAGGACAAATGGCACATTTTAAAGAAAGAACAGGAAGAAAGAAAGAAAAAAAGACAGTCATAGCCTTAGGAAAAGACAGAGAATCAAAGTACATCAGACTCCTCATTAAGTGACACTAAAAGTGGAAGACAAAAATTATACACCTTTAAAAATCTGGGGAAATTCTTTCAAAACCAAAATTCTACCAAATATCAGTTAAAGCATAGACTTAAATTTCTAAAACTTATTCTTACCTTTTACTTCTCATGTTTCTTTTCTGTTTTCTCTCCTCCCTTGCTCTCCCCTGTCCTCTTCCTCCTATTCCCCCTCCCTTCCTTTCTTTTTTGTTTTTAATCGAAAGAGTGCTGTGTTCTACCAAAATGAGAGAATGATCCAAGTAGAAGCAAACACAGGACCTAGGAATAAGTATTTAATGCAGGGGAGAGGGGAGAAAAGCGTCCCCATGCTGATGGTTGGGGGAATGAATGTCACCACCATTGACGTGTGGTGACATGGAGCAGCAGAACCAGGAGTACCACCAGTTCAAATTGAAACAGGAAGTCAGAGGTTATACGAGAATGGCCCCAAGGGGAAAAAATACAACTGACAAATATCCTACTATATTTGAACATATTGAGAGGCAACTTTCATTTTGGGACATTTACAAGAATTGAGATAAATTAGTGATTGGCACATAAAAATATAAATAGAAACATTAAGGCTACTGTTTCCTTAGGAAAGCAAAAAAGTGCTAGTGAACCAGAAAGAAGGTATAGTTAATTATAGTACACCACATAGCTAAGCTTTGAGTAATATTTCCATAATGAAAGTAGGATAAATACTGGATACTGATGATGATTGGACACAAAAGTAGAATATATTTATTTTCAGAGAGAAAGTTTAATGTGTGAGAACTAATTCTTTTCTTCCACAGAAGAGAGTCAAAGGATAATATCAAAGAAGAAAAATAAATATCAGTAAAGTTACTTTAAAAGTATGGCAGCAAAAATAAAAATAAACAGTAAACTAATTGGGACTGGGATCCTCCTGAAGTGGAAATCAGGATTGAAAGTTGGCACAGGGACTGCTGCTTTTGTTACAAGCTTAAAATGATTTCATTTTTTTTCCTTACATGGGATTGCATTGTATTTTATTTTTATTTTTTATAATATTTGTAATTTAATTATTGTTTAAGTACACTTTTCTGTCTTTTACTCCCATCCCAGCCCACCCACCCCCAGTGCTCCCCACCTCCCTCCCATTTCCACCCCCTTAGTTGTTGTCCATATGTCCTTTATACTAGTTCCTGTAAATCCTTCCCCCTTTTCCCCTGAAATTCCCTTCCCTCTTCCCTCTGGTCACTGTCCCCCTGTTCTCTATTTCAGTGTCTTTGTTTTTATTTTGCTTGCTTTGTTTTGTTGCTAGCTTCTTGTTAAAGGTGAAATCATATGGTATTTGTCTTTCACCACCTGGCTTATTTCGCTCAGCATAATGCTTTCCAGTTCCATCCATGATGTTGCAAAGGGTAGGAGCTCCTTGTTTCTTTCTGCAGCATAGAATTCCATTGTGTAAATGTACCATAGCTTTTTGATCCAGTCATTTACCGATGGGCATCTAGGTTGCTTCCAAATCTTGGCTATCGTGAATTGTGCTGCTATGAACATCGGGGTGCATAGGTTCTTTTGGATTGGCGTTTCAGGGTTCTTAGGATATACTCCTAATAGTGGAATTGCTGGGTCAAAGGGCACGCTCATTTTTAGTTTTCTTAGAAAATTCCATACTGTTTTCCATAGTGGTTGTACCAGTCTGCAATCCCACCAACAGTGAACTAGGGTCCCCTTTTCCCCACAACCTCTCCAGCACTTGTTGTTTGTTTCTTTGTTTATGATAGCCATTCTGACTGGTGTAAAGTGGTATCTCATTGTGGTTTTAATTTGCATCTCTCTGATAGCTAGTGATATCGAGCAGCTTTTCATGTGTCTCTGGATCCTCTGTATGTCCTCCTTGGAGAAATGTCTGTTCAAGTCCTCTGCCCATTTTTTAATTGGGTTGCTTGTCTTCTTTGAGTGGAGTCGAGTGAGTTCTTTGTATATTTTGGAGATTAAACCTTTATCTGAGGTATCATTGGCAAATATGTTTTCCCAAACAGTTGCTTCTCTTTTTATCTTGATACTGTTTTCCTTAGCCATGCAGAAGCTTTTAATTTTGATGAGATCCCATTTGTTTATTCTTTCCTTTATGTCCCTTGCTCTAGGGGACGTATCAGTAAAAATATTGCTGCGTGGAATATCTGAGATTTTCTTGCCAAGGCTCTCCTCTAGGGTTTTAATGGTTTCACGGCTTATATTTAAGTCTTTTATCCACCTTGAATTTATTTTGGTGTATGGTGTAAGTTGGTGCTCGAGTTTCATTTTTTTGCATGTAGCTGTCCAGTTCTCCCAACACCATTTGTTAAAGAGGCTGTCTTTACTCCATTTTATGTTACTGCCCCCTTTGTCAAATATTAATTGACTGTAGAGATTTGGGTTTATTTCTGGACTCTATGTTCTATTCCATTGGTCTATATGCCTGTTTTTGTGCAGGTCCCAGGCTGTTTTGATTACAGTGGACTTGTAATACAGTTTGATATCAGGTATTGTGATCCCGCCGACTTTGTTATTCTTTCTCAAAATTGCAGCTGCTATTCGGGGTCTTTTAAGGTTCCATATAAATTTTTGAAGTGTTTGTTCTATGTCTGTGAAATAAGCCATTGGTACTTTAATAGGTATTGCATTGAATCTATAAATTGCTTTGGGTAGCATGGCCATTTTGATGATGTTAATTCTTCCAATCCATGAACACGGTATATGTTTCCATTTGTTTGTGTCTTCCTTGATTTCTTTCTTCAGTGTTGTGTAGTTTTCTGCATACAGGTCATTTACCTCCTTGGTTAGGTTTATTCCCAGATATTTTATTTTTGTTTTTGCTGTATCAAATGGGATTTTTTTCCTGATTTCTGATTCTGCTGCTTCATTGTTGGTATACAGAAATGTCTTTGATTTCTGGATATTGTCTTTGTATCCCGCTGGTTTGCCAAATTCATTTATTAGTTCCAGCAGTTTTTTGGTAGAGGCTATAGGATTTTTTTATGTATGCTATCATGTAATCTACAAAAATGACAGTTTTGTTTCTTCCTTTCCTATTTGAATGCCTTTTATTTCCTTTTCTTGTCTGATCGCTGTGGCTAGAACTTCCAATAGTATATTGAATAGAAGTGGTGAAAGTGGACAACCTTGTCTTGTTCCTGATCTTAGTGAAAAACATCTTAGTTTTTGCCCATTGAGTATGATGTTGACTGTAGTTCTTTCATATATGGCCCTTATTATATTGAGGAATGCTCCCTCTATTCCCACTTTGCTGAGTGTTTTTATCATGAATGGGTACTGTACCTTATCAAAAGCTTTTTCCGCATCTATTGATATGATCATGTGATTTCTGTCTTTGCTTTTGTTTATGTGATGTATTACATTTACTGATTTGTGAATATCGAACCATCCTTGCATCCCTGGGATGAATCCCACTTGGTCATGATGTATGATCTTTTTAATGCATTGTTGGATGCAGTTTGCCAATATTAAATTGAGGATTTTACCGTCTATGTTCATTAGCGATATTGGCCTGAAGTTTTCTTTCTTAGTTGTATCTTTATCTGGTTTTGGGGTTAGGATGATGCTGGCTTCATAAAAAGTGTGGGAGTCTCCACCATTTTGGATATTTTGGAATAGCCTGTGAAGGATAGGAGTTAGCTCTTCCTTAAATGCTCTATAGAATTCTCCTGTGAAACCATGTGGTCCAGGGCTTTTGTGCTTTGGGAGATTTTTGATTACTGTTTCAATTTCATTTGCTGTTATTGGTCTGTTCAGGCTTTCTTCTTCTTCTTCATTGAGTTTTGGAAGATTATATTTTTCTAGAAATTTGTCCATTTCACCTAGGTTTTCCAATTTCTTGGCATACAGTTCTTCATAGTAATTTCTTACAATCCTTTGTATTTCTGTGGTATCAGTTGTAATCTCTGCTCTTTCATTTCTGATTGTGTTTCTTTGGGTTCTCTCTCGCTTTTTCATGATGAGCCTGCTTAAAGGCTTGTCTATTTTGTTTATCTTTTCAAAAAACCAACTCCTGGATTCGTTGATCCTTAGAATTATGCTTTTAGTCTCTATGTCATTTAATTATGCTCAGATCTTGGTTATTGCCTTCCTTCTGCTAGCTCTGGGCTGTCTTTGTTGTTGTTCCTCAAGTTCTTGTAGGTGTAGGATTAGGTTGTTTGTTTGAAATGTTTCTGTCTTTTTAGGTAGTCCTGTATTGTTATAAACTTCCCTCTCAGGACTGCCTTCACTGTGTTCCATAAGTTTTGCGTTGTTGTGAGTTCATTTTCTTTTGTTTCCATAAACATTTTTATTTTTTCCTAATTTCATTCTTGACCAATTCATTGTTTCATAGCATGCTATTCACTCTCCATGATTTTGAATGTTTTGAGTCTTTTCTCTTGGGGTTGGTTTTCAGTTTCAGTCCCTTGGGATTGGAGAAAATGCTCAAGATGATTTCAATTTTCTTAAATTTGTTGAGGCTTGTTTTGTTTTCTATCATGTGGACTGTCTTTGAAAATGTTCCTTGCCCATTAGAAAAGAATGTGTATTTAGCTTCTTTGGGATGAAGGGTTCTATATATATCAGTTAAGTCCATTTCATCTAGGACATTGTTCAATTGCACAATATATTTGTTGATATTTTGTTTGGAAGATCTGTCTATTTTTTACAGTGGGGTGTTAAAATCCCTATCTATGACTGTGTTGCTGTCAATATCTTGCTTGAAGTTCTCTAAGATTTTCTTTATATACTTGGGTACTCCTATGTTGGGTGCATATATATTTACAATGTTTATGTCTTCTTGGTGGATTCTTCCCTTGATATTATGAAGTGACATTCTGGGTCTCTTTTTATGCCCCCTTTTTTTGAAGTCTATTTTGTCTTATATTAGTATTGCTACCCGCCTTTTTTTTCTGGCTGTTTGCTTGGAAAACTTGTTTTCAGCCCCTCAGTTTTAATCTGTGATGGTCTTTTGTCCTGAGGTGGGTTTCTTGTAGGCAGCAAATGTGTGGGTCATGCTTCCTTATCCATTCAGGTATTCTATGTCTTTTGATTGGAGCATTTAATCCATTTACATTTAAAGTTATTATTGATAGATACTTATTCATTGTCATTTTTATACCTGTGCTTCTCATTGTCTCTCTCTTTTCCTTCCTTTCCTTAGAGCAGACCTTTTAGTATTTCTTGCAGAGCTGGCTTGGTGGTGTATTCTTTTGGACTTATTTTGTCTTGGGAGCTCTTTATATGGCCTTCTATTTTGATTGACAGCCTTGCTGGATAAAATAATCTTAGTTGAAGGCCTCTGGTTCTCATTACTTGGAATATTTCTTGCCATTCTCTTCTTGCTTGGAGTGTTTCCATTGAGAAGTCAGCAGGTAACCTTATTGGGTCTCCCTTGTATGTTACTTCTTTTTTCTCCCTTGCTGTCTTTAAGATTCTCTCTTTGTCTTGAAATTTTGCCATTTTAATGATGATGTGTCTTGAAGTGGCCCTGTTTTGGTTCCTCTTGATTGGGACTCTCTGTGTTTCCTGGATTTGTGTGACTTTTTCTCTCATCACATTAAGAAAATTTTCCATCATTACTCTTTCAAATAGATTTTCTATACCTGTTCTTCTTCTTCTCCTTCTCGTATCCTTATTATTTGGATATTATTACGTTTCATATTGTCTTGCATTTCTCTTAATCCCTCTTCATTCTGAGCCTCTTTTCCTTTTCTTGCTCTTTCTGGGTGTTTTTTTCTACTTTGTCCTCTAACTCACTGGTCCAATCTTCTGCTTCATCGATCCTGCTTCTGATTCCTTCCACTGTGTTCTTCAGCTCTGAAATTGTATTCTTCATTTCCTCTTGGCCCTTGCTGATAGTTTCTATTTCCTTTTGCATGTTGATATAGTTTGCAGAGAGTTTATTGCAGCTTCCTTGTAGTTTCTGGTACCTCGTTGTGAGCTCTTTGAACTTCCTGATAACTAGTGCTTTGAATTCACTATCTGATAACTGACTTGCCTCTATTTTATCTAGTATTCTTTCTGAGACTTCCTCCTTTTTTATTGGTTTTTTTTTTCTTTGTCTTCCCATTGTTTGTGAGACTCTTCTTGTTAGCTTCAGCTTCTTAAATTGATTTGTTCTGGCTTCCTGGATTTATGGTGTGAACTTCTGTGGTATAATACCTGTGAGAGTCAGTGGTGTAGTCTCCTTGATGTTCCTAGCTTGCTGGTCTTAGGCTGTCCTTTATTTTGGTTCTGAGTTTGTCTTTGCATTTTTTTTGTTTCTGTATCTATTTGTGTGTGTGTGGGGGGAGGGTCCTTTCCACCAGCTGGTGAAGTCATGGTCCCTCTATCCATTCCCTGTTTAATTTTGCTGTGCTAGTAAGGGCGGGTTGCATTGAAGCTAGTTCTTCTGCGTGTACAGGGTTTTGAGGATTCTCTTTTGCTCTTGTTCAGTTGTTTGCTCTGGGTAGTTTCTCCACTGTTTAGTTGTATTTCCAGATAGGTCTTGGGTTGAGGTTTGTGTGGTTTCTACTCCCTCCTTCACCTTCCTCTGTTGTTAACTGTTGGTGGTTTCTTTGTTGTTGGCATTTCTCTTCCTTTGGGTATCCTGGTGTTCACTGCTCACCTACTCTTTTTTTGTCTGTGTATGTGATCAGTTGGAGGGGAAGGCAAACTGGTTTATGATAGCAGGAGAGTATTCTGTGATATTTACAGTAGCAGCCAGTAGAGAAGAGATAGGTGATCCCCTGACTCTGCACAGCGATAACTGTAACCTTCAACCCAACTAGCCACTTTTTAGAAAGGATGGAAGGAAGATAATGCTCTTGTTGGGGAGGGAAGGTTTGTGATTTGGATCTAGAAAGAAGTGAGGTTGAGGGAGGTCAGATTCTGAGATAAGGTGAGAATAAAGGATGGTAAATAGGTGTGGTGTGAGAGACAATATAGTTAACCACCACAGTATTATAGTTAAGGCAACAATGAAGTGGGCTAAGATCTGGGGGGGGGGGGGGGTGTTATGTAGTATTTACAATAGTATGTAACAACGATTATTTACAATAATATTAGAGCAACAATCGTATGACAGAATCTATGATATATCAAGATTAGGAAATTTTGGACCTTCAATGGGTGCTAACTAGGCAAGGAGAAGTAAGGGAAAGTAAATTAGCAATACACTATGATTGAGGGAACAGGGGCAACCTGTCAAGTGATACAATATATCCAGCCAAGGTAAAGAAGACTATACAGAAAGAGGAGGAATACAGAGATATGATTAAAATAAAAGATGTAAGAATAATGACAAAATAATGAAAAAATACAAACATGGAGTAACTTGTAGTTTTTCTGTTATAGCAAAGTGAATTTTGTCTCTCTGTCTTTACTGTCGGAATGCCCCCTTTTTGAGTCCAACTCTGGTCTTTTCGCCATTACAAGTTTTTTGTCTCACTTGGGTGGGAGGAGGGCGAAAAGAAAGAAAAAAAGGCAGGAGATGGAAGGAAATAGTGGTAGGTTTGGAAAGAAAGGAAGAAGGAGTAAAACGAGAAAGAAGAAAAGAGAAGGTAAAAGTATTGAAAGATAAAACAATATTAAAGTTAAAGAAATAAAAGATTATTTGAAAAAGCAAAAGAAAAACAACCCCCAAAAACAAACAAACAAAACAAACCCCTCTTGTTGGTTTCCAGCCAGTGAAACCTTTTCTTCTAGTCACACTGGCTGCAGCAGTCTGAGGGGTGATTAGTGTAGCTTTCTTACCTTCTCGGTGAACTCAGCCGGTCTCACCAGTTCCCTCCCAAGATCCAGATTTTCCCCAGGATTCACAGTTCCGCCCTGGGGTGTGGGCGCGCTCCCAGCCAGGCTTCCCTGGTCTCGCAGGCTTGGGTGCCAACCCTGCCCAGTGCTATGGTGGAACGCACAGGCGACTCTCGATTCTCCCAAGCAGGCAACCACAGACTGACTCCACTGGTTATCAGAGCTCTCTGATTTGCTTCTTAATGCCCACTCCTCTCTCTGACACTCCAAGCAAACAGATTTCTCCTGGCATTTTTCCATATGCACCTGGCCAGGTAAGGAGGGAGCTGATGACTGGCTCTCTCCCAAGGTCCTTGCTACCAAGCCTCAGTTCCCAGAGACTAAGAGAGCAGCCCGGGCCCAGACGTGGCTTGGTGGAGGGCCTACAGCCTCTGCGCTGTTCCCTCCAACCTTGTTGACCGGCAGTCATTCTCTCTCCTCACTGTTTGGTCATTCAGTGTCTGCTACACTCTCTGGAGCCCTACCTTCCTATGTTCTGGGTCCCTGTTGACTATCCACTGCACTCCTCTGCAGATCAGCCTGGTTTTTCTCTGGCACGTGGGGGAAAGAGAAATCCTTTGTCCTACTCTGCCGCCATCTTCCCTCCTCTGATTTCACTTTTTAGTATATGTACACAACTTTAGCAATTAGAATTTGCTAAAGAAGAGAAAAAAATATAGGCTTGTGGACATATTTAGGTATATAGAAACCTGAATGGTCAGCTTGTGTTGTTCAGAATCTGCCACATTTCAAAACTCCCATCCTGCCATACAGACTCACCCCCAAGTCCACAGGATAGTCTCTAATACCAGCTTGCAGATGGTTCTTCCTTTCGAGTTGTCTCCAGGTTACTAAAAGTAGACTGATTTCTTTTGGGCAGGTATACCTGTTTGGAACAAGAAAAATAGTCTCAGCCCCAAGGAGCCTGCATCCCTAGCAAACATCCTGTAAGTTGATTGCCATCTGTTTAGTTTCAAAATTTTCCTCTCAGTTGAGTTAGACCCCATCGTGTTTCCACACTTGGGCTCTGTAAGCCAATAGCTAACCACCACATCTGCTTCTGTGCAACGCTTGCTTGCTTGCTTGCCTCTATATATAAGGACTTAACTGTAAGTGCTGGGCGCGACTCTCGTCTCGTTTGCAGCCCCTGTGGGCACCGTGTCTCCGGACACTTTGAGAGTTCGCCCCTGCGCAGGTTAAACTTGGCCAATAAAGTAACATCTTTGAAACCCTGAAAGTCTCTGACATTTGTTCTCCCGGTTGGTGGATGCAACATTTGGAGGCTCCAGCAAGATTTCCCTCAGTGGAACTTCGGATCTGAGACCAAACGGCAGCCCGGGCTGAATAAGTATTTGGTGAGGACCCTCTTTCGGTTTTGGTGCTCTAGAGCTAATAACCCCTGAGGTACTAGGTGGGACGCCACCTGTGACCTACCCAGGGACTTTCAGAGGCAGAACTCCACCCTCTGAAATTTGGTTTTGGTAATTTGGATTGTGACCGGTCACGTTAGGTTTTCCTTCCCCCGCGCCACGGCGTTTAGTTTCAGTATTGGATGCCAGGCACATCTGATAGTCCGTGTGTTTGTGGAACTGTGTTATTTGTTTGGTCGTTTGCCTGTGTGGTCTGTTTCCTCTCTTTTGAAATCCCCAGTCTTCTCAAGATGGGACAAAAGGAATCGGCACCCAGTTCCCCACTTGACTGTCTCTCTCTCTCTTTTTTTAATACTTTTTTAATTTAATTCTTGTTCAAGTACAGCTTTATGTCTTATATTCCCAACCTTCCCCCCCCCCTGCCCCATGCTCCCCGCCTCCCTCCCATTTCTGCCCCCACGCTTAGTTATTGTCCATGTGTCCTTTATACTTGTTCATGTGAGTCCATCCCGTTTTCCCCTATGATTCTCTCCCCTCTCCCTCTGGACCCTGTCAGCCTGTTCCATATTTGTGTATCATTGGTCATATTTTGCTTGCTTGTTTGTTTTGTTTAGATTCCTGTTAAAGGTGAGAGGTAGAGGCTATAGGATTTTCCATGTACACTATCATGTCATCTGCAAACAATGAGAGTTTTGTTTCCTCCTTTGCAATTTGGATGCCTTTTATTTCCTTTTCTTGTCTGATCGCTGTGCCTAGAACTTCTAATACTATATTGAATAGAAGTGGTGAAAGTGGGCAACCTTGTCTTGTTCCTGATCTTAGTGGAAAAGATTTTAGTTTTTTCCCATTGAGTATGATGTTGGCTGTAGATCATTCATATATGGTATTTATTATATTCAGAAATACTCCCTCTATTTCCAATTTTCTGAGTACCTTTATCATAAATCGGTGTTGAACTTTATCAAAAGCTTTTTCCACATCTATTGGTATGACTGTGTAGTTTTTGTGTTTGCTTTTGTTTATATGGTGTATTACATTTATTGATTTGAGTATATTGAACCATCCTTGCATCCCTGGGATGAATCCCACTTGGTTGTGGTGTATGATCTTTTTGATGTATTGTTAGATGCAATTTGCCAATATTTTATTGAGGATTTTAGCATCTATGTTCATCAGTGATATTGGCCTGTAATTTTCTTTCTTTGTTGTGTCTCTATCTGGCTTTGGAATTAGGGTGATGCTGGCTTCATAAAAAGAGTTGGCGAGTTTTCCCTCCTTTTGGATATTTTGGAATAGTCTGTGAAGAATAGGGGTTAGCTCTTCCTTAAAAGCTTTGTAGAATTCTCCTGTGAAACCATCTGGTCCAGGGCTTTTGTGTGATGGGAGTTTTTTGATTACTTCTTCAA
Organism: Sturnira hondurensis; assembly: GCF_014824575.4. Classification (NCBI taxonomy): domain Eukaryota; kingdom Metazoa; phylum Chordata; class Mammalia; order Chiroptera; family Phyllostomidae; genus Sturnira; species Sturnira hondurensis. Next base: position 1,304,335 of record NW_028082295.1, read on the forward strand.
TTTCATTTGCTGTTATTGGTCTGTTCAGGCTTTCTACTTCTTCTTCATTGAGTTTTGGAAGATTATATTTTTCTAGAAATTTGACCATTTCACCTAGGGTTTCCGATTTCTTGGCATACAGTTCTTCATAGTAATTTCTTACACTCCCTTCTATTTCTGTGGTATCAGTTGTAATCTCTCCTCTTTCGTTTCTGATTGTGTTTATTTGGGTCCTCTCTCTTCTTTTCTTGATGAGCCTACTTAAAGGTTTGTCTATTTTGTTTATCTCTTCAAAAAACCAACTCTTGGATTCATTGATCCTTAGAATTATGCTTTTAGTCTCTATGTCATTTAATTCTGCTCTGATCTTGGTTATTTCCTTCCTTTTACTTGCTCTGGGTGGTCTTTGTTGTTGTTCCTCAAGTTCTTGCAGGCGTAGGGTCAGGTTGTTTGTTTGAAATGTTTCTATCCACTTTAGGTGAGCCTGTATTGCTATGAACTTCCCTCTCAGGACTGCCTTCACTGTGTCCCATAAGTTTTGGGTTGTTGGTTCATTTTCATTAGTTTCAAGAAATTTTTTGATTTCCTCCTAATTTCAATCTTGACCCATTCGTTGTTTAATAGCCTACCATTCAATCTCCATGCTTTGGGGTGTTTTGGGTTTTTTCCTGTGGGGTTGGTTTCCAATTTCAGTCCCTTGTGATCAGAGAAGATGCTTGGTATGATTTCTATTTTCCTGAAGTTGTTGAGACTTGTTTTGTGTCCTATCATGTGATCAATCTTTGAAATTTTTCCATGTGCACTTGAAAAGAATATGTATTTAGCTTCTTTGGGATGGATGGCTCTATATATATCAATTAGGTCCATTTCTTCTAGAGTGTCGTTTAATGCTGCTATATCTTTGTTGATATTTTGTTTGGAAGATCTGTCCATTTTTGACAGTGGGGTGTTAAAATCCCCTACTATAATTGTGTTGCTGTCAATATCTTTCTTGAGGTCCTCTAGGATTTTCTTTATATATTTGGGTGCTCCTGTGTTGGGTGCATATATATTTATGATGTTAATGTCTTCTTGGTGGATTCTTCCCTTGAGTATTATGAAGTGACCTTCTGGGTCTCTCTTTATAGCCTTTTTTTTGAAGTCTATTTTGTCTGATATGAGGATTGCTACCCCGGCTTTTTTTTCATGTCCATTTGCTTGGAAAATTTGTTTCCATCCTTTCACTTTCAGTCTGTGGTGGTCTTTTGTCCTCAGGTGAGTCTCTTGTAGGCAGCATATGTGTGGGTCATGCTTTCTTATCCATTCAGCTATTCTATGTCTCTTAATTGGTGCATTTAATCCATTTACGTTTAAAGTTATTATCGAAAGGTACTTATTCATTGCCATTTATGTACCTGTGTCCCCCTCTGTCTCTCTCTTTTCCTTCCTTTCCTTAAAGCAGCCCTTTTAGTAATTCTTGTAGAGCTGGTTTTGTGGAGGTGTATTCTTTTAGACTTCTTTTGTCTTGGAAGCTCTTTATTTGGCCTTCTATCTTGATTGAGAGCCTTGCTGGATAAAGTAGTCTTGGTTGTAGGCCTCTGTTTCTCATTACTTGGAATATTTCCTGCCATTCTTTTCTTGCTTGGAATGTTTCCGTTGAGAAGTCAGCAGGTAACCTTATTGGGTCTCTCTTGTATGTTACTTCCTTTTTCTCCCTTGCTGCCTTTAGGATTCTCTCTTTGTCTTGGAGTTTTTCCATTTTAATGATGATGTGTCTTGCAGTAGGCCTCTTTGGGTTCCACCTGCCTGGGACTCTCTGCAATTCCTGGATTTGTGTGATTTTCTCTCTCCTCATCTTAGGAAAATTTTCTGTTATTACTCTTTCAAGTAGATTTTCTACCCCTTGTTCTTCTTCTTCCCCTTCTGGTATTCCTATTATTCAGATATTATTATGTTTCATAATGTCTTGCATTTCTCTTAGACTCTCCTCATTTTTTCTGATTCTCTTCTCCATTACCTCATCTGTCTGGGAGATTCTTTCCACTCTGTCTTCAAGCTCTCTTATGCAGTCCTCCGCCTCATCAATCCTACTCTTCATACCTTCTACTGTGTTCTTCAGTTCAGAAATTGTATTGTTCATTTCCTCTTGGCCTTCGCTGATGGTTTCTATTTCCTTTTTCATGTTGGTATAGTTTGCAGAGAGTTCATTGTAGCTCCCCTGTAGTTTCTGGTAGGTTGTTGTAAGCTCTTTGAATTTCCTGATAACCAGTGCTTTGAATTCAATATCTGATAGTTGACTTGCCTCTATTTCATCTAACATTCTTTCTGAGGCTTCCTCCTTTTCTTTCATTTGGGAATTGTTTCTTTGTCTTCCCATTTTTTGTGATGCTCTTCTTGTTGGCCTCGGCTTCTTAGATTGATCTGTTCTGGTACCCTGAGTTTATGGTGTGAACTTCTGTGGTAGGCTACCTGTGAAATTCAGTGGTGCAGTCTCCTGTAGGTATCTTGGTGTTCTCTACTCCCACTACTCCTCTGGTTGGTGTCCAGCTAGTCAAACCTTTTCTTCTGGTCTCACTAGCTGCAGCAGCCTGAGGGGCTGTTATTGTGGCTCTTTTCGCACCTCAGTACACTCAACTGTTCTCGCCAGTACCCACCCCCCCAAGCTCCAGACTGGTGCCACTCTCCTGGGCCCTACTGAGAGCAGATTTTCCCCCAGGCTTTCCAGCCCTGGTCTGACATGAGGGCGCGCGCTCCCAGCCAGGCTTTCCTGTTCTCGTAGGCTTGGGTGCGGACCTTTCCCTGTGTTGTGGCTGAACACACAGGGCAACTCACAATTTTCCCAAACCAACAGCAACAGCCTGACTCCCCGTGTTTCCCTGTCTGTGCCGGCTGAGTAGGGATGGAGTTGGCAACCGGCTCTCCTCCAGGGGCCCAGCCAGCAGCCCGAGACTCCCTGAGACTGTTCACCAGCCGGTGCATGTCCCTCACCACAGGGATCGACTGGGCGACTCTCAGTTCCCCAAGCCGAGGGTCGGCGCAGACCCCGCCCTGCCGGGAAAGCACGGACGACTGGTGGTTCCCCAAGTAGAAGGCCTGCGAGGGGTCCCTCGAGGTCCGGGAAGGAGCGGGAGACTGGCGGTTGGTCCAGCCAGGGGCTGGCACGGGCCCCTCGGGGGCCGGGAGGCACTGGCGACCTGCAGCTACTCAAGCCAAAGGCCAAGACTTGACTCCCAGTGCCTCCCAGTCTGCACCAGCTGAGCAGGGAAGGAGCTGGTCTGTGCCGGGTGAGTAGGGATGGAGCTCACAACTGACTCACTTCTGGAGGCCCTGCCAGCAGCCCGAGACTCCCCGGGACTGCTCGAGGGCAGGCACAGGCCTCTTGAAGCAGGGAATGCTCTGGCAACTCTCAGTTCTCCCAAGCCAGCAACCCGACTCCACGGGTTATCAGAGCTTTCTGGTTTGCTTCCAAATGCTCACTCCTCTCTCTGCCACTACTGGCAGACTGATCTCTTATGGTGTTTTCCAATCTGTGCCCTGCCAGATGGGGGTGGTGCCGGTGACCAGTTCTCTCCCAGAGACGGTGTTGCCCACCCTCGGCTCTCAGAGACCGGGGTGGCCAGCCAGGGCCCTGTCACGGCCTGGCAGGGGGCCTGCCACCGCCTCTGCGCTGCTCCCTCGTACCTTGTTGATCTGCGGTCATCTCCTCTCCTCAGCCTCTGGTCATTCAGTGTCCGCTACACTCTCTGGAGTCCTGCCTTCTTATATGCTGGGTCCCAGTTGGGCATCTGCTGTACTCTTCCACAGATCAGCCAGGTCTTTCTCCCGTGCGTGGAGAGAAGTGAAATCCTTTGTCCTACTCCACCGCCATCTTCCTCCAATCTCTTGACTGTCTCTTAAAGAACTTTTCTGATTTCCAGAGATGAGCACGGGACTACGGCAGGCCGCCACCGGATCCTGAATTCCTGCGAGCTTTGTGCCAGTTAGAGTGGCCCACTTTTGATGTAGGGTGGCCCACAGAGGGTACTTTTTGACCTCTCCACTTTGTTCGCAGTGCGAGCCACGGTGTACAGGGTCCCCCACCCCGACCAATATCTGTACAAAAATAGAGAGGTCTGGGCACATTAGGAAATGTCTAAAAGGAATCATCGAGGCAGACGGGCGATCTGCCTAGCCTCGAGAAAATAAGGCAAGAGAAAAGGGATGCGGTAGCAGGGTCACCACCCCAAAGGCACCCCGTAATCAGCCCAGGCTCTGCCCAGTATTGCCAGAACCACTGGAGGATCATTTAGACCCTGTGAATGCACCCCCTCCATACCCGTGTAGAGAGGAACCGGATTTCTCGGGCCGGGACATCTGCGGGTTTGTGAGCCCGTCACATACCCGGGAAGCGTACTTTACGGGGAGGGAGTGTTGCCTCTGGTGGTGAGAGGTGCTTCCAATGCGCCTCTGGCGGGAGACGCTAGCATTTTGCCTCTCCGGGAGGCACCACCAGCACTAGATGCTCTTCCACGGGCACCTCCCCATCTAGTTTATGTGCCTTTTCCACCAGTGACTTATATAATTGGAAACATCAGAATCCCCCGTTCTCTGAGAAACCCCAAGGGCTAATCTCCCTCCTCAAAACCATATTAAGAACTCACCAGCCCACCTGGGATGACTGTCAACAGATTCTACAAACTCTCTTCACTTCTGAGGAGAGAGACAGGATAATGTGGGAAGCCGCAAAGGTGGTATTGGGGAAGGAGGGAGAGACTATGGCTGGGAGGAGGGAAATAGAAGACATTCTCCCTTCTCAGCTCCCATCCTGGGACTCTATTACTATCAGGGGAAGGGACATGCTCCTCCAGTATCACTGGGTTATGCTGTGGGGGCTCAAGGCAGGTGCGAGAAAACCTACCAACTTTAGTAAGGTCAGTGAAGTCATCCAGGGCAGAGAAGAATCCCCAGCAGCATTCCTAGACAGGCTTATGGAAGCATATAGGGTGTACACTCCCCTTGACCCTAAGGCAGAGGAAAATAGAAGATTAGTAAACATAGCCTTTGTAACTCAGACAGCCTCAGATATTAGGAAGAAGCTTCAAAAGATAGAAGGATTTGAGGGAGAGAATAGGAGTAAGCTATTGGAGATAGTCCAGAAAGTTTATGTGAATAGGGATGACCCAGAGGTAGGCAGGGCAAAGGAGGTTGCCAAGATCCTGATTGCCGCCCAGAAACTTCCTCCCAAAGGAAAAGGGGGACCACGAAAGGGCCAAGGGCAACGAATAGACAAAGATCAATGTGCCTATTGTAAAGAAAAGGGGCACTGGAAGTGGGAGTACCCAAAGCTGAAAGCTGACAGTCAAGGGCCAAGGCAGGGCCCTGAAGTCTTGCTTCAAACCTTGGACTGATGGGGCCAGGGCTCCATTCCCATTGGCTCCCAGGAGCCCATGGTCACCTTAACAGTCGAAGGTAAGCCAATAGACTTCCCAGTTGACACGGGAGCCACCTACTCAGTCCTAAAGCAACCACATGGACAAATCCAGAAGGCAACTACCAAGATAGTGGGGGCCACGGGCAAAGCAGAGGCCTACCCATGGACTATCGCAAGAATAACTAACCTAGGCCAAGGCACCATTATCCACTGTTTCCTAGTCATTCCAGACTGTCCTTACCCACTGCTTGGAAGAGATTTGTTACAGAAACTCCAAGCCAACCTCACCTTCAGACGTGAGGAGAGCCCTTCGAGAAACAGGGACAAAGAGATGGAGGTCAGCTTGAAGATAACCGTCCCACTGTCTGAAGAGTACCTGCTTGCCACCAGTCAAGGAGCTAAGGGGGAGACAGCGGGGGTCCTGGATGCCTTGCTCACTAAGCTACCTGGAGTATGGACGGAGACCAATTCACCAGGTTTGGCCTCTCATCAGCCACCTGTCCTAGTGCAACTGGTGAGAACCGCCAGCCCAGTCAGGATCAGGCAATATCCAGTTCCAGCATGAGCCAAACAGGGTATTGCGAGACACTTGCAGCACCTACTTGAGGCAGGGATACTCCAGGAGTGTCAGTCTGCCTGGAACACCCCTTTACTACCTGTCCAGAAACCTGGGACCCAAGACTACTGCCTGGTGCAAGACTTGCGGGAGGTGAATGTATGGGTAGAGACAATCCACCCCACTGTGCCTAACCTGTATACCCTGCTGAGTTCGCTACCCCCTACTCACACTTATTATTCTGTCCTGGACTTGAAGGATGCTTTCTTCTGCATCCCGTTAGCACCCCAGAGCCAGGAGATCTTCGCCTTTGAGTGGAATGACCCAGAGAATGGACTAGTAGGTCAATTCACATGGACTAGACTGCCACAACGGTTCAAAAACTCCCCCACCATCTTTAATGAGGCTCTGAGCGAAGATTTGCAGGCTTTCCGCTTCTCCCATCCATCTATAGTGCTATTGCAGTATGTAGATGACATTCTCATAGCTGCAAAGAGTGAAGAGGAGTGCAAGGTAGCTACCACGGACTTGCTACAGGATCTCAGGTGGATGGGGTACTGGGTCTCCGCCAAGAAAGCCCAGATCGTGACGCGAACTGTAAGTTATCTGGGATATAACTAACGGGGGTGGGGGGCGGGCAGAGAACCCTATCCCGTCAATGAATCAAGGTGGTCCTGCAGATCCCTGAGCCTACTACCAAGAGACAAGGGTGAGAGTTCCTAGGTGCAGTGGGATATTGCAGGCTATGGATCTTAGGCTTTGCTGAGCTGGCCAGGTACCTACATGAGTTGACTAGAGGAAAGGAAGAGCAATTTACATGGACTAATAAAGAGAAACAGGCATTCCAGGCCCTTAAGGAGGCATTAGTCACCGCCCCAGCCTTGGCCCTGCCTGACCTGGCAAAGCCATTCGAGCTGTTTGTAGCTGAGAAGGGGGGAGTTGCCCTAGGGGTTCTTAGCCAAGAGCTTGGACCATGGAAAAGGCCAGTAGCCTACCTGTCCAAGAAGCTCGACCCTGTGGCATCTGGATGGCCGACGTGCTTAAGGGCCCTCGCTGCCACCTCCATTTTAGTTAAGAGACCAGCAAGTTGACCCTAGGACAAGACATATACGTAATTGGTGAACATTACATAGAGCAAGTGCTTCGGGCACCTCCCGACAGATGGTTGTCCAATGCTCGACTGACACAGTACCAAGCTCAGTTGCTTAATCCACCATCTGTCCAGTTCCTCAAGACAACGGCTCTAAACCCAGCGACCCTGTTGCCGGTACCAGGTTCTACTTTAGTTCACAGTTGCAAGCAGATCCTAGACACTGTGACTGGTTCCCGCCCGGACTTAAGAGATCAGGCATATGAAAAGGCCGACCTGACTTTGTTCACTGACAGCAGCAGTTTTGTCAAGGATGGACAGCGATATGCAGGAGCAGCAGTGACCACAGAAGATAACGTCCTATGGCAAAGGGCGTTGCCTGCAGGGACCTCTGCACAAAGAGCTGAGTTAATCAGACTAACCAGGGCCTTACAGATAGCAGAGGGGAAAGTGGCCAATATCTATGCTGACAGGGGCTATGCAATAGCCGCTCACATACATGGGGCCATATATAAGGAGAGAGGCCTCTTGACTGCGGGGGGAAAGGACATTAAAAATGGAAGTGAGATTCTTGCCCTTCTAGATGCCATCTGGCTGCCCACCAAAGTTGCTATTATCCACTGTAAAGGGCACCAGAAGGGGGATTCCCCTATCATCAAAAGCAACCAACTGGCAGATTCAGCTGCCAAAGAAGCCGCCTATGGCCCTAGCTGGTGTAGCTCAGTGGATTGAGCGCGGGCCTGCGAACCACAGGATCGCGGTTCGATTCCCAGTCAGGGCACATGCCTGGGTTGCAGGCCAGTTCCCAGCAGGGGCCAGTTCCCAGCAGGGGATGCATGAGAAGCAACCATACATTGATGTTTCTCTCCCTCTCTCCTTCCCTTCCCCTCTAAAGATAAATAAATAAAATGTTAAAAAAAAAAAAGAAGCCGCCTATGGGCAATCAGAAAACTTCCTTCCTCTCCTTCCCCAACCTACCTTACCTCCTATCCCAAGCTACATACCAGAAGAAGAACAAGAAAGGATTCAGTTAAAAGGCCAGGAAAAGCAGCGAGGATGGATAAGGTTACCTGATTCTAGGCTTTATCTACCCCAGGGAGTTGTCAAGCAGATAGCAAAGGACATCCACACCAGCATCCACTTAGGACAGAATAAGGTAGAACAATTAATAAAGAAATATTACTTAGGCCCCAACATTAGGGATATTGTCCATTCAATTGTATCTAGATGCAGTATTTGTGCTAAGGTAAACTCCCCAACTAAGAAGCTGCCTCCCTTAGTAAGGTATCATGGGAAGGCCCCTGGGGAACTGTGGGAAGTAGATTTCACTGAAATGACTCCTGGAAAATTTGGCTATAAATATTTATTAGTCCTAGTAGATACTTTTTCTAGGTGGATGGAGGTGTTCCCCACTCAAGGAGAAGCAGCATCCACAGTATGCAAAATTCTACTGCAAGAAATTGTACCCAGATATGGTATTCCCCTTGCCCTAGGATCAGATAATGGACCAGCAAGTATCTCCAAGATATCACAAGAATTAGCCACTAAGTTAGGCATTAATTGGAAACTACACTGTATTTACAGACCCCAGAGTTCAGGACAAGTAGAAAGAATGAATAGGACTTTAAAGGAAACAATCATTAAACTGAAATAGGAAACCGACGAGAACTGGGTTGAGCTACTCCCTTTTGCCCTTTTTAGGACAAGATGTACTCCTTACCTTAAGAAATGGGCCCCCTATGAAATTCTATCTGGGCAACCAATACCCCTTATACCCCGGCTGACCACCGAGGAATTAGAGATTTCTAACCACAATTTCCTCAAGTCCCTACAGGCTTTGCAACACATTCAGAGTGAAGTATGGGTCCTCCAACGGTCAATCCAGTCGGATAAGGTTGACAGCGCCAAATTACCAGGAGCACCTGAACCTGAACAATGGGTATGGATTCTCAATCATAGGCGAGGCAACCTGGAGCCATGATGGAATGGACCGTTCCAGGTGCTCCTAAGCACACCCATGGCTGTTAGGGTAGCTGAGAAACCCTACTGGATCCACCTCTCCCACGTGAAACCGGCCCATCCACCAGACGAGGTACCTCGAAAATGGCAAGTCAAATGGAAACTGGAGGAGCCCCTAAAGCTTACTTTCTCCACTATTTAGGACTGATAGCTTTCTGCTCTTTGCCTAGTAGTGGGTTAGAACAGCAAGAATGGGTCTTAATTAGAACTGCTGATGACACAGTAATTGCTTCCAACTATACTGGGGTGGGGGGGAATACTCCAATAACCCTAAAGGCTGACTTCTCTAAATTCTTTGATGATAAATTTTGTGAGTCTCCCACAGCCGCAGCTGTTGTAAACTCCCTTTCTGATTGGCAACGCCTCTCAATCCCATTCACTCCATGTGATAACACGGTCAAGAACTACGCCCTTAGGTATGCTGCTCATTATGGATGCCCAGAACCACCTCAGAAAAGGTTTACCCTTGTGGAACCTACAAGGATTTCTATTGTAGGCAATGGGGTTGTGAGACCCTGGCCATAGACTGGAACCCCAGAGGTAGGAACAATAAACATATAACCCTATTCCATGATCGCAGCAGAAAACCAAATAATAAAGACTGTATGTTAGACAAATGCAATCCAACCACATTAACAGTCCTAAACCCAGGAAATCCCAAATGGATCAAGGGTCGTACATGGGGGGTTAGACTTTACATGTCTGGGACTGACCCTGGAACCTTCTTCACCATCAGAAAACTTCCTACTAAAAACAGGCCACTCCTTAGAGGAGTGGGAAGCTGGCTGCCACCCAGGCCACCTAGGCCCCCTGTCAGCTCCCCAGCAGTGCCTAAGCGCCCAGGCAGTGAGACAGACCCAGACCAGAATGGAGCCACTGCGACTCCTACTGCTGACTCGTTCCCGATCGAGCCAGAAGAGCAGAACCATAAATTACCCTTTTACACTCCCAGCCCGTTACTAGAAAGGCCACACCACCAAGAGATTTATGCCCTAGATTTACTAGATAAGGTATTCCCATTCTTTAATAGCACACAGCCAGGTATTACAGTGTTGCTGGCTGTGCCTAAGTCCCAGACCTCCTTTCTATGTAGGGCTGGGGGCCAACACCTCCAGAGGAGGGGAACTGGCTCCTACCACAGTCACCTTCACGAGTATTCAAAACCAAGATCAGAATCAGATAAATGATTGTATTTCCGAAGGATCCCTCACCCTAGCAGAGTTCCATGGGAAGGGAACTTGCTACCTTCTAGCAAACTTCACCTTGGATAAATCCAATTATAGTGATTATTGCCTTAACCAAGAAACCCTGCCTGACACCCTAGAGAGCCCAGCAGTAACAAAGGCTTCTGAGGGACTATGGTTTGTATGCACTCAGGGCATTTTTAAGTGCATAGTCCCCACCCATCCTGAGCTTTGTGAGTGCTCATATCATTCCTCAAGTATATTTGTATGAAGGAAACCCTGAATTCCTAGTTACTTCCCCAAGGCGGGCTAAGTGGACCCCACACCTCATCCCTATCCTGGCTACCATAGGAATCGTAGGTTCTGCTGCTGTAGGAGCGGCATCACTCATTCAAGGAGCAGTCAACCTTAGACAGCTATCTCAAACCTTTTCAAAAGATGTCTCCCTCCTCCAAGATCAGGTAATATATTTAGAGCGCCAAGTAGACTCCCTTGCTGAAGTAGCCTTACAAAAGAGGAAAGGATTAGACCTTCTCTTCCTCCAGCAAGGTGGGTTATGTGCTGCATTAGGAGAAGAATGTTGTTTTTATGCTAACCACTCTGGAGTAATTAGAGAAAATATCAGGACCCTCACCAAAAGATTAAAGGATAGAGATAAAGATGAGGAAAGTTCCAGTTGGTATGACTCTATGTTCAAAACATCACCTTGGTTAACTACCCTTATATCTGCTATTGCTGGTCCCCTTCTACTGCTCCTACTGGCGGTCACTATAGGGCCTATCATCCTAAATAGAGTTCTTGCTTTTATCAAAGAAAGGATAGAAGTAGTCAAGTTAATGGTACTCTCCCAACCTTATACCATCCTTTCGAGTGATGAAGAGTCAAGGGTTTGACATACATCAAAGAAAACGGGGGAATGTTGGGGACAAGAAAAATAGTCTCAGCCCCAAGGAGCCTGCATCCCTAGCAAACATCCTGTAAGTTGATTGCCATCTGTTTAGTTTCAAAATTTTCCTCTCAGTTGAGTTAGACCCCATTCTGTTCCCATACTCGGGTTCTGTAAGCCAATAGCTAACCACCACATCTGCTTCCATGCAATGCTTGCTTGCTTGCCTCTATATAAGGACTTAACTGTAAGTGCTGGGCGCGACTCTCATTTGCAGCCCCTGTGGGCACCATGTCTCCGGACACTTTGAGAGTTTGCCCCTGCACAGGTTAAACTTGGCCAATAAAGTAACATCTTTGAAACCCTGAAAGTCTCTGACATTTGTTCTTGCGGTTGGTGGATGCAACACACCCAGTGGCCAAAATGCATGCTATAGGTATACAGTACTGACTTTCTTAGTGCGTAAGAGAAATGCACAGGCTGTCAGGTAAATGAACTAAATGTTAAATGTTTTATTTAGCTGGGAAGATAACCTATGCTTAGTATTGGATTTATCAAAACAAATTCCACATGGCAGGCAAGCCACAGAGAGAGCCATCTGCTGAGTTAAAGCAGAGCTTATAGTTTTTTAAAGGTAGTATATCAAAACTTTCTGTGGTGACAAATGTGTCTATCTGTCACTATTACTGGAGGAACAGTCCTAAGAGGTACCTCTTCTGTGTGCTAATTTAAATATCTGTATCACTATACTCTTTCAAATACCTAAGTGATTGACTATGTTTTAAAAAACAGTATCAATGTATACTTGCTAATTTGTAGTGTATGCTGACAACTATAGGCATTAATTAAGCCATTTAACAACAGGGTTTACAATTACAGAAATTATTTGCACATATAAAATAATAAAAAGTGAAACAATATTCTTTCAAAATAATTTACAATGCTGCTGACAATTTTGATTTAGCTCAGCAATGATATTTTGAGTGCATTTTCTGTTTCACCAAATCTTTCTTTTCTTTTGACTTAATCTTTATTGTATTTTTCCATTACCATTTAGTTCCCTTATACCCCTCCCCACAGCAATCACCACACTGTTTTCCATGTTCGTGAGTCCTTTTCCATTTTTACTCAATCCCTCCACCCTCTGTTTCTTGCACATATTTTGTTCTGTCCCCATTTCCACTGACCCCTCTGAAACTAATCATTACATTACATGCCTGTATTTATTCACCAGTTTCCCAGCCCCTCACCCTGGTCTGGCTTGCTCACAACTAGCAGCTTAATCCTCCTTAAACATTGTTGGTTATACAACTTTCTGGCTCAAGGGGAAAAAAACCTTCAAACCACAAAAACAGCCAATAGCTCTTCAATGTCCAGAAGATATTGTGCAGGCTCCTACCCACCAACACTCTCACTTTCCCATCCTACTCCCTCAATGTGAATCCCCCCATCTCCTTAGGCTTCAGCAGTCAGACAGACTATCAGTCCCTAAAACTGAGCCTCTGTCTCCAATGTCAGCACTGTTGGTCTCTGTTGGACCTAAATGCCTTTCCCCAAGGAGTTTGGACTCTGCTCCTCCTAAAACAAACAGAATCCAACATGCCATGTCCAGCATGAAGGTGAGAATTTGTCCAACACAGACACGTATGTGGTTGAGCCCATCTCCAAGGCAACTTCCAGGGGTGATGCCATTAGCCCAGATCATATGTCATCAAACATGTTGGTCACCCTCAGAGGTATGCTCAATAATGGTGCCCCCAAAACATCTATGTCCTAATTCCTGGAACTAGTGAATGCTACCTTACATGGCAAAAGAAAACTTGCAGATTCAATTAAATTAAGGAATTTTAGATGAGATTTTCCTGAAAGATCCCACTGTGTCCCCAATGTTATCACAAGTGTCCTTACAAGAGGGAGGCAGGAGGGTCAGCATCAGGGGTGATGTGATGACAGAGCAGAGGTCAGAGAGAAATTTGGAAGGTGCTAAACTGTTGGCTTTAATTATGGAACCAAAGAATAGAGGCCACTACTAGAAGCTGTAAAAGGCAAGGAATGATTTTTCCTCCAGTTCCTCCAGAAGGAACCAGTCTTGCCTACACCTTAATTTTTCTCTTATAAGACTGATTTAGACTTTTGACTTCCAGGACTATGAGATAATAAATATGAGTTGTTTTAGGCCACTGAATTTGTAGCAATTTGTTTTGGTATCAGTGGGAAACTAATAGAGCCTCGTTGCAGCTTCTCCTGTTTCCAACCCTAATAATCCTGTTCTGCACTCATCTCTCTGTTGGCCCATAGTGAGGTCCCAACAGGCTAAGGCTGAGACTAATGTGAACTAAAACCCACACTGTCCAATACATTACCACTAGCCACATGTGGCTATTTATATTAACTTAATTATAATAAAATAAAACACTCAGCTCTTTTGTTATACCAGCTACCTTTAAAGTATGTCTAGTGGCTACTGAACTGGATAGTAAAGATGCAAAATTATTCCATGTTGCATTCACCAACCGCGAGAACAAATGTCGGAGACTTTCGGGGTTCCAAAGATGTTACTTTATTGGCCAAGTTTAACCTGCACAGGGGCGAACTCTCCAAAGTGTCCTGAGACACAGTGCCCGCAAGGGCTGCAAATGAGAGTCGCGCCAAACGCTTACAGGCTTAGGATTTTATGGAGGCGCGCAAACAAGCTGGATACAGAAGCAGATGTGGCGGTTAGCGGTTGGCTCAGCAGCACAATAGGGTTACTGATTATTGGTGAGTTAACTCGTGCACTGGCTCGTGCTCCTTTACTTGATTGGTCAGTTGAGCTCGTGCACAGGGGCTGCACTGGCTCGTGCTCCTTTACCTGATTGGTCAGTTGAGCTCGTGTGGGGGGGGGGGCAAAATTTCCCTTCCTAGTGACTGTCCAGATGGCTATCTGCCTGACTAACCTTTGCTCTTAAACCACATCCTGGAACACACCCTGCTCTTTGGGCATGTCCCGGAGCCTCTTTGCGTTAGTTAGTAAAACACCTTTTGCTTCCTTACAGCTATGTTCTGGCTAGTTCCCCTTGCCCTCAACATTCCATCTTTACAGAAATTTCTACTGGACAGTGCTGCTTATAATGATATGCTGTGCACCACTAGTTTTTATTAAAAAAAACCCTTTATTCAATCTGATTTTATCTTTCCCCCAGTAGATAATGGGTAAATGGTATAGGTCCATTGAGGAACCTTCCAGACTGAGGAAACAAAGTTCAGAAGTATCTAAACTGAGCACACTTGGCAGGTGTGCATCCTAGAACACTTCCATTGAGGGGAAGGGTTGGTGGCAGTCAAAGAAAGTCAGGGAGATCCCTCCAGGGCAGCCACCAATGCTGGGTCTCGGCCCTATAAGGGGATGGCTGTCTGACCTCAGGGAGCACATCTGGTCTTTAAATTAATTAATTAATTAATTAGAAAATCTATTGTGGAATAACACTTAATAAACACTTAAAAACAATTTAATAAAATGTTCTATCCTCACAACAAAATTTAAGCGTATATTGTGATTGCCTTCTAAATCATATCAAAATATTCAAGTTAATTAAATATAAGGACAATAAGAAAATATACATTTTTAAAAGCACAGTATAAAATTATTAACTAAGTCAAGTGATCTAAATTAGCTATATATTTATCTAAACTCAAAACAAATTAAAAATAGAAAACATCCCAAATGTTCAATGTTAAGAAATAGTTTATTATTATTTTCCTAAGCATTCACATTTAAAAAAACAAAAATGATGATGATATTTATAATGATGATAGTACTATCTGACATTTATTGAGTATGTCCATGTGCCAAATACTTTTAAATTTTTTAAATTTTGGCAGCAATCTTTTTTTGATATCTTATAAATAATTTATTTTTAAAATTACTTTATTGTTGTTCAATTACAGTTGTCTGCATTTACTCCCCACCACTCCCCCCAAGCCAAACCCTCCTCATTCCCTTGCTTCCACCACCCCTTGGTTTTGTCCATGTGTCCTTTATAGTAGTTCCTAAAAACCCCACTCCCCTTTCCCCCATTTTCCTCTCCCACCTCCCCTCTGGTTACTGCCAGATTGTTCTTATTTCAATGTCTCTGGTTATATTTTGCTTGCTTTTTGTTGTTGTTGATTAGGTTCCAGTTAAAGGTGAGATCCATATAGCATTTCTCTTTCACTACCTGGCCTATTTCACTTAGCATAATGCTCTCCTGTAGGAGACCATTCTGCATGGCATGGGCCCATCTCCCACTGGGAGATGCATGGAACTGATGCCCATGGATAGGTTCTCCCAATGGGGAATCAGGCCTGCAATGTGCCTAGGCCACTTTGAGTCTTGCTTTTCGATAAAAACTCCCTCACCCAGATTTGTGACAAACATTTACTGCAAAATAACTCCCTAAAATCCATGCTAAACCTTCCTAGGACCAGTGTAACCGGTCCAAACACTTTTGCCCTTTTCACTTGCAAATATCCCTCTTCTGTTATGTGATTAGTGACATTGGCTCCTTTGTTTGCTATAAAAGGTAACCACCTAAAGCAATCTGTGCATAGTAAATGAGGACCTTCAGGTAATGTACCCAGAAAGACAATAAAAACTCATTGGAGCAAGGGCTGAGGCTTTTGCTCCCCTTGAGAGAAAAACCATGCTGTCCCTTTTCTTCCACCAGACTCAGTAATCTGTGTGAAGGTCTCACAATGACTCGGACACTGCAGGCTGGTGTTCGCATCACTCTCCAGTTCCATCCATGCTGTCGCAAACAGTAGGAGCTCATTGTTTCTCTCTGCTGCATAGTATCCCATAGTGTAAATGTACCAGGGTTTTTTGATCCATTCATTTATTGATGGGCACTTAGCTTGCTTTCAGCATTTGGCTATTGTAAATTGTGCTACTATAAACAATGGGATGCGTAGGTTCTTTTGAATTGCTGTTGCAGGGTTCTTAGGATATAATTCCAGCAGCAGAATTGCTGGGTCAAAAGGCAGTTCCATTTTTAGTTTTCTGAAGAAATTCCATACTGTTTTCCTCAGGGGTTGCACCAGTCTGCAATTCCACAATAGTGCACTAGGGTTCCCTTTTCTCCACATCCTCTCCAACACTTGTTTGTTGATTTGTTTATGATGGCCATTCTCACTGGTTTGAAGTTTTAATTTCTGTCTCTCTGATGGCTAGTGATATGGAGCATTTTTTATATGTCTCTGGCACTTTTGTATGTCCTCCTTGGAGCAGTGTTTGTTCAAATCTTTTGTCCAATTTTTGATTGGGTATTTTATCTTCCTAGAGTGGAGTTGTGTGGGTTCTTTACATATTTTGGAGAGCAAACCCTTGTCTGAGGTGTCATTGGCAAATATGTTTTCTCATATAGTTTGTTCTCTTTTCATGTTAATGCTGGGGGTTTTTTGCCATTTGGAAGCCTTTTAATTTTATGAGATTCCATTTCTTCATTCTTTCCTTTATGTCAGTTGCTCTAGGGGACATACTGGTGAAAATATTACTGCATGGAAGACTGATACAACCATTATGGAAAACAGTATGAAATTTTCTAAGAAAACTAAAATTGGACCTGCCTTTTGACCCAGCAATTCCGCTGCTGGGATTGTATCCTAAGAACCCTAAAACACCAATCCAAAAGAAAATACGCACTCCAATGTTCATAGCAGCACAATTTACAATAGCCAAGAGTTGGAAGCAACCTAGGTGCTCGTCAGTAAATGAACAGATCAAAAAACTATGGTACATATACACAATGGAGTTCTATGCTGCAGAAAGAAAGAAGGAGCTCCTACCTTTTGCAACAGCATGGATGGAACTGGAAAACATTATGCTGAGTGAAATAAGCCAGGTGTTGAAGGACAAATACCATATGATCTCACCTTTAACAGGAATCTAAACAACAAAACAAACAAGCAAGCAAAATATAACCAAAGACACTGAAATAGAGAACAGGGGGACAGTGACCAGAGGGGAGAGGGGAGGGAATTTCAGGGGAAATAGGGGAGGGATTTAGAGGAACAAATATAAAGGATACATGGACAAAAACTGAGAAGGGTGGAAATGGGAGGGAGTGGGGAGCACGGGGGTGGGATGGGATGGGAGAAATAGACAGAAAACTGCACTTGAAAAAAATTTTTTTAAAAAGAACAATCTGACAGTAACCAGAGGGGAGGTGGGAGGGGATAATGGGGGGGAAGGGGAAGGGTTTTCAGGAACAACTATAAAGGACACATGGACAAAACCAAGGATGGGGTAAGATTGAGGGTGGGAGGTGGAGATGGCAGGGTTGGCAGGGGGTAAATGCAGACAACTGTACTTAAACAATAATAAAGAGATGTGAAAAAAACAGTAAAAATAAATAAATAAAATAAAATAAAATGGTTAAAATGAAAAAAAAAATGTTACTGCATGGAATGTCTGAGATTTTGCCGCCTATATTCTCCTCTAGGACTTTCATGGTGTCACAACTTATATTAAGTCTTTTATCCACCTTGACTTCATTTTTGTATATAGTATAAGTCGGTGATTGAGTTTCTTTTTTTTTTTTAATGTAGCTGTCCAGCTCTCCCAACACCGTTTGATTAAGAAGCTATTTTTGCTCCATTTTATGCTTCTCCCCCATTTGTTGAATAATAATTTACTTAGGGACTTGGGTTTATTTCTGGGCTCTCTGTTCTGTTCCACTGGTCTGTGTGTTTTTTCTTATGCCAGTGCCAGGCTGTTTTGATAACAGTGGCCTTATAATACTGTTTGATATCAGGTATTGTGATCTTTTCTACTTTGTACTTCTTTCTGAAAATTGCTGCAGCTATTTGAGGGCCATTTATGGTTCCATATAAATTTCTGAAATGTTTGTTCTGTATCTGTGAAATATGTCATTGGTACTTTAATAGGTATTGCATTGAATCTATGAATTGCTTTGGGTAGTATGGACATTTTGATGATGCTAATTCTTCCAATCCTTGAGCATGGTATATGCATCCATTTATTTGTGTCTTCCCTAATTTCTTTCTTCAATGTTGTGTAGTTTTCTGAGTACAGGTCTTTTACCTTCTTGGTTAGGTTTCTTCCTAGGTACTTTACTTTTTTTGTTGCTATATCAAATGGGATTTTTTTCCTGGTTTCTGTTTCTAATATTTCATTGTTGGTGTAGAAAAATGCCTTTGATTTCTGAATATTGACTTTGTACCCCACTGTTTTTCCAAATTCACTTATTAGGTTGACTAGTTTTTTGGTGGAGTTTATAGGATTTTCTATGTACACTATCATGTCATCTGCAAACGATGACAGTTTTTCTTCCTCCTTTCCAATTTGGATGCTTTTTATTTATTTTTCCTGTCTTATTGCTGTAGCTAGGACTTCCAATACTATGTTGAATAGAAGTGGAGAAAGCAGACATCCTTGTCTTGTTCCTGATCTTAGTGGGAAACCTCTTAAGTTTTTGCCCACTAAGTATGATGTTGGGTGTAAGTCTCTCATATATAACCTTTATTATATTGAGGAATTCTCCCTCTATTTTCACTTCACTGAGTGTTTTTATTATAAGTGGGTGCTGTACCTTATCAAATGCTTTTTTGACATAAACTGATATGGTCATGTGTTTTTTGTTTTTCATTTTGCTTTTTGTGATGTATTATGTTTATTAATTTGTGAGTATTGTACCATCCTTGCATTCCTGGACTGAATCCCAATTGATCATAGTGTATGATCCTTTTAATGTATTGCTAGATGCAGTTTGCCAATATTTTGTTGAGGATTTTAGCATCTGTGTTTATCAACAATACTGGCCTGAAGATTCCTTTCTTTGTTATGTCTTTATCTGGTTTTTGGGATTAAGATGATGCTGGCTTCATAAATAGAGTTTGGGAGTCTTCCATCTTCTTGGGTTTTTTGGAATCGTCTTTGAAGGATAGGGGTTAGCTTTTCTTTAAATGCTTTGTAGAATTGTCCTGTGAAGTCATCTTGTCCAGGGCTTTTGTGTGACGGGAGTTTTTTTATTACTGCTTCAATTTCATCGCCTGTTATGGGTCTGTTCACAATCGTGTTTTTTTAAAATTGAATTTGTTGGGGTACCTTGGTTAATAAAACCATACAGGCTTCAAGTGTACAATTCTATAACACATCATCTGCATACTGCACTGTATACTCGTCACCCAAAATTAAGTCACTTTCCACCACCATTTATCCTATTTTGCCCTCCTCTACCTACCCCACTCCCTTTTCCCTTTGGTAATCACCCTATTTGTGTCTCAACCTGTTTTTCTTTCTTTCTTTTTTGCTTAATCTCTTCACATTTTTTACCCAGGCCACCAACCCCCTTTCCCTCTGGCAGACATTAGTCTGTTCTCTTTATCTGAGCATGTTTATATTTTGGCCTTAATCTATTGAAAATATGTTTATACCATTCTTTTTAGTCCACACCTAAGTGAAATCATATGGTATTTGTCTTTCTCTAACTGGCTTGTCTCACTTAGAATAATAATTCCCAAGTGCATCCATCCTGTTGCAAAAGAGAAGATTTTCTCTTTTTTTGTTACAGCTGACTCATAGTCCATTGTGTAAATATACCACAGCTTTTTTTTATCCATTCATCTACCAACAGACACTTGGACTGCTTCCAGATCTTGACTATTTTAAATAGTGCTACAATGAACATAGGAGTGCATGCATTCTTTCAAATCAGTCTTTGGCTTTTGGGTTTTTCAGATATATTGCCAGAATAGGAATTTCTGGGTTATAAGGTTTCATTTTAAATTTTTTGAGGGACCTCCATATTGTTTTCCACAATGCCTACACTGATACACATTCCCACCAATGGTATATAAAGGTTCCCTTTTCTCCACAACCTCACCAACACTTGTTTGTTGATTTATTGATGGTTGCCATTCTGATAGGCATGAGGTGATGTCTCATTGTATTTTCAATTTGCATTTCTCTGATGATAACTCATCATGAGCATCTTTTCATATGTCTATTGGCCATCTACATGTCCTCGTTGGAGAAGTGTATATTCAGGTCCTTTGATCACTTTTTTTTATTGAATTGTTTGATTACTTGGGTTGAATTGTGTAAGTTCTTTATCAGTTTTGGAACTTAATCTCTTATCAGATCTACTAGGGGCAAATAGATTCTCCCATTCAGTGGGCTGTCCTTTCATTTATTGATGGTTTACTTTGCTGTGCAGAAGCTTTTTAGTTTGATATAGTCCCACTTGTTTATTCTTTTCTTTTGTTTCCTTTGCTGAGGAGCTACATAAAAAATGTTGAAAAAAAGAAATCTTTGAGATTTTACTGCCTCTTTCCTTCTAGGACTGGTTTTTAAAGATTTCATTTATTTATTTTTTAGAGAGGGGACAGGAGAGAGAGAGGGAGAGGTACATATACACAATGGAGAGGGAGAGAAACATCAAATGTGTGGTTGTCTCTCATGTACCCCTTATTGGGGACCTGGCCTGCAGCCCAGACATGTGCCTTAGAGTGGGAGTTGAACCAGTGTCCCCTTGGTTCGCAGCCCAGTGCTCCATCCACTGAGCAAACCAATCAGGGCTCCTTTTAGGATCTTTATGGTTTTGAGACTTACAATCATACTGCCTCATAAAATCCTCATTTCTCCCAGGAACCAAAAGGATAGCAGCTTCACTGTTGGTTTTCTCAGCTTCATTATTCCAAGATACAGAAGCAGGCCATTTCTGACCAGAGAATGGTCCTCATCTATTGAATGGTTACAGGCTTTATAGGGTTTCTGCTTGAGCTTATACACAAGTTATTTCCCATAATCCTCTTCGATTGCCCACTCCAGGAGGGAGCCACAATGCTAATTATTATCAGGTGTCACAAGGTGATTCTTGGCAATCAGGATAGTGATTGATGACAGCTGCAGTGTCTCAGGGTTTTCTATTCTATCTCCTGCCTCATATATACCTGTCTTTATGCCAGTACCTTGCTTTTTTTATTACTGTGACCTTGCGGTATAGTTTGATGTCAGGTATTGCGATACCTCCAACTTTGTTCTTATTTCTCAAGATTACTGAGGGTATCTGGGGTCATTTCTGGTTCCATATAAGTTTTTGCACTATTTGTTCTAGTTCTGTAAAATATGCAATTGACATTTTGATAGGAATTATGTTGAATCTATAGATTGCTTTGAATAGTATGGGCATTTTAAGTGATGTTAATTCTTTCTACCCATGAACACAGTATGTGCTTCCATTTATTTGTAGCTTGTTCAGTTTCTATCTTTATCATCTCACAATTTTCTACATACAGGTCTTTTACCTTCCTGGTTAAATTTATTCCTAGGTACTTACTTTTGTTGTTGTTACAATAGAAAATTGGGTTGTTTTCTTAGTTTTTCTTTCTCATAGTTCATTATAGGTGTACAAAAATGCCACTTATTTTGGAATATTAGTTTTGGATCCTGCTACTTTACTTAATTCATTCATCAGTTCTACTAGTTTTTTGGTGGAGCCTATAGGATTCTTTATATACAGCATTTTATCATCTTCAAATGACAGTTTTACTTCTTCTTTTCCAATCTGGACATCTTTTATTTCTTCTTCTCTGATTGCTATGGCTAGAACATCCAGTACTATTTTGAATAAGAGTGGTGAAAGCAGACATTCCTGTCTTATTTCTGATCTTAAGGGAAATGCCTTTAGTTTTTCCCCAATAAATATTCTGTTGAGGTATGTTCCTACTGTTCCCACTTTGCCATAAGTTCTTACCATAAAGGGGTGCTGAATTTTATTAATGCTTTATTTGCATCTATTAATGTGATCATGTGATGTTCATCCTTAATTTGTTTATGTGGTGTATCGTGATTATTGATTTGTTGGTATTGTACCAATCTTGCATCTCCTGAATAAATCCCACTTGATCATGGTGTATGATCTTTTTTAATGTGTTGTTGGATGCAAGTTTGCTAATATTTTGTTGAGGATTTTACCATCCATGTTCATCAGAGATATTGTCCTATAATTTATTTTTTTGTAATGTCTTTATCTGGTTTTGGAATTAGAACAATGCTGGTTCATAAAATAAACTTGGGAATCTTCTATTCCCTTACATTTTTTGGAATAGTTTGAGGATAAGTGTTCGATGTTCTTTGAATGTTTGGTAAAATTTTCCTGTGAAGCCATCCTGTACAGGACTCTTGTTTGCTGGGAGTTTTTTTTTTTATTACAGCTTTGATTTCATTTGTTGTAGTTCATCTATTCAGATTGTATTATTCTCCCTGATTCAGTTTTGGAAGATTGCATATTTCTAGGAAGTTATCCATTTTATCAAGGTTGACCAATTTGTCAGTATATAGTTGTTCATACTATTTTCTTACAACCCTGTGGTGAGTTGTTACTTCTCTTTCATTTCTGATTTTATTTATTTAGGTCTTCTCTTTATTTTTCTTGAAGAGTCTGGTTAACAGTTTGTCAATCTTGTTTATTTTTCAAAGGATAAGCTCTCTTGATCTTTTGCATTATTTAGGTTTTTTAGCCTCTATTGTCATTTATTTCTTCTTTAATCTTTATTATTTACCTCCTTCTACTTAGTCTTGACTTTGCTTGTTGTTCTTTTTCTAGTTCTTTTAAGTGTATGGTTAGGTTGTTTGAGATTTTTCTTGCTTCTTGAGTTAAGTCTATAATGTTGACTTTCCCTCTTAGGACTGCTTTCACAGTGTCCCATAAATTCGGAGTTGTTGTGTTTTCATTTTCATTTGTCTCAAAGTAACTTCTGATTTCTTCCTAGATCTCACTGTTGACCCATTCATTCTTTAGTAACATGTTATTTAGCCTCTATATGTTTGACTGTTTTCAGTATTTTTTGTAACTGATTTCTAGTTTCATACCATTGTGGTCTGTGAAGATGCTTAATATGACTTCACTCTTCTTGAATTTATTAAGACTTGTTTCGGAGATGCCTTTTGACCCAGCAATTCCACTGCCAGGATTATATCCCAATAACCCTGAAACACCGATCCAAAAGAACCTGTGCACCCCAATATTCATAGCAGCACAATTTACAATAGCCTAGAGTTGGAAGCAACCTAGGTGCCCATCAATAAATGAATGGGTCCAAAAACTATGGTACATTTACACAATGGAATTCCATGCAGCAAAAAAAAAAAAAAGAAGAAGAAGAAGAAGGAGCTCCTACCCTTTGCAACAACATGGATGGAACTGGGAAGCTTATGCTGAGTGAAATAAGCCAGGTGTTGAAAGACAAATACCATATGACCTCACCTTTAACAGGAACCTAAACAACAAAACAAACAAGCAAGCAAAATGTAACCAGAGATACTGAAATAGAGAACAGGCTGACAGTGACTAGAGGGGAGAGGAGAGGGAATTTCATGGGGAAAGGGGAGGGATTTACAGGAACTAGTATAAAGGATATATGGACAAAAAATAAGGAGGGTGGAAATGGGAGGGAGGTGGGGAGCACTGTGGGGGTGGGCTGGGGTGGGAGTAAAAAACAGAAAACTGTACTTGAACAGCAATTAAATAAAATAAAATTTTAAAAAAGACTTGTTTTGTGTCCTACATGTGATCTATTCTAGAGAATGTTTTTATGTATACTTGAAAAGAATGCATGTTATACTGCTTTGAAATGAAATGTTCTGTAAATACCATTTAAATTCATCTGGCCGGATGTGTTGTTTAAGGTCACTGTTGCCTTGTTGATTTCTTTCTCTGGAAGATCTATCCATTAATGTCATTTTGGGTTTTAAAACCCCAACTATGACTATATTCCTAATGATCTTCCTTTTATGTCCACCAAGATTTTCTTTATATATTTAAGTGTTTCTATTTGGGTTGCATATATGTTTACAAGGGTTATATCACCTTGTTGTATTGATCCCTTTAGTCAGCAGTCCCCCAACTTTTTAGGCACCAGCAACCAGTTTCATGGAAGATAATTTTTCCATGGATTGGAGGGAAAGGGGTAGACAGGAGGTGGAGCTCAGGCAGTAATGAAAGCAAAGCTTCACTCACCCACTACTCAACTCCTGCTTTGCAGCCTAGTTCCTAACAGGCCATGGACTGGGACTAGTCTACAGCCTGAGGGTTGGGGACCCCTGCCTTTAGTGTTATATAACATCCTTTGTCTCTTATTATGGCCTTTGTTTTTTGATATCTGTTTTGTCTGATATAAGTTTGACTACCCCAGCTTTTTGTTCATTTACATTTGCATGGAAAATCTTTTTCATCCATTTACTTTCAGTCTGTATGTATCTTTTGTTCTGAGGTGGGTCTCTTATAGACAGCACATATATGTGTCATGTTCCCTTATCTATTCTACTATGCTATATCTTTTGATTGGAGTATTTAATTTGTTTACATTTAAAATTCTTATTAATAGGTACTTATTTATTGCCATTTTATTCTTCATACCTATGTTTCTTTTTCTCCTTCATTTCTTTTTTCTTTCTTCTTCTTAAAGAAGGCCTGTTAACATTTCTTGCAATACTGTAAGAAATGTTAATACACTTCTTTAGGATTTTTTTGAAAATCCTAAAAAAGTTTATTAATTTCTTAAAATGGTAATAAAATTCTTTAGAATTTCTTTTTTTTTTTTGGTCTGGGAAGGTCTTTATTTCACCTTCATTTTAAATGATAGTCTTGCTGGATAGAAAAGTCTTGATTGTAGGTCCTTCCTTTTCTTCACTTTGGATATTTCATGCCAGTCCATTCTGTTGAGAAATCAGCTGACAGTTTTATGGGAGCTCCCTTGTATGTAACTAACATTCTCTCACTGTACTTAAGATTCTCTCTCAAATCTTTCACCTTTGCCATTTTAATTATGATGTGTCCTGGTGTGAGCCTCTTTGAGTTCATTTTGTTTGGGACTCTCTGTGCTTTTGGACTTGTGTGTTTCTCACTTCCCTTTCTGGTACTCCCATGATGCAAATGCTGTTACACTTGATTTGTTCCAGAGGTCCCTTTGACTTTGCTCATTTTAAAAATTCTTTGTTGTTGTTGTTTTTGTTGCTCTGCTTGGATGTTTTTTGTTATCTTGTTCTTTAAATTGGTGATTCAGTCCTCTGCATCATCTAATCTGCTATTGATTCCTTTTAGTATATTGTTTATTTCAGATAGTGTATTCTTCATTTCTGACTGGTTCTTTTTTTTATGGTTTCTATTTCCTTTTTAATGCTTACCATCTTTTTTAAGTTCTCACTGAGATCATCCATTATGTCTGGTCTTTTAAATTGCCTAGAAAGTCTATCCTCATAGAAAGATGATAAACACATTCTTCACTGTTTTCTTCTAATAATCTCAGAAATTTTTACTTTAAGTTTTTTCAGTTCATCTGGAATTTATTTGTGTCCATGATGTGAGTTAGTGATCTAAATTTATTCTTCCCAGTGAATAGCAAATACCTGGTCATCCCTAGCCCCCTACTAATTTGAAATGCCACTTTGATCATGTAATAAATACCTACATATAATATAAACAAGAGATTTTTTATTTATCTATTCTTGCATGACTATCATCCTGTTTTAAGTGCTATAGCTTTTCAGTTTATTTTGCTATCAAATAGAGCAATTTCCCTGTTATCGACCTTATTGTTCAATATTTTATTTGTTCTTGTTGTTGTATTCCTGATGGATTTTAGAATCAGTTTAAGTTTCATCTAAATATCCAGTGAGAAATTATTTTGAATTTAGACTAGTGAGAACTTTGACATCTTAAAAACATTCTGTTTCGATTTAAGAACAAAGTTTGCTGTTATATTTAGTTAAGTTTTCTTTTCTTTTTGAAAGTTTTATGTTTGTCTTGATTGTGTCAGTTCTAAGGCATTTGTTGTTGTTAATGTGAAAGAGACTCTCTTCCCCATGGATTTTTAAATTACTTAATGTTAGTATATAGAAAAGATCAAATTTTTTGCATATGGCTCTTACTGAGCTTTCTTTCTCTTTTTATAGTTTTCTGTTTATTCCCTAGTATTTTCTAGACAGACTTTCATACCATCTATGAGCCAAGATGATTTTTCTTTTTTTGTTAGTCATTGGAACATCCATCATGCTGTCAAAATTGCAATGATAATAGCTACTATATTTGGGTCTTCCTAACTTTCTAATTTGAACATATCTATTAGTTTAGCACTAAGTATACATTTATTGAAGGATTTTTTTCTAATTTTCTAAGAAAGAGATGTTAAAATATAACCAAAATATTTTACATGTGAGATGATTACATTGTTTTTCTTCTTTAAATTGTGTCTGTTGAATTTCAGTAACAGGTTTCTTAATATTGAACTAACCTTCTATTTCTGTAATAAACTCTGTTTGGCCAATCACATTAGAATTATCCTTTAAATACACTGTAAATTTCATTTGTTAATATTTTATTTGTACTCTGATTTAGCATTTTTGTATTTACATTTTTAAGTGTTGTTCTTTTAAAGTTTATTATTTGAGGTTTGTTCATTCAGGGTTTGTTTTTATGGTTTTTTTGAGGGGGGGCATATAGAATGACTTGGGAAACTTTTCATCTTTTTCTAGCCTCTGGAAATTTTATATACTGGTAAAGGGCTATGATGAGAACATTGCTATAGCTATCTGAGACAAATAATTTTTTAAAGATAAATCTTGCACTGATCAATTACATAGAGATTAATCTGTCTCCAACCTCTTTTTTTACTATAATACTTAATTTTTTACTGAACATTTCCTTTGTTTTTTAATTGTTGTTCAAATACAGTTTTCTGCCTTTCCCCCAACCCCAGCCCAATCCTCCAGCCCTCCCTACCTCCCTCTTGTTTCCACCCCTCTCCCCGTTATTGTCCATGTGTCCTTTATACTTGTTCCTGCATACCGTTCACCCTTTTCCCCTGAAATTCCCTCCCCTCTCCCCTCTAGTTACTGTCAGTCTGTTCTCAATTTCAGTGTCTTTGGTTTTATTTTACATGTTTGTTTGTTTTGTTGATTAGGTTCCTGTTAAAGGTGAGATCATATGGTGTTTGTCTTTTACCACCTGCCTTATTTTGCTTAGTGGAATGCTTTCCAGTTCCATCCATGCTGTCACAAAGGTTGTTTTTCAACCTCTTTAACAGTCACTTAGGGTGTTCTGGTCAAGATGGTGACATAGGTAAATATGGCGTTCCATACCTCCCACAACCACATCAAAATTATAGCTGAACTACAGAACAACTGTCATTTAGAACCACCTGAAATCTAGATGAACAGGAATCCTACAGCTAAGGATACAAAGAAGCCACATCAAGGGGAAGAGACAGGGGACAGCTGGTTCCACAACCATGTGTGGTGGATGAAAAATCAAGAGGAATATTTCAACTGTTGAGGTCCCCCTGAGTGGTAAGTTGTCCCAGCCCTACAATGGGTATCCAGTCCAGGGTTCCATTGCCAAGAAGAGAAATATAATTTCTGGCTATAAAAACCAGCAGGGATTGTGGGTGAGTGAGGCAGAGGGTACCTGGAGTCCCAGGCATTCCTCTTTAAGGGCACACACAAACTTACTTGAACTTACTGGTTCTGAGTTCCCACCCTGAGGCAGCAGCTCAAAAGGCACCAAGAACATAGGGGAGGACTAAATTGTCTGACATCAAGGTGAGAGCTAGACGGCCAACACACTACCAGACAGAAGGCCTGGCAGAGGCCATTATTCCTTTCTTGAGCACTAGCCCCCACCCCAAAGAGCAGATAGGAGAACATAATATCTGAGATTCCATCAACCTAGCTATTATTGTTTGCCCCACTGTGGTGATAATCTGAAATCCCTGTTCCACCCAACTTGCAGGCCTACCAAAGTTGTTTCCAGTGTCTTTTCCATATAATTGACCTCTCTTTCCTCAAGCTTTAGACTTTCCTAAAATTTCTCAAATGAAAAGCATCTGGTCTCAGCATACTGGTACCTCTCGCTAAGTGGTGCCAAGACTGGCACTAGCATTAACTTGCTTTGGTTCACAGTTTGGCCTCTCCAAGCACAAATAGCAGACATCTGCAGATTACTCTGTAGCTCATGCCAGGTGGCTCCAGGCTGAGTACAGGAAGTGGCTGACCCTTCATGTCCTGGGAGGCCCAAGGACAGCTTCAGACCATACCAGATTACAACTCATGAACACCAAAGCCCCAATGAAGGAAGTCTTGCTCTGTAGGGTCAGCTACTGCACAGTGGCACCTCTGCTGTATCACAGCTGGTCTTCATAGTCAATTGGCCAAGGGGTCAATCACTCTCAGTGACACTAACAACAATTAAAGCTTAACTATAATAGGACAGTGCACACAGCCCACCAAGAGGCACAACTGGAATGCCCTACTTGGGTGACTGGGGAGGCTGTGCCACTGGGCCTTATAGGAGGACATATGCTATACAAGGCAACCATACCAAGTCCAAGAAATACAGCATCTCTGCCTAATACATAGAAACAAACTCAGGGAAGAAACAAAACTATGGAGACAAAGAAACAGGTCCCAAGTTGAAGAATAGGAGAAATCTCCAGAAAAAGAACTAAATGAAATGGAGGTAAGTAAACTACTAGATACAGAGTTCAAAACAATGGTTATAAGAATGCTTAAGGCATTTAGTGAGAACTTTAACAGCACAGAAAAAGGAATAGAGACAATATAAAAGATTCAGTTAGAAATGAAGGGTACACTAACTGAAATGAAGAATAACTTTCAGGGAATCAACAGTAGAGTAGATAAAGTGATAATCAAATTACCAGTTTGGAATATTAGGAAGCAGAAAACACCCAATGAGAACAGTTTTAAAAATCCAAAATAATTAAGATAGTGTAAGAAACCTTGGGGCAACTTCAGGCATACCAACATTTGCATCATGGAGGTGCCAGAAAAGAGAATAGAGAGAAAGAAATTGAAAACCTAGAGTGTTTGGAGAGGGAGGCAAGGTAGGTGGAAGCAAAGTCTACTTCCCCCAGCGCATTGGTGAAATACCTAGCTGATCTTCTGAGGAAGAGAGTGAACATCCAACAGTATTCCAGAATATCTGAAGATTGGAGACTAAAAATTACAGAGGACATTGAAAAATCAGACAGTAAGGAGAGTGCTTAAGGACAATAAGATCCCTGGAACCAGCACAGCCCCAGGCCCAGTTCCCACTGGGTCTGCTGTAAGATTCTTGGGAGAGAGTGAGCCAGGCTTCACTGTGTGAGAGGAGGGGGGCGGGGTTTGAATAGGAGAAATTTTTCAAAAAGAAAAATAGAAGAACTGGGCATTCCATGGCTGTTCGGGGAATTCTCCGCAGGAGCTGCCTGCCTCCTGTGCCCCTACTCCCCCAGTCCTGGGTTGGTGAGCACCCAATCTGCTGCCAAGGGAGGCCCACATGCATTTAGACCAGGAGAACCAGGGACAGTGCACACCTGGTCCAGCCAGGTGAGGCCTGCCTGCACTCACTCCAGAAGTAGCAGAACACTGTGCACCCAATTCACAGGGCTGCGCCCCGCCTGCACCCATGCCAAAAGCACTGGGGACCGTGAGCACCTGGTCTGAGGTCTGCAGCTGCCTGTCCAGGCTCTAGCGGGTGAAATAGACACCAGAGACGAAGCACCTCCAACCTGACCCCTCTTCAGAGCCCTGAAGAGCCAACTGGCTCTCTAGGAGGAAGGCAGAAAAACCGCAGAGGGGAGCTGCAGTCCCCAGAAAGACTTGACTCAGTCGGGGGCTGAACTACCCTGAAGGGGCTCTGAGAGTCCCTAGCATCTAGGACAGGAAAAAGCAAGAAGGTGGTGTGTGAGTTGCCCCTAATTGGTGCACCTCAAGGACAGCACAACTGGTGGACTAAAGGCCTAGACTAGGTGCGGAAGGGCACTGAAGAACATGGCTGGAGGCTGAACAACAGCAAAGAGTGTGGCTCAAGAAGGGAGAAAAGCAAAACTAATCCCTTCTCAGCCTGACACAGTCAGGAAGACCAGCAGCAGAACTGGCCTGGCTGGTTTAAAGCCAACAGAAGGCTTTTTTTTTTAATTCCTTCTTTCCTTCTTTCTTTTTTCCTTTCTTTCTTTTAATTTCTTCTTCTTTCCTTTCCTTTTTTATTCCTTCTTCCTTCCTTCTTTTCTTTAAATTCCTTCATCCTTTCCTTCTCTCTCTCTTTTCTGTTTCCTTCCTTCCTTCATTCCTTCCTTCCTTCCTTCTTTTCCTTTTCTTTCCTTTTTTATTTCTTCTCCCTTCCTTCCTTCCTTTTTTTTTCTTCTTTTCTCACAGGTGAGACAATAGTACCTGGAGTAGAGAAAAGACCAGAGTTAGACCCAAACAGGGGTAATCCCAACAACAGAGACAGTGAAACAAGTTTCACTTTGCTACTCCAGAGAACTTGCAAGGTGGAAGAGGCAAACACCAGTACATCTGCTGGAAGAGGAAACCCATCAGCAAAGGAACCACCAACAGATAACAACAGAAGAAGGTGAAGGAGGGAGTGGAAGCCACACTAACCTCAATTCAGGGCTGATCTGGAAATACAAATAAAAGAGGAAGAAATTACCCACAACAAAAAACAAAAATGAAGAAGAAGCCTCAAAACCTTGTACACACAGAAGAATCAGCTTTAACACAACCTGTCCACACTTGGACAACAGAATACAAGACATGGTGGATGGAGTGATCCTCCATTAACCAGTTGGAGGGTAGGACCCACCAAAGAAAGACCCAACAACAATCAAAACCATAAGACATACAGAGAGCCAACATAAACAACAACCCAAGACAAGGGAGCTCAGGAGATTAAAGACTACACTCCTGAATCTCGCAGGTATTCTACCATAGAAGTTCACACCATAAACCCAGGGAGTCAGAATAGATCAATTTAAGAAATAGAGGCTAACAAGAAGAGTCACACAAACAATGGGAAGACAGAGAAAAAAATCCCCAAATGAAGAGAAAGGAGGAAGCCTCAGAAAGAATGCTAAATGAAATAGAAGCGAGTCAACTATCAGATACGGAGTTCAAAGCAATGGTTATCAGGACTCTATGAGCTCACAGAGAATGACCAAAGACTACAGGAAAACTACAACAAACTCATTGCAAACTATATCAACATGAAAAAGAAAATAGAAACTATCAACAAGGGCCAAGAGAAAATGAAGAATACAATTTCTGAACTGAAGAACACAGTACAAGGAATCAAAAGCAGGCTCAATGAAGCAGATCAGATTAGTGAGCAGGAGAAAAAGGTAGAAAAAAAACTCTGGAGAGAGCAAGAAAAGGAAAAAAGGCTCAAAAAGAATGAAGAGAAATTAAGGGAAATGCAGTACAATATTAAATGTAATAATATCCGTATAATAGAAATACCAGAAGGAGAAGAAGAACAGCAAGGGATATAAAACCACTTTGAAAAAGTAATGATATAAAACTTTTCTAATTTGATGAGAGAAAAAGTCACACAAATTCAGGAAACACAGAGAGTTCCAATCAAGAGGAACCCCAAAAGGCCCACTTCAAGACACATCATAATTAAATTGGCAAAATTCCAAGACAGAAAACAATCTTAAAGGCAGCAAGGGAGAAACAGAAACTAACACACAAGGGAGCCCCAATAAGACTAGCACCTGACTTCTCTATGAAAATGCTCCAGGCAAGAAGAGAATGGTAAGAAATATTCCAAGAAATGGGAAACAAAGGCCTGCAACCAAGGCTATTTTACCCAGCAAGCCTCTCAATCAAGATAGAAGGCCAAACAAGGAGCTTCCCAGACAAAAGAAGTCTAAAAGAATACACCTCCACCAAAACAGCTCTGCAAGAGATGCTAAAGGGACTGCTTCAAGGAAAGGAATGAAAAAAGAGAGTGAGAGAGAGGAACACAGGTACAAAAATGGCAATGAAAAAGTACCTATCAATAATAACCTTAAATGTATATGGATTAAATACTCCAATCAAAAGACATAGAATAGATGAATGGATAAGAAAGCATGACCCACATGTATGCAACTACAAGAGACCCACCTTAGGACAAAAGACGTACACAGACTGAAAGTGAAGGGCTAGAAAGAAATTTTCCAAACAAATGGACAGAACAAAAAGCTGGGGTAGCAATACTCATATCAGACAAAATAGACTTCAAAAAAGGGCCAAAAGAGAGACCCAGAAGGTCACTTTATAATATAAGAGAATAATCCACCAAGAACACATAAACATTGTAAATATATATGCACCCAAAATAGGAGCACCCAAATATATAAAGAAAATCTTAGAGGACATTAAGAAATATATTCACAGCAACACAACTATAGTAAGGGGTTTTAACACCTTAGAGTAAAAAATGGACAGATCTTCCAGACAAAATATCAACAAAGATATTGTGGCATTGAACAATGTCCAAAATCAAACGAACTTAACTGATATATAGAGAGCCTTTATCTCAAAGAAGCAAAATGCACATTCTTTTCAAATGCACATGGAAAATTTTCCAAGATAGACCACATGATAGGACACAAAACGAGACTCAACAAATTTAGGAAAATAGAAATCATACCAAGCATTTTCTCTGACAACAAGGGACTGCAATTGGAAACCAACCCCAAAGGAAAAAAACCCAAAACACCCAAAATCATGGAGACTGAATGGTATGCTATTAAACAACGAATGGGTCAAGAATGAAATTAGGGAAGAAACAAAAAAGTTTCTGGAAACAAATGAAAATGAACTCACAACAACCCAAAACTTATGGGACACAATGAAGGCAGTCCTGAGAGGGAAGTTCATAGCAATACAGCCTTACATAAAAAAGACAGAAACATTTCAAACAAACAACCTAACCCAATGCCTGCAAGAACTGGAGGAACAACAACAAAGATAGCCCAGAGCAAGTACAAGGAAGGAAATCACCAAGATCAGAGCATAATTAAATGACATAGAGACTAAAAGCACAATTCTAAGAATCAACAAATCCAGGAGCTGTTTTTCTGAAAAGATAAACAAAATAGACAAGACTTTAAGCAGGCTCATCATGAAAAAGCTAGAGAGAACCCAAAGAAACACAATCAGAAATGAAAGAGCAGAGATTACAACTGATACCACAGAAATACAAAGGATTGTAAGAAATTACTATGAAAAACTGTATGCCAAGAAATTTGAAAACCTAGGTGAAATGGACAAATTTTAGAAAAATATAATCTTCCAAAACTCAATGAAGAAGAAGAAAGCCTCAACAGATCAATAGTAGCAGATGAAATTGAAGCAGTAATCAAAAAACTCCTGACACACAAAAGCTATCTGGACCAGATAGTTTCACAGAGAATTCTACAAAGCATTTAAGGAAGAACTAACCCCTATCCTTCACAAACTATTCCAGAATATCCAAAATGATGGAAGACTCCCACACTCTTTTTATGAAGCCAGCATCATCCTAATCCCACATCCATGTAAAGACACAGCAAAGAAAGAAAGATTTAGGCCAATATGGCTGATGAACATAGATGCTAAAATCCTCAACAAAATACTGGCAAACTGCATCCAATAATGCATTAAAGAGATCATACACCATGACCAAGTGGGATTCTTCCCAGGGATCCAAGGATGGTACAATATTCCCAATTCAATAAATGTAATACATCACATAAACACAAGCAAAGACAAAAATCACATGATCATATCAATAGATGTGGAAAAAGCTTTTGATAAGGTACAGCACCCATTTATGATAAAAACACTCAGCAAAGTGGGAATAGAGGGAGCATTCCTCAACATAATAAAGGCCATATACAAAAGAAATAGAGCCAAAATCATACTCAATGGGTAAAAACTAAGATGTTTTCCACTAAGATCAAGAACAAGACGAGATTGTCCACTTTCACCACTTCTATTCAATATAGTATTGGAATCACACAGTGATTAGACAAGAAAAGGAACTAAAAGTCACCCAAATAGGAAAGGAGAAAAGAAAACTGTCATTTTTGTAGATTACATGATAGCATACATAAAAAAATCCTATAAACTCCACAAAAAAACCCTGCTCGATCTGATAAATGAATTAGGTAAAACAGCAGGATGCAAGGTACATATCCAGAAATCAAAGGCATTTTTGTATACCAACAATGAAACATCAGACGCAGATATCAAGAAAAAAAATTCCATTCTATATAGCAAAAAGAAAAATAAATTGCCTAGGAATAAACCTAACCAAGGATGTAAAAGACCTGTACTCAGAAAACTACACAACAACACTGAAGAAAGAAAATAAGGAAGACACAAACAAATAGAAACATGTACTATGTTCATGGCTGAGAAGAATTAAAATCATCAAAATGTCTATAATACCCAAAGCAATTTATAGATTCAATGCGGTACCTATTATAGTACCAATGGTATATTTCACAGACATAGAACAAACATTTTGAGAATTTATGTGGAACCGTAAATGACCCTGAATAAATGCTGCAATTTTGAGGAAGAAGAGCAAAGCAAGAAGAATCACAATACCAGGTACCAAACTATATAACAAGGCCACTGTAGTCAAAACAGCCTGGTATTGGCATAAAAACAGGCACATACACCAATGGAACAGAACAAACAGCCCAGGAATAAACCCAAGTCTCTACAGTCAATCAATATTTGACCAAGGGGGCAGCAACATAAAATGGAGTAAAAATAGCCTCTTCGACAAATTGTGTTAGGGGAGCTAGACAGCTACTTGCATAAAATGGAACTCGAGCACCAACTTACACCATACACCAAAATAAATTCAAGGTGGAGAACAGATTTAAATATAAGTCATGACACCATTAAAGTCCTAGAGGAGAAGATAGGCGAGAATATCTCAGATATTTCACGCAGCAACATTTTTATTGATATGTCCTCTAGAGCAAGGGACATGAAGGATAGAATAAACAAATGGGATCTCATCAAAATTAAAAGCTTTTGCATGGTTAAAGAAAACACTATTAAAATAAAAAGACAACCAACTGTATGGGAAAACATATTTCCCAATGATACCTCAGACAAGGGTTTAATCTTCACAGTATATTAAGAACTCACATGACTCTACTCTAAGAAGACAAGCAACCCAATTAAAAAAAATGATCAAAGAACTTGAACAGACACTTCTCCAAAGAGGATATACAGAGAGTCCAGAGACATGAAAAGATGCTCATTATTGCTAGCTATCAGAGAGATGCAAATTAAAACCACAAGGAGATGCCACTTTATACAGGTTAGAATGGCCATCATAAACAAAGCAACAAACAACAAGTTTTGGAGAGGATGTGGAGAAAAGGGGACCCTAGTGCACTGTTGGTGGGATTGCAGACTGGTACCACCACTATGAAAAACAGTATGGAATTTTCTAAGAAAACTAAAAATGGATCTGTCTTTTGACCCAGCAACTCCACTGCTAGGATTATATCCAAATAACACTGAAACACCAATCCAAAAGAACCTATGCACTCCAATGTTCATAGCAGCACAATTTGCAATAGCCAGGTGCTGGAAGCAACCTAGGTGCCCATCAGTAAATGAAGAGATTAAAAAACGATGGTTTATTTACACAATGGAATTCTATGCACAGAAAGAAAGAAGGAGCTCCGACCCTTTGCTACAGCATGTATGGAACTGGAAAACATTATGCTGAGTGAAATAAACCAGGTGTTGAAAGACAAATACCATAAGATCTCACCTTTAACAGGAACCTAATCAACAAAACAAACAAACATGCAAAATATAACTAAAAGCGCTGTAATTGAGAACAGGCTGACAGTGTCCACAAGGGAGAGGGGAGGGAATTTCAGTGGGAAAGGGTGAACGGTTTACAGGAACAAGTAGAAAGGGCACATGAACAATAACAAGGAGGGGTGGAAATGGGAGGGAGGTGAGGGATGGCTGAGGGGTTTGGGCTGGGGTGAGGGTAAAAGGCAGAAAACTGCACTTGAACAAGAATTAAAATTAAATTAATTTAAAACAAGGTAAGGAAATGAAGACCTATTTGAAAAAATAATGATGAAAACTTCCCTAGAGTGGTGAATGAAATAAACATACAAGTCCACGAAGCACAGAGTTCCAGAGAAAATGAACTCAAAGAGATCCACTTGACAGCATAATTAAAATGCCAAATGTTAAAGACAAAGAGAGAATCTTAAAAGGAGCAAAAAGAAGAGTAGTTATTTAACCACATATGAGCTCCCATAAAACTGTCATCTGAGTTTTTTTCAAGAAGGGGCAGAGTAGTGGAACTTGTGTTCATCTCCTCCCAGAGCTAACCTGGAAATTCAGCTAAATTGGAGAATAATTATTGGAATAATTGGAATAATTATCCTGAATGACCAACTGAAGACTGACTGATGAAAAAATTTATAACCAAGAAACTTCTTCAAGAAGGTTATTGAAGGCTAAAGATACAGAATAACAAATTCAAGAATTTGAAATCATATCAAGCATCTTCTCAGATCACAATAGCATAACAATAAAAATTAACTATAATTTAAAAGCTAAAAAATGCTAACACCTGGGGGCTAAATAGCATGTTACTAAACAAAAATAACTTACCAAAGAGATCAGAGAAGAAATTAAAAATTACATGGAAACCAGTGAAAATGAACACATAACAACACCAAATCTATGAAACACAGTGAAACCAATCCTTAAAGGGATGTTAATAGCATAACAGACCTACCACAAGAAGCAAGAATATGTCAAACAATCTAACCACACACCTAAAAGAAAAACTAGAAAGGAAACCAACAAACAAAGCCCAGAGTAATTGGAAAGAAGAAAATAATAAAGATCAGAGCAGAAATAGACTTAGACACTATGTCTACTTAATGACATAGACAATTAAAAATACAAATGATCAATGACACTAAGAGCTGATTCTTTATGAAGAAAAACAAGATTGATGAACCTTTAACCAGACTCATCAAGAAAAATAAAGAGAGGACCCAAATAAATAAAATAAGAAATGAAAGAGGAGAAGTAACAACTGACATCACAAAAATACAAAGGAATGTAAGAAAATACTATGAACAACCACATGCCAACAAATTGGACAACTTGAGAGACATAGACAAATTCCCAGACCTATGCAATCATCAAAAAACTGAATCAGGAAGTACCATAAAATCAGAATAGATGGATTTCAACTAATGAAATGAAAGCAGTAATAAAAAACTCTCAGCAAACAAAAATCCTATGCTAGATGGCTTCACAGGTGAACTTAACCAATCATTTAATAAAAAACTAACACCTATCCTCAAACTATTTCAAAAATTCAAAAGGAGAGTCCCAAGTTCTTTTTATGAATACAGCATTATTCTAATTTTAAAACCAGATAAAGATACCACAAAAAAGAAGACTGTAGTTCAAGATCTGTATTAGTAGATAGATCCAGCAATACATTAAAAAGATCATACACCATAGTCAAGGAGGATCTATTCCGGGGATGCAAGGTTGGTACAACATTCACCAATCAGTAAATGTGGTATATCAAAAAAACAAAATGAAAGATGAAAATCACATGATCTCATGAATAGATGCAGAAAAGTCTTTCAATAAAATTCAGCAATGATTTATGATGAAAACACTCAGCAAAATGGGAATAGAGGGATCATACATCAACATAATAAAGGTCAAATATGAAAATCCTATAGCCAACATCAAATTCAATGGGCAAAAGCTAAAAGTGTTTCCCTTAAGATCAGGAACAATACAGGGATGTTCGCTTTCACCACTCTTATTCAACATAGTACTGGAAGTCCTAGCATTAGCAATCAGACTAGAAGGAAAAAAGTCATCTGAATTGAAAAGAAGGAAGTAGAACTGTTCTTATTGGCAGATGAAATGACAGTATATGTAGAAAACCTAAAGACCCCACCCAAATGTTACTAGATCTAATAAATGAATTTGGCAAAGTAGCAGGATACAAAATTAATATTCAGAAATCAGTGGCACTTTTGTACACCAATAATGAACTATCAGAGAAAAGAGGAAAACAATCACATTTGCTATTGCAACAAAAAGATAAGATAGCTAGGAATAAATTTAACCAAGATCCTTTACCTAATGGACCTGTACTTAGAAAACTGTAAGACAGTAGAGAAAAGACCGAGAAAGATACAAAGGTAAGCATATACTGTGTTCATGGATTGGAAGGTTTAACACCAACAAAATGTCCATACTACCCAAAACAACCTATAGATTCAATATAATTCCAATTCAGATATCAATTACATATTTCATTGACCTGAAAAATTCCAACAATTAATATGAAACTTAAAAAAGACCCTGAATAGCCTCAGCAATTTTGAGAAAGAAAAACAATGTTGGAGGTACCACAATATCTAGTATCATACTGTACCACAAAGCCATTGTAGTCACAATAGTCTGGTATTGGTATAAGAACAGGTATATAAATCAATGGAACAGAATAGAGAGCCCAGAAATAAAACTATGTCTCGATGGACAGTTAACATTTGACAAAGAAGGCAAGAGGATGCAATGCAGTAAAGACCATCTCTTCAATAAATGGTATTGGGAGAATTGGACAGGTACGTGCAAAAACATGAAAGGAGACCATCAACTTATACCATACACAAGGGTAAACTCAAAATGGATAAAAACACAAATTTAAGTCACAAAATGATAAAAATTTTAGAAGGAAACATAGACAGTAAAATTTCAGACATCTCTGGTGGCATTATTTTTGCTGACATGTCTCCAAGACAAGGGAAATAAAGAAAAAAATTAACAAATGGGGTTATATTAAACTAAAATGTTTCTACACAGCAAAAGAAATCATCAACAAAATGAAAAGGGAACTCATTATATGGGAGAATCTATTTTTCCAATGATATATCTGATAAGGGGTTTATTTCTAAAATATACAAAGAACTTACATGACTAATAAGGAAAACAAATGATCCAATCAAAAATGGGCAAAGGGCTCTGGCTGGTGTACCTCAGTGGACTGAGCACCAGCCAAGGAGCTGCTGGTTCATTTCCCAGTCAGGGCACATGCCTGGTTTGAGGGCCAGGTTCTCAATGGGGGACACATAGAGGCAATCACACATTGATGTTTATCTCCCTCTTTCTCCTTCCCTTCCCGTCTATATAAAAATAAATAAATACAAATCTTTAAAAAATTAGGCAAAGTTCTTGAATAGACACTTCCCCAAAGAGGACTTATGGATGGCTAATAGATATATGAAAAAAATGCTCAATGTCTCTAATTATCAGAGAGATGCAAATTAAAATCACAATGAAATATCACCTCACACCTGCCAGAATGTCTAGCATTAATACATCATCAAACAACAAGTGCTGGTGAGAATGTGGAGAAAAGGGAACCCTATTGTGTGGTTGGTGGGAATGTAGACTGGTGCAGCTGCTGTGGAAAACACTGTTGATTTTCTCAAAATATTAAACATAGAACTGTCTTTTGACTCAGTGATCCCACTTCTGGGAATCCCAAAACACTAATCAGAAAGAATATATGCAATCTTATGTTCATAGTAGTGTTTTTTATAATAGCCAAGACCTGGAAATAGCCCAAGTGCACATCAGTAACGGAATGGGTCAAAAAACTCTGTACATTTACACAGTGTAACACTGTGGCAGTAAAAAGAAGGAATTCTTACCTGTTGTGACAGCATGGATGGACCTAGAGATTAGTATGCTAAATAAAACTAGCCAGTCAGAGAAAGATACATACCATATGACCTCCCTTATATGTGGAATCCAATTAATAAAATAAACCGACAAACAAAATAAAAACACAGCCATGGATTCATGGAACAGACTGACAGCTGTCAATGAGCAAGGGAAAGGAGGGGGACTGAATGAAAGAAGAGGGAAGGATTAGCCAAAGAACAAATATGCATACCCCATAGACACAGACAACAGAGTGGTGATAGCCAGTGGGAAGGTGAACAGGGGCTGGATGGAGATGGGCAAAGTGGAGGATGGGGATATCTGTAATACTGTCAATAATAAAAAAAAATAAAGAAAAAGATTTTTAAAGAAAGACTTATGTGGCTCAGTGGGTTGGGCATCATCCTGCAAAATGAAAGGTCGCTGTTTTGATTTCTGGTCAGGGTATGTGCCTGGGTTGTGAGCCAGGTCCTCACTTGGGGGCACTGGGAGACGAAACTAATCAATGTTTTTCTTGAACATCAATATTTCTCCCCCTCTCTTTCTCCCTCCCTTCCCTTCTCTCTAGAAATAAATAAGTTAAATCTTTAAAAATAAGGAAAGAAAAGGCTGTCAGCTGATTTCTCAACAAATTTCTCAACAAAACCTGATTTCTCTCAAGGTTTCTCTGAAACCTTGCAGCCCAGAAGGGATTGGCAGAAAATTCAAAGTAATGAAATGTGATGACCTACAACCAAGACTACTCTATTCAGCAAGGGTATCATTTAGAATCAAAGGACAGATAAAGAGCTTCCCTAAAAAAAAAAAGCTAAAGGGGTTCATCACCACCAAACCAGTATTACAAGAAATGTTAAAGAGTCTTTTTTAAGAAGAAGAAAAAAAGATGAAAAATATGAATAATAAACAGGCATAAAAGAAAACAAAATTTACAATTTGCAATAGCATGGATGGACCTAGAGGGTATTATGCTAGTTGAAATAAGTCAGTCAGAGAAAGACAAATACCATATGACTTCAACTGTATGAGGAATCTAAAGAACAATATAAACAAACAAAATGGAAATAGACTCTTAGATACAGAGAACATAATGATGGTTGCCAGACAGGAGGGGGGTTGGGGAACTGAATGAAAAAGGTGAAGGATTGATAATTACAGATTGGTAGTTACCAAATAGTCAGAGGAGTTCCAGCCAAAGATGGAAGTGTGTAGATACCCTTCACCTCTTCCTACAACCAAAGAAAGAAACAACCAGAACTGCCAGAAATCAAACTGTAAGGAAATGCAACAACCAGGGGATTAAAGAAGAAACATTCATCCAGACTGGTAGGAAGGGTGAAAATGGGCAGCTGGGGTGGACAGGACATGTGACAAGGTGGTGGCTGGCAGACTGGGTGGTTTAACATTTGCATGCAGATAAACCGGGAGGAAAAACTGCAGAGAGAGACAGAGCATGCAATGTAAGATTTCAGCAAAGGGAAAATAAAGCCTCAGAGCCTCTGTCTGTAAAACTCTATGATGGTTGGGGCAGCAAGAGAAAGTGCCAGTCTCTTGAAAGGAGGGTGAGAGCCAATCAAGCAGCATTGTTTCCTCTCTGACCCCTCCCCCATGTATAGCACCACTATGTGGTGAAGCGGGTTGCCCCTTATGATGTATCTGTGGACTGAGACAAGAAATATGGCCCAGATTAAAAAAAAAAAAAACATCAAAACTCCAGAAAAAGAACTAAGTGACTAGTAGATAGCCAACCTATCAGATGCAGAATTCAAAAGACTGGTAATCAGATGCTCACAAAAATGATTGAGCACAGCTGCAAAATAAAGCAAGAAGTGAAGCTATGTGAAGTGGCATAAAGAAAAATATATAGGGAATCAACAGTTTCCTGAAGGAAACCAGGACTCAAATCAACAATTTATAACAAAAGGAAGAAATAAGATCTCAAATGGAACAGAATGATGAAACCAAAATTCAAAAAAATGAGGAGAGGATTAAGAACCTCCAGGACAAATATAAATGTCCCAACATCTGAGTCATAGGGGTGCCAGGAGGAAAAGAGGAAGAGCAAGAAACTGAAAACTTATTTGAAAAACTAATGAAAGAAAACTTCCCAAATCTGGTGAAGGAAATAAACATACAAGTCTAGGAAGCTCAAATAATTGCAAACAAGTTGGACCAAAAGAGAAACACACTAAGACACAACATAATTAAATTTCCCAAGGTTGAAGATAAGGTGATATTCTTAAAAGCAGCAAGAGTAAAAAAGAGAGTTACTTAGAAAGGAGTTCCCATAAGACTATCAGATTATTTCTCTAAAGAAACCTTGCAGACAAGAAGGGTCTAGAAAGAAGTATTCAAAGATATGAAAGGCAAGACCTGCGTCCAAGATTACTCTATCCAGCAAAGCTATCATTTAGAATGAAAGGGCAGATAAAGTGCTTCCCAGATAAGATCAAATTAAAGGAGTTCAGCATCAGCAAGCCCTTATTCTATGAAATGTTAAAGGAACTTATCTAAGAAAAAAAGAAAATAAAAACTATTAACCGTAACAGGACAACAAACACTCAACTATCAACAACCTGAACCTAAAAAAACAAAAACAAATTAAGCAAATAACTGGAACAGGAACAGAATCACAAAAACAGAGATCACATAGAGGGTTATCAGTGGGGAAGAGGAGGAGAGAATGGGGAAAAAGGTACAGGGAATAAGAAGCATAAATGGTAGGTACAAAATAGACAAGGAGAGGTTAAGAATAGTATAGGAAATGGAGAAGCCAAAGAACTTTATATGTATGACCCATGAACATGAACTAAGGGGGAGGAATGCTGGAAAAAAGGGGGGCACTGGGCAGAGAGGAATAAAGGAAAAAATAAAGAATGGGACAATTGTAATAGCATAATCAATAAAACATACTTAAAATACTTATGGGGATATAAAAATTATAGTGTAATAACTATGTATGGCAGTTTGGGGGTACTGGAAGTATCAGGGGGGATACTTTGTACAGTATATGATTGTCCAACCATTATGCTGTATACCTGAAACAAAACATATTAAATTAAATTATAATTGAAAAAATTTAAATTAAAACATTATAATAAAAAATAAATAAATGTAACTTTGTCTCCCATGTTCATTGCAACATTATGTATAATAGCCATAACATGCAAACATCCTAAGTGTCCTTCAAAAGGTGAATAGAAGGACTGGAAGAAGACAGAAATAGGAAGTTATTGTTTATTGGTTATAAAGTTTTTGTTTGGGGAGATGGAAAAAATTTGGAAACATTGTGGTGATGGTTACACAACAGATTGAATGTAGCTAATGCCATTGAATTACACTCGTAAAGATGTTAAAATGACATATTTTATGTTATATATATTTTATCAAAATAAAAAAATTAACCCACATAAAGTAGCTTTTGTATTAAAGAAGTTTTTTTGGTCATTTATATTTTCCTAGAATATCTTTCATTTCCTTTGATGTTTAAATTTATTGGTATTAATTTATAGTTTTGTCCCTTCCCTTAATTTTGTTTATTTATATGTTTTTTCCTTTTTTGTTGTTCAGGCTTATCAAAATTTGTGTATTTTATTGTTTGGGTTTTTTTTTTTCCATCCCAAGAAATGGCTTTTGGTTCATTGATAAAATATGCTGTTTTTTTATTTGTTTTCAATTTATTCTTCTTGTTACTGATACATAAAAGCCCCTTTTCCGCTAGCCTAAGAACGCCCCGTAGGAGAGTTTAACTTCCACATTCCGCTTCTGTAACCTGCTTCTGCTGCACAGCCAAAAAGAGCCACAGCACCTCAGATATCCCCAAATAAGGAAATAGACATAACTTCCGCATTCCGCTTCTGTAACTTGCTTTGCCACATAGACAGGAAGGTCCTGCAGGCTATATAAACCCCAAGAACCCTTTGTTCAGGGCTCAGAATTTGGAGGTTACTCTCCTCTGGGCCCATGTACATAATAAAGATCGTGCTCCTGAACCCTCGGTGTCTGGTCGCTTCATTTTTCTGTAACATTTGGTTCCCTGACTGGGAAGCAACCTTACATAAATTCGGGCCGATTTGCCGCCGGCTGGACAGGGAGGGCCGGGCGGCCTGTGGCCCGACTGGGGACCGGAGGAGCACGTGCCCTGAGATTTCTCAGGCCCTGACCGGTCGGGGCACTGGACACCGACCCGTAACTCCAGACGGGAAGTGAGGGTTTTGGACCACCATCTATCGGAAATCGGAAGGTGCTGGATCAGTAAGTGCCCCGGGGACGGGACCCAAGACCACAGAGAG
Source organism: Sturnira hondurensis (assembly GCF_014824575.4). Lineage (NCBI taxonomy): Eukaryota > Metazoa > Chordata > Mammalia > Chiroptera > Phyllostomidae > Sturnira > Sturnira hondurensis. Next base: position 1,348,282 of record NW_028082295.1, read on the forward strand.
ACTGATCACCTCTCATAGCCAGAAAGTTTGATCAGAGTCAGGAACTTAGACTAAGTCCGATCACCGGACCCTCACTCGGGGAGGGAATGTTTAACTTCTGAGTGTCTGAGAGTGAAAGTGAGAGTGTGTGTGTTTGTGGCTCCATGGGTGAAAAACCTATGGAGCAAGATTGGGTCCCAACCTGCGGTTCCTGTGTCAGGTCATCCGGCATAACAGCTGGCAGTTAACCCCGAATTCTGCTGGGGCAACCTTAGCCAAGACCGACTCTGTCTCTCGAGGGAGTAGGCCAGGCGGAGGAGTGAGTGAACCCCACCCTTTGTGTGTCCGCACTGAGCGGGAGGAAGACCATGGGGGGTGGGCCTTCCACAGTCCTAGATTATATGCTTCAAAACTTCAGTAAATTTAGAGGGCAGGACCCGTCGCTGAATGCAGAACAACTTGAGACTTTTTGTACCTCAGAATGGCCGACCTTCGGAGTTGGCAGGCCCCCCTGAGGGAACTTTAAATTTGTGCACCATTAGAACAGTTCATCTTGTGGTTACGGGGAAGCCAGGTCACGCTGACCAGTATGCCTATATAGACAGGTGGCCAGAACTGGCCCAGGACATGCCCAGATGGCTGAGCCAAGTGTGCAGGGACTCCAAATCGCCCTAAAGGGGCCTCGAGTGGTACGCATCCAAGGACGCATTGTGCATGGTCCCAGGGACAGAGGACCTCGACCACCCTAGTTGCCAGCGCCAGGCCCCCCCACCCACCAAGATCAGACGCAGGAAGATGAATTAGTTGTTCTCCAGCTGCCTCCATATCGGGCCCCACCAGCTGGGACCCTCGACCCCTTTGACTATGCTTGCACGGCTGCCCCTGAGCAACAGCTGGCCTGGGACCCAAACACAGAACAAGGACTGGCGGCTCTTGATCAGTATTGCCACTCCTTACTACAGGGGGTAAAAGCAGTGGCTAGAAAACCCACCATGGCTAAAGTAGCCACCATAATTCAGAAGGCAGACGAGTGCCCCAGGGACTTCCTAGAGCACCTAACGGGGAGGCCTATCGGGTCTTTACCCCTTATGACCCACAGGCGACCGAGAACCAACGTATGGTCGCCATGGCCTTCGTCTCCCAGCTGGCCTCGGACATTAGGAAGAAACTTCAGAAGTTAGAAGGCTTCGCAGACATGACTTTAAACCAACTCCTAGCAGAGTATATGAAAACTGAGACGAGGCAGCGGCGGCCGCCCGTGGAGAGGACTGAAAGATACAAGCCACCCTCCTAGCCGCCACACTAAGAAAACTAACACCCGAACCCCAAAGGCAGGTCCAGGCAATAAAAAGGGACACTTCAAAGTAAAAAAAGGATCAGTGTGCTTACTGCAAAGAGCGAGGACACTGGAAACAAGACTGCCCAGCCCGCAGGCGACGGGAAGAGTAGTCTGACCATCAGACAGTCCCGCCAGCGCCAGCCCCTAATGTATTAGCCCTCGCCGGGTTCAGCCAAGACTGAGGAGGACCGGGCTCCATTGCGCTTGGTCCCCAGGAACCCATAGTCAGACTAAAAGTTGGGGGCCAGGACATTGACTTTATGGTAGACACCGGAGCGGAACACTCAGTAGTCATCGTCCCGGTCAGACCCCCCACCGGGAAGGAGGTCTTAGTACAAGGGGCCACTGGGCTCTCAGCCAGTCCGCAAACCCAAGACCATGAACCCTGGAAAAGGCCAGTAGCCTACCTGTCTAAACAATTAGACAGTGTCGCAGCAGGGTGCCCTGGCAGTGGGTCCTTCAGGAAACCAGATACCTCCCAGGAGCAGGGAGCCACCAGATTGCCTAAGCAGAGGAACCAAGAGTAAAAAAGAATGGTAGATAAATCTAGATAAGTAGAAATATGTATAAAGGATGTGAAAGTTTTAAACCTGGAGTAAAGGAAACCTAAACTACTTGTTTTCTGGTTTCATGGGAAAAGAGCAAATTTCTCACATGTGGTTCTGTTTCTGATCAGAAACTTGTATTGTAAGACCTAGGAAAGGTCACCTGTAGTCGGTTGGGCCTTTGCCACCTGGGACCCAAGAAGGGTCAATTGGGGCTGACAAGTGCTTCAAAGCAGCATGTCTCTGCCATGAGACTAGGCTGCAAGGAACATGTCTCTGTGAGGCACCAGTGGATGCACTGGTGCAAGAGAATGCCGTGTGTTGTTTCGGAACTCTGTGTTTTGGATTTTGTTCTGTATCTTCTCTGAAAAGGAAAAAGAAAAAGTCCACTGGCAGGCAACAAAGACCAGGGTTACAGGCGCCTACAGTCCTCAGCCTAGCTGGCTTAGACCCAGACCAGACTGCCACAGAGCTTCAGAAACTCTCCCACTCCCCCCGGAGAAGCCCTGACCGGAGATCTAAAATCATTCACCAAGGAGACCGGACAACTTTGGACTGATTTGCTGCCGCTGGCACTACTTAGAATTAGGAATGCCCCCAAAGTCTTTAGGAGACCTCTTCCCATCCTCAGAATAGATAAAGGGGGGAGATGTAGCCGGAGACCTGTTTAGACAAGCCCAGACAAGTCAGAGGGACTGGGTCCATTTGCTGAGCCACTAAGATAAGGAGGGGTAAACAACTAAGTAACTAAGAAGTAAGAACAAAAGAACATTATATGACCCTATCAGCAGCCCTGCTTTCTTGCTTCTGTAAACCTGCTTAGCTGTATGATGCTGCTGTGTGCACACTGCAGCAGTCAGGTTCTCTGCGTAACTAGTTCTGATAGGAATGGCTCTGGTTTTGAAGGTCATGAACTGAGGTCCAAGGCTGACCATCTGATTTATAGGTTGTTTGCAGGGTCTAAACTTCAAGAAGGTAAAAATGTCCCTGTGAATCTAGGGACTTTTAGCTGCCAGATACTGAGTTTAAGTACAGTCCTTCCCAGTGTGGGAAAGGAACAGGGATTAAAAGTGAATTATGGATAAATCTGGATAGGTAAAAAGGCTATAGAAGGTTTAATATTGCAGAAAGTCTGTGGGAAGTTATAAAAATAAATGGAAAAGTGAACGTTTTGGAAAGATATTATGTGGTGTTAGTAATAGAAGGTATAAGGCATGGGGATGCATCTTGATGGGTATTGTGCTTTTCTCCCTACCTGATCCCTCCAGAATTTGGCATTCTGAAGGAATGAATGATGATGTAAGGTTTCTTTGCATAAAACCAATAAGACCAGTCATTAATAGTGGTTTTGTTCACCAGGACTTTGACTGGAATATCACGCCTGAAGGAGGCATGTTCTGGTCATTACCAGAAAAGCTCAGAGGAACTGGGATTGACCTGTGAAGCTAGTGAAAGCCCACGAGAAAAGCCTGGTGCTTTGGTTGGTTTTGCAGTTTGAGCCAGCCTTTCCAGGGAAGGAAGGAATGTTGCTTTCCTGAAAGATGGTTAAAAGGAACCTGTAGGCACAATGGAGGCTCAATGATTTGAATGAAATGACTGGTACAGGCGAAGCCAGATGGCGGATGTGTGGCTCTGCTTCTGTGCCCTGAGGGGCAGACTGAGAGTCAATCTGAAGGTTCCCTGTGTGAGTTCCAGCAAAGCGGACTTAAAGATCATAAGTGATCCAGGCTGCTTTTAGTGTGTTTACGCAAATGAACAGTCAAAATCAAAAGTGGGACCCAAAGTAGTCCCTGTAATAACAGTAAGGGTGATCTTAAGGAGAAAAATTATAGTGAATGGCGCAGCTAACTGTCTTAAAACTGTCTTATTTTCATTTAAGAGTTGAAACCAGGTTTGTGATGTCACCAAAGATGTACAATTTACAGGTGCAAAGGACCTGTCAAATTGCCACTGTTAAATGTCATTTCAGGAAGGACCTTGCAGTGGAATGTCATCCCAAAAGACAGTCTCACAGGCACAGCAACTGGTTTTGGGATTATTGTGTGAATTAACCTGTGTGTTCTTCTGTTTTCATAGGCCGTATGACTATGACCTGCCTATGCCTATAGATGGTTACAATATAGACCTAACTTAAAGAGCCCATCTTCGTCATCACCTGCCCTGAGACTCAACGGTTTGATTGAACTAAATAGTTAGGTTGATAACAGTTGGGGTGGTCTGTGGGCTTCCCTTTAGAACTGATTTTCCCTTTTCTGTCTTGATAACTTGGACAGAAAGGGCTCAGAAATCTGAAAGGAGGGAAATCTTAATGTATTCCCCTCAGCCCAAGTGAAGTATAGCAGGCCACAAGAGTGTTGCTAATTTGTTAATGAAAGTGGCTTAGCTGAAGAGAACTTACAACGCATAAATGAACTTAAAGACAGACTACGGCCCAGGGCTGGGATGGGAGCATCCTCCTGGCAGCAGGACACTCTTCTCTCCTTCCTAGTCCCCATCCTAGGACCCCTGATGATCCTCATCCTAGTCATTACCATAGGACCCTGGGTCATCAGAACAGTAGTCAGCCAGTTAGAAGGAGCACTAGTACAGAAGACCACTAGCCGCATTCTCATGCTCCAGCAACAACAAGAGCAGAGAGTCCCGTTATTGGATGCTGAGACAGAGGAAAGCACTGTCTAAGCACCCACAGGGGGGAATGATAGAGAAAAGCCCCTTTTCTGCCAGCCTAAGAACGCCCGGTAGGAGATTCTAACTTCCGCATTCCGCTTCTGTAACCTGCTTCTGCTGCACAGCCAAAGAGCGCCACAGCACCTCAGATATCCCCAAATAAGGAAATAGACATAACTACCGCATTCCGCTTCTGTAACTTGCTTTGCCACATAGACAGGAAGGTCCTGCAGGCTATATAAACCCCAAGAACCCTTTGTTCAGGGCTCAGAATTTGGAGGTTACTCTCCTCTGGGCCTGTGCATGTAATAAAGATCGTGCTCCTGAACCCTCGGTGTCTGGTTGCTTCATTTTTCTGTAACATTACCTTTATACATTTCTTGTTTTAAGAGTTACTGTCCTTTTTAGTTTTCTGTTTTTGTTATGTATTTTTCCCACTGTCCTTAATTTCAAATTAACTCACAATTTTAGTTAGTTTTTATTTATGTTAGGGATTAAATCTTTTTAAAATTTACAATCAAATTCATTTTTTTCTGTTTGCTAGCCTTTTGTCTTTGCTCATTTCTAATTTTATTGTCTTTTGTGTGAAAAGGGGGCCACATAGTAAACCTGAAAAGCTCAGGGGAGGCCTACATGGTGACCTTACAAATTTAGAGACCTAGAGTAACGATATAAGATAGGTCTAACACTAACACGTTCTAACTAAAAGCTATTATGGTAGGTAGTCATGTCCTAGGACAGTACCCTCCCTGACAAAGGCCAGTCTTTACCATAACTGAGCCTTTCTATTGTCTTTTTGCATCTAGGATAACATACCTTTGGAATGTCAGGGAGGGTACTGTCTGACAGTACCCAAAAAAGGGTAATTCCCCCCCCCCTTTTTTTATACCCCTCACTACACCAGAGCAGAGACTACAATTCCCCTCATTGTTATTATGTTGTTTTTGTATTGTTGTTCAAGTACAGTTGTCTCCATATTCATCCCACCACACTCTCCCACCCCACCCATTCCCACATCTTACCCTCAATTCTAACCCCCTTTGGCTTTGTTCATTAGTCCTTTATACAAGTTTCTTGACAACTCTTCCTCTTCTTTCCCATGTTATCCCCTTCTCCTCTGGTTACTGTCAGTTTGTTCTTTATTTCAGTGTCTCTGGTTGTTATATTTTGCTTGCTTGTTTGTTTTGTTGATTAGGTTTTACTTATAGGTGAAATCATATGGTATTTGTCTTTCACCACCTGGCTTATTTCATTTAGCTCTTAACTATCCTATACCCACCAGTATAAAAGAAGTATGTGTCCATTTGTTTTACTTTTACGCAATCCCAGAGATTTCCCCAATTTGCTTTCTCCTGTTTCCCTAATCCATCACCAATGAGTTTCATGTAACCCCCTTATGTATTCCCCTTTGACTCCTCTGATGTATTAAATAAATGGTAAAACTGCTATTTTCTGGAGCATTTTCTCAATCTGTTGAGATTTTATTCCTGGCAATTGTCATTTTGGCTAAAAAAACTCATAAAAAATTCTCTACAAGTTTTAACATTTGTTGACAAGCTTATGGGCAAATTGTGTTTCTTGTGTGTATGACTTGTACTTTTTGAAATACATTGAGATTTTTCTATGTGGCCTATTTTGTAAAAGCTTTTATGAGAGTTCTGAGGTCAAGTGAAAAGAATATGTGAATATATATGTATGGGTGTACATATATGCACATATACATATGTATATGATTCAGTAGTTAATTATTCAAATCTTCCACATATATAGTGTATTTTTATCTGTTTAATTTTTTTAAAGATTTTATTTATTTATGTATCTTTAGAGGGGAAGGAAAGAGGGAGAGATACATCAATGTATGGTTGCCTTCTGTGCATCCCCTGCTGGGAGTTGGCCTGCAGGGAACCAGCCTGCAACCCAGGCATGTGCCCTGACTGGGAATTGAACCATGATCCTCTGGTTCGCAGGTCTGTGCTCAATCCACTGAGCTACACCAGCCAGGGCTGTTTAATTTTTTTTTTTCTGAGAAAAATATGTTAAGATGTCCCACTAAGATTTTTTAAAAATATTTATTTATTTACATTTATTTATCTCTAGAGGGGAAGGAAAGGAGAGAGGAAGAGAAACATCAATGTATGGTTGCCTCTCATGTGTCTCCTGCTGGGAACTGACCTGCAACCCAGGCACATGCCCTAAATGGGAATCGAACCTTGATCCTTTGGTTCACAGGCCCGCACTCAATCCACTGAGATACACCAGCCAGGGCTCCCACTAAGCTTTTTGATTGTCAATTTATTCTTCCACATTTGCACATATATATTTAAGCTATATTACTGAGAGGGCAAAGGTCCATGACAATATATTTGATATTAATATTGCCATACTTACCGTCTTTAATAATTTTTAATCTGCATGAATATTTTATGGGTATATGGTTTTAAAAATAAAATAATTTTATAAGATATATATAAATGACTTCCTTTCCTCTTACCTTCTACTCTGATTTTATCCCTCTAGAAACAACCAGTTACCATTCTTTTCATTGTTTTTTTTCAATAATTGCCTCCTACTGCTATCTCTTGATTTTTTAATTTTAGATTTTATTGATTTTCTATTGTGCAGCATTATTTTGTAGCTCCTTCCTTACATGATTCTACTACATTCCCAATTCCCACATCTCCCCCAAAATGCTGTAGCTATAATTTTTGTTTATGCCAATATTCAATATTCATTATTCTGTCTATGCAAATATAATTCACAGCCAAGTTATTTATTATATTATGACTATATAGCCCTTTTAGGTATGACTTTCCCCCAGAAGTGTAGATCTGTCTTCCACATCACACAGTGTACTCTCTGTCTTCTTGTGCCTTTGGTTGATCTCAAGGCCTCCTCCATTGTTATCCTCCTTGGACTTCTCTGCACCCTCATCCTGGGCATTCCCTTGACTGTTCTCATGGGTTTTATTCCCTATTTAATATCATGTCTTTTTTTTTTTTTTTTTTGGTGGACCAGACACAGAGCTTCCTGGTACAAGGCAGATAAAGGTGACCTGTCTAAAGCTGTCTGTAATGATGGTATTTTACATTTGAATGGTAGTTTGGGGATATGTGTGGAATTTTAGGTTGCAAATTATTTTCCTTCCTTCCTTCCTTCCTCCTGTTAGAATTTTGAAGGTTTTCTAGTTTCTAGTCTTGCTGTTCAGATGTGTGCTCCCATCTGATTCCCACTCCTTTGTGGCCTGTTTGGTTTCCTGGAAGCTTTTAGGATCTTCCCTTTGTCCTGAGTGCTTTGAAATTTCACAGAGTTCCCATGGCATAGATCTCTTTTCACCCATTGTGCTGGCCATTAGGTAGTGCTTTCCAAATAAAGCTTGTGTCTTTTATTTCTGGGAGATCTTTTGAATTGATGACTTGATAATTTCTTCTCCTTTGTTTTCTCTCTAGATAATGGGCCTGTTAAATTGATACACTGGTCCTCTATCACTTTAGTACATGTTCATCTCTTTCATACTCATGATCTTTATTTCTCCCACTTCCTGGGACATTTTCTCAAATGTATTTTATTACCTTTTTCTCATGTAATTTTTCATATGTGCTGTTGAATTTTTAATTCCAAATACAACTCTTGAATTGTTCCTTCGTTCATAGTCTACTGATCTCTTTTTTCATAGATACAATTATCTTCTTTTATGTATCTGAAAAGAACACTTTGTTTTGCTTTCCAAGTTTCTTGTACTTCTGCACTGCACTTTTTGTCTCACTCAAATTTGTTTTCTGCTTTTTGAAGGAACTTTCTTCAAATATCTGGTGATCCTTAGAAATCTTTCATAGTCAGAAGTGGGTCACTTAAAGGCTCCTTGGAGGCTTCCTATGAGTATGTATGGCATGTTTTCTGTGTGTTCAAAATAAGGAGATCTGTCTGGGCATTGTAGTCAGAGGACACCAACCACCAATATTTGAAGGTCTTTTCTCTTAGGTTAGTCAGATTCCTGGGAGAGATCATCTCCAATACTGGAGGCTTACAGTGCAGATTACCTGCATTCTTGGAACCATGTGGAGGGAGAAGGCCAGGGGTCTTATACTTCATTCTATGTAGCACTTTCCTTAACCCTATTGTCATTCATTTCTCACTTAAATCCTGAATCCAGTGTCACCCTAGCTCATTCTCTCTCTAGTGTTTTGCGGAGGTGGAATAGTTGGAGTTTCAACTATATCATATATGGACTTCAATCAATAATCTCAATTTTAGGCTCACATGTATCCCACCTTCTACACTCAGAGAGGCACATCCTACTCCTAAGCCTTTCTAGAAGTTTGTGACACAAAGCTGCCTACTTCTGGATTTCCCCTACTGTCAACCAGACATTAGCTTTTGTTTTTGTTTTTAAATTATTTACCAATTAGATGTCTAACTGCTGTCCTTTCTCCAAAATATCTCTTTGTCTTTAGGGGGTCTATTACTATGTATTAAAAAAATCCCCTTACTGGTATCTTTAGAAGGTTGTTTGTTGGCTGGGAGTGGGAGCATATTCAATCTGTTATATGTAACTCAATGTTTCCTATTTATTTTTATTAGTGTTTGCTTGCTCCTGCATTTTTAAACTTAAAACATGCCATTTGGTTTCTGGTGTCTCTTATAGTAGTAATAAGAGTTATTTATTGAGCACTATTAACTAGGCACTTTACATGTACTATGTATATATTAGGTACAAGTATTATACATATATTTTCTCATTTATTAGTCATGACAACATTATGGAGTAGATAATACATACTATTTTTATGCTCACTTTACATATACCTAGGAAGTAGGTATATGATTTCCAATATGGAAATGCAAAGACTGTATTACTTTACTAACCCCTCTAGCACTAGTAATGGCATGTAGATTTTTCTTTAATCCATTAGAGTCTTTGTCCTTTAATAAACAAATTTTACCCCCCTACATTTATTAGTATCATTGATATGTGTGAATGTACTCTTACCATATTGCTTCAAGGACATGAAACTGTTAAAATTTCTCTGAGGTTAACCCTTATAAAGTATCTTTTCCTTTTCTCTATAAAGACTGTTTACTTAAGAGGCTTTTTTTTTCATTTTAATGACTTTGATACCTTTCTTTTCTCAGCATTGCTTTTCCACACATACCAGGCTAATCTAAGTTTTCTGTTTGTATTTGAGATTTCTCTTCGGTTGTCATTGAATGTTTTTATTAGTCAGTTTCCTTCTAATCGTGAAAAAGAATCAGGATTTGGAATTAGGTTCATGTGGGAAGCTTTTCTTCTGGATCTCTCTCCCTCCTGGAATCCCATTACTACTTTATGGGGCATCTGTGCCAAATTTCCCACTTAGAAGAAATATTCTTGTACTTTGGGAGTGAATACTGAGTCAGCTCTTTCCACCTTTTTCTTCTGGCCTCTAATGTTCCTATAAAGGTCCAGGAGGAATTCAGAGTCAACCTGTATCTTTCTTTAACCCCGGCACAGTGAATATTTCTTCTTTTTTTAAATCCTCACCCAAGGATATATTTGTTGATTTTAGAGAGAGAAATCAAGGGGGAGAGAGAGAGAGAGAGAGAGAGAGAGAGAGACAGACATCTATGTGAGAGAGAGACCTCGAATGGTCACCTGCCATGTATGCTTGAACCAGGGATGGAATCGGCAGTCTAGGTAGGTGCCCTCCCTGGGGATTGAACCCTCAACCTTTTGGTGTACAAGAAAATGCTCCAACCAAAAGTACTTTTTAATATATGAATATTTCTTATTTGAAAGCAGTTCAAAGGGTTTTAACCTGCCTATACATGCTGCTGTCACCATTGGATATGGACAGTGAAAGAAGGGGAAGGGAAAGGGAAAGGACTGCTCCAAATACAGTTATTTAACTAATTTCTCTGACAATTGCTTGAAAGTCTAGGTCTATTATTCTTTGTAGTCATTTATGCTGAATGTGGAGAAATTTTAGAATTGCTTTTGTGGTCTTAAATTTTAAACAAGATTTTTTGCTTTGTTGTTTTCCCACTAATGCAGTCCTATTCATGCTCTATCTTTCAGCAGTTTCTAAAATTCTTGACCAAGGAAATTTCTTTTCTGTTTTTTTGTATTATTGTTATGCTTTCATTATTCCTTTAATAGAGAAAGGGATAAAACATTTTCAGTTCTTGAGTTATCCCACTTGATTCAGTACTTTCTACTTTATTTCAAAAACACATTCCTTGTCTCTATAACAGAGTATGTAAGGAAAGGGGAAAAGGGTACATTTGTGTGAAACTTGCTTCTTCACAGCCACTCTTAATAGGCTTAACTGGGGAGTTGCTATCATTGATCTCAGATACCACATCCAGTGGAGATTATCATGCCTAGCCCAAACAATTAACTACTTTTCCTAATTTCCTGGTGCACTTTCTCTTTTAGTTTGACCTTTCACTTGCTCTCCTGCCCCAAACTTACCATTCACTTAACTTGAATATTCAGAGTTATCTAGTAGTCAACTTTTTCCTATATAGAAAATCATCTGTGTAGGAGACTGTATAGCCAATACTAGTTTCCATTAAAATATTAGAAATTCAGTATATTTTCTCTACCAGTAATATGTATACTTTGAGAATGATGAACGAAGGAAAGCAATGCTCTCCCTGGGTTTGCTATGGACTCAGTGTTTGTGCCCTTCCCAAATTCATATGTTGAAATGCTAACCAAGTGCCGGTATTAGGAAGTGGGGCTTTTGAAAGGAATTGGGTCATTAGGGGGAAGTTCTCATGAATGAGATTAGTGCCCTCATGAAAAGGCTTGAGAGAGCTTGCTTCTGCATTCTATGCTCTTACTGTCTCTGAGGGTACAATAAGTTAGCAGTCTGCAACTTAGAAGTGGCTCACAACAGAATCTGACTATGTTGGCATCTTGATCTGACTTCCAGTCCCCAGAAATGTAATGAATAAATTTTGTTGTTTTTAAGCTACTCAGTCTGTGGTATTTGGTTATAGCAGCCCCAGTAATATAAGTATTGATAAATAAGTAATTGTGGCTATTTAGATATCTCAAAGGGAGAGGTATTCATTGCAGAGTTTTCAGACCCTGCCACTTTGACTTTTCATAAAGATAGGCCTGCCTTCTACCAATAGGGTCCTCCAGCAGTTCTGCTCATGTGAACAATGTGAACTGCTCGTAGTCATTTAGTTCCCCTTCTTAGTCCTTTGTAGATAGAGATAATAATGCTTACTATGACAATTTTGAGCAAAAATTCAGCATAGCTCCCTGGACGTTTGTTGGGGGTGACCTGTTGGGTAATTATAAATGGGCACCTTTGGAGCATGGAGAACATGGTGGGTGAGTGTGCAAAGGAAGGATGTCCCTTTTATTTTAATGACTTCAGACTTTCCTCTAGAAATGGCATAAAGACAATTTAAGTTTCTAAAAAGCCTTACTCCCTGTTTAGGGATCTATCACTGTAGAAATTTTCATGGAAGGAAATAATCCCATTCTGCACATTTGTGCCTGGAGATTAATCCACCTGAAGTGGTCCATCTATCAGTGTCAATTCCCTGGGGTATACATAAAAAACAGGTTAGTTATTTCTCATTTTTCAATGTAAACATTTTATTGTTTATGCTATTACAGTTGTTCCATATTTTTCTTTTGCCCGCATCCACTCAGTCTACCCCATACTCCTTCAGTCAATCCTCACACCATTGTTTATGTTCATAGGTCATTCACATACGCTTGTTGATTAATCGCTTTACATTCTTTCAAACAGTCCCTACCAAACCCCTACTCTGCCCCCACCCACAGCTGTCTGCTCCATGTTTCTATGTGTCTGTTCTATTTTGTTAATCAATTTATTTTGTTCATCAGGTTCTAATTATAAGTGAAATCATAATGTATTTGTCTTTTACCAACTGGCTTGTTTCACTTAGCATAATAGTCTCCAGTTCCCTCCATGCTGTTGCAAAAGGTAAGAATTCTTTTTTTTTTTTTTTACTGTTGCATAGTGTTCCATTGTAATGTACCGCATTTTTTTTTTTACCCACTCATCTACTGATGGGAACTTAGGCTGTTTCCAGATTTTGGCTATTGTAAATAGCACTGCTATGAATATAGGGGTTCATATATTATATTGAATTGCTGTTTTGAGATTCTTAGGATATATTCCCAGTAGTGGAATCACTGGGTCAAAGGTAGTTCCATTTTTAATTTTCAAGGAAATTCCATGATGTTTTCCACAGTGGTTGTACCAGTCTGCATTTCCACCAACAGTGCCTTACGGTTTGCTTTTCTCCACATCTTCAGCAGCACTTGTTGTTTGTTGATTATTAATGATAGATTGCCATTTTGGCATGTGTGAGATGATATCCCATTGTGGTATTAATTTGCATCTCTCTGATGGCTAGTGATGTGCATTTTTTCATATGTCTGTTGCCCATCTATATGTCATCTTTAGAGGGTATCTATTCAGGTCCTTTGTCCACTTTGTGATTGAATAGTTTATCTTGCTGGTGTTGAGTAGTATAAGTTCTTTATGTATTTTGGAGATTAAACCCCTGTCTGATAGATCATTAACAAATATATTCTCCCATGCGGAGGACATTGTGATGATGGTTTGATAAGCTGTGCAGAAGCTTTATAATTTGATATAGTCCTATTTGTTTATTTTTTCTTTCTTTCCCTTGCCCTAGGAGATATATTGCCAAAAAAACATTGCTACATAAGATATCTGAAATTTTACTGCCTATGTTTTCCTCTAGAATTTATATGGTGTCATGACTTACATCTAAGTATTTTATTCAATTTGTATTTATTCTGCTGTATGGTATAAGATGGTGGTCTAGTTTCATCATTTTGCATGTACCAATTCTCCTAACACCATTTATTGAAGAGGTTGGCTTTACTCCATTGTATGGTCTTGCCTCTTTCAACAAATATTGATTCACCAAAAAGATGTGGGTTTATTTTGGGGCTCTCTATTCTGTTCCATTGACCTATGTGTCTGTTCTTATGCAAGTATCATACCATGTTGATTACAGTGGCCTTCTAGGGTAATTTGATATGAAGTATTGTGATTCCTCTAACTTTGTTCTTCTACCTCAAGATTGCTAAGGCTATTTGGAGTAATTTTTTATTCCATATGAAATTTTGAAATGTTTGTTCTAGATCTATAAAATATGCCATTGGTATTTTGATAGGAAATGTATTGAATCTATAGGTTGCTTTGGGTAGTATGGATATTTTAATGATGTTAATTCTTCTAATCAAAGAATACAGTATATACTTCTACTTACTTGTATCTTCCTCAATTTCTTTCTTTAGTGTCCTGTAGTCTTCCAAGTATAGGTCTTTTACCTCCTTGGTTAAATTTATTCCTAGCTACTTTATTTTTGTTGTTGTTGTTGCAAAGGTAAACTGGATTGTTCTCTTAGTTTCTCTTTCTGATAGTTCATTATTAGTGCATAGAAATGCCATCAGTTTCTGAGTATTGATTTTTGCATCTCACTACTTTGCCAAATTCATGTATTAGATCAAGTAGACTTTTGGTGGAGTCTATAGGGTTTTCTATGTCTAATATCATGTCATCTGTGAAAAAATAACTGTATTGCTTTATCCTTTCCAATTTGGATGACTTTTATTTCTTCTTCTTGTCTGACGACTGTGGCTGATGCTATGTAGAATAAGAGAGGTGAAAGACATGCCTGTCTTGTTTCTGATCTTATGGGAAACATTTTTAGCTTTTGCCCATCGAGTATGATGTTGTTGGTAGGTTTTTCATTTATGGCCTTTATATTTTGAGGTATGTTCTCTCTACTTCCACTTTGCTGAGTGTTTTTATCATAAATGGGTGCTGGGTTTTATCAAGTGATTTTTCTGCATCTATTAATATAATCATGTGATTTTATCTTTCATTTTGTTTGTGTAATGGATTACATTTACTGATTTGTGAATATTGAACCATCTTTGCATCCCTGGAATGAGTCCCACTTGATCTTTTTAATGTATTGCTGGATCTGGTTTGCTAGTATTTTGTTAAGGATTTTAGCATTTATGTTCAGCAGCAATATTGTCCTGTAATTTTCTTTCTTTTGTGTCTTTACCTGGTTTTTAAATTAGGATAATACTGGCTTTGTAAAAAGATTTTGGAAGTCTTCCCTCTTCTTGACATTTTTGGAATAATTTGAGAAGGCTAGGTGTTAGTTCTTCTTTGAAGGATTGGTATTAGTAATCAGTGAAGCCATCCAGTCCACGACTTTTGTTTGCTGGAAGATTTTTTATTACTGCTTCAATTTTATTAGTTGTTATTTGTCTACTCAGGTTTTCTGTTTCTTCCTGATTCCATTTTGGAAGACTGTATGTTTGAAGAAATTTATCAGCGTTCCAACCAAGATGGAGGTGTAGGTAGAAACCCTTTGCATCCTCACACAACTAAAAGGAGAAAAACAACCAATCTAAAATCAATAAACAACCAGAGATGCCATAAAATCAAACTGCATGGAACTCTGACAACCATGGAATTAAAATTAAAAAGTCAAACAGAAAAACCAGACTGGTAAGGCGGCAGATGGAGAGAACCTGTGGTGAGGCTATGGACCATGGTGGTGGGGCTGGCTGCGGGGAGGTGGCAGGCTATGCAAGAGAATCTGACTTAGGGGAAACTGAGTCTCAGAGCTTGCTGTGGACTGCAGTGGTTGTCTCAGTGGGAGGAACTCCCAGTCTCACATAAGAGTTTGTTGAAAAGTCTCACATGAGAGTTTGTTAAAAAGGAGGAGCTGCATTGTTCCCTCTCCAGCCCCTCCCCCACAAGTAGCTCCACGACACAGCAAGGAGGGTTGCCCTGCCCCAGTGAATACCTAAGGCCCTGCCCCCTTACAACTTAACAGGGGCCACAAACAAAGAAATAAGGCCAAATTGAAAGAACAGAGCAAAATATCAAAAAGAGCTAAGTGAGGAAGAGATAGCCAACCTATCTGATGTAGAATTTAAAGCCTTGGTAATCAAAATGCTCACAGAACTGATTAAGCTTGGTCAAAAAATGAAAGAACAAATGAAAGATACCCAAAATGAAATAAAGCAAAATATTCAGGAGACCAACAGTGACAGAAAGGAAACCAGGACTCAAATCAGCGATTTGGAAAAAAAGGAAGAAATAAGCATCCAACCGTAGCAGAATGAAGAAATAAGAATTTAAAAAAATGAACAGAGGCTTACAAACCCCTGGGACAGCCTGAAATGCTCCAGTATCTGAATTATAGGGGTGCTAGAAAGAGAAGAACAGTAGCAAGAAACTAAACACTTATTTGAACAAATAATGAAGGAAAACATCCCCAGTCTGGCAAAGGAGACAGAGTTTCAGAAAGTCCAGAATGCCCAGAGAGTCCCAAAGAAGTTGGACCCAAAGAGGAATACACCAAGGCATATTGTAATTACATTACCCAAGATGAAAGATAAGAAGAGAATCTTAAAAGCAGCAAGAGGAAAGATAAGAGTTACCTACAAAGAAGTGCCCATTAAGCTATCAGCTGATTTCTCAAAAGAAACCTTACAGGCAAGAAGGGGCTGGAAAGAAGTATTTTAAGTCATGAAAAGCAAGGACCTACATCCAAGTATACTCTATCCAGCAAAGCTATCATTTAGAATGGAAGGGCAGATAAAGTGCTTCCCTGATACAGTCAAGTTACAGGAGCTCATCACCACCAAGCCATTATTATATGAAATGTTAAGTGAAATGTTAAAGGGGCTTATTTAAGAAAAGGAAGATAAAAAATATGAACTGTAAAATGACAAAAAACTCATAACTATCAACAAATGAACCTAAATAGATAATAGAAAAAAAACCTAAGCAAACAACTAGAACAGAATAGAATCAGAAAAACGGACATCACATGGAGGGTTTTCAGTAGGGATGGGAAAGGAATGAAAAGAGGCAAATGGTACAGGGAAGAAGGAGCATACTTGGTAGGCACTGAATAGATGCAGAGAGGTAAAAAATGGTATAGGAAATAGAGAACTCAGAGAACTTATATGTACAACCCATGGACATGAACGAAGAGGGGAGAATGCTGGAGTGTTGCAGGGTGCAGGGTGGAGGGGGCATAAAGGTGAGAAATTGGGAAAATTAATTACATAATCAATAAAAAACTTACAAAAAGAAATTTATCCATTTTTCCCAGGTTGTCAACTTCTTGGCAGATTGTTGTTCACAATATTTTCCTATAATCCTTTGTATTTCTTTAGTATCAGTTGTTACTTCTCTTCCATTTCTGATTTTATTTATTTGGGCCCTCTATTTTTCTTGATGAATCTGGTTAAAGTTTCATAA
Organism: Sturnira hondurensis; assembly: GCF_014824575.4. Taxonomy (NCBI): domain Eukaryota; kingdom Metazoa; phylum Chordata; class Mammalia; order Chiroptera; family Phyllostomidae; genus Sturnira; species Sturnira hondurensis. Next base: position 1,365,114 of record NW_028082295.1, read on the forward strand.
ATGTTATGTTTTGGAAGAACCAGGTCCCATATTCATTGACCTTTTGAAATTTTTTTGTCTCTATGTCATTTATTTCTGCTCTGAATTTGATTATTTCCTTCCTTCTACTCACCCCAGGCTTTGTTTTTTGTTGTTTTTCTAGTTTTTAGGTATAGGGTTAAATTGTTTACTTGAGATTTTTCTACCTTCTTTAGGTAGACTTGTAATGCTATGAACCTCCCTTTCAGGACTGACTTCACTATGTTCCAGAGGTTTTGGGGTGTTGTGTGCTCATTTTCATTTGTTTCCAGGTACTTTTTTAGAAGATTTTATTTATTTATCTTTAGAGGGGAAGGAAAGGAGAGAGGGAGAGAAATATCTATGTATGGTTGGCTCTTGTGCGTCCTCTACTGGGTACTGGCCTGCAAACAGGCATGTGCCCTGACTGAGAATCGAACCACAATTCTTTGGTTCACAGGCCCGTGCTCAATCCACTGAGCTACGCCAGCCAGGGCATTTCCAGGTACCTTTTGACTTCTTCCATGATCTCATTGTTGACCTGTTCATTATTTAATAACATATTATTTAGTCTCCATGTATTTGAATGTTTTGGAGTTTTGGGTCTTTTTTTAATTGAGGTTGATTTCTAGTTTGAAGTCATTGTGATCTGAGAAAATGCTTGATATAATTTCAATTTTCTTCAATTTGTTAAATCTTATTTTGTATCCTACCTTATGGTCTCTCTTTGAGAATGATCCATGTACGCTTGAGAAGAATGTCTGTTCTGTTGCTTTGGGATGAAATGTTCTGGAAATGACAAATCCATTTGATCTACAGTGTCATTTATGGTAGCTGTTTTGTTGTTGATGTTTTCTCTGGAGAATCTATCCATTGGTGACAGTGGGATGTTAAAATCTCCAACAGTGACTGTACTGCTGCAGGTCTCTTCTTTAAAGTCCTCCAAGAATTTCTTTGTATATTTAGGTGCTCCTGTGTTGGGTGCATGTATGTTTACAAGGGTTATATCCTCTTGTATTGATCTCTTCAGTATTATGTAGTGATCTCCTTTGCCTTTTGTTATGGCCTCTGTTTTGAAGTCTATTTCATCAGAGGTAAGTATTGCTTCCCCAATTATTTTTTTCATTTCCATTTGCATAGAATATCTTTTGCATTACTTCACTTCAGCCTGTGTAAATCTATTGTTCTGGGATGGGGTGCTGTAGAAAGGAAATACATGGGTCATGTTTTCCTATCCACTCAGCTATCCTAGGTATTTTGACTGGAACATTCAATCTATTTACATTAAATTATTGATAGGTAGTTATTCATTGCCATTTTTTCCTTTGAACTTGTGTTTCTCTCTCTCTTTCTTCTTCCTCTTCTCCTCCTCTCTATCTCTTTCCTCTTCTTCTTCTTCTCCTTCTTCTTTTCCTTCTACTTCTTCTTTTAGCTGTCCCTTTAACACTTGTTGCAAAGCCTATTTGGTGGTAATGTACTCCTTTAGCCTTTTTAAAAAAATATAGGAAGCTCTATTTTCACCTTCCATTTTAAATGAAAGTCTTCCTAGATAGAGTAGTCTTGGTTTTAAGTCCTTGCTTTTCATTCCTTGGAATGGAATACTTCATACCAATTCCTTTTGGCCTATAGTGTTTCTATTGAGAAATCAGCTAGCAGCCTTATCAGAGTTCTGCTGTAGGTAACTCTCTGTTTCTCTTTTGCTACCTTTAAGAATTTCTATTTATCTTTAAACTTTGCCATTTAAATTGTACTGTGTCTTGCTGTGGGTCTCCTTGGGTTCACCTTGATTGGGACTTTGTGTTTACTGAACTCATGTGAGTTTTTTAAGAAAAATTCACTAGGTTAGGAATGTTTTATGCCATTGTTTTTTCAAACAGGTTTTCTATCTCTTGCTCCCATTCTTCTTTTTCTGGTATCCCTATGATGCAAATATTGGTATGTTCCATGTTGTTCACAAGCTCTGTTAAACCATCCTCATTCTTTTTAAGGCTTTTTTTCTTTTTGCTGTTCATACTGGGTGTTGTTTCTACCTTGTTTTTCAAATGACTGTTTTCAATTCTCTGCTTCACCTAGCCTGCTTGTAATTCCTTCCAATGTATTCTTCATATTAGATATTTCATTCTTCATTTCTAACTGGTTCTTATTCATAGTTTCTATATTCTCTTTCATGCTGATGTAGTTCTTACCAAGTTCCTTGAGAATCCTTATAACCATTACTTTGAAGTCTGTGACTGATAATTTGCTTGCCTAAATTTCAGTTAGCTCTTTTTCTGGAGATTCTTCCTTTTCTTTTGTTTGGAGATTGTTTCTTTGTCTCCCCACTTTAGCTGCCTTTTTTATTTGCTTCTATGTATTATATAGATCTGCTTTGACTCCCTGTCTTTGTGGGGTGACTCCCCTTTGTGGGTCTTGTGGCACCCAGTGGTACACTCTCCTTGGTGTCCTGAGCTGGATACTATAGGAATGCTCTTTGTGTGGGTTATATGGGCTCTCCTGTTGTATTTGGGTCCTGATTGCTGTTGGCCTGTTCATTGGTGAGATTTCCTCTCTAGCTTTCTGACTGAGAGGCTCAGCTTCCACCACATCTTGTTAGCTGTTATACAGGTGCTGACAGAACAAAGCAATATGACACACAAAAAAACCAAAAATAAAACAAGCAAAAAACATCTCAACAGCAACAGCAAAAGCAATGACAAAAGAGCAAATGATAATAAAATTGGAAAGAGAAATAGAATAGTAGGTGGGGAAAAGGAAAGAACAAAAAATAATAATAAAAGACCAAAGGAAAGAAAAGTGATTATGAGAGGAGAAAAGGAGAATATAAGTAATGAACACAAAGGGAAAACAGGAAAAAGTGGCAAAAAGAAGGAATAACAAAAATAAGGCACAAGCAGTGGCAAGCAAGACATCAGAGGGTGAGATGAACAGTATCCCACAGGGTGGGATAATTGCTTTTCCCCTGGGAGGTGCTTGCTCTTCACAAGAAAGATGGCTGTTATGGTATCAAAGTATATCCTGGCACAGAAATCCCCCTCAGCACTGACACTGCTCCATGCTTGTGGTCCTAGTCTGGGGTCCAGGCTTCTCTCTTCTCAGGTGGAAGCCTCCACAGCCATGCTGTATCCTTGTCCCACTGCCTGTGGGAATGGGGCCACCTTCTTTCACCTTCCTGCCCTTCCTACTGGTCTCTAGGTGGTTTCTGGCTGTCCTTGGTTAAAAGTCTCTTTTTCAGACAGTCTTTTGTTGTTTATTTTGGGTGACTTTTCCCTTGTTTAATTTTACTTCCATTTTGGTTCTGGGAGGAGATAAGAGAAGGATTCTCCCACTCTGCCACCATCTTGCAAACCCCAGGTTAATTATTTCTGATATTCCTCCCAATTATTAGATCTCCTCTATATTGGGTGCAAGTACCTTAACAGCTTGTCCAGATTCCATACCTGTCCTGACACTTTTGGGTTTTTAACTCCCTTCATTTTCACTTAATTACTTGGGTGAGCTTAGATTAGAGATCTCTAATCTACCATCCTCTAATTTGGAATTCTTTCTACTTTGCTGTGTTGATTCCTGTCTAGTGAAGCAATATTTGTTTTTAATTGAGGTATAACACACAGTGATACACATTAAAGTGTACACTATGATAGATTTTTACATTTGTGTATACCCCACCAGCCAGATCAGGTGTAGCCATGAATGGCTAACCTACTATTAGTAAGTTTACTATTATTATGAGTAAACATACCACTGCAGTACCACATGATATAATATAAAGGAAAATTGCTGAATTCCACCACAGTTTAGAATTAGAAAAGTCATGATAGGAGATTTACTATAAAATCACTATCTTTGCATGCTTTTCCTGGAGCCATTTATGTGGGAACACAAAAGACCCTGTGTTAGCCACACTTTATTACTCTTCCCCTATCAGAGTCAGTTTCAGGGTTCAACGTGCTATTCTCCTCTCCTGTAAGTCAATCATGGTTACTTTAGGTATGCAAAGGAACCAAAATCCAAATATCAGCCAAGTCCCTGCAGAGCTAAAATGACAACTCACTGAAAACTCTCTCATGCTTCTTATTCTTGCTCCACTATAATACTGTGTAAGAGAAGGAGGCATTTAATAAAGTGTTAATAATGTGGATGTGCATGTGTGTATTATATATTAAGTACATCTGAAACGAATAAGGAAATCTGGAGATACCCTCTAAGGCCTTGTTTTCTTCATCTTTAGTGAATTTAAGTGCACATCACAAACACAATGGCCCTTGTTTTTCTTGTTTCAATATTTAAAAATGACACAGAGATTCATACTTGTGATTGAGCCCGTTTACCTTTATTCAAACCACTAAACTGGGCATTGTCTTTGCACTGTTGATCAGAGCTCTAAGTAATTGTCAAAAATGGAATTACCCAAAATGTTCCTTTTCATACCCAATTTCAACTAAGTATATTCCCCTCATTTCTCTTATTAGCCAGGCTTGTTGACTTATTGAGATTGTAAGCCCAAAGGCTCGGGGCCATCTGTGTCTAAGACAGCACCTATAATTGCATAGCTAAAATTCAGTACATATTGAAAAATAACAATAATTCCTTGTAGAGAAAGTGCAACGGCTTCTTAATAAAATGCCATGTATTTTCACTTTTCAAGTGACAGAATCTTTGACACAGAGGCTGTTTTCTTGAGAAGAGGCGGCCTGATACAGGAGAAGAGAAGCCAGATATGATCTGGGCTTCTCTGCATAGACTGGCATGACTGCATACATCACTTACCTCACCTAAATCTGACCATAATCATCTGGAAAATGCTGATGGTCATAGAATGGTGCCATTCCAGGGCTGTGTTAAGGATCAGAGGAAACAGGACAGGAAAACCATTTGTAAACTAATAAGCATTCCATCATCTTTACTAAGCAGCAGTAGTCCCTACATGCTTTCTCAGTGACCCTGAACTCACAGCCTTGAGCTGGGCAGGCAGTGCAGATCCCTGAGGGATCCCACTTCTTCTGCACCTTTTCTTCTCTATATCTAAAGAGCTAAGCTGTGATTCTAAAGATCATATATTTTTGTGCAGCACTTCTCCACAAGTACTATTTTAAGTCTGAATACATTTTTTAGAAGCAAGGCAGGTAATAGTGATAAGTTCTAATGCAATAAAAGGTGCAATTCTATAAGAATAAGTGGTCCTTTGTTTTGTGACTCTGAGTTGCATTTTCAGGAGAAGGGTTTTCAAACATCTCCTTGATTTTTTGTCTAGCTCTTTCCATCTCCGAATACCTACCTACTCATCAACTCCTAACCAATCTCAAGGAGTAGTCTGTAGTCAAAAATCAAGACAAATCAAGGAATTCTGTCAGTCATGGCTGGCCTCTTGACCTGGTCCTGACTATATTTTCTAAATTAATTGGCCACCAAGTATAGAATATAGAAATGGACAGAAGGGTAAAGATGATAATTTTATTTATTCAGAAGAACAGAAAAGGCCTCAAATTTTATAACTCATAAATATGAAATTTACAGTTCATAGTTTATTCAACAATAAACCACGTAATCTTTTACATATATCACCACGTAATCTTTTATTATAGAACCTATTTGAGAAGATTCTGAGACTGGAATTAATATAATTTACTGAGAACTACAAATCAGTTGGACCGACCAGCTTATACTACCACTAATGGAACACTGTGGTTCATTCATGTTTCAAGTGATAAACTCGATTGTGATTGGACTCTCCTTCAGTGAGCGTTCCGATGCACATTGATTGGGATCTGATGCATCATATGCAAACTCGTGATTCTACTACAGTTGTGACATAGAGAGTTTCACTGATCTGGTCGGTCTCTTCATGAGGTCACTTACTGCACAGGCTTGGACCACAAATATGTGATCAAGTATAAATGAAATCTGTTATCTCTTCACTTAGCAGACCTACCTTGGCTTTCCCTTGGCAGAGTCTCTGATTCCCTTCACCGAACCACCTATCAAAACCAGACACACCTAATAATTACTACTCCCAACCACTTCCTGTGGCTACCATCTTGATTTCTAAAGTTAGGACTATCTCTAACCTCATTTTTGAGGCCACTAGAGGATTTTGAAGGTTAAGGACTCTTCACAGCTAAACTTGAAGCAATTGTTTAAACTTAAGCAATTCTCATATAAAATATACATTTACAAAAAGGTAAGTTAAGGGACAGGAATTCTCTTTTATAAAAAACTTCAAATAAGTCTTCTATAAACACCAAGTTCTTCTGCATTGAAAATACTATTATTAAGTGTTTACAAAAATCTTGAACACAGGGACCCATAAAATAAGATAAATCTATATTTTCTCCTTTTCTAGCTAGCTAGGTCCATCCAGATCAGCTGCCCACGGAGATAACCTGCTCATCAACACACTCGTTGATTTATCTCCATTTCATGTTTTACTTTCTTATCCCTCCACTGCACATCCTAGAATCCCCTTTCAGATAAAATCCCTGCACTAAATCCCTGCTTCAGTGTCTCCTTTTGGAAGACCTGAGCTAATACAATTTCCTCATCACAGAAGTGACAGCATTTATTGGCAAGCTGGGGTAGGATGTCTGTCTTGCCTCTGGTCCACTTTGTGGCCCTTCGATCTGCTTCTGCATTCCACACCTGCCATCCTATTGTGCACTGGAGAACTTGCTTCCTTTTAATTCGATCAACACACTAGTTGGATGGAGTCTCATTGTGTCTTCCCATGCTCATTGATGGCCTTTAGAGGGCTAAACTCTGCTGCTGAATCTATAGCATTCTGCATGTTCCATTAACTCCCACTGCTCCTAGCAACCTGCTTTCACTATGGTGAAGAGGTCTGAGCAATTATAGGGCTGAGACCAAGGTTTTATAAACCAGTGTCTCCAAGGTCCTACAGGACTTTTCATTCACTTCCATCCAATCTCTTAATATTGCATATTGGGAAACTGAGGGGCAGAGAGGGTAAGCATTTGCTCAATACCTTGTCCATCAGAGATTAAGAACTCAGACCTCTGACCCTTAAGCTTATGCTTTTCCCCTTCTGAGCTTTTCCTGCACACATCCCATCATTGTTTCCTTTGGATCTAATTCCCTTTGCTCATCACTACTTCCATCATTTATTTCCAGTTAACCTAAGTCCTCTATGACCTTGTGCCCTTAAGATATATTCAGGCTCAGTTTCATAGCTCTGTTGCCCTGCTTGCCCTGCCCTATTCTGAGGTTGAAAATCAAGTTCCATCAATATTTTAACAATAAATAAAAAATTAGGACATATGTAAAGTGATCTTGTCCATTTTGACCTCTTGCATAACTCACTGCCTCTGGAATTTCTTTGACTGGGTATGAGCTGATTTACCCTAGAAAGAGGCATGTTTATGTCTCTTGGTCTGCTGAGCTCTCACCTGCCAGCAAAGCTCTTTAGAACAGAGGCTAGGCTGTTTTTTGGTTGACTTGATTGATAATCTGGGTTCTGTTTTTAACCTCCAGATTGCCCATGCCTCAGCTTTATCTTCTGGTCCGTCTAAAACCATCTAGCTTTATCTCTCAGCGTTCTCCCAATTGAGTGTTCTGGCCCAGGGTGCAGTCAGTGTCCTTATCCTTTTAGTTTCTTATTCTTTGTTCAAGTAAGTTAATTTTTCCTCCAGTCTAAAATGCAAAATTAGTATTTTCTTTCTAAATTATTATCTTGAATATAGTTTGGAGTGGTTTTATTTTGTGTTCTTAAATAGATACTTGAGGACAAGGACCATGACTGAAGCCTACTTCCTGGCATAATGTATTGCACATGGCTTGTTATGGACTAAATGTTTGTGTCCCCCTGTACATTGAAACTCTAAGCCCCCATATGTTGAAACCTTAAACCCTGGTTTGGCTGTATTTGGAACTGTGGCCTGTGAGAAAATAACTAACTTTAAATTCATAAGGTCATAAGGGTGGGTCCCTGATCCAATAGAGATAATTTTCTTCTCTGTATGTACTAGCACTCAGGAGAGCTCATGTGAGGACATAGCAAGAAGATGGCCACCTGTAAGTTAGGAAGAGACCTCTCACTGGAAACCAAATCAAGCGGAACCTTGATCTTGGACTTCCAGCCTCCGGAACTGTGAGAAAATAAATTTCTGTTATTTAAGCTGCCTAGTCTGTGGTATTTTCATGGCAACCTAGCAAATGAGTGCCTTTTGATTGAGAACATGCTCTTAGAACTCAAGCAGAGTGGCATGCTGGGATGGGGTACACTTCCTCTGTGTGAAAAGTTAACTAAATGTGCACAGACTCCAAAATCAAACCTTCCTTTTCCACCACCACTCAGCAACTCTCATCCTTTCCTCTGTTCATAACAGCATCCTTCCAAATGTGAAATAGGCTCCTAAGCCCAGAAGCCAAGCCTTAAGACAAGAATTAAGAGAGTCTACTGGCCCAAGAACTCTTATATTTCCTGTCACCAGGTCTGATTATTCTGCCTATGCTCTTGAGATGACCTTTTTTTAAAAAAGATTTTATTTTTAGAAAGAGGAAGGGGGGGGGAGAAAGGGAGGAAAAGAAGTATTGATGTGCCAGAGAAACATCAATCGGTTGCCTCTTGTATGTGCTCTGAATGGGAACTAAATTGTGACCCACGTATGTGCCCTGACTGGGAATCACACTGGTGACCTTTCACTTTACAGGACGTTGCCCAACCAACTGAGCCATACAGGCCAGGGCTCTGGAGATGGTCTCTTAACTGTCCCTCTTACCTCCAGGCTTCATCTAGTGTACAGACGAGGATGCAAAGGCTCAGAGGTTAAGCAACATGTGCAATGTTGAACAAATGGTAATAGGACTAGGTTCAAATCCATTGCATTTTTCCTAAACCCAGAATACATCCCATTGGACTTTTTTTTGTGTAGCCAGAATTTATCATGTTCTGCCACTAGCTGTAGCTATTCATGAAATTATTATACCCATTGTAAGGTTGTAAACTCTGAAAGTAGGATGCCTTAATCTCCCTTGAAACATGGAAAATGGCTAAGCCAGTGCCTTGCACTGAAAGACAATGAATTGAAAGCGGCAAGTAATTGCCATAGGAAATAACAGCATAAGAGACAGAGTTAAAGAAAGCTTATAGAAGAAAGAGATGATTTCTGAGTTGAGCTAAGGTAATTGAGAGAATTTGGATAGGCAGAGAAGACAGGAATAGTCTGAAGCAGGCCTTAATGCATGAGTTTTGAGTTGAGGCTGTGATTCTGGCTGTGAGGTGGAGGCTGGAGCTTATGCATCAGTTTCAGCTATGCAAACTAAGCAAGTCACTTAATTTCTTTAGACTTTAACTCCTTAACATCTTTTGGTTTCCTAATGTGGAAAGTGGGAAAAATAAAAACACCTATTATTTGGGGTTAATGTAAAGAAAAATGAAATAATACATTGTTTGGACCCAATATACATTACCTATCAAGAATAATAAACACTACTAAAATACTATCACTAGTAATATGGTCTGAAAGTTCACATGTGCATTAGTCTAGCAGTCTATGTAAATTATTTAATTAACACTCTTAGATAATGCCATTGCTGTTGATGGTTAAGAAACAAATGATTTAAACCACTATTAAATTCACAGTAACATTTTTGTTATTATAATTTTCCTAGCCTATGGATTCTAGGAGTCTTTGAATGTATTTTACCCTTACAAGGGATTCTCATAGTCAAAAATCTTGGAAACCAAATTGTTGGGAGGCAGGAGACTGCCAACCATACTGTAGGTAAAAGACTAACTTGGTTGAATCAGAGACTTTTATTTTGGGAATAGGCTGAGATGTTCCATGCCCAGGCTGTGCTTCTAAGGAATTTAGGCACATCCCTTATCTTTCAGCACTCTGGTTTCCTCATCTCTAAAATAAGGATAGCATCAGTCCTGGCCTACAGAAGTACTACTGCATGCAAAGCAACAATTGGTAGATGATGATGATGGTGATGTTTGTGAAGCCTAATTAGGAAGGGTCTTGAGTTTACATTCTGTGAGGCTCCTGTCTCAAAGTTTGATCCCAGTAACAGCAATGTTAGCATCTCTGAGAACCTGATAGAAAAGCAAATTCTTAGGCTTATCCCAGATCTGCTAAATAAGAAACTGGAGGTGGGGTTAGCAATCAGTGCTTTTACAATCCCTCCTGGTGATTCTCTGCACTTAGGTTTGGAACCTGTTGTGAGGTAATAGGGAGCCATAGAGTTTTCATCCAGTAAAAATTACTGGTCACTAGGATTAAAATTGGTTCATAGGTTATATATAGAATAGAATTAAATTGTCTTAACCACTGACAATTTAAGTTGCTGGAACATGCCTGTTTAATGAGCCTGAATGATTTGTAGGCACAGAACTTGGGTCAGTAGTGATGACTCCAAGTTTTTCACTATTCACCCTAGGTAACACAGCGTAAGGCAATTAGAAAAGCTGTTTTGGAAACTGTTTCCACTTGAAATTTTCGGACATCACAGCCAAGTGACGCTCGGCGAATCCAGCAACTACAACCCGGTCAAAAGTTTGGCCTGGAGAAGAGAAAGGACAAGAAAACCATACAGGGAAATGCCGGTTTTGAGTGTAGAGAACCTGGTGGTGGGGGAGGGGTGGGGATAAGTCGGGGTGAGGAGAGAGGACCTTCCTCCGCTTGGGTACACCCCTTTCGTATCCCTTTAGCAGAGGTCCAACTGCACACAGTCTCTCCCTGATATGGGTAAGGGTACGCTGCTTCTTGGCGTTTGGGTCCTTGCTTGTTAGTGCGAGGTGAGGGCGGCTTTTTGCACTCAGCACGGCAGCGGGACTACCCAGGCTCTGTTCTGCGTGTCCAACCCCTTGGGAGGTCACGGTGCTAGGCGCCCAGCGGCCATTGTTCGGCCGCACCCTTGATGTACATTCACGCCACGCGGGCGGCCGCCCCGCGCCCTCCAGGCGGGGCTATGGTGGGAGTGCGTTTCCGCCCGTCCTTCCTGTCGGAGCAGGAAAGGGGGAGCTGTTTTCTCTGTCCGCGGAATATGTTTTTCGTGTCCCGTGTCCCCTCCTCCCGCGCCACCCTTCCCCTCCGCCCTCCTCCCTGCTCCGCCCCCACCGCCGGGGGAGCTTTGTCTCCGGGCCTCTCGCGCGCACTCGCTCCGCGGTCGGCGGCGCGGCACCTCCAGCACCCCGCCGGCGAGTAGGCGCGGGGCTGAGGCCTGGCGACGCAAGGGCTGCCGCAGGTCGCCATGGTGTGAGCTGCGCTGCCCTCCCGCGAACGCTCCGCCCGAAGCCGCCGGGCCTGTGACCAGATCACCCAGCCATAGCTGTCTTCATCCTGACACTCGCTTTGGGTGGCAAGAAGGGAAAATGGCGAACGACTCCCCTGCAAAAAGTCTGGTGGACATCGACCTCTCCTCCCTGCGGGTGAGTGGCCGCCATGGGCGGGCTGGGAGTGCGCGGGGAGCGGGGGCCGCGCCCTAGGCGCTCCAGCGCAGCCGCGAGCCTGGCGGCCCTTTTGTCTGACTGTGTCTGCGTGTGCTTGGTTGGGGCGCGACCCAAAGCCGCCGCCCCACACCTTCGGTTTTGGGCAAGCACGCGGATGGAACCCACCTCGTTGTAGCCACCCTTTCTCTCCAGCTGCCCTTCTTTATTGATTAATTGTGTGCTGCTTTCAGAAGATAACCCTTTCCTCCTTCTTGCCTAGGACCCTGCTGGGATTTTTGAGCTTGTGGAAGTGGTTGGAAATGGCACCTACGGACAAGTCTATAAGGTCGGTGTGAGGCACCTTACCTTCTTTGTTTCCCGTGGCATGTTGAAACTTCTTGTCGGGGACAAGATTGGTGGTAAACACGCTGCTGACCGCAGGCCAGGCCACTTAGCTGAAGTTGGGAAAGGGGCTTCTCCTTGCAGGCCCTCTGTTTTTAAACAGAGCTTATATTCAGACTGGCCTTAAAAGACCTCATTTCCTGGCTTTGAGATAAGGAAATAACCTACACTCTTAGGCATGCACTATAATAAAATGGGAAGACATTTTTTATAAGACAATCTTCATTTTTTTGTTCTTCCCAAATCTGGCCTTCTTAATGTGTGTGTGTTAATTAAAATTAATAATCAGGCTTTGTCTATGGTCATTTTAACCCCTGCCTTGACCTTCTTGAAAATTGTCATCGTTTCCTCTTTTGAATGCTTGCTGAGAGCTCAAGGTGCAGCGTTTGGGACACTTTATAACTCTATCATGCTTTCTACTGATGGATACATATTTTGGAAAAGAAGGGAGGATGTGTGTTTGGGCAATAGGAGCAGGAAGAATGACAGTGTAAGGATTATAAAATCTGAATTCCAGGAATAACCTGTTTGACAGGTGTGTAATTGAAACAGAACCAAGGGAGAATGAACAGTGAAGAGGGTGTCTAGCTTTCACAGCTAGCTCAGGCTTTTCTCCCTTTTTCTAACGTTCCACCCGCCCTCCACCCAGCCCCAAATGGAACCAACAAATCTGGAGACTATGAGTCTACCCTGAGTAGCTGACACCTGATGTGACTAACAGCGCTGTTCATTTTATCTAGTGCACATTCTAGAGGTTATGGAAGAGCTGTAGGAAATGGAGGTGCAGGCCTTGAACATTTTCAACGCACTGTTAAATTTTCAACGTCATGATTTGTTTGTTACTATCAAACGTTTTCTGAAAGTTATTTGCAGTGGGGTTTTCTAACTGTTAGAGTGGGTACAAGGTCAGGATAGAGGAAAATGAAGGTATTTTTGGGCTTTGTGGTTCACCATGAATTGCCATTGTTTCATTAAAAATAGAGGGCAGGGAATTGGAAGCTGACTGTAGACATTTTCTTAGGCCAAGTTAAGTGTGGATCCTGTTGTCTCTCTTCTGCTTTATGAAGAAGTTTTATCTATCACTTGCAATGCCTCTCCCCAGCCCCAGCTTCCCCTGGTCTAGGCTGTATACGGGTCTATGGTCTGAAATTGTAGGTGATTCTACATGAATAAGCTTGTGTTTTTTTTTTGTTTAACTGTTGAGGTGAGATTCTTGAATTTAAAAAATCTGTTAAATCAGCCTACTGGGCTCATTTGAATTTGGAAGTGTCTGGAAAATTTTTGGAAGAGATTGTGTTGCAACTCACTGAGTGGCCTGGTAACTGGCTTGAAGACATTTTCCCTAGCCCTGGTGTTTATTTAAGCAGCAGTTTTTTCTAACCCAGTTTTTTTGGCCAAATTTAAGTAGTGAGTGTACTCTTCCAAGTGAGTTAGCCAAAGCTTGTTTTTGACCTGGTTACACAGTGGCTAGATTGTTTGTATCTTCTGGGGTCAGCATGGATGTGAAGGGCAGTGAAGTAAACCAGAAACCAACAGTCTAGTCTGTTCTTAAACTGCAAGAAAAAGAAAGAATGAAATCCGAACATATATTAATTGGTTTTAAGATGTGAGAGTACTTTATGGTAACAGATTCATTAAGTTTTTACTGCTCCTCATTTCCTCTTTGGTTCTATTCCCTCTTCCTCCCAAGCTTTTGAAATAGATTTGCTGGCATTGCATTTGGAAAGTATTTGGGACACTGGCAGTGACACAGCTCTCTGACTACAACAGTTTGTACAGATGAGAAGTTCTCAAATTATGCAGACTGAAGGAATTAAGATGTATATGCAAAAGTGGCATACAAATCATGAAGAAAATGGTGCATGAGATTTTATTCACCAGCAGTTCTATTTTGTTATTTTGGAAAATTTCAACATGCAAAAGGAGAGACTAGATTACTCACTCAGTTTAACCCTAACCAGCACATGACTAATCCGGTATCTGTCTCTTCCTCCCTTCCATTATCTTAACCTTTTCACCCATAAACACTTAAGTATGTATCTTTTTTGTTTATTAGATAATCACTATGCTGTTCTCATACTTAAAAATTAATTCCTTAGCATCAAATATTCAGTGCTAACATTTTTCTGGTTGCTTCATATATGTTTTATTATTATTACAAGAAATTCTTTATTGTTTATGAACTGGGAAGCTTAAGTGGTGGCGATAGCAGAAAAAGTTAGCAGAAAAAGTCTCTGTTTTCTTCCTCCCTTCAAATGTGTCATTTCTAGAACCACCTATTATGCATAGGAGTTTATTTAGGACTTTCATTGGCATGATTTACAGATGGTGATTTTGGGATTAGATTGTTAACACTCTAGCATGTGTTTATTGCTACTAAACACCATCAACATGAATAATGGCAGAGTTTAGAAAGTATTTGTGTCTAATTATTTATAAAAAAGTTTCTCTTTTTCCTTAAAGCAACTTCAGGTAAAACACCTGTAAGCTGAACAACCCATAGTCCCAATATTTTATTTTTATCTGTGAAATTTTAATTTTATAGAGATAGTAGTTGCTTATTTTGAGAAGACTGTATGTGAAGTGAATTAATAGGAAGAGGGAGTTATTTGAATTTTGATATATTTGTGAAAATGGCTTCTTTTGGACAATAGTTTGATAGTTTATAATTTATCTCTGGAAAAAATAGTAAATAGCCTGGGTATAGTTGAACAGTGTATACCTTTGCTTTTAAAAAGGAGTTGAAACACAGGACACATTCTGTTTAGGGAAATTTATTTTTACCTTAGATTTTTGAGGGCTCATAGAAAAGAACATTCATATAAATCAAAACTTAAAATTGTAAATTTCTGTTTACAGGGTTTTATTCATAATACCACATATTTATAAAAGTGTCTATAGGATGATCTTGTGCATGCTGAGTAAATGTAGTGAATTTTAATTACTTTCATCAAAGGGGGAAAGTGATAACTTGAGAAATAAAAACCAGAGGCAATAAATTATAGTTTCTTTATGTTACATTGGATTTTATTATTTTTAATAATTTGACTTTTTTTTCTTGGGGTAACTACTGTTATTTTTTATTTTGTGAGCATTCAGTGGCTGGTGTTCCAAAATGTCTTGACCTGGAGAAGGAAGCCTTGTATCTGGGAAGATTCTATATAGAGAGAGGAAGTTTGGGAGTTTAGAACTCAGTGGGTATAGTGTCTGGAGTCAGAGCTTACTCCCAGTAGAAACTGAGTATCTTGACCTTGCTTGATACTGTGTGTGTGGCAGAACGGCTGAGGGTGATCTTTGGGAATGTCAGGAGGTTTAGGGAGCACAGGGCATCTTGAAGAGAAGATATTTGTGCACAATTTGAGAGCAGAAATCATTCTTTAAGTGTTGAGGAGCCACGGAAAGTTTGCTGGGTTTGGGGCTCCCTGGGAGTAGGAAATTTGATTAGATGATGTTTTGGGAAGAAGCAGAAAAGTTCGTGATCCTAGGGCAGCAGTCCAGCAGAGAGCAGGTGAAGAAGGGTGGTAGAAAACAAGAGTGTTGGGGTGGATTCTTGGGCTCCATTGAATGTGAGGAATTCACTCATTCTTTACAGGCTTTGGTGTGGCCCTTTAAATGGGTGCACTCCTTGCCCACTGGATTAGAAGGAGTGTTGAGATTTGTGAAAGTGCTATAATCACTTTCCATTGCTCACCAAAAAAGTGCCCTATAAATTGTTTAGCTTTTAAAATTGTTTAATGTTTTCAAGCAAGCACTTCAGCTATTGTGAGAGGTTTAAATGTTATTATAAGTGTAGCATTTCTTATTCTCAACTGGAGATGTTTTTCCCAGTGGAGGAAAAGAAATTTTGTAGAAGTAGATGTTTTCATTAGGAGGACGGTTGACCTGTGCTGATTGACATGTATAGACTTGTTCTGAGACAGGTCCTTCATGCTGGAAGGTTTCTGGACCTGGGTAACAGGGGAGGAAGCTAGTCCTGCTGAACACTAGTTGCTGTGTAGCTCTTAAGAAATATCAACCCCAAACTTCCAAAAAAAACTGTTTTGGAACTAAACTAAATCAGGAACATCTGACCACCAGGTGAAGCCCTGCTGTTGGTGGGTTTTTAATTCTTGTCACTTGAAACTTCATGATAAATAAATGTTCATTCACAGAGCTGTAAACTTGTCTTTTGTCATTTTTTCTTAACCAGTATTGGATATATGAATATTTCTACATGCTGACATAATCCAAAATTATTATCTAGGGGAACTTGCTGCAGTGTATTTGTAGATTTTTGTGGACTGATTTTGGAAGAGCAAAGGTGTTTTTGAAATAATACATCCTACTTTTGAAATAATGCATCCCTGTACAGGTGTGCTAGGTCAAGGACTAATCATGTAACGAGTTTCCTTCCCAGGGAACTAAAACTATTATAAGCTAAGTAGATTTTTAACTTAGAGATGGATGCTTTGACACGTGAATTTCGTACATGGTCTTTTATTTTCTTTGCTTTATTAGTAAATACTTAATCACCTGGTTGTGAACAACTGCTTGAGCCAAGGAATTGCCTAGTCATAGAGCATCAGACGTTTTCCACATCTCAGTTTTTTACTAAGTTTGCGATGACTGTGCTTCTTATCATTAGTATCAGTCCTTTCATTTTTCTGCATCCCAGTCATTTAAAAATATCAGCAGGTGGCAGTAGAATATTGAAATAATTACACAGGTATGATGTCTTCAGACAGGTGGTCCAGGCACTGAAGCAGAACTGTTGACCAGAGAGCAGCACTGAATCGTGATAGATACACTGCAAGGCCCACTCCCCCTCTTGTGTGCAGGTCTATTATGGCCATTGAAGTAAAGTGTATGAAAGTGCAGACTGCTTGGCAGTTGACTGTATTAGAGTGAAAGACTTCATGGGATATTCTCAAATCAAATACTACTTGCTGAGAATTTGTGACAATTTTAATGTTTGAAATAATTTTATTTACTACCTTCCTTTTATGAACTTTGTTTCTCTTATAAGTGGATACATCTATAGTTAGTGGATCATATATAGGTCATCCTATAAAGTACTTGCAAGTAATTGCTTTGAATGTTTACTATAGACAGATTTTTCATGAATTCAAATGGGTTTCTTACAATACTGGTCAAAATTACCAGTGTTAAAGATGTTAAGATATATTTACTATTTAATTTGGGACCAGTTACTTGATTTTGTAAGATGTAAATTAGTATTTAATTTGGAACCAATTATTTGATTTTCAGGAGATAGAGTTTGCCAAATACTAGTTTAATTTTTAGATAATTGGTCGACAGTTTTTTTTTCTAAAATGGTAATGCAAGAATTGAATCAGGATAAATTTTTCGGAGCTACGAAGGGCTGGCTAGGGAGGAATGGAGAAGGCAGGATGATGTTATATTACCAGTTACCAGTGCAGCAGCCGTATAATATTAGGTTTTACGATGTTTTATGACTGTTCACCAGACAGAATATGATATTCTGTTATGAAGCTAGTTCTGTAATAAAAGTCTGTTGGCATTATTCAGATGAGAAGTGATACGTTAGGAGGCATAAAGTTTGGAGGCACTTTCTTCTGCTATGAGAATTTCAAAAGGAAGGACAATAATAAGTTTTAGGACTTACTAGGTTTTTACAAGTAGGATTCTTGACACTCTGACATCTGTGTAGCATTATGAGAAACTTAGAACTAAGTTGGGGAGACAAGATGCAAAATGATTAGCTGCTGATACTACTCAACTGTGCTGCTGTTACATGAGTTGGGCCCTGTTCTGTGTGGTGAAGGAAGCAGGGGAATAGGCTGGACAAAAAATGCCACACATGTAACATAACTTACATCCTATAAGGTTTCTGGTTCCCCAGAACCCCCATGTAGCACTCTTGTACTCAGGCACAGCAGATACCACATATGCAGCTGGCTCTAGCTTCATTGGGTGTTTCAGCCTCCACAGGGCTTCTGTCTCTGTGCTGTAATACACAGTGCAAATAACTAAAAAGTGAAATGAAAAAGTAGACATACAAAATACGAATTTCAGTCTTTTTTTATTAGAATCAAAGAACATAATATTACACTGTCAGATAGTTATAAAAGTTTTTACACATTTATTCTCAATTTCTGAAATTATCTTATGTACCTACCAGTCCCCACACTGCACTTGGAAAAGTACTGAACTGGCAGGATTCTGCTAGGGCTGTAAGTGGGCTCTTGGGTAGTTTGTTGCATTGGCAAGCTGGAGAATTGGGGGCCAATGTCCACCTCAAGCAGTTGTTCTCCCAGCCTGGAGAAGTAGGGGCTAAGCACATATTGCTCACAGCTTTATGCTTGATTTGCCTTTGATCTCTGGAGCATTGTTAGTGTCTCAAGTGTGGCCAAATATTGACAACTTATTCTATTAAATTCAGATAGTTAAAAGAAAACCCCCACTTTTATGTTATGAGTTGAAAACTTTATTTTCATTACATGATAAGCAGGGCCTTAGAAAACTTACCAAACTTATGAATACATATAATTACAATCTACCGATACTCAAATTCTCTTGTCAGAACCTGGAGTAGTTACCTTATTCCCCAGAGGAATCTGTTTTCAGTGCTTTTAGGTGCTATATCTGAAATTTACTGCCATATTTCTAAGTTATGTGCTTTTGTGGCTATTTCTTGATTTATCAATTTTGTATACTCACTGACTTTTTTTAACAGTGTAATTGTTACGAGTATAGTTCTGTGTTTAGCTGAAGATTTAGCTCTTATACTCTCCTCCTCCCTTGAATAAGTCTATCATGATTTTAGATTAAAATGATAATTATGTTATCATGACTAAATACTTGAGCCAAATGGTCTAATATGATTACATTTCCTTTTTTAAACACCCTTTCCCACTTGTGTTGCCTTACTTTTTCTTCATTAGCCTTGTTTTCTGTGCACCTGTTACTACATTCCTCTCAAGTACCCTAAAAATATACCAAATCCCTGGCAAAGTTAAGCTTTTTTCAACAATTTTTCCAAATGCTTAAATATGTCAGATGTTTTAGTGTTTTAGATAACTTACTTTTTTTCTCCCTAGAGGTGTCTCACAGCTGGCCAGGTATGGTTGCCCCCTAGACCTGCTGCACCGTGGTTTACCTGGAACATCTCTGTTTCCTGGATACTACAGTCTTCTTTTTTGGTTTGCTACCTTATCTTCCTGCAGCACAAGCTCCAGTAGCCTTATAAGAAAGATGCAAGGGTTGTAAAGGTTTTATGTTCTTGGATGGCTGAAAGTATCTTTATTATTATTTTATGTTAGGTTTGCATATTAACTATATATGGTGGACAGCATTTAGTTTGAATATCTTTTTCCTTTGGAATTTTGAATACATTGCTCTGTTGTTTAAGTATGACCTGTTTTAAACTTCTTTTGGCAAGCTTTTAGGATATTCTCTTTATTCTTGGTATTAGAATTTATGAGTGTCTCTTGTCATTCACTGTTCTAAGTACTTGGTTAATTTTTTTAACATCTGGAGATGCCCCTTTTTCTGAGAGATTTTTGTCTTTTCCTCCATCTTCTTTGCTTCTCTTTCTAGAAGTCCTATTAATCACTTTTTAAATTTTTTAAATATTTTTCTCTACTATTAGTTATTCTTTCTCCTTGCTCTGCTATTATGTGTTGTTTCTGACTTTACATTTTAATATTTTATTGAATTTTTAACTCATTTTTAATTTAGAGCAACACTCATTTTTTAAAACTGCATCTGTTCTTTTGTGTATATGTCTCATCTCTCTGAGTATATTCATTAAACTTTTTTTTGCTTGATTTTCATATGCTCTTGCATTTTCCCTCTATTTACTCCATATTTCATTTATCCTGTTTATTTTGATCTTTGTTTTTAATGCTGAAGATTTTCCTGAAATCCCTGGAAATCTATTGCTGCTCATATTTAAAAGTAAGGCACTAGAAATGAGTTGGAGGCTCAGTGTATAAGAGCAGGAGGTTCTTGGTACTTCAGTGTCAAGAGGACAGGTGGTATGAGTACATTATCATAGATTGAGAACCTCACTTTGAAATATCTGTAGGCCTTTTCTTTGGGGTCAGTTTCTCTGAGAAGAATACTCAGAGGCTTTTACTGCCTAGGGATTCTACATCTGTTTATTGGAGTTCTGGAATTCAGGGTGGAGAAAGGAGCCTGGAGAACCTACATTCTAATATGTTAGCTTTTCAGTCCTGTGTCCCACCTCTTTGTCCTATGTGGGCATTTCTCCTTCAATTTCTTCAGGGACTAAACCCTTGGTTCTTGTGGGCATGGAATGATGTGGGATAGTCACCAGACTATACAAGGTAGTGACAGGGAACCTGGATGTTTAATCACTGAATATCAGTTCTCCTGATTTTAGCTTTATGATACTTCACTTGCTGTCAATTGCTTCCAAATAAAGATCTTTTCAGGGTTCTGTGGGGCAGATTGCCTCACATTTGGTACACCTCCTTGTATGCACTTAAGTTGTAAGGTTTTCTTCTTTACTAAATGAATTACTGCTCTAGCCATTTTTTAGTTGCCAAAACTTGATAGAAATGATCTCTGCTGTCATCTCCTTCCCTTTATTTCTTTATTCTTCTGCTTACCTTATGATTATTTTTATGGGAATTAACCCCTGTGACTCCTGTGATCAGTTCACCAACCTGAAAATTAACTAGAAGTTATATCTTTGATTTTAAACTTTTTTGTTCTGCTCAGGTATTTGTTATTTTTCATACAGATCAGTAACTTCCCACAGCAAAACAGAAAAAAGCAGGAGTAAAGTAGTGCCTTAGTGCTTGACCTCTGTGCTGAAATACTTTGGGAGTTGCAAGCCCAGGGAGATGGGGTGAGGGACAGGGAGAGTGAGGCAGGGTGCAGAGCAGTGCTCTGGTGAGGCTTGCTGCTGCTCTGAATGAGCCTTCAAGAAATTGAGAAATGTCTTCAACAGGGTTTTTTTGTTTTTTAAACAGTTTTATAGAGGTAAAGTTTATGTATTAATAATTTCACTCCCATTTCATTCATTGAAGCTCACATTTCAGTGGTTTTTAGTAAATTTACTGAGTGGTGCGGCCATCACTCTAAATCAGTGTTAGAACTTTCATTACTTTAGCAAGATCCTCATACTAATTTACAGTTACTACTTGCTCTAATCCAGATCTCCAGACAACCACTCATCCTTTCTTTATAAATTTGTTTTTGAAAAAGAAGATTTTATTTATTTATTTTTAGAGAGATGGGATGAGAGGGAGAAAAACATCCATGTCAGGGAAACATTGATTGGTTGCCCCATCCAGGGACTGAACCTGCAACGTAGGCATGTGGCCTGACTGGTAATCGAACCCACAACCTTTCTATTTGCAGGATGGTGCCCATCCAACTGAGTCACAGCTGTCAGGGCTAAATTTGCCTTTTTTGAACATTTCACCTTACATCATGTTTTTTTTTTCTTTTTTGGAGGTTCATTATACTGTTAAGTGTGGTAGCTTGTTGCTTTATTATTGTTCAACAGTTTTCTACAGTATAGATATCCAGCTACCTCTGTCTATTCACCAGTTGGTGAGTGTTGCAGTTGTTCCTGGTTTTTGGCTATTGTAGCAAAAATGCACTTTGGCAGGTACTGTGGCCTGGCATCCACAGCTTGGGCAGGAGAGCTGCTCAATGGGAACACACCTTGGAGTCTACATGGAAGGAGAAAGAGTGGAAATTGATCTGCCTGGATCTTCCCATTTCTTAACAGTATAACTACATGCTTTAAGGTTTTGTGACCCTGCTGCCTGTCTGTGCTTCGCTGAAGCCTTTACCTTCCCCATTCCCATTATTAGTCATTACTGTGAGTTTAAGTCATTTCTTTAAGTGAATATAGTTTCTTATCCCTGTGAAGACAAACTCTTTACTGTCAGTGAGGTCATTGGTATCAGGAACTAGACCAAACCAGTTTTCCTTCTGACGCTTTATTGGGGGACTCCATTGTTTAATATTCAGACATTTTCCACATGATGCTAAAGACTGGAATTTTCCTTTGTCATAGACACTCACCAGGGTTTGAAAGAAAAACAACAAAAAAAATGTATTCTCTTTGGTCAGGAGGATGTGTACCAAGTTAAATAAATGGTTTGTTCTGTGATACATGGGGGAGTATAATTATGCATTTAATTCGCTTCAAGTGTACCTTTCAGAGTATTTTTCTTACGTTTTATTCTAAAGTGCATTTATGGTGTCTTTTATTCGAGACTTACTGTCAGATCAAATCTCATTAAATTTAATAATAGTTTACTTTTTGAAAATTCTTGTACTTAGAGTTTTCATTCTTACCTGCTATGATACTAACAGAATACTGCTGACAACCAGAGCCCTTTGACCCATCGGTTTTTCTGTGACCCTCTTTATGAATAATTGCTGTATAGTTTTATGGCTATTTAGTTTTGAGATCTCAAGTCAAGACTGATATTATCCAAATTAGGGCAGTACATCAAAGGGACATACAATTTATTGGGGACCCCAGGTTAGTGAGTATTGCCTGAGTTTGAGGATGTACATTCAAGTAATACAATTTATTGAGTGTATTCATTCACCTGCTAGGGCGTACCTTAAATTCTAAGTCTTTCCTGTTTGAAGTTGGTATATTTGAACATCTTTGTTATCTCTCTGTATGTGGTACACATGAGGTGGGGCACATAATTAATAAATATTAATATAAGAATAAACTCATGTACTCACAGCTGTAAACCTACTTTTGCCCACTCTGTATGTTCTTTTCATCCATTCTTGTTGCTCCTTCCCTTAGTTTCCAGGAAAAAAAAACCTTATGGATGTTCAGCTCTTTATTCTTTAGTGGTTTGAGGATTTAGAATCCAGTTTCTGTTTCTCTATAAATATTTTGAGTCTCCTCTGCTAGGCAAGATTCTTTTCAATCATTTATTGCATACTTAATGCATACATGGTATGTGCTTGGCACCATGTGTGGTTTGCTCCGTGTTGGCAGTGAACTGGAAGAGCAGTCAGATTGTGCCTTTGTGGGACACAGAGCAAGCAATTTGAAGAGGATGATACTGCAGGTGGGGAAGAGCATGGCCTGTAGGAGTATATAGCTAAGCTAGAGCTGCTAGCTTAACTAGATATGGTGTACACAGTGGAGCTTTATGATTTAAATTCAGATTCTGTGCAGGAGGCATAGATGGGTAAGGAGCAAGAACAGTCAGCTTATAGTTAAAACAAGCCTTGAGCTGATGACTCATAACCTTGATTAATAGAGCTTTG
Organism: Sturnira hondurensis; assembly: GCF_014824575.4. Classification (NCBI taxonomy): domain Eukaryota; kingdom Metazoa; phylum Chordata; class Mammalia; order Chiroptera; family Phyllostomidae; genus Sturnira; species Sturnira hondurensis. The sequence goes on from NW_028082295.1 coordinate 1,388,149, forward strand.
AATAAAGATAGGAGGGGTGTGTTCTTTTGGTTATGGTAATTGCTGGCCACTACTGTTTGCTTTGAACCATCATCATCTGTCTTTTGGGAGAACTTGTGTCCTGTATCTGCTGCTGTTTTGGTGTTCATTGCTGTTTTGAATCTTCTGCATCAGTGAGAGGTTAACAGTTTATCCATAGTACCCTAATGATCCCCAGAGAACTACTGTGGAAAAGGAGTGTTCATCAGACTTCTTGAAGTGCCCTTTGTGCAACATTAGGAATGATACCTGGAGTATGTGGTGAATGGATGGCCCAGAGTAGGTCACATAGGGACTACTTTATTCAGCAGCTATTCTCCTTGAACATTAGGGCTGGAAGTGACTTAATGTAAAATGGCAACAGTGTGGTATAGCTTTGTCATATCCAGGTAGTTGTTAATAAGTTTCTGAGTTCAGTTAAAAAAGGAAATAACTTAAAAGATGAAGTATCCCATTTCTTTTTTTTTTTTAAGATTTTATCTTTATTTATTTATTTTTAGAGGGGAAGGAGAGAGGAAGAGAAACATCAATGTATGGTTGCCTTTTGTGCATCCCCTGCTGGGAGTTGGCCTGCAGGGAACTGGCCTGCAACCCAGGCATGTGCCCTGACTGGGAATTGAACCACGATCCTCTGGTTCGTAGGCCTGTGCTCAATCCACTGAGCTACACCAGCCAGGGCCCTCCCATTTCTTTTTAGGTACTGTATGTTTGCTTTTTGATTATATAGACAGAAGATACTTTCAAGCTTACTGAGTAAAATGGTTTTGTGGTCTTTTTTGAAAAATTCAATATCAAGTGAAATATTTGTAACCTTTCTCTAATAATGCTGGCAAAAAGGCTTTTGCTAGCCTTCAAGTGTGAAATTCTTTTTTATTTGTTGAAACAAGGCCTCTGACAGTCATCAACACCAGGATTGAATTCCTTTACTACTCAGCTGGTTGAAAATATATATTCTCTCTTTTATGTATTACACGAAACAAAGTGATTTAAAGTGCTAAATATAGGACATTCTTGACCTTTATTTTATTTTTCATTTCTCTCTGGCTCTTTCAGCTGAGGATTTCCTTCTCATAGTCTTTCCCCTTTTTTTCTGCTTTCCTTTGGATTAATTAATTGTTTTATGATCCCATTTTCTGGCCTACTAGCTATTTTATAGTTTGCTTTAAGGTTATAGTACATACTTTTAACTTGTCACAGTAAATGATGTGTACTTCATGTACAGTATAAGAACATTACAATAGTATCATTTCCACTTCTTACCTGGCCTTGCAGTATTTTTATTATAACTTTTACTTTTATATGTCATAAATCTCAAAATATATTGGTATTATTTTTGTTTAAAGAGTTAACTGTTTTTTTAAATTTTATTTTATTGACTATGCTATTACAGTTGGCCCAATTTCCCCCCCATTTTCCTCTCCAACCCAATCTCTTCCACACTCCGTCAGGTAATTCCCACACTGTTGTCCATGTCCAGGGGTCGTGCATATATGTTTTTCAGCTACTGTATTTCCTGTGCTGTACTTTGCATCTCCATGACAATTCTGTTACTACTGATTTGTACTTCTAAATCCCTTCACCTTTTCTGCCCATGCCCCTAACCCCTCTGCCATCTGGCAACCATCAGAATGTTCTCTGTATCTATGGTTCTGTTTCTGTTCTACCTGTTTGTTTATTTTGTTTTTTTTACTTTTTATTTTATTTTTTGGGTTTTTTAGATTCAGTTGTTGATAGATATGTATTTGTTGCCATTTTATTATTCATATCTTCTTTAAAAAGATCCTTTAACATTTCATATAATACTGGTTTGTTGATGAACTCCTTTAGTTTTTTCTTGTCTAGGAAGCTCTTTATCTGACCTTCAATTCTACATGATAGCTTTGCTGGATAGAGTAATCTTTTTAAAAAATATTTTATTTATTTATTTTTAGAGAGAGGGGACAGGAAGGAGAAAGAGTGGGAGAGAAACATCAAAGTATGGTTGCCTATCTTGTGTCCCCCACTGGAGATCTGGTCTGCAACCCAGGCATGTGCCCTGACTGGGAATCAAACCGGTGACCCTTTGTTTCACAGGCCTGCGCTCAATCCACTGAGCTATACCAGCCAAGGCTGGATAGAGTAATCTTGATTGTAGGTCCTTGCTTTTCATGACTTTGGATATTCTTGCCAGTCCCTTCTAGCCTGCAAGGTTCTTTTGAGAAAGCCACTGACAGTCTTATGAGTGCTACCTTGTTGGTAACCAGCTGCTTTTCTTTTGCTGATTTTACTATTCTCTCTTTGTCAAGGTTGGCATTTAAATTATGAGGTGTCTTGGGGTAGGCCTCTTTGGATTCATCTTGTTTAGGAATTTTTGCACTTCCTGGGCTTGTATGTCTATTTCCTTCACCAATTTAGGGAAGTTCTTTGTCATCATTTTTTCAAATGGGTTTCCATTTTTTTCTTTCTCCTCCTTCCAGTACCCCTACGATGTGAATGTTGTTATGCTTGAGGTTGTCCCAGAGGCTGCTTATTTTGAGGATTTTACTATCCTTAATTTTTTTGGAATTTTTATTTTATTTTTTTTGCTATTCTGATTTGGTGTTTTTTTGCTTTCCTCTATTCCAAATTGCTGACTTGATTCTAGGCTTCATCTGCTCTACTGTTGATTCCCTGTAGATTGTTCTTTATTTTAATCAGTGTATTCTTCATTTCTGACTGGTTCTTTTTTTGTAATTTCCATGCCTATTTTAATGCTCTTGAAGTTCTAAGTTCACTGAGCATCCTTATAAAACCAGTGTTTTAAATTCTGCATATAGCACCTTGTTTACCTTCATTTTATCTAGTTCTTTTTCTGGAGTTTTGTTCTGTTTTATCATTTGGGCCATGTTTCTTTGTTTTCTCATTTTGGCTGTCTCCCTGTGTTTGTTTCTATGCATTAGGTAGAGCTGCTACCTCTCCCAGGCTTGGTAGTGTGGCCTAAAGTAGTAGTTGTCCTGTAGCATTCAGAGGCAGAGCTTCCTCATTTACTCAGTTTGGGTATTTGAGGTGCTCCCACTGTATTGGCTGTGTACACCCTCCTCTTGTTCAGGCTTCATTGCTGTTGACATGTTCAAAGTCAGTCACTCCCTATGTTCCATCAGGGGTCACACAACATAAACTACAAAGTGATCTGCAGATGGCTGCTACTTGTGCTGGCTTGGAAGTGCCCAGGAGAGGCTAAGCTGTGAACCAAGGCTGCTGCTAATGCTAGGCCTGGGGCAACTTAGCGAGAGGTATGGGGCTTGCTCATGCCAGATGCTGGTTGTTTGAGATAATTTAGGAAAATATGAAGCATGGGCCAAGACAAGCCGTTCATATGAAAAAGCCACTGGAAACAGCCTGGGAGGGTCCAAGAGTTGGGTGGCACAGGGCCTCAGGGAATCACCAGAGGGGGGCAAACAGTGTAAGCCAGGTTGATAGAGTCTCAGATATGGTGCCCATCTGCTGGCTCTGTGGTGGTAAGGTTCAGAAAAGATTCAGAAAAGGTTCAGAAAAGAAACAGTAGCCTCTGCCTATAGTTCTTTCTGGGAGAAAGGTATCCCCTGGCTCTTGCCCTGATGCCAGACACTTCAGTTCCTCCCTGTATGCCTCTGGTGCCTTTCAATCTACTGTCCCTGTGCTGGAGTTTAGAGGGAGTGAATCTGAGTAAGTCTGCAGGCCCTTTAAGAGGAACTGTCAGGGAATCCAGAGTTTCTTTCTTCTGTATCCTCAATCCCTTTTGGTTTTTACAGCCAGAAGTTATAGCAACTTCTCCATGGCTTTGGAACCCTGGTCTGGGGGTCCTGGTGTGGGTCTGGGATCCCTTACTCCTTAGATTTCCCTCCTGATTTTTATCCACCACCTATAGGTGTGGTAGTGTGGGACTAGCCCATTCCATGACTCCGCCTCTCCTGCCAGTCACGATGTAATTTCTTCTTTAATTCCATAGTTGTAGAACTTCCATTTATTTTGATTTCTAATGGTTCTGAATGATGGTTGTTCTGTAGTTTAGTTGTAATTTTTATGTGATTGTGCAAGGAGGTGAGCTGTGTTTACCTAGGCTTCCCTGCTGGAAATTTTATTGCTTAACAGTTAACTATTTTTTAAAAATATATAAATAATAAGGAAAAAACCTAATATGTGTACCTATGTTGTTTGCATTTCTGATGCTTTTCATTTCTTGTATAGACCCATATTTTATCTGCTATCATTTTCCTTCTGCCTGAAGGACTTAGTTTTATCATTATTTTGTAATATAGTACTGCTGGTGATGTTTTTTTTTATTTAGCTTCTATATGTCTGAAAACTTTCCTTTTGGTGCTTTCATTCTTGAGAGATATTTTTGCTGAGTATAATATTTATATTGTTAGTTTTTTCTTTCACTGTTTTAGAGATGTTACTACAGCATCTTGTCACTTGAATTGTTTCTACTGAGAAACCTGCTGTCCTTATTTTGTTCCTTTGTATACATACAAGCTGTTTTCTCTGAATGCTTTTAAGATTTTTCCTTTATTATTGGTTTTGAGTAATTTAACTGTGATATGTCCTGGTGTATTTTTCTTCATGTTTCTTGTGCATTAGATTTGTGAGCTTCTTGGATCTGTGAATTTAGAAGTTTCATCAAATTTGGAAAATTTTTAGTCACTATTTTTCAATTTTTTTCTTTATATCCCTTCCTTGTTTTTATATTTGGGCACTCCCATCACATGTTTATTAGGCTGCTGGAAGTCGTCTCACAGTCTTTATTTTTTTCTTTTGGGCTTCATTTGGGCTAGTTTCTTCTTTAGTGTTGACTCTGCCATTAATCCTGTTTAGTGTGTTGGTTTAAAAATTTTTTTATTGTTAATCCTCACCCAAGCACATGCTTTCATTAATTTTAGAGAGCAAGGAGCAGGGGGTGGATAGAGAGAGAGAGAAAGAGAAACATCAGTGTGAGAGAGGAGCATCTACTGGCTGCATCTCATACACAGGGATGGAACCTGTAGTATATGGCATGATGCTCCAACCAACTGAACAACCCAGCCAGGGCCCATCTAGTGTATTTTACATCTCAGATATTGTTTTTATCTCTAGAAGATTTGTCTTTTACAGTATTTTCTAGGCTTCTACTTTTTGAATGTGTGGAAAACAGTTAAAAATAGCTGTTTTAATTCCTTGTCTTTAATTTCAATATCTGTCAGAATTGGTTTGGTTTTGATGGATCTTCTCCTTATTGCTTGTGTTTTCCTGTCTGGTAATTTTTGAGTGGATGCCAGACATTCCGAATTTTACCTTTCTGTGTTCTGGGTGTTCTTTTATTTCTGTAAGTGTCCCTGAGCTTTGTTCTGGAGTGCAGTTAAGTTACATGGAAATAATTTGATTCTTTTGTGTCTTGCTCTTGATTTTGCTAAGGAGTTCTTGACCAGGGGTTAGTTGAGTGCTAATTTTGCCCCACTACTCAGGTAAGATCTTTCTGAGTACTATACTCAATTCCCCATGAGTTACAAGTTTTTCCATTTGTTTGGTGGGAATAGGCACTATTCCTATTCCTATGTGAGTATCTGTACTGTTTCTTCTGATCCTTTTGAATGGTTTTTAATGTCCAGCCTTGGGTAATTTCCTTACTTGTATGTGCTGGTTATTACTTGGCTGAAAGCACTGGGGTCCCTCTGCAAAGCTTTCTTCTTTTGTGTATCTCTTATTTCTTATACTGTCACCTGGAACTCTAGCTGCCTTGGTCTACCTTCAACCTCAGTTCCTTCTCAGCTGAAGGAATCTGCCACAAACTTTGTAAAGGGAGTAAGTCCAGGCAGTTGTATGACTCACTGCATTTGTTTCATCTTTCAGAGATCAGTGACCTTCATGGTTTTGTGTTTCACGCCTAGTTTCATGAAAACTTTTGTTTCGTAAATTTTGTATGGAGTTGTTTTAGTTTTCAAGTAGAAAGGTAAATTAAGTCTCTGTTGACTCCACCTTGGACAGCAGTAAAAGTCCAGTGGTATGGCCATGCTATTCACCCTTTGCTCATTACGAGTAATCAGCATCAAGACAAATTGGGAAAACAACCCCTCCCTCTTTTTGGTGGGAGTAATGGGGAGTAGGAGGAGAACAACCTTGGATATCAAGAATGCCATTAATATGTTTTATTGCAGTGTAATTCAAATATCACACTAGTCACCAATTTAAAGTGTGTAACTCAATGGCTTTTAGGATATATACAGAGTTGCCACCTCTGCCCTTTCCTCTTCTCTGTTCCTAGGCTACTACTAATGTGCTTTCTGTCTCTATAGGTTTACTGATTCTGCACATTTCATATAAATGGAATCAAACAGTATGTGTTTTGTGACTGCTTCCTCTACCTAGCATGTTTGCAAAATTCATGCATGTTGTAGTGTGTATTGGTACTTCATTTTTTATTGCAGAATATTGTATGGATATATTACATTTTATTTGTTATTCAGTTGATGAACATATGGGTTGATGGACTTCTGGGCTATTAGTAATAATTCTGCTATGAACATTTCTGTATAGGTTTTAGTGTAGACTATATTTTCATTTCTCTTAGTTTGACTAATTTGGTTGGACTAACAATTAACATTGTTAATATCATGATATTAACGATAGTTGGACTTTTCCTGGACAGACCTCATAATTCAAATAACTAAATATAAGAGCTAAAACAATAAAACTTAAAAGAAATTATAGGAGCAAATCATGACCTTGGCTTAGGCAGTGTTTTCTTAGATGACACCAAAAGTACCAGCAAAAACAAAATAAAATATAAGCTAAAATGGACCTTATCAAAATTAAAATTAAATACAAACCATTGTTAATATCATGATATTGTTAATATGATATTGGTAATACTATGATATTAACAATGGTTGGAGTGACATCAGTGTAACGTGACATCTAAGGAGAGTGGACTGGAATGTGCATGTATAACCAATGACTTGGCTGTACCAGTCAGTGGGGGTGGTAGATGCATTGAGCAAGCTTGTGGCCATTGCACTCAAAATGCCTGAGTGAATAGAGCAATGAAGCTGCATCAGATTTTGCGTTAAGCTTGAGCATTCTTTCATGGAAACTATTTGGATGATTCAGAAGGCCGTAGGTATGGGTAACTGGTGATTGGCTGCTTCATCACAACAGAGTGCTTGCACATGCATTACCTCTTGTGCAGAGTGTTTTGCGAAACATCGAATCACCCAGGTAACTCAGCCCCGATACAGTTCAGATTTGGCACCCTGTGAAAACTAAACTTTAGTTTTTTCCAAAAACTAAAATCATGTTTGAAAGGGTAGTGGTTTCAGACTGTCTGTGAGATTCAGGAAAATACAGTGGGGCAGTATATGGCAATTGGGAGAACTGTGTGTTCCCAAGGTGCCTACTTTGAAGGGGACTGAGGCGTCATTGTCCTGTGTGCAATGTTTCTTGTATCTTCTTCAAGAAATGTCTCTGTTTTTCAAATTACATGGCTGGGTCTCTGGACAGACCTCGTATTTTGAGTTAGTTAATTTTTGTATGTGATAGGAAGTAGAGGTGCGGCATAATTCATTTGCTTGTGGATATCCAGTTGTTCCAGCACCATTTGTTGAAAAAACTGTTCTTTTGCTATTCAGTTTTTTTGGTACACTTATTGAAAACCACTTGAGGCCCTGGCTGGTGTAGCTCAGTAGATTGAGCACAGGTCTGCGAACCAAAGCATTGCCGGTTTGATTCCCAGTCACGGCACGTGCCTGAGTTGCAGGCTGTGTCCCTAGTATGGGGTGTGCTAGAGGCAACCAGACATTGATGTTTCACTCCCACTCTTTCTCCCTCCCTTCCCCATCTCTCTAAAATAAATAAATAAAATCTTAAAAAAGAAAGAATGAAAACTACTTGACCTTAAGTGTTAGGGTTTCTGAACCTATTTTTTTCTTTTTTAAATTTCTGGACTCTTAATTCTGTTCCTTTGGTATTTATTTATCCTATGTCTGCACAACACTGTCTTGATTACTGTAGCTTTGTAGGAAGTTTTGAAATTGGAAAGTGTGAATCCTTCAACTTTGATTTCCAAAAGAATCTTTTTTTTCCTTGTATTTTTAGCAATGACTGACTCTAGGAGGTACTTTCAAGAAGCTTCTTCTTGCAATTGCCAAAAGCTCTGTGACTTGGGATTTTCCGGTTTTTATTAAAAACTTTACTAGTTTTGCACCCTGGCTGGTGTGGCTCAGTGACTTGAGCACTGGTCTATGAACCAAAGGTTCTCCAGTTTGATTCCCAGTCAGGGCACATGCCTGGGTCTCAGGTCTACAGTAGAGGGTGCATGGGTGACATCTACATATCAATGTTTCTTTCCCTCTCTTTCTCCCTTCCCCTCTCTCTAAAAATAAAAAATAAAACTTAAAAAAAACTACTATTTTGCACTCATCTATTCATACATATGTTAGTATCACATACTCAGTAACTTTCCACTCCTCCCAAATACCTGTTTGTTAGGAAGCATCTAGAAATATTTTGAAATCTCTTTCACCTGCAAATATATGAAAGAATAATTTGATAATGTCACCGATTCTTTCAGAATGTTAGTGGCCCTATAAATTAAGTGCTGTATAGCATAGAAGAGAAAAAAATTTAAAGATCTAAGGAAATGGAACCATTTGGAAATTAAGATATCTAGGTGCAAAGTAACTCTACCTAGATGAGTTTTTGACTTTTTAATATTTTTTCTTTTTTTCTCCTCTTTATTCCTCTCTACCTTGCACTGCCCCTTCCACCAGCATGCCCTACCTTTGTTCATCTTCATGAGTCATACATGTAAGTTCTCTGGCTTCTCTATTTCCTGTACTATTCTTAACTTTTCCAGGTCTATTTTATACCTACCATTTATGCTTCTTATTCTCTGTACCTTTTCCTCCATTCTCCCCTCTCTTCCTCCCTGCTGATAACCCTCCATGTGATCTCCATTTCTGTGATTCCATTCCTGTTCATTCCTGTTCTAGTTGTTTGCTTAGTTTGTTTTTCCTTTTTTTTGTTCAGTTGTTAATTGTGAGTTTGTTGTCATTTTACTGTTTATATTTTTGATCATCATCTTTTTTTTTTTTGGTAAGTCCCTTTAACATTTCATAGAATAAGAGCTTGGTGATGATGAACTCCTTTGACTTGACCTTGTCTGGGAAGCACTTTATCTGCCCTTCCATTCTAAATGATAGCTTTGCTGAATTGAGTAATCTTGGACATAGGTCCTTGCCTTTCATATCTTTGAATATTTCTTTCCAGTCCCTTTTTGTCTACAAGGTTTCTTTTGAGAAATTTCTTTTGAGAAATCAGCTGATGGTCTTATAGGCTCTCCTTTGTAGGTAACTGTCTCCTTTTCTCTTGCTGCTTTTACGATTCTTTCCTTATCTTTAATCTTAGATAATGTAATTATGATGTGCCTTGGTGTGTGCTTCCTTGGGTCCAACTTCTTTGGGACTTCCTGAGCTTCCTGGACTTCCTGCAAGTCTATTTCCTTTGCTAGATTGGGGAAGGTCTCTTCATTATTTTTTCAAATAAGGCGCAAGTTCTCCTCACTGTGGCTGCCTGTCTCCACTCCTAAGACCCGTGTGGAAGAATGTTTCTTCTTTAACTCCTTGGTTGTCAGACTTCTATACAGTTTAATTGATGGTATTTCTGGTTGTTTTTTGTTTTTAAATTTGTTGTTGTCCTTCTTATAGTTGTGTGGGAAAACAAAGTGTATCTACCTATGACTCCATCTTGACTGGAGGTCCTAGTTTTGTATTTCTTATAAAAATTTCTAGCCAAGAGTTGGAAGCAACCTAGATGCCCATCGGTAAATGACTGGATCAAAAAACTATGGTACATTTACACAATGGAATTCTATGCTGCAGAAAGGAAGAAGGAACTACTACCCATTGCAACATCATAGATGGAACTGGAAAGCATTTTGCTGAGCGAAATAAGCCAGGCGGTGAAAGACAAATACCATATGATCTCACTGTTAACAGGAATCTAAACAAAACAAACAAGCAAGCAAAATATGACCAATGACACTCAAATACGGAACAGGCTGACAGGGTCCAGAGGGGAGAGGGGAGAGAATCATAGGGGAAAAGGAGATGGACTCACATGAACAAGTATAAAGGACACGTGGACAATAACTAAGGGTGGGGGGCGGAAATGGGAGGGAGGTGGGGAGCATGGGGCGGGGGGGCGGGCAGGGTTGGGAATATAAGACAGAAAGCTGTACTTGAACAAGAATTAAATTAAAAAAATTATTTAAAAAATTTCACTGTAAAAATTATATTCCAGAGTATGTACAAATTACACACCTGGATAACAAGCCTATCATTATCAGAATAGTATAGAGAGATAAGATTAAAGACTTTGGCCCTGAACCACTAAGAAATTTGCCAATTGTGGGTGATTGCTTGGGGGAGGAGTGTATAAGGGGACTAATGGTAATGGGGAAAAATACAATAAAGATTAAATTACAAAGAAAAGAATAATTTGCCTTGGACTTCATTAACAATTTTTGGTAAACCAAAATCTGTATCATGCTTGAAATATTTCACCTTAAGGAAAAGTGTGCTTTTCTAACCCAACATCCAGTTTGATGATAAATGAAAAAGTTCCTATTCTCTATTACCTTGACTCCACAGCAAATAATAACTCACCAAGGAGCTCTCTCCGTTTTACTCACAGGCTTTGAAATTCAGCTGGCCTGAGATAAGAGCAAGATGTTTAGTATCTTTGAAGGAGTTCATTTATACAATACAGATAAATCCCAAATCTAGTCCAGAGTGCTGCTTTAAGAAATCATGGTGACTTTAAGGCACTTTAGAAATATGGTAGTGCTATGCAATCACCAAAGAGTCAAGTCTTGTCACTTTTAGTTTAACCTTTATTATTCTCATATTCCCAGAATAATAGTTTTCATTGAACTTGTTTATAAATATTAGCAAACAAGGAACTACCCAGAACAGAGATTTAATCCTAGCAACCTCTTGAGACTAGTCAATTACAGGGAAGGAAAGAAGGTTTTGTTAAAGTGCTTTTCCTCTGCTTGTGAAGAAACCTTTGTTGAGAAATGAACTTGGAGAAGATTATGTCATCTCTGTGCAACATATTTATACTTAAGATATACCTCGTATATTGTCTTACATTTCAAATGAGGTTCTTTGAAGAAAGCAGCAAGAAAACAACTCTTTCCTTAAGAGCGTAAGAAATATACTCTGCAGCTACCTGATAACTCTGTAAGAATTTCTGTCCTTCCTTTCATCAACAAACTATGGGAAAACTTCCTCCCTGTGATGTTTAGTAGTGATGTCAATCAACCCTGAATGATAATGGAAATTAAAACTCTTATTTAAGTCATTTGTATAATTCATTTTCACATTTTGGTAATTATTTTCATGTTTGCTCGCTTGAATGTTAGGGTTGGGAGGGGTCTGGAAAATTATCTGATTCAAACTTTGGTAAAAAGAATGGGCCTAAGATTTGTTCTGAAGAGGCCGTAGACCCCTTCCAAGATCAGAGTTCGTCAGTCACAGAAATGGGACTAAAACCTACCTCTTAGTAACTAGGAGGTAGGATCTAGTAACTAGGTCAATTTAAAATCAATTTAAAAATCAATTGTTTTTTATCTAGGAACTAGTTGTCACCCAACTAGTCACCCAACATTTCTTCTTTGAATCTTTTAATATATTTTCTATTTGTAAGAGAATGTGGTAATGATAAAATGCCACAAGAACAAATGTATGTGAACTCCATACCTGTAGTAGTTTGTTTGATTTGCCATAACAAAATGCCACAGACAGGGTGCTCAATCAACAGCAATTAATTCTGCCACAGTTCCAGTGGCTAGAAGTCCAAGATGAAAGTGTTGGTGGGTTTAGTTTCTCCTGAGGCCTCTCTCCTCAGCTTGTAGACAGCTGCTGTCTTGCCATGCCCTCACAGTGCCTTTCCTCTGCGTATGTGCATCCCTAGAGTTTCTGTGTGTGTGCAGCCCTCATTTTAGAAGGATACCTGTTAACTTAACAACCTCATTTTAACCTAATTACCTCTTTAAAGGTCCTGTCTCCAGATACTGTTATGTTCTGAGGTATGTAGAGGTTAGGTCTTTGACATAAATTTGGGGGAGGTTAAACACAATTCAGTTCATACCAACACCATAAAAACAATGAAGGCACAGAAAATAAACTTTATGTTCTAAAGTACTAATGCTATATAAACTAATAAATTAAGAATTTTATTTTTAAAAAACTAAGAAATACATAAGGTCTTCTATTCAGATATATAGTACATTTATTCAATACAAAAATGCTACGGACTCTATTCTAGATGATGGAGATACAGAATTGGCAAAAAAGACAGTCTTTGCTTTCATGGTGTTTAAGACCGTAAATAAATAATACATCAGGTGGTGATAAATGTGTCTTTCAGTTGGCCTTTGCTGCATAACAGACCACCCCCAAAACCGAATGACTTAAAACAACCATCATGTTATTTGCTCGTGATTCTGTGAGTCAGCAGTTTGGATGAGGACCAGGCTCTGCATGGTGATCTTTTACTAGAGTCTCCCAGACCCCTTGGCAGCTGCAGTTACCTATCAGTTCACTGGGAGCTGCATGTGTAAGGGCTGGCAAACTTTTATTTATTTTAGGAAGAGGAGAAAGGAGGGAGGAAAATAGGGAGAGAAATATCAATGCAAGAGGAAAACATCGATTGGCTGCCTGTCATACATGCTCCTACTGTAGACTGAACCTGCAACTTAGGCATGTGTCTTGACCGGGAATCTAACTGGTGACCTTTCAGTTTGTGGGATAATGCCCAACCAACTGAGCCATACTGGTCAGTCAAGGCAGACTGGAAAACTTTATAAATTTCCCTGTTTTGTCTTACCTCAGTTTTCTTTCTCTTCCTATCATTCTTCATTAAGGAACATTAAAAAGGTTTTGGATATTTTGTCAAATTCCATTTTGATGGGTTGAGATGGAGCTATAATGCTGATCTTTTTTTAATGTCTTCATTTTACAAAAAAGGTCTAATTACTGTTAACTGCAGTGTGTTACCATATGTCCTGCTTTACTTTTACTTTACTTTAGAAGTTATGATTTTTCATCCATTTGTTTGGATAGGATGATAATAACAAAGTGAGAAATAAGTCATAAATTGCTTTTGTTTTAGATGCTGAAATGCCTCAATTCATGTATGGCAACACCAGACCTGCTTTTCTTAGCTCCACAGGAAATGAGACTGGGGCTGGGGCCAGAGGCAGCCATGCACGCCCAGCTTTCAGTTTGCAGACTTCTCATTGGTCGTTTAGGAGAGTAAGTGAAATTTCTTTCTTTCCCAGAAGTGTTGATTATGAAGGGGAAATGAGATCTATGGATAGGTAAACTAACCAGATTGTACCTGTCATTTATGTGTCATTACATGAAGTTTGAAGGTGAATTTCAGTTCTTAGGAAGAATAAAACAAGTTAAGGCTCTCACATGACAGATAAATCACTTTCTTTATGTGTAGGGGAAAGAACAGACTCTTGAAATAATGAGCCATTTAAAAATTCATGGGCTTCTCTCATTAACAAAATAATTGGGTGATTTTCAACTTCAGTGGGTTGGCACCTGGGGGTCTGCTATATGCCATGTATACTGCAGAAGCCATTTGTTTTGAGTCGAGGCTATTCCACAACGATTTTGGTAGGTTTAGAAGAGAATCAAGATGTGCTTAGCTCAGTGAGGATGAATTAGTTTTTGTTATGTGATTATATAAATTGATGGAAATGGAGGGTTGAAGATAAAAGAAAAAATGCTGACGTTGCAGGCTGGATAGATTTGTGGCAGTTTTGGAACCAACACGCTTTATTTGAATTAGTAAAGAGAAGGGACACATTGTCCAGGTGTAAAAAAAAATAGCTCTCTTGTACTGACTCTGTGAGATAGCTTTTCATTTTTATTCTTATATTTTATTATATTATAAGAACATTTGGTACATTTCTATTGTGTAAATGTACCAAAATATATTTATTAATATATTTTATTCTTATTTTACATGTGCATAGAGAGGTTAAGTAATTTGCCTGTAGTCATGTAGCAAGTAAGCAGTGGAGAAAACAGATTTTAAGGCCTTTCAGTTTTGACTTCTCAGTTTAGTACTTAACCATTTGCCCAGACCATCTCCCAGGGTATGGACAGGTTAAGTTGATAGGCAAGATATGACTAGGCCTGGAGAAGGTAGGAGGATTTGGGGCTCTGGGTGACAATGGGAAGAGGGAAGTAGTGGGATTGAGAGGCAAAGGAAGACAAGTCAGTTGCCAGCCCTTAAGCTTTTCTTTCCCCCTATTTTTCTGTACCTTGTTTGGTGCTTCTAAAACTTTAATGTGCAGTTGAATCAGCTCTGGGGAACTTGTTAGAATGCAGATTCTGATTTAACAGATCTGAGGTGTGGCTTGAGATTCTATATCTCTAATCAGCTCCCAACTGCTGCTAACTACAGCAGTTTCACACATTGAATACTAAGAATGTAAGTGGGCAAAGAGGTTTAGGACAGGAAGTGATGGTTAGCAGCCAATTTAGACATTTCATTGGAACACAGCTGTTAGAATGGCTTATTTGGGTGAAGATTATGTCTTTGTGGTATAAAATATGTATCTGTACCTTCAAAGATGATGATTTTCTGAATGAACTATAACCCTTCTTTGGTATCCTCTGAGAATTGAGGAATGTTTATACAGGGATGACTGTTAGATCATGCATCCTGGCCCCTTAGGTTATGGTGAGTATTGAGGGACTCTGGCCTGGGTAGGAGTGAGGTTATAGCACCATTAGTGCTTTTTTCTGTCTGTCTGGACGGAAGGCAGGGCAGTGGAGTGCTACCCTCTTTGGTGATTTAGTGACACAACAAAAGTCAGAAAAAGAAACTGATTATGATTCTCCTATTCCATTTCAGTTTGTAGTGCATTTCTGGGCACAAATGTGTATCAGAGAGTGAATGAGTAAAGGTTTCTGGGTGAGGCAGTCACAGTGAGTCTGGGGCCTGAGCCATGTCAGTGAGTTTATAGTGAAAATAGATGACATCATTGTGGTACTGCAGACCAAACAGTGGCAGGTTTTTCACACCGTTCAGAGTGAGAGAAGGAAAACTGGGCAGGTATAAATATAATCAAGTGGATAACTTGGGAAAGACTTTGAGCCATGCCCTTTTAGTTCTTGATTATACCTGTCTCTAGGAAAACAGGCAAGAGAAAGTGTCATTGTTGGAATAGAAAAGCCAAAAGCCTGATTGTGAGAGTAAGGAAGTTCTAAAAGGGAGACCAGTGGATGTATGTAGGAAGAGCTTGAAAATTTAAAGTACTGTTGAGAAAGAAGCAAGGAAAAAATCTGCAGAGATATAAATGTCACAGTTAGACTTTAACTGTGTGTCTTTTTGTGGGGATAGGGGATAAGGTCTGTGGTTTTTATGTTGAAGTCCTGGAGTCCTACAGTGATAGTTCTGGCAAGAATTCAGAGAGCCTCTATGTTCACCCTCCCTTGTTTTGCCTAGAAGAACCTTCAAGGATCCAGACAGGTAGAGGGTCTCAATGGTTTAAGATATTTACCAGCTGTATAGTAGACTGGTAAATATCTTAAATACTAATTTTTGAGACTGTGAGATGCACCTTCCCCATTCCCACCCTCCAAACTTGGGAGGAATAATGGTTGTTAATGCTGCTTTTTGAGTTCTGTTTACATTTAAATTTGTAAAATATTATATTATTTATGCTATTAAATATTTTACTGCATTTTTTCCTTCAAAAAATTTTCCCATTTTTCTCCTCTAAAACCTAGGTGTGTCTTATGGTCTGAAAAATAACGGTAGTAGATATTTAGGTCAAATGGACTTTCAGATTTTGCCTAAACTGACTTGTTGACCTTCTTGCTTTCTCTCATCTTACTCATTTAAAAAAAGGTACACTTTTATTGAGTGCTTACTGTGTTCAGTCACTGTAATAAATATACTTCTTTTCATCATTTTCCTTTGATTTTTAGATTATATTTTCTGAAAATTCACATATTTAAGCTAATCTTTTGTAACTGTTTTCTTAATATGGAATAATAACTAAATTTGTCTCAAGTTTTAATTTGGAAGGCAAGTGGAATTATTGCTACATTTCTGGTTTTGGCAGACTTGTTATCATATTTTATAGTTTATTGCATCAGGCTGGTCTTTAGAGAATGACATTTTTAATACTCGAGTTTTCTTTGCATCACACTAATAAAAACCACATTTAAAATTTGTCCTTTAAAAACTCTATGCTCTAACTGTTGCCTTTAACACTACGCCATAGGCACTTTACTAGCATGAATTCAGATCTGTTATCTAAATAATGCAGAAATCATATTACCATTTTATAAACAGGCCTTTGAAATTTAATTTCTATTGTAGAATGTGTCAATAGGCTCAGAGGTTAATTAAAGAATAAAACCTAGAAATTGTGAACTCTTCATGGGAGACATTTGATATAAAGGTAATCCCCCAAAGCAGCCTGGAGAATCCAGCATCCACTCATAATGACTTTGGAGATGTGCCTTGTTGTCCTCTAGACTAGTGTAAAAAGCCATTTCCAGAGAGGATGTTGCCTAGACTTTGTGAACTAGGGGGTAGCTGATCGGACCCAGAAGAAAAGGCCCAGGAGGTAGTCTGCATGTGGGATATTTTGAGTAGTGTGTTAAGATTGGGGGTGGTGTGTTGCTTTTTGTGTGTGTGTTTGTGTGTGTTTTGTGGAAGTTCATATTGAATATAAGAGTTTTCATAGAGCTTGGGTAAACCTTTTCCCAGCCAATGCCTAGCAGGCAGAGCCCCTTTCTCATCTGCTTCTTTTCCCTCAAAAATCAGTAAGTCATCAAGACAATAGATCCGCCTCCATTGATAGCAACTTCTCTATGTTTCATTCTCTAATTCCTGCTGCACTGGGTAACTCAAGATCCTCATTGAGACCTTCTTATGGCCTGGAAGCTCCTGACCACAGTTTACAGCAAGAGGGAGAGAGAGAAGTCATAGGGAGATGTACTTACCTGTTATGCACCTTGGATCACTTTGAGGAGCTTTTAAACTTCACCTACACTGGTGAGTCCTGGCCTTGCTTGCACAGCTCAGTCAGCTGGGGAGCTTTTAAAAAGTTGGTAACTGTACTGAGACCCCAGGGACTCAGATTTGATTGTCCCAGGGGTGCCACCTAGGCCATGAGTTTTGAAAAGCTCCCCTGGTTATTCTGATGTTTTTGAGCTTTTGAACTGCTGAGAGCTAGGTCAGCACCCCTTTGTCTGCTGTTGTTGGTCAGTTTCTGCCCGTGACTCTGCTGGGTGTTGAATTTGGAAATCCTTTGCATCTTTTTCTAAATCCTTTTACCTTGATTTTTAATAACTCAAGTTTTGGAACAGAGTCAGTTGATTGTGGAAATTTGCTCCTTACCTAGTTCTACATTCAAGCAAAAGTAAATCAGTCTGCTTTTTTTCCTGTCTTTTTATTGTCATCCCCTGAATGAAAAGGTTATGAATTAATAATAATTTTCTGACTGTTTTAAAGACTTCAACTGGGTATTGTGTTAGAGGTTCTTCCTTTGGGGAGTTGTTAATATTCATGGTTTGTGAAAGATTTCTCATAGGTACGACTTTATGTGTAACTTGGTTAGAGGATATTTCCTAGGGGCTGCCTAGACTGTTTTTAGAGGAAGAATCTATTGAGAGTAAGGACTAAAAGGGTTTCAGTATCATCTGTTCCTTACTCATGATCTCCTGTCCTGCAGAATCACACGTTGTTGAGTTGGTCTTATGTATATCAGACACTGTATATAGCAGGAGTATTCAGCATCTTTTCTGAGGATGTTTCCCCTAATGTTTTTTTTCATATAACACTGTATAAACATTTTGTATCAACAGTACACTAGTGATATTTTCTTGTAAATATAGTAAGTGTAGGAGAGCATTGCTGAAGACATTTAGTTGTATATAGTAAAAGCAAGAAATACAGGCTTTGAATAAGCACAGAGGAGGATAAAGCAGATTTAATATGTTTTTGCACAACCTCTGAAAACTCTTAGAATCACTGTTTTTGTTCTGTGAGGTTAGACTTAAGAAAACCTCTACCCTTGTGTAGCTTATATGCTTTCTATAGTTGAGACCCAAAGCCAGAAACCTGGTGAATAGAGGTTGTAGGATTCATATTAAGAAACTTTAAAATGATCCTTTTGTGGTTTAAATCATTTACTACTTATTTTTAAGTTCTTTGTTGCCAGCCTGTATTGTTCTTTCAACAAAACTGAAACCATAAATTAGTCTGATGGGGTTAAGTGAGCCTTTGATCATGGAATTGGAGAAGGAGCTTATAGGTTCATTAGTCTGTGCTTCCTCCTGCCCACATTCTAAAAGCCCTCCCACAGAACAGCATCTCAGGCTAGTTCTTTGTCATATCCCTTGCAAATTCTCATATCCCTTGCAAAATCATATGGATGGGAGCTCATAGTCATCGTTATTCACAGTACTCATAGTTATAAATGTCAGCTGACATTCTCTTCCCTGCAACTGCTGCCCTCCTGAGTGGTGACTAGCCAGGTAAGGAAGACCTCATTCATGTTTCCCTGAGGCTTCTTAGCTTTAGACTGCTGTGCATCTTCAGTCCTTAAGTGTTCTTAGGTTTGACATGCTCTCTGTGTTTGCCGTGATACCTGTGGATGTGTTCCAAATTGATAATAGTCTGTTTAAAAATGGTGGTACATAGGAATGGACCTGGTGTTTGTGCTATCCAACCACTGTGCAGTTAGAGTACTTACTGGCTTTCCAAGCTTTGGATACTGGGAGGATAACTGGCAGAACTCTGAGGACATGAGTGACAGAGCCTGAAGGGATCAGGAGGGATTTCCTTTACTGCTATAGTAGTAGGACCAGTTATTTTGAGCTGATCATTCTTTGGGCCTCAGATTCCTTTTCTAGAAGAGGAAAGGGTGAGCCGATATGGCCCCATTTATCTCTAAAATTTTGAGTTCTTCCCTGACCAGTGTGGCTCAGTTGGTTGGGTATCTTCCCCCAAAGTGAAAGGTTGCTATTTCAGTTCCTGGTCTCGGCACATTCTGGATTGTGGGGTCCGGGTGCATACAGGAGGCAGCTGATTGATGTTTCTCTCTCACATCAATGTTTCTCACCCCTCTTCCTCCCCTCTTTCCTGTCTGTCTAAAAATAAATATATCAAATCTTTAAAAAATAAATAAAATTTAAAATACTTCCAGAAGGCAGCCCTTTTGAAACCTCTACTGTAGGGATTCATTAAAAGGTGATCAGAACTTATAGGGTACCAGGTTCCACTTACAGGATGTCCCAGTGTTTTGGGTTTAAATTGGTTTCTTGGTTTGGTATTTTTGCCATATTTTCTGCATTCTTCAGATGATTCTCTCTTTGGAGTGAATGAAACCAAAGTCAGCTTTGGGTGTAGAATCAGGGGTTTCCAACCTTTTGGCATTTCTGCCACACTGAAAGAAGAAGAGTTGGACTTCCGGCCAAGATGGAGGTGTAGGTAGACACACTTTGCCTCCTTGTGCAACCAAAATAAGGACACCAACAATTTAGAGACAAAAGAGCAGCCAGAACTGACAGAAAATTGAACTGTATGGAAATTCGACAGCCAAGGAGTTAAAATAGACACATTCATCCAGACCAGTAGGAGTCAGGTGGCTGGGTGGAGGGGTCGCATCAAAAGAAAGTGGTGGCTTGCGGACCCTGGGTGTGCAAGATGGTAGTGGGCGGACCCTGGGTGTGCAGGCGGCAGCTGTCAGACTCCGGGCTCAGGATGGCAGCGGGCAGACCCAGCGAGGAGGGCAAGGCAGCTGGCTGATCAAGCAGTCACACATTCGTGTGCAGATAAACGAGGCAAAACTGGGGAGTGAGACTGACTGGGCAACCCAGGGCTCCAGAGCAGGGAAATAAAGCCTCAAAACACTGATTGAAAATACCTTGTGGGGGTTGAGGCAGCGAGAGAGACTCCCAGCCTCA
This sequence comes from Sturnira hondurensis, assembly GCF_014824575.4. NCBI lineage: Eukaryota > Metazoa > Chordata > Mammalia > Chiroptera > Phyllostomidae > Sturnira > Sturnira hondurensis. The sequence goes on from NW_028082295.1 coordinate 1,408,149, forward strand.
CACGAGAGTTTGTTGGAGAGACCCGCAGGGTCCTGCTTGTATACAAGCCCACCCACATGAAAATTAGCACCAGAAGGGCCCAGTATGCTTGGGGGAAGGGGCAGAAGGGACTGAGGTTGAACAGAGAGCAGATAGAGAGTGCAGCAAGTGCCACTGTTCCCTCTCAGACCCCTCCCCCACATACAGCACTACAACCCAGCAACTGCATTGACCTGCCCTGGTGAACACCTAAGGCTCCTCCCCTCACTACATAACAGGCACGATAAGACAGAAAAAAATGTTCTAAACAGAACAGATCAAACTCCAGAAATAATACAACTAAGCATTGAAGAAATAGCCACCTATCAGATGCACAGTTCAGAGCACTAGTGATCAGGATGCTCACAGAATTGGTTGAATTTGGTCAGAAATTAGATGGACAAATGAAGGATATGCTAAGTGAAAAAAAGAAAAATGAACAGTGAACTAATAGTTATGGGAAGAAAACTGGGACTCAGATCAATGGAGTGGATCAGAAGGAAGAAAAAAACAACCAAGCAGAAAAGAATGAAGAAACAAGAATTCAAAAAAATGAGAAGAGGCTTAGGCACCTCCAGTACATCTTTAAACGTTCCCACATTCAAATTATAGGGGTACCAGAAGGGGAAGAGGAAGAGCAACAAGTGGAGAAGTTATTTGAACAAATAATAAAGGAGAACTTCCCCATTCTGGTAAAGGAAATAGACTTCCAGGAAGTCCAGGAAGCTCAGAGAGTCCCAAAGAAGTTGGACCCAAGGAGGAACACATCAAGGCACATCATAATTACATCACCCAAGATTAAAATGAAGGAGAGAATCCTAGAAGTAGCAACAGATAACTAGACAGTCACCTACAAAGGAGTTCCCATCAGACTGTCAGCTGATTTCTCAAAAGAGACCTTACAGGCAAGAAGGGGCTGGAAAGAAGTATTTCAAGTCATGAAATCCAAAGACCTACATCCAAGATTGCTCTACCCAGCAAAGCTTTCATTTAGAATGGAAGGGCAGAGAAAGTGCTTCTCAGATAAGGTCAAGTTCAAGGAGTTCATCCTCACCAAGCCCTTATTATGTGAAATGTTAAAGGGACTTATCTAAGAAAAAGAAGATGAAAAGCATGTGTAGTAAAATGGCAGCAAAGTCACAGTTATTAACAGCCACACCTAAAACAAAAATAGAAGCAAACTAAGCAAGCAAGTAGAACAGGAACAGAACCACAAAAATGGAGATCACATGGAGGGTTATCAACAGGGGAGTGGGAGGAGGAGATGGGGGAAAAGTTACAGAGAATAAGTAGCATAGATGGTAGGTAGAAAATAGAGAGGGGGAGGGCAAGAATAGGGAAATGTAGAAGCTAAAGAACTTATGACACATGGACATGAACTAAAGGGGGGGAATGTGGGTGGGAGAGGGTGTGCAGGGTGGAGGGGAACGAAGGGGAAATGGGACAATTGTAAGAGCATAATCAATAAAATATTTTTTAAAAAATGAAGAGTTGTCTTGGGTCACACATTAAATTCATTTTGACATGTAATCAGAAAAAGATCTCGTAATATTTTAAGTAAATTTACAGTTTTGGGCCACATTTATAGCCATCCTGGGCTGAGTGTGGCCCTCAGGCTGCAGGTTGGACACCCTTGCCTCTAGATAGGATTTAAGGACTGATTCTGTCCTAGCTGTGAGAGATTTATTTACCCTGAGAGACAAAACAAACTGATCCCAGTATGCTATCCAGACCTCCTGAAATTGCTGTTTTTTTTAAAGTTGTTCAAGTGACTGACTGCACAGCCATCTTTGGGATAGACTAGTTTCAGAAGCATTTGCTTCTTGTAAATAGTGAAGTATTTTGCATATGAAATGATACATGTCTGGGATTTACTTCAAAATAGTCTAGTGCTAGGAGGGAGGTGAGTAGTAAAGATGGAACAAAATAGGTCATGTGTTGATAATTGTTAAAGCTGGTGATGAATGCACAGACACATCTATTTCTGTGGTGTGTTTTACGTTTTCCAAACTAAAAAAGTAAGCTAAAAATGTTTTACTTTTTGAAACCACTTCCTTTTGCCTATTTTGTTTAGTCTGTAGTCACAAAAGGTAAATGGTAAGATATGCACCATGCTCATCTCATCTGATACTTGGATAACCAAAAGGCCAAGCCTGCACTTCTGTGCAAGCACACTGGATTTGCTGGGTGTGTTAACAATGTAATGTTGATGACAAAACTGTTCAGCATCATTTTGGCTGCTAGTCTGCAAGATGACACAAAGAGAGACATTTTCTCATACAGCGTGCCTGTACCAAAATCAGCCTCTCAACACTGTTGCGTGTGAAAGGAAAATCTGATGGGTGGCATTTGCAGTTGGTGATTTGGGGAGCAGCCAGGGCACCTGTGGCCATGTAGTGTTCAAATATGTTGTTCAACATTCTGTGGCACTTCCTAGTTCATAGTGTAGATTTCATCTCTTTCAGTCTTATAGCCTATTTTTTTTTGTGGCCATCTCATGTTCCTGTTGGTAGAAGCCTTGATAAAATCTGAGTGTCTTGATGAGTCCATTGAAGGTCCACTGACCCATGTATGAAATCCTTGGCTCGTCATGTTTGGCTTTATAACTTCCTCAGGTGTCCATGTAGATGCTAAGAATTAACTTGAACACTGAGTTGGGAAACTCATTTAACCATTTCATCTCTTACACTTTAACTACTAAGATAAACCAATCAGATTGGTTTATATGCTAGAGTGTTGCAAGTTGGAGAGTTTTGAAACTACTTTATTATCTTTGAGTGAGGATTTAGAATTATAAAGGAGTCTTTGGGCATGTATATTTCTGGTAACTTGAGAATTTTAGAGGAATTATCAGGAAAACTGCTTTTGAATCTGTGTGGGGTTTAAAACCTGTTGTAACTATCACATTCTGTCACAAGTTATGTAGTTTGTATGTATGCTGTGCCACAGAGAAATACCAGTAATAGCCATTCCTCTGTAGTATTTTAGTTTTGATTTCATTGTTGCAATCCATTAGCTTTAGTTAAATATCTGCTAATCATCTTGGCATTAATTGTGGGCCTTCCATGGTTGGTAGCAGAAAGTCTTTTGTTCAGTTTTCCACTCTATAGTTAGCCTGGGTGACACTTCCATATGCTGTCATCAAGACTTCAGGTTTTACTTAGAACGTAAATAACTTTATTTTGGAGTTAAAGGGCTTTAATGGATAGGATTATAGAACAGATTCCTTAAACTGCATAGGAAAGAGCATAATATTCTTAGTATTTGTTTGGCATGATTGCTTTATATGAGTGAAGAGGAATTTAGTTCTGGCCTCTCATAATTTTCTTGTGTATGTTTGAATAGCCTACAGATGATAAATGGCTAGAACCTGTAGCATTTATTCCTGTAACTACCATTTTAAAAACAGAAAAGAATTTATTTCCATGAAACCGACTGGAGTGTATTTTAAAGTTCCTGTGAGAGTTCATACAAAATATTATTTCAACAAATAGCATTATCTCAAATACTTGAAGTATAAAGAACTTATAGTCAGTGAAGTTATCTTTAGATTGTAACTGCAAGACTCCATAAAGATAAGGCCAATTTTATCTGAAATAAAAACTATTTTTGTTGGATATAACTTATGTAAATGGTCTGTGTTTGGACTGTAATTTTTTTCTGCAAGTACAGTTGAATATAAAATGAAAGAGAAATAGGAGAGAAACACTTATTTGTTGACTTGGCTGTTAGCTTTACATTAAAAATTGTAAAACAGAAAGGCAGTAATGAGATCATGTGAGGTACACGTTAAGGACTCCATGTAGGAAATGTGCAGAGCAAAGACCTAGGAGATGGTCAGATTCAACTTGCTCTCGTGAAATAACTCAGGAAATGGAAGAGTTTGTGGACCTAAGTGTATAGCCCAAATTGTCTCCTGATACCCTAGTCTGGAACATCATTGGGGTTTTGATCCAGACTGCGTGGCATATTTCTCTGCAGTATGCTACCAAAGTCTCCATCCATGGTTCCTCTCCCTTTGTGTGCTTGTTGGACGGTTTGCTGGGCCCCACCTCACAGGTTCTGATTTAGTAGGCCTGGTACTGAGAATCTGTCTTTCTAATAAATAACTGGATGCTGTGGAAGCTGCTGGAGACCATACTTTGAGTTAATATCTTTGTATTATAATTGCCCGGGGAGATTTTCTTCCAAAATGTTATTATGAAAACTTTTAAACCTACAGAAAAGTTACAAGTATAAAATGAATATCCACATACATCTACCTCCTAGGTTTTATAATTATTTTATTATAATTGATTTCTCACATGTCTCTCAATTGATTTCTCAATTATATACATGTCCATTTATCAGTCCATCCTATTTTTTAAAGACTTAATTTTTTTAGAGTAGTTTAGGTTTGCAGCTAGATTAAAAATAAGGTACAGAGCCCTGGCTGGTGTGGCTGAGTGGATTTAGTGGAGGCCTGTGAACTGAAAGATGGCTGGTTCGATTCCCAACTCAGAGCACATACCTGGGTTGCGGGCCAGGTCCCCATTTAGGGATGTGTGAGAGACAACCATTTGATATATCACTTGCACATTAATGTTTCTTTCCTCTTTTTTCCCTTCCCCTCTCTCTAAAAGTAAATAAGTAAAATCTTTAAAAAATAAAGTTACAGAAAATTTTACATATAACCATCCCCCTGCTCCCATGCATAGCCTCCCCTATCATCAACATCCTCAACCAGAGTGATACTTTTGTTATAACTGATGAAAAAAACAACTACACTGACAAATCATCACCACCCAAAGTCCACAGTTTACATTAGGGTTCACTGTTTGCGTTTTGTATTTGCTGGGGGTTTGGACAAATGTATAATGACATGTATCCACCATTAGTATCATACAGAGTAGTTTCACTGCCCTAAAAATCCTCTGTGCTCCACCTATTTATTTCTTCATGCCTCCCTCCCCTGACTACAATGTCATCATTGGAATCATACAGTATAGATATACCTCAGAGATAATGTGGGTTCAGTTCCTGAACACCATAGTAAAGCGAATCACAGGAATTGTTTGGTTTCCCAGAGAATATAAAAGTTATCTTTACACTATCCTGTAATTTGGAAGTGTGCATAGTATTGTATCTATAAAAACAACGAACATGCATTAATTAAAAATACTTTATTGTTAAGAAATGCTAACTGTCACCCAGGCCTTCAGTGAATTGCAGTTTCTTTCCTGGTGGATAGTCTTGACTTCAATTTGTAAAAAATGCAGTATCTGCAAAGTATAATAAAACAAGATTACCTGTGTGTGGCTATTTTTAAAGGCTTTTCAAAATAAGTTGCTGAAATTAATACCTTTTACCCTGAAACATTTCAGCCTATGTGTCCTTAAATGCAGTACAGGTTTTTCAAGGGAAAATTTACATGTAATGAAATGCACAAGTCTTAATGAGTTTTGAGTTTGTAGAAAATACTGCAAACTCTGCTTTAAACCCAAACCCTCTATCAAAGTATAGAACATCACCATTACACCTGGGAGATTTTTAAAAATTCAGCCTTTTCTGGAGCTGCATTGATGAACTAATCTGGAATTAGGCCCAAGCTTGATGTTTTAAAACCAAATTCAGCCCTGTTTGGAGACCAGTGCTCTATTTTTTGTAGTATGTGAACTAAACTGATTTATATTTGGAAATCTGGCAAAATTAAGAAATAAATCAGTTTGTGACATGAAGAAAATTCAAATGTTACACTTATGTTCAGTGTTCAGGAATTTGTGAAGAAGCAATAGATAAAAGCAGAAGTACGTAACTCAAAGAGTTATAGTTTGGAAAATGATTTGTTGATTGTGAGTTTGTGTCTCTTTTCCCCTATTCTTTTTTTCTTCAGGATCTTTGAAAAAGTCTGCTTGATATTGTGGAAGACATTGTATTCAGAAAGAATAATTTCTATTTAGTGTTAGGTTTATAATATCTTTTCCTCAATTTTTGTCTGCTTTTCATAAAATGACAGAGTAGGCCTGTGTTTCTCCTGCTGTGGGGTGTAATCCATTGGTGGGAATACAGCCAGTGTCGCTGGTCAAGACTACATCTTTTTTTAACCAAGTAGAAGATAGAGTGTATCACATATGCCCAAGGTGGGTGTTTTGTGGAGGTTTTAGAAACCCTTATTTTGATTAAAATGTGTGTTATGTGTGCATTGGTGGTGGTTTTAAATGCATTTTTAATTATAGGTTGCAGTCAAGATAGTTTGAAAGCCAGTGAACTGGGAGATGCTACTTTTTTTGAGCAAAAGTGAGGAATTTTTAAGTAAATAAACATTAAATAGTATAGACATTTCTTTTCAAATGAAATCCAGCCATATTGCCCACTATACTCTGCACTGTGATCCTCATCCTGTTCTATTCCGCTTTGGTCTAGGGCTTCACTGTGACCATACCCGTCAGGACAGTTCCTTTCACCTTCGTTTAGTTGCTCCTCACCCCACTGAAGACCCAGTGCTGTCTCCAATAGTGTGTCCCTGTCATGAAATCTTATCACACCTCATATGTCCTGTTGCCTTACATTCTTTTGGTACTCAAAGTGTTTCCTGGCTTGAGAGTTATCTTAACCAGTGCTGAAGGCATTTCCTGTACCCCCAGCATAGTCCTAGATGGCATGCAGAAGACAGTTGACTGGGGTGCTGGGACCTGTCCTTACTCCTCCTCCTACAGCTCCGTGGGTCTTTGTGGTTATACCTGCAGGAAAGAGCAGTCTTCTCAGGGAGCCTGGGAGTGGAGTGGGACCAGGGACTCATCTTTATAATGTATTTGTGGACCAAGATTAGAAAAAGGAAAGGCTTATTTGGTTTAGTCTCTGCTTTTTTAATGTACTTTGTATCTAAAATTTTTTTCATATTTCTGCTTTATCATTTGAAATGTCTGCGTGGCATTTTGTAGATTTCAGCCATTGTGATATCAGAGAACAGTTTGGTAAGTGGTTTGTTTGGGGATTATATTCATAGTTTACTTCTTTTGTTTTCCTCTGTGAGAAATATTGTTATGCTTCAGTTTTGAGTCGGGGGTAAAGGGATGTGTAAAATTGACTAGTAGGCCATCTCTTCCTGACTGAAGAGCCCACCCTTCTTCTTCCCTTCCCCCTTTTTGATGGCAGTGCGGATAGTTTTTCAGACTGTGTTGGTTATAGCAGAGAAGGCAGGAGTTAAAACTTAAGGCAGTTTGGTACCACTGCAGAGAAGCCCTCGTTTAAGAAGGTTAGGTAGAGAAGGGAGCTGGTCTGCTGGCTCATGCATCCCCTGTTGCCCTGGAGGGTCATTTTCTGTATCACAGACAGCAGATCACTGCCTCCAGGACTCTGGTGGGATGCATGCCGATGAGCACTGGGCCATGTTTCTGAGGGCTTGTTCCAGTCATGTGTAGAACAAATGGGAATGGTTTTAGTGTGATCGAAAGTACTTTTTTTTCATAAGGATACCATAACTTTTTAAAGTTTAATCCATATTGAATGACTTTATTTCAGATATATGTTAGAGTACATTTACATTGATTTGAATAGGACAGTGTCTTAAAATTACAAAGCAAAGAACAGAAAATCATCTCTTTTACAAATGAAATAATGCGTGGAGGTTAGAGGAAAAGGAAGGGATTTGAACATGAACCTGATGTACCCTGTTCCTGTTTTTTATTCACTCAAGATTCCTTTTAAATGAAATAAGTTTTGGTTCCTGTTAGTGGATTTTACTTTTCTTCCCTTTCCCCAGAAATGACAAGGAAAATTATTAAAAGTCCCATAATCTTCTGTGACCTTACCAATAAAGTGAATTTGCCTCTTAATTTTGAATTATTTTTTTCAGAATTGGGGAGAGGAAGCTGGTTCTGCAATTTCTATGGTAATATAAACAGTAAGGCCAGCAATGAAGGAAGAGGTATAGATTTTAATATAATTTGTTGTTAATTTTTAACTCAGTGGGAACTGAAAGGGGCTCAGAAAGCCCACAAAAAGTAGCTGGTGTGTCATTGACTGTGGTCCTAGGGCTAAAGTAAGTCACATACTTTCCTTCATAAACTTTCCAGAACTTACTTATTCTCAGGTTGATTGTATTTTTTTGAGAACTGATTATCCCTCAGGAATATAATGAAGGTGGTATTGAGTGGCTTGGGGCTGAGGGAAAAATGGTAGGTGACCATTTCAGAAATAAAGGCTTTACCATTTTGAGATTAATAATGGTTCACGTTTTGCTACTCAGAAGATGGGATGTTACAAAATTCAGGGTGTTTTTTCCTTCTTGGTCTCTCCCCTCCCAGCCCCTGCTCAGCTACATTTTCCCTCTTCTCTGGCTGTGTTGACAGAAAGGAAAGTGAGGCCTCAACTTCCTGGGATTGTAGTGTGATTTTAGTTAGCTGTTAGTCTTCTCCCTCCTCCGCTCCCAACCACGTTTACATGCTGGTGGACTTGGAAAGATGAACGTGCAATCTTGGAGCTGTTGTCCTTACTATGGTTAGGATTTAGCAGCCCTCTTCCTGGCTGAGGGTCCTGCATCACTTGACCTCTGAGTCAGCATCACAGCATCCCAGAGAACCTTTCCAGGTGACTTTTGGTACTGTGGATTAGAATTGGTGGGATGCTAGTTGTGAAATATCCCACTCATTTGAAAGCCAGCCTTTGTGACTAGTAGGCAGGCAGGCTTCCAGGATGCCCCAGCCCTGGCCGCAGGGGTCTCAAATGTTAACAGGAGCACAAAAGCTGCCAAGCCCAGGCATGGAGCTTGTACCTGACCTCTGACTGAGGGAGGAAGTTGCTGGTGATAGTCCGGAAAGGCCTGGCTTCTCAGCAGAGTGATGAAAGGGGTGTCAGGAAACTGCAGTGTGTAAGGCTTGTAGAAGACCCATACTTTCCTGGGCCCAGAGAGGTTAAACATCCTCTGTGAGGTGTATCCAGCAGGTTGGTGTCAAGCTTAGAATTAGATCTGGGTCTCTTGGAAATCAGGCAGTGGGCACTGATAAGGTAGTTGAGGTTGGAGCAGCAGCAGATGCTGTGATGTTGAGGAAGAAGAGAGGAGTCCAGGAGATACAGACGATTTGCCTGCCAGCCCCCTGTGGCTCTCACTTTAATAGGTCAAAGGACAAAATGTACGGACAGCACATGGGGCAGTGGGAAGAACAGGAATTTTGGAACCAGACAGACTGAGCTTTAAATATTCTTGCTTCCACTTACTAGTTTGGAAACCTTGGACAAGGTATGTATTACCACTTCAAAATTTAATTTTTCTTACCTGAAAAACATCCCATCAAGCTTTTCTTTGAAAATGAAGTATCCTGTGGGCAGATGGCCTTCCATAGCACCAGCCCATGGCAGCTGACCAGCGCCTTGTCTCCTCCTCAGGGCTCACAACTCCCGGTGCCTATGCTTTTTTCATGAGTGACTATAGAAAAAGCAGACAGATTTTCAGTCTGATGTTTCTGAGTCCCAGTTCTTTCACATACTGGCAGTATGACCTTGAAAAAGTACTTCACCTCCTGGAAACTTTGTTCTGTGAACTGCAGCCATGGAATTGTAATATTGACCTCAGAGGGCTGGAGAACTAAAGGACAGATCTGGCATGTGATAGCAGTTAATGAATTTAACTGAGCTTGCCTGCAAGAGTATCTGGTAAGAATTTCTTTAACATTTTTTCCTCTATTATTATTGAGACTATTGATAGAAAAGAGATGCTATGAGTTAGCTGATTCATTATCCATTATACAGAGAATCATACCATAATTTCTTTAATAATAGAGAAAATTAAAATTTTGTAACTACTTTTGTCTGTAAAAATCTGTAAAAATCTTCATTTTACAGATTATTTTACCATAATCTGTAAAAATCAGTTATGGAAAATGCAAAGAAGGCAATGACCTAGTAAAATGTCGCGTCCGCCCCCACCCTTTTTTTTTACATTATAGCAGCTGATCATTGCATGTATAAAGTTTACTGTCGTATTAAAAAAAAACTATAAAAAACTACAAGGTAAATCTGAAGTGCATTATTACGTACCTCTATGATGGCTATTATGCTGATTGGTAATTCAGTACTAATATCCAGTAGTTAACCTAGAAGATTGTAGTTAGCTTTATTACATAGGAAGCCCAAATTTATATTTTTTCCATTTTCATTTTTTTGTATCTGTAATTGTGTACCAGTTCAGCCATGATTAGTTTGCCAGATGGACAGTGATTATTACTCATTCACCCATGCACACATTGGTAAACTCAAGGACCTGCGAGTTGCTCTCTGAGAACTGGCCTGCCTTCTCCACACTCCCTTGGCCTTATATACAGGGTGAGTTGCTATGACTATGCAGCCAGCACTTGTTACCCATCTGCCTTCCATTGTTGCTTCTCAGAGAAAGAAATTCTGGGTCTTTTCACTGGTCATGCTGTTTAAGGAACAGCATGGTCACTGCACTGTGGTCTGGCTGGAGCTAAAGCCTGGATGGTTGTGGAAGACAGAAAGCCCTGAGAAAATGGGCTTTGAGTTCTTCAGATGCAAGACTGTTTGAACAGAGTGTTGTAGATGAGCCGAGTTCAGCATCTGTGGACCTGGAGAAAAGAGGAAAAGGCTAACTGAGCCTAGTCAGAAAAGGCTAGGCTCAGTTAGCATATGTTTTGACCAGTGTTTGTGCTCAGGGTGTTTTAAAGACAGAGAAGAAATCAGACTAAAATTATACCATCTCCCCTCTCACTGGCCAGAACTTAACATTTCTTTGACTAGCACCAATGCCCTTTGTCTTTTCTTTATGTAAGGCAAAAGGCTTAACATGCAAAGGTGTAACTATAGTGTAGTGACTGAGTTACAGTTGCTGTATAAATGAAATCCCTGTTCAGATGGCAAGGAGGGGTTGGACCAGAAAGTAGGACACTTCTAGGGCAGAAAGAGGGAGTAGAAATGGGGAGAGCAATCTTGCAGGGATGAATGGGGTCACCCATGGCAAACTTCCAGACTAATTATTTTTGCCAAATCTGGCCTTGTGTATCTTTGTTTCTGTACCAGACAGGTGGACGTTGTCAGAGATAAAAGTCTTTATTCAACAGTGTCTGAGCAGAAGCCTGTTGAACAGCCTGGTGAGGGCACCAACTATAAACCACCTACTTTATTTTTATACTAAGGTTTTCTGCTGTGATCAGATGGAAAATCTGTAGGTTTTAGAGTAAACCCTTCCCAGAATATCCCAAATCACTCTTAGTCATTTGTTGGGGTCCAAAACAAAAAGGCAAGCAGGCTAGCTGGCCCACAGGAGACCCTGTGCTCTAAGCCAAGGAGCGCATACTTATCCTGAAGGTGAGAGATGAAGGGTTTAAAGCGGGAGAAAGAGACAGTTTGTATTGGAAAGCCCTCCAGAAGCACTGGGATGGTGGCATGGAGCACAGTTTGGTTGAAGGCAAGGAGACCAGTTTGGGTGCCGTTGGAGTATGAGTCAGAAATGAAGTAGAAATGGAGGTACAGTAGTCTCCCCTTACCTATGATCAACTTTAGTCTAAAAATATTAAGTGGGAAATTTCAGAAATAAACAATTCATGAGTTTTAAATTTTGCATTGTTCTGAGTAGTGTGTCTGATGAAATCCCACCCCCCCCCAACTCTGTTCTACCCAGGACAAGAATCACCCCTTTGTCCAGCATGTCCACACTGAATACCTTACCTGCCCTTAGTCACTTTGTAGTCATCTTGGTTATCAGATTAGCTGTCTAGGTATCTCAGGGCTTGTGTTCACAATGACCTATTTTACTAAATAATGGCCCCAAAGCTCAAAAGTAGTGATGCTACTAGCTATTTGGATATGCCAAAGAGAAGCCAGAAAGTGCTTCCTTGAAGGGAAAGGTTAAAGTTCTCAATAAGAAAAAATAATCATATGCTGAATTTGCTAAGATCTACAGTAAGAATAGTGAAGAAGGGAAAAGAAATTTGTGCTAATTTTGTTGTCACACCTCAAACAGCAAAGGTTATAGCCCAGTGTGTAAATGCTTAGTTAAATGATGGGAGAGCATTAAATTTGTGGGTGGAAAACTTGAACAGAAAATGTGTTGCACCAGAAAGCATCGAGCCTAAAAATGACTTCTTTAGTAAGGGATCCCCTGAGAAGAGTGACCACATTCACATAATTTATCACAGTAGTTTAACCTTAGGTTAGGGCCATTGACCCTTCCCCCAACCCCCACACAAGCAAAATTCTTCATGTAACTTTTGACTCCCCCAAAACTTAACTGCAATCATTTCTCAGTATGCCCTGGGGATTGCTTCCAGGCACCTCCTCTCCCTGTGTGGAATACCAAAATCCTTGGTTGCTCCAATTCGAGTGGTTTACAACAGTGCATACACTCAGTCTTCCACAGCCACAGATTCCCAGCAGTGGATTGAAAATACCGTTTTTGATCTGTGGTTGGTTGAGTCTGTGGATGTGAAACTTGGAGATAACAGAAGGCCAGCTGTACTCGTATATTTGTCAGAAGACATCCATGTATGAATGGACGCATGTGGTTCGGACCATATTGTTCAAGGGTCAACTGTATATCATTATTATTGTTCCACTGTGTTACTAGTTATTTTTAATCTCTTACTGTACTTAATTTATAAATTAAACTTTATCCCAAGTATGTATGTGTACGGAAAAATGTATTATATATAGGGTTTGGTACTATCCTCAGTTTCAGGCATCCATTGGGGTTTTGAAACTACTTCAGAGAGAAGTGCGTACATTTGAGAGATGTATGAATATGATGGATGAATTCTGGGTGACAGGTAATTGTAATAGTGACACCGAAATCTCAGGACAGTTTTGAATGGTTGCTGAATTACTGTCAGGATGAGTGATGCTTTTTCTGCAGGGGAGAAATCCACTTTTCCAAACTTCTTTTTACTGATGGTGTTCTCTGTTACACTCTCCAGAAGTTTATTTACAGGTGTTTTATTCCATTAAAACAAATTGATATGAAATACTTTCAGAGCTAAAAATTCTAGAGCTGCTTCTGCTGAGGTTAGCATTCCTTCCAAATTGTTTTCACACAGTGCCAGCAGTAACCTTCCTCCTAACTGGCCTCTCTGCATCTGATCTGTTCCCTACAGTTTAGCTATAGGAATCTGTTCTGAACAACTCAATCTGTGCTACCCTTCTTCAGTAGTTGCCCAGTGCTGATAGGATGAAGGCCAAACTCTTTAATGTGACTCGAGGCCTGGCTTATCCAGCCCCTGACTTGGTCTATCTTCATACTGCCATTGCACTGGCCATCTGCCTGCCGCTGCTTCTTGTCTTGTTCCTGCATGTCAGGCACAGAAGACTTTTCCAGTCTTTCCCTGACGTCCTCTGCTAGATCCTGGTCACAAATGTAGGCACTCTGAGCACTGTCTCTTGCTACTATAGCATGTGGCACTGTTGCATTTTTACATTTGATCTTGGATTAGTGCTGGAGAAGAATCTCCACTGTCTGTCCCCCTTGCTTATCATTATACCTGATACATAACTGATATTGATGTATTTTGAATTTAGTTCTCACTCTCAATTATTCAGAGAAGTTACATTCAGTATTTTTTTTCTTATTGTCCTACACAAGATAAACTCCTTTGCGGTGTGTTCCCTGTGCCCTGTTCTAACTTGATGACACTTCACATTTTGGTGTAATGATTGTTGATCTCCACTGTTCTGATGTAGCTCTGTGAGACCTGTAGAGCCTTTGCTGACAACACTTACTGGACTTGGACTTGGAACATGGTGGGTATATATTTACTAAAGGGAATTGACTGAAAGAACACTTTGGAAAGGTAGTTATTAAAATAAACACAATGAAAGTTTGGTATCAAAGAAGTTAATACTTCTCTGCCTCTCTTCTCTCTCTCCCTTCCATATTTCCTTCCTTTCTCTCTTTGACAACTCATTTTTACTGTTGAGGCAGGTGTGACGTGCTCACTACGTTATCATGAGCTGTCCACATACAGGAAAATGGGCAATTGTGCAATTTGGATTTTGATTATGAAAAGTTAGTCACTATGACAAATCCATGAAACACAGATAATAAAGCTTCTAGTAAAGCATAATCTTGTAAAATTATTTGTCACCTGGAAGAGCTGCCATTTTGACCTCTAGTGCATTTTCTTTCAGTTGGGGTGGATGTGTGTTTGTGGGTCAGACACATTGTGAGTGGTGGGGTCAGACACATTGTGAGTGGTGGGGTATGGTTTCTGAGAGATGCAAAAATTGGACCAGGGCTGTTGATTCACTACAGCAGTAATAAGCTGCTCTCCCTCTCCCAATCTGGGTAATGAGGGCTGTGCCCTCTTTTAAATTATTTGATTAAATTACGTTGGTTACATGGATTCAGATTTAGAAAAGTGCATTATTGCTCCAAATTAATTAAGTCACTTAGACCTTACCTAATGTGAGTTTTTGTCCCTATTACTAATTGTTGTCTCTTTTATGGATCGGGGTACATGGTTGGGAAATGTTCGGTAGTGATAAGTAGAAAACAGGTCTGGAGTAGTCTGGGGGAAGGGCTGCTTAGTGTTTTATTGAACATGCTGATGAATGCACACTTTAAAGATTGTGGGTGTTTCTTTTCCTTTCTCTGCCACTCCTTTTGAATTGCTCAAGGTCCAGAGCCTGTTTCTGGAATAGGTGACTCAGATGAAATTAAGTTTGAAAAGGAAAAAAGCTGTCATTTTCTGGTTATTCACTATAATTCAGGCTCAGATTAAGCCTTTCCTCTCTATTCTCTCTTCCCTTCTTGCTCCTTCATGTCAGACTTCTGTCTCCTTTAACTTCTGTACTTTTTAAGTTTGCCAGAAATGGATTGAAACAGAAAGAAGTGGCATGAATTAATATTGGTGATCTCCTCCTGCTCTTTGTCAGCTTTTGGAGTTGTTACGAAAATCAGAGAGGGCAGCATCGCATAGCTTGGAGGTGGCAGGGCTGCCCCTGAACCAGGGTTTCACTCAAAGCTCACTCTGGACTCTGTAGCTTCTAATGCCACTCTGTGGCTTCTCACCACCAAGGAAGGTCTGCTTAAAAGTGACAGTGCCCCGCACCGCACCCCACCCCAAACAAAATTGGAGCAGCTCTTTTTTACTTCTCTGAAATCACTGAAATACACTGGGAAACTTTAAACACCAAAAAGTATCTACATAAACCCGGATCCTCTCTTAATCCAGTGAACAAAAGAAATGACAAGAAATTAACTTAGACTTTTAATGAATACAGTGGCCATCCTGAGGTAGAAAGAAAAGCATGTTAGGTACAGTATATTGAGAAATTCCCTCCATCAGTACTAGGAGTGACTAACATGCCCGATAACAAAAAGAGCAGTAGGATGGATGTCTTTTTAGTCAGAGCAATTGAAATCCATTTCTGCTGAACAAAATTGGTAGTTGTTGCCTTTGGGAGGTGATTGATTCAGTGCTTGGAGGTTTGTGGAGTGAAAGTAAGGGGATAATGATCTGCAGAATATTTTTTGGTTCAGTGATTTCTTTTCCTAGACATCTTGAACCTGTCTTGTACGCTCACTATTCTCACAGTTTTGGGAGTGCCTTGGGGACTATGCCCTGATGCTGTTTTTTGTGTAGCATCTAATGACCTCCCCTCTTGGCCCTTGTCCCTCTGCCTTGCTTTCTGGGTCCTTTAAGGGGGGCCATGTAGTTTAAAGGAAGTGTTTAGGGGTGAGAAGATCACTGTTTGCCTGGCCTGCCATCAAATAGACAGAACCCTGGGGAAAAGGCTGAATCTAGCAAGTCATTTTTTCAGCTCTAGATTAAGGTAATCCCAGTAGTGCCTGTTCATGAGGTGGTGGTGAAGATTGTCAAAGATGAACGGAGTGCGAAAAGTCCAGCATGAACTGGACTCAACCTTAATTGGTAGAGGCAACTGGGTGTTTTAAAGGGAGAATGAGGGAGTGGGGAGGGGAATGAACTGGACCTCTGTAGAGTAGGGAAGTGGGTATTGGGCCATGTGAATTCCATCTGGGTTTTCTCACTAGCTCTTACTGAAGTTAGGCTCCTGCCCTCTCACAGAGACTGGAAGATGGGCCTTGTCTTCAGGCATTGGCTGGAACAGTCACACAATTACTACTTTTGCCAGCTTGGATTTTTCTTAGGCAGGTGCTTTAACAGAGGGTATGGTCACTTTAGGGATGCAGCCTTGAGCTGTTACAGAAACTGTGTGTGTGTGCTCAGGCCAAGTTTAAGGCCTAGTTGAGAAGAGGGCTTGGAGAAGACTGGCTAGAGTTCGGTCAAGAGAGAATCTGCGTCAGGATTAAATAGGGTCATGTTCATAAAGTGACACATATTAAGTGTGATTGCTGTTGGCCATCTTATTCCTTGGTGCCTCTGGTAGGGCTTTTGCTTATTGTCCTTTTAATCATGGTTGTCTCCCTTAATTCCTGGAGATACTTAATCACTGGATTAAGAGAGGATCTAGTTTTTTTTTTTTTTTTTTTTTTTTTTTTTTTTTTTTTTTAGTGATGGTACAGGGCCTGGTAGTCAGGGCCAGAGGTGAAGCCGTTCTGACAATCCCATGACAGGTTCCACAGTGTCTCTGCAGCTAAGTGCTCAAATACAGTGATAGCCACACAGTACTGTCATCCTTCACACAGTTGATGTTCAACAAATAGACAGACATTAAATGAGGATGGAAGTGCTTTTTAAAAATATAAAAGTATCAGTAAGGTATATAGATTTCCATGCGGCATAAGCTCCTGCTATACACAAGCACCCCTAGACCCTGTTCCCCGTAGTTTTAAATTCTCTTAGTGGGGGAAAGTGTGATTTCTTTCCCTTCTGTTTTGTAACTTGGATGACCCAAAAGGAAAACACATTCGTGAAGACATTTTATATATAGGATATAAATGGAAACAGTTACCTTCTTCATTGACAGAAGTCCTAAAGTATTTTTCACTGGAATATCATTTGACTCTATAGAGTTCTTTTCACTATATTACTTTTATAATAATGCAGTATAACTTAAGAAATATTAAAGCAGAAGTTAACTCCATAATAGCTGGTATACTATGTGTTGGGTTCTTAGTTGCTGTAATTTAAGTTCCCTGGAGGTTGCTAGCTACTTTCTCAGTCTGAGTACTCTCTGCCTAATTGAACTTAGGGCATATTACTTACTTTCCATAAACTCTGTTCACTAAAAAAGGTTAAGATAAATGTGATTCTGAAGACTTGTTTGCCTTAAATAATGGCAGGTAGAATTTCCAGTGAATCTCTAACTTAAACTCCAGGAGTGAATTCAGAATTCATTCAGATAGGTTGGAGTTGTTAATCAGTTCCTTGTTTGGCCATCACTATTGGAGAAGTCTACTGTAGCAGCTCTGTACTGGGGGAACTGTACTGGGGGAACCAGCTTTGGTGCCCGCACAGTGGCTTCTGCCTCTTAACCTATAAATGTCAGCAAAGCAGTCACCCTCCTTGACTCTTCTTCTTACTTATGTCTGGGACTCTGGCCCTTCCTGTGCTATAGGAAGGCCACTCATTATTTTACACCAAGGGGAAAAGGTGGAGGAACTGTTGTTGCAGCATGTGGATATGTGGACTGCAGGCCTCTGGAGGTGGACAATGAGTATCCTAGGAAGATGGAAAATAGTAGTGAGCCTTCAGTAGACAATCTGCCTATGTCTTTGGCTTCAGAGGTAATTTGTATCACCTTGACTGATTTTCCCCTACCCATCATAATCTAAAACTTACCTGATTGTCTTGTGATTCTAATTCATTATATAAATTGTAGCACCACACAGTGAAGGTCGTTTCCTTTTTTCCAGCAGAATCAAGGCTTCAAGCTGTGCTTTTTGACTTTAGTGTCTGCACTAACTGTTCTTTTCAAGGCTGTTGTGAATACAGAAAGAAATGTAAACATTGTACTGGGAAAATAAATATTTGAAGATAGTTTTTAGTCTTGGTCAGCATAAGTAAAGCCATTCCCTTATTCACTTTGAAAAGAACCTTATTTCTAGAGTAAGGGGAGAAAACATGTCTTCAGAAAACTTTGCTAAGTTTTGTGGAAGTGGAAAATTCTCTACTTAGTCTTTCTCTCCTTCTGTATAGCTAATAATACTAGCAGAGATTACTGTCAGCATTTGAATGTTTATATGCCAGACACCCTACTGAGTCTTCTGCCCTGAAAATACACCTATTAGTTGATATTCCCAAAGCTGCAGATAATGGGACTATAACCTGTACATGTTATTTCTCTCACCTAAGGCCGTAAAGAGTTTTTTTAAAAAAAGAATGATATGAGGATCAATCCAACACTGTGATGCTTGATGACTCTTAACACCATTTTATTGTTAACTTCTTCATCTTATGTTTGAAAGTGTGGAGGTTGATAGATTTTTTTCTTCTGTGAGCAGCATATCATAGACTGTTAATGAGGGATTCCTTGCTCACTCTCTAAGTTAGATCAGAGGAGTTTTATTTTGTTTCTTTCCCTCCTCTCCCCCTTTAATTATTCAGTTTTAATTTTTAATGTGGTACATACTGATATAACCTACC
Organism: Sturnira hondurensis; assembly: GCF_014824575.4. NCBI lineage: Eukaryota > Metazoa > Chordata > Mammalia > Chiroptera > Phyllostomidae > Sturnira > Sturnira hondurensis. The sequence goes on from NW_028082295.1 coordinate 1,426,658, forward strand.
TGAACAAAAAAACTTTTTGGAGTTTTTAATTTTGATGAGTATAAACAAATCCTGAGACTAAAAAGTTTGAGAACTGCTGGTCTAGTGGTTGAAAGTGTAGGCTTTGGGGCCAGCTGGCCCTGTTCTAGTATATAGTAGGTAAGGGACATTGTGGTAAAAGTTATTTTGCTGAATCTCAAAGTCCTTAGTTGAAAAAAAATGGGACCAACAGTAGTAGCTAATAGGATCATCAGTATTAAATAAAGTAAAACATGCTAAGTTTTTGTCTTAGGGTTACACATTCAGAAAATGTTACTACTGTGACATGCTCCAGTGAGTCTTGCCTTCTGGGCAGTAGGACAGTTGTAGGATCCTTCCAAGTCCTACACTCTTGGGTTCCTTTCAGTCTGACTCCGGAGGAAAAGTAACCCACAACAGTGAATATGAGCCCCTAACTTCCACACATTTGGGATTTTGTTGGGAGGTCTCCCAGGCAGATACCACCAGCTTCTTGTTTATTTTGGGCAGACTGTGGAGGCCACAACCCAAGGCAATGGGGCTGTGGACTGGAACCTGACAGGTAATTTGGGAGTGCGTATTCTCTCAGTGACCTCTTTGGACTGCTGCTATTTTCCCTAAGCCTTTAAAATAAATGGTTTCTTTCCTAATCTCTAGCTTTGAACCCTGCTGCCTGCCCTCTTCCTCCCCTTGCTTTTCTGAAGACTGAGAAGTCTTCTCACTCCCCTTAGGATGTTTATGTTGTGTAAGTGTGTGCCAAAAATAATGAAGCCCCTTTAATTTAGTGGGAACTTCGGCCTGAATAAAATGAGTGACAACTAACCCTATTTAGTACTCCTTTCCCACTTCCTTTGGCCCTATCTTATTTTCATGGAAATAGTGTCCTGTTGTGTGCCCACCCTCCTGCTTTTCATCAGGTGGCTCTGGTTCAGAGGCCCTGCTCATTGTTTCTACCGTGGTTTCATTGTAGAGGCTTTGGCTAATAGTAGGGTATTTAGGATTACTCAAGTGAAAGAGAGGGGACTCATACTGATTGCTTAGGACACACAGACATTTTACTCGTATAGTATTTTCTGAAATGGATGAAAGAAGACATGAATTTACCACTCTCTCCATGAATGGGACAGTGAAAAAGTAGCTTCCACCTTTACCCCCAAAATATGTAAATTATTATTTAGAAGCCTGAAAGAGCAAATTCATTTTTCTCTCCAGATTTTAAATCTCAAGTGACAGGAGGCTTTCATCCAGGTTAGTACACCTCCCCTTTTTAAAAAGAGGTTTTATTTAAGAGTCTTAAAAATAGAAATTTGCTTGCATTCAGTTTTTAACTTGGCCTCAAAGTTTTCTACTTGAGGAGGTTAGTAAGACTAGAGCAAGGGTAAACTTCAAATTTATAGGAGTCTCAGGGTTTTTTGAGAATGATCTGTATTAATCCAGTGTTAAGGTATCTTGGAGACCCTTATAAAGGGAGGAGACTGCCTTTATTTTTAGGGCTGTGAGGTCATATGCTTCTAAAACATATATACTGATCTGAGAGGCTTTCTTAGGGTTCACATTTGGTCAGTAATATTCCTAAAATGGGGAAAGTAACAAAACAAAGAGTTCTTTATAGGAGAGCCGTCGCCCTTGTCCCGGTGAGTGACTTGTAGCATTGATTGGGTCATATCTGGATCAAGTGTTTAAGGCTCCATCCAGCTCTGCACAGCAGTGACCCTTCTCAGTAAATGTGGTATCTATTCCCTGCCCAGGTGTTGGGATTGCATATTGATCCTCTTCATGGGGACTTGCATTTTCCTCATAATATGCTTTTGCCCTTTATTTCTGCTCTACTGTCCCACCCAGACATGATAACTGTTTTTACCAGGGATAAAAACATTCCACATTTATAAACCACTCTCAAGAAATAGTACTTGAAGGAAGAAAACCATGAGAGAGGGTAAAGGGACTGCCTGTTTTCCTAAGGTGTTTCTAGCACTTTTTTTCTTTGCTAAGAACTATGAGGAATCTGGCTGTTTAAAATTTATCAGTGGAATTTGTCTTAGCATATATAAATAAGAGAACATAGAAGTCTTCAGGTGTTAGAAGACTGAAATTTCTTCTGAAATTGGACAGAGCAGATTTAGAAAATTTGATCTTTTAATTAATGAAATTTAGTTTTCTTTTTTTCTACTTACTGAATTGTAGACATTAGATCTGCAGAGGTTACTTTCTGACCAACACCAAAGTGTTTTGCTGTGCCCCTGCTTTCTGTGAGGAGGTGAGGAAACTTGAGCTGGTGTGCAGCCTTGTCCTTGGACTTGGGATACATGAGAAATGGGTGGCAGTGCACTTATGGCAGAATCTTGGCCAGGTGGGCTTCACCATACCTCGCAGCCACCTGCCGGCTCTTTGCATCACTTGAACACAGGTGCAGATGGCATTTTCTGGCCATCTGCTCTTTGCTGATTTCTTCTTCTAAGAACAAAGTTGGGTGGCTTAAAACTTCTGTGCAGTTAGCATGTGATTCTGAACTTCTCAAACCTCAGTTATTTGAAAAAGGCAGGAAATGACTTAATTCTGAGTAGTCAGTTTCCCAGAGAGCAATTCTTTAAGAACCAGAAGTTTATCTGATAACTTTTATGGTGGTAACAGTTTCAGATTCTTTTGTCATCTATAATGGGGCAGAAAAATTTAATTTTGTTTTATTGATAGTGCAATACTAACTTTTTGTTTGTTTTCTATTTTTAATGGAGTCTTTTATTTTTATTTTTAAAAATATTTATTTTTAGAGCGAGGGGAAGAAAGAGAAAGAGAGGGAGAGAAACATCAATGTGTGGTTGCCTCTTCTGCACCCCCATACTGGGGATCTGGCCTGCAACCCAGGCATGTTCTGTGACTGGGGATTGAACCAGTGACCGTTTGGTTTGCAGGCCACCACTCAGTCCACAGAGCCACACCAGTCAGGGCTGTTTTCTATCTTTTATTTATTTATTTTTGTTGTTGACACTATTATGGATGTCCCCGTTTCCCCACCTACCTTTGCTTGCCTCCACCCATACCCCAACCTCATCCTCTGACTATCAGGGCATTATTCTCTGTGTCTCTAAATTATCCATATATATTATTTGGCTAACCCCTTCACCTACTCTTTAAAAAAAAGTGCTGTATTTTTTTCCATTACCATTTAATCCTCTTACCCTTATACCCGCCTCCCAACACAATCACCCCACTGTTGTCCCTACTGCCTTTTTAATATTCTGTTATCCAGATGAGTAGCTAGCCTAGCAGACTTAAGTAGTGGGACACCAAGAGTAAATAGTGGGACATCAAGAGTTGAACATAGATATAATAGTGACATTGGAGTTGTTTTGTTGAAAAAGTGTTTGAAGGTACATTCCTTTGGTTTATTTGCATTATTTTCAAAGGAGAAATAGACCACATGCAGCCTTCAAAGATTTGTAGTTCTAGACTTCTGGCCAAGATGGAGGAGTAGGTAGACACATTGTGCCTCCTCACACAACCAAAATAAGGGCAACAACAATTTAGAAACAAAATAACAACCAGAACTGACAGAAAATTAAACTATATAGAAATTGGACAGCCAAGGAGCTGAAATAGACATATTCATCCAGACTGGTAGGCGGGGTGGAGTTGGGTGGCCGAGCCAAGAGGGATCTCAGCACAAGAAGTGGTGACACCAGGCGCACAAGGAACCCCAGGGTGCGCAAGATGACAGCAGGCAGACCCTGGCAGCCCAGACAGCAGTTGGAAGACTCCGGGCACGGGGTGGCAACAGGCAGACCCAGTGAGGGGGCAAGTGTGAAGCGAGAAACTGTGTGTAAGTTTGGCTGGCTGGCCAGGTGGTCCCATATCCAGATGCTTATAACTGGGGAGCAAGACAGACTGTGCAACCCAGGATCCCAGTGCATGGAAATAAAGCCTCAAAACACTGTTTGAAAACACTTGTGGGGGTTGAGGCAGCGAGAGAGACTCCCAGCCTCACACGAGAGTTCTTTGGAGAGACCCACAGAGTCCTAGAACATACACAAGCCCACCCACCCAAGAACCACCACCAGAAGGGCCCAGTTTGCTTGGGGGAAGGGGCGGAAGGGACAGAAGTTGGACAGAAATCAGATAGAGAGTGGAACAAGCGCCATTGTTCCTTCTTGGACCCCGCCCCCACATACAGCATCACAACCCAGCAACTGCATTGACCTGTCCTGGTAAACACCTAAGACTTCTCCCCTCACTACATAACAGGCGTGACAAGACAAAAAATATGTCCTAAACCGAAGAACAGCTCAAAGTTCCAGAAATAATACAACTAAGCAACCAAGAGATAGCCAGCCTATCATGTGCACAGTTCAAAGCACTGGTGATCAGGATGCTCGCAGAATTGGTTGAATTTGGTCAGAAATTAGATGGACAAATGAAGGCTACACTAAGTGAAATAAAGGAAAATGCACAGGGAACTAATAGTGATGGGAAGAAAACTGGGACTCAAATCAATGGAGTGGATCAGAAGGAAGAAAAAAACAAACAGAAAAGAATGAAGAAACAAGAATTCAAAAAAATGAGAAGAGGCTTGGGCACCTCCAGTACATCTTTAAACGTTCCCACATTCAAATTATAGGGGTACCAGAAGGGGAAGAGGAAGAGCAACAAGTGGAGAAGTTATTTGAACAAATAATAAAGGAGAACTTCCCCATTCTGGTAAAGGAAATAGACTTCCAGGAAGTCCAGGAAGCTCAGAGAGTCCCAAAGAAGTTGGACCCAAGGAGGAACACATCAAGGCACATCATAATTACATCACCCAAGATTAAAATGAAGGAGAGAATCCTAGAAGTAGCAACAGATAACTAGACAGTCACCTACAAAGGAGTTCCCATCAGACTGTCAGCTGATTTCTCAAAAGAGACCTTACAGGCAAGAAGGGGCTGGAAAGAAGTATTTCAAGTCATGAAATCCAAAGACCTACATCCAAGATTGCTCTACCCAGCAAAGCTTTCATTTAGAATGGAAGGGCAGAGAAAGTGCTTCTCAGATAAGGTCAAGTTCAAGGAGTTCATCCTCACCAAGCCCTTATTATGTGAAATGTTAAAGGGACTTATCTAAGAAAAAGAAGATGAAAAGCATGTGTAGTAAAATGGCAGCAAAGTCACAGTTATTAACAGCCACACCTAAAACAAAAATAGAAGCAAACTAAGCAAGCAAGTAGAACAGGAACAGAACCACAAAAATGGAGATCACATGGAGGGTTATCAACAGGGGAGTGGGAGGAGGAGATGGGGGAAAAGTTACAGAGAATAAGTAGCATAGATGGTAGGTAGAAAATAGAGAGGGGGAGGGCAAGAATAGGGAAATGTAGAAGCTAAAGAACTTATGACACATGGATATGAACTAAAGGGGGGGAATGTGGGTGGGAGAGGGTGTGCAGGGTGGAGGGGAACGAAGGGGAAATGGGACAATTGTAAGAGCATAATCAATAAAATATATTTTTTAAAAAGATGTGTAGTTCTAGATTACGTATCAAAAGATTTTGTCTATAATAATATAATATAAAATACTTTGATTCAGAGAAATACTAAAAGAAAGAGTGAAAATATCCTATCTGCCCAACTATGCTACTCATACCTCTTTCCTGCCAAATAATACTATTTCAGTAGAGTGTTGTTCTGTGCTAGTTTCTCACATACAGTGATAGTGTCATTTATCCTGAAGTTAAAAAAAAGTAATAGAAACCACATATTCTGACTGTGAATCCTGAATTTGTACTGTTCTGTATTATATAGATAGTTGTCTTTGGGCTATGAGTTCTTTTTTTTTTCTAATTACATGTGTGCCTCATCATAGGTATGTCTAAATTAGAACTGCCAGACAGATGATAGTTCATGCATACACACAAACATTCTCTCATTCACTCACTCCTGGAGGGTCTTTTTAGAGCTTTGGGTCTGAAGGACATTCTAATTATAGCACAGAATGTGTGTAAACACTCGTCATCCATAGTCATTAAGAGCGTAGCTGAGGAGGGTGTAGTAAAGTGTGGGCTACTAGCTTTGATTGTGAGCTACTAGATTGATTTCTGGAGCTCTTAGTTTGGGAAACGACTCTAGAAACTGTATGACATCCCTCTGCCTGCTCTTGTTGCCTGTTCCCCCTGCTTCCACCCCCCATCCTCTTCTAAATAGATCTGCTCTTTAGAATTCTTACATTGGTCCTACCTGGTGTGTCTGCTGTGGTTGCTGCCAGTCAGCTACTCTCACACCAAATTTATTTTTTGACATGTCTTTTGACTTGTTTATTCCTTTTAAATAAAAGTGTATGCTGGTACTTTTACTGAATAAATGAATAAATGTGGTTTTGATTGTTTTAGAACACTTGTGAGAAATTTATTTCATGTTTCTAAGCTTAAGAAGTGGCTTGATTTGTTGATCTCTTACAGTAATATGTATTATATTCAGGAGAGTTGACTACTCATGGCTGAGTGACATCTATATCCTGTCTTCTGGAATGTTAATTTTGTGGGATTACTTTTCTAATTGCAGGATGAGAGCTTGCTCTAAAAATGCTGTTTAGGGAATCTGGTAAATTCTGAACTGTGCCTTTAACTATAGGTATTTATTTAGGGAAATTTGAACTCAGATTAAAAGTAAATTACATTTTACGTCTGTGAACACTACGTAACTTTGGGGGAAAAATTTAGGCCACATGTGGACCTGTTTCTATAAGTTTTTTCCCCCTCTTCTCTTGACTTAGGTAGTTTGATTTTTAGATCCATTTCATCTTGTATTTTTTCCCCTATTTTTTTAATAGAAACTTGAGATTTCCAGTGTAGGGAGTATGTTGCTAAAACATAGGCAATACTGAGGAATCCAGGTTTACAGGGTTATTAGCAAGTATTTTAGGTAAATTTTTAAAAGTATGTCCTTATGTCCCCCGCTTCCCCCCCTGAAACACATTTTCAGGTTGGCATCCTAGGTAGAATTAACTGTACGAATTTAAGATGAGACCAAGAGAGGAATCCTGAAGGCTTGTCCTGGGGCTGCTTTTGTGTACACATTCTTGGTAAAGACTGGTGTACCTTTCTACTGGGTTTGGGAAGGGGAGAGTTGGGTATCTGGTCCCCATACCAGGGGTAGGCATTGCAAGGATGGAATAATGAAATACTTCTTTAAAGGAACAGATATTTCCACTTTTTCATTAGAGAAAGTCTACACCGCAAGTCACCACAAATTAAACAGCTCAGATGGTACATAAGATTGGATGCCATATTCCAACAGCCTTATCTAATCCTTCTTCCAAGGGATTTTTTTTCCTTCTAAGCCTTTGGTAAAGTATTAGGAAAGTTGTCTGAGGCAGTATACTAACCAACAAATAAAAAAGTCCCCAAATGTCACTTCATTACTAGCTGTGCTTGTTGGAAACACTAAAGAGGTAAATTGCTTGCACCCATGGCACCTCATTGTGTGATTCTAGTGGAAAATGCTTTGGGGACACTTGAGAAAGTAGGAGTGGTGCTTAATAATAGTATTATCAAAGCTCAGGGTAGTTATTTTTCTGGAGAAGCAGAGGACTTTTAATGTTTTTTAGTGTATGTATGTTTTCAGATCATGTATATATTTCAAAGGAGCAGCCACAACCTGAGTCTTTGGTGTAAAACATAGCATCTTACTATTTATGGGGTTTTCCAGAGAAAGTTGGTGATTACTGGATGTAAATAACATACTGTGCTTTTTTGCTTTCAAAGAAATATCTAGTGTAGTAAGTGAAGCTGTTCAAAGCAGGGGAACATCTGAATTAGATTTCCATTTACACACCTAAAAAAAGCATGTGTCTAGCTGTGTATATGGAAGTAACAAATGTTTCTGGTATTTACCTTTTAAAAAACAAGCAAGCATAAGAACAAAAAAGTTCCCACTGTTCTGCTTTGGGGTCGAAATCAGTCAGTTACTGTGAGATAACACATTTACTGAAGAGCTTTCATGTGTCCATTTAATTTCTATTTAGCTTTTTTTGGCTCTGAACTTGGAATACAGAGTGGGCGTTTAGAAATAAGGAGTGAAGAGACAAGTTTAGGGTCAGCAAGATACTCTCACAAAGGGAACAGGATCCAGATAGCATCATCTTCTGTAGTCCTTCTCTGTCCCCAGCCTGGGAAACTCTGGACTGGCACTGGTGCCTGCTGCTGGGAGGGTAGTTACCTTTCTTGTTTTGTTGTTGTTGTTGGAAAGTCTGATTTTAATAACAGCTTTTTAGTTGTGAAGTACCATTTCTTTGAAGAATTCAGTGTTCCACAATTTTGCATAAATACATTCTTACCAGGTTGAAGAGCATGAAGTCACCTGAGAAAGGAAAGGACAAAACAGACCTCAGAAGTTCATAAACTTTCAGTGGAATATATTTTAAAAGATACTAATTTGTGGAAATGGACTTTCTCTTTTCTTCTTGTTTTTGTAAGTCAAATGGTAGAATCCCTGGATGAGAGAGAGATTCTTGCTGGCTTCCTGTTCCCATCTCGGTGATCCAGAAAACAAATAGCTTAATGCCTGCAGTTACATGTCTCATCTGCAGAATGGGGCTCAGGCAAAAGACCAGAATGGTGATTCCTTAAGGTCCCTTAAATTATTTAGGAAGTACTTATTGGGTACCTACAGAGTGCAAGGCACTGTGCTATTTCCAAGGAAATCCATGGAACAGGTAGTAGGGTAGTGAAAGCGGCCATGAAACAGACAACTCCTAGATCAGTGATTATGTGACATGTAGATTGAGGAACTGTTAGGAAGTGCCGGAGCTGAAACCAAGTCTGGTTTTATTTAAAGAAAGGTCAGTTGTCCTTAGTTGGAACTTGACTACAGGCAGCTGGAGACAGAGCTGACTGGAAGTAGACTGGAAGCTCTGATGGTGTTGACTGTGTGTGCTGTGCTGTTCTGGTTGGGTGCCCAGGGTGTGTGTACATGTGAAGCTTCTTTGTAAGCTATTGTCATAATGCAGGTGTGGCTGTGATTCTCTAGGTTGGCCAGTGCTAGTCAGTCTTGTTACTTCTATCCAGGTCACTTTTGAAGGACCCTGTCTTCCTGAGTGGCAGGCCAGTTAGCTTTTAGGTGATGAACATTTTTTTTGTAGGAGAAAATTTTGGGGGTTGATTTGAGGCTTGATGTACATATAGCCTGGGGGAAAACATTCATATCTTCAAGGATAGTTCTAGCCAGAGAGATTGTCTGGTCGTCATAAAAGTTGAGGTACTTGTGTTGAAGTTTGGTTTGGAGTGAAAAGTTTACAATCTGTATAGCTCTAAATACACATGGGTAAAAGGATTTTCTAAGTTTTCAGACAGCTTTCTGGGAAGTGTCTGCATGGGTGGTGGACCATGCTGGTCACCTGTGGGAAGGCCTCACCAGCTGGCCAGGTTCTCATTCGAAGAGTCTGTGGGTCATTGACAACCTCTTAATTTCAGTGGAGATGAAAACACCTGAGCGTGTGCTTTTCAGGATGAACGGCGGGGGGTGGGAGGGTAGGGGGACCAGTGAGGAGCTTTGTCAGCAGCATCAATGTGTGAGCGTGAACATCACTATCTGGCTAGCCTCTGCACTGTCCTGGGGGTTTCGGTCATGGTAGTTATCATCATCATCACAAGAGCACAGTGATACCCTTTTGGTTTTGGGCCTAGCAGTATTAGTGGTAATAGGTCTGGGTTATGTTCATGTGCAATTTGAGGTTTTTAAATAGCACAGGTGCAAAGCATATTTCTGAGAAATAACCCATAGCTTGGAGGGGTTGTGAGGATGATACCATTTGTCAGGCTTAAGAGGACTGTGGTTAGGACACCACCCAAAGCGTTCGTTTTTTCATGTTCCTACTTGTAGAACATGGGAGAAATGGTCAATGGGATAGGCAAGTCATCTTTTTTCTTTTTCCAGTGTCTTTTTAAAAAATGTTCTTTCTTACCTAGCTTCTCCAAAATGGGCTAGGAGGGGATTGGGTGAAATTTGGGCAATGAGGGGTGGGGAGGTTGGCACATTTATAACTGATTCAAAAAACACCCTTTAAATTGTTATTTATACACTTAATTATTTCAACCTCTAACATAGTCACGTGTTCATCTTGACTATGGTCTGGACAGAGGGTCACACTGACTTATACACGTGGGCTGCTTTCCTTTTACATTGGATTCTGCCTCAGTTTGGTCCCAAATGAGCCATGGAGTGGGTGGGGGGTGGCACTGTTACATTCCTTGTCAGTGCCCTACAGTTTACTGCCTGCTCACACTCCGTATAGGATATATGACCTCAGGGTCTGGAAAGGGAGTTTTGTGGTTGTTCCTTGGAGAATGGTACTTTCCAAACTTTATGGTGTTTAGTTCTCTGTTTGTTTTTCCTTCTGAATTTTCTTTCGAGGATGGTAAAGTAGATTGAAATTAGTTTTATATTGAAATTGAAAATTTTATGACATGCCCAAGGATAAATGAAATTATCCCACAGTATTGGAAACCTGGTCTGCACCTGAAACATTACTTGAAAGTCAATGAAAATAAAATAGGGTGGGAATCTTATGACCACACAGATTTACATTTTTAGGTTGTGCTCACAATGTACCAGCTTGTCTTTTTGAACAGTTAGTTCACCAGTAATTCATGTTCTTATCTGAAAGGTGGCATTATTTCAGTTCAACTGCCCGTTGGTTCATTATTGGCTGAGGAGAGAATGTCACTCCTTATATCAGCTTACATTTTCTGATAAAACACCCAGGCCATTTTCTGGTCATCAAGGTCAACAAGCTCATATCTTCCTTATACCAGAAGGCTCTTAACATTAGGAAGTTACAAAATGATGGAGGGAAAGAAAGGATGATGCTTTACAGTACATGGAGCCAGGCCCTGTGCTAGTGCTTTCACCTGCCAGGATTAGTTTAGATGACTTAATACTCTCATTTTGTTGAAGAGGAAACTGGAGACTGAGCAAGGTAAAGTTACCTGTCGGTGGTCATGGGCTCGAAAGTGTTGAGTTGGAATTCAAGCTTATCCCACCACACTGTACCAAGAGTAATTGGTACAGATCATTATCTCTGCCAGCCAGTGTCTCGTGTAAACTTAGGAAACCATATTTGTTTCAGGAAGACCAATCCTAGTTCTGCTAGTGCCAGGCTCCACCTGCATGGAGCACTGGCAGCCTTTTGCGAAGTCATGGCACCGGGGGCAGCAGCAGACTATACAGTAATGCCAGACCTGTGCTTGGTGTAGAGAGAAGGATGCAAATACAAATAGCCAGTATTTGTTGAATGTTTTATGCATGCCAGGAGTCACTAGCTCCAGGAGTGGAACATGCTTATACAACACTGTCTCATTTAATCTTTCAAATTATTGCCACGAGTCAAGCACTGTGATCATCTTCACTTTTTAGATGTTAAACCTGAGGTTTACAGATGTTTTTGCTATTTGCCTAAGATTGTATAGAGCTAGTCAGTGGCACAGTTGTAATTTGACTTTCTTGCTAAGCATAACAACCTTCCCAAATTTGCCTTTGATTAAAAGTTAACTAATTTTCTACAGTGTTTTCCCCCTCCCCATAACACATTTTTCCAAAGAAAATTTTTGTTTGAAATAAAACAGTTTTTGAAATGTGCCCTTGGCCATTTTGGACGTAACACTCTTATTGAGCTGCGTAATGGAGAATGGAAGTGCATTTATGTCCTGGAGGACCTAGCGATAATGGGGTAGATACTGTGTTTTCTGTTGAGGTCCTGGAGTCTGAGAAATTAGATCACTTGGCATCTTAAGGTACATGTATGTAATTCTGATTATGCAACAATGATGTGGATTTTAACAAGTGTGTATACCACTTTTAGCTCTCAGACATTTTTGTTTGCAAGGATCCAGTGAGTTTTTCAATCCAAATATATAACTGCCAGATACCCAGTGAAAACATGTCCAGGCTCCAGTCTAAAAGGTTGTCTGTCTGTTCCAAGCAGTACTCATTACAGAAATTGCCAACACACCAAGGAATTCTGGTGATTGCTGTAGATTTAGTCAGTTAGGCAGCTTTTGGACAGTTACCTTAACCTTTCTTTTGTGGTTTAAAGAGTTAAGGGCCATTCACAGCAAGATGGCTTAACTCTTTAAACTACAACAGGTTGAGGCAAAGGTTCTTGTGGGCATCTTAGCTCCTGCTAAGCTCCTGCTAAGCTCCTGTTTATGGGAGATTTGCCTGGGGGCCTTATAGGAGCCACTGAAGCACAGCCCCTAGAAGGGTGACAGCCAGCCCTTTGGGGATGGTGGTAGTGGTATCTTTTATTATCAGTTCCTATTTCCAGTGAAACAAAGAGGAGGGGATGATTGACCAGCCAAGGTGTATATGGCACTTTATTTTGTTTCTATTAGTTGGAAAGTATCACAGAATTAATTGCTTTTGTTTTTGAGTGTTAGATGAACACCTAACACTGCCTGTGTCTTCTGTTTATGTGCCTGTGAAGTGTCCTGGTTGTAGAGTCGTGACATAGAACAGGCTGTGTGATTGCAAAGATCTGGGATGACGCTCATGTCTGTGAAGCTGGGCAAGTTAGTTGACCCTGTCATTCTGTTTCCTGGTCTGAAAAAATTGGGCCAGAAGTCCCTGTCAAGCAGGGTTGTCATCAGGAGTAGAAAGCATATGAGGCCCTGGCTGGTGTAGCTCAGCAGGTTGAACACAGGCCTGCGAACCAAACATCCGTGGTTCTATTCCCAGTCAGGGCGTGTGCCTAGGTTGCAGGCCAGTTCCCAGTGGGGGATGCACAAGAGGCAACCATACACTGATATTTCTCTTCCTCTCTCCTTCCCTTCCCCTTTAAAGATAAGTAAATAAAATCTTTTTTTTTTTAAGAAATAAACCAGGCTATGAAAGACAAGTACCATGTGATCTCACCTTTAACAGTAACCTAAACAACAAAACAAACAAGCAAGCAAAATATAACCAAAGACACTGAAATACAGAACAGGCTGACAGGGACCAGAGGGGAGAGTGAAGAGAATCACAGGGGAAAAGGGGAAGGATTCACAGGAACAAGTATAAAGGACACATGGACAAAAACTAAGGGGGTGGAAATGAGAGGGAGGCAGGGAGCACTGGGGAGGCGGGCTGGGATGTGAGTAAAAGACAGAAAACTGTACTTGAACAATAAATAAATAAGTAAGTAAGTAAGTAAAAGTAAGTAAGTAAGTAAAGTAAGTAAAGTAAATAAAATAAGTAAGTGCTTTGAGAGTCCAACCAGGAAAAAAAAGAAAGCATATGGAAAGTGAATTGACTTCTAGTTAAGCATTCAGTAAATGGTGTTGTTATGACTTAGGTGGTGTCATTTGGCACCAGGATTATGTGTCCCACTTTTCCAGATGCTGCTTTACTTTATTTAAATGTCTGAGAGAAATCCTCTCAGAATATGGAATCTGACAAATCACCACACCTTGATACAATGCTGAATCTACTGGCTTCACTGTAGTGATGAACCCACACCTGGCACAGGGAGGCTGGCACAGGTAGCACAGTGGGGTGTGTCCCTGCCACCATTTCCCTCTGGGCAGTTGCTTTGTCAGTGACTTGTAGTGACTTGAATTCCTGGGATTTAGAATGCTTGAGGAGTTTTTGAAGGAGTTCCTTTTGACTAAGACCCTGGTCTAGCCCGGGCCCTGACTAACGTTGGGCTTGGAGTATGGAAGTACTTTGTATGATGTCTGCTGAGTTGTCAGCTCTGTGGAGGTGACACAGCTAACGATGCATTAGGGGAGACTATTAAGGGCATGGCCATCCAGATAGGAGCTCTTTAACAAAAGCCTGGCAGTGAATGGAATTTCCTCATTTTTTAAATCTCCATGAAGAAACTCTGAACATGGGCTGCACAGAGCTTTCCCGTGTCTTACCGGGGGCCAGTGGAGTACTCTGAGGCTCTGACTTCATAAAACCTCTTCCCCTCAGCTTAAAATAATTGGAGCTGGGAGAAGAGAGGATTAGGAAAGCAAAAAGTCCACTTTGTACTAGTTCCCTGCAGCTGGTTCAGGCTAGAATGTTATGCAGAATTTGAGTATCTGCCATTTGTGGAAACAGAACATCTGAGCAACAGTTGATAGATGGTTTCCTCATAGCAGCCTTTCTGTCTGTCTTCTGAGGATATGAAGCCAGAATAGTGGAATGGCAGAGGGTCCTTAGCCTGCAGCCCAGAGCCACCACTCAGTGGTTGCATGACCTGGCAGTAGCAGTAAGTTCACTTTATCTGTTACTCCAGAACTCTAGGGACTTGCAAAGCAGAACTTCGGTAACTCTTGCACTTTACTACCACTCCATAGTGGAGAAAGGCTCTGTTCTCAGGGCTGGTTGTAGACTTGGACAGGAGTTCTCAGGAGAACCATTTTGTAGACATTCATGGGTTTTGTAGTTGTGTTTCAGCACTCCCCCATTAGTCTTTAGCTTTCAAGCTTCTTCTGTGTTATTGTTGAGTGGCTTTCCAGAGCTGTTTTCAAGTACAGTTTAGGAGGGTAACTTCATGGTGGTAACTGGCTTATATCCATACCTGTAAAGGGAAGAGCCCTACCTGTCTGCCTCAAGGGCATGTTGGGAAAAGTTTTGCACTTAAGAAGTGAGTCAGCTCATGGGTCATATTTGGTCTCCTCCATTTGATTGTATTTCCTGTGAAGACTTTGTATCTCACTTAGTTCATTTCTGGATGCCCTGTTGAAGCAGAAAATCGCTCAGGTGGACTTGTCAGGAAGTCTCTGATGAGAGAGTACCTGAGAGATTTGGAGGTTATACTGTTACCTGGGATAGGCCCGAGTCAGGGCCCCTGTCCACCAGCTTGTTCCCTAGTTCTTGCCTTGCTTGCAAGAGATGAATTCAAGCAAGAGACAAACATGTATAGCAGAAATGAGATAGCAAGTTTATTAATGAAACATATATGAGCAAGAAACTATAGGCAGGCACCTGGATCGTCTGAATACCCCATGTATAGAGGAAATAAAGTTGTTTAGTAAGTTCTGTGCACTTGAGCCAGGGTTACAAGTGGGCACTCAGCTTATCTGAGTGCACCAACTATTGGGGTTCAGGTACCTTCTCCCCTTTCTAAACCTTGGGAATAATGTGCAGCTATAAAGGCTTTCTTTCTCAGCTAGTAAAGGCTCTTTGTCTTACTTAGTGAAATTGTTACAAAGGCTCTCTTTCCCAGCACAGTGTCTCAGGGACTCCCCTCCTCCTGCACTATTCCTGCTTGTGATATTCAGAATTACCCGGCAATCTTCTTCAGATGAGATTTAGGACTGCTGAATCAGTGGGTGAGACAGGTCTCTCTCCTCCTCCCTGCCTAAGTTTACTACCTATCCTACCTGCCAGTACCTCCTATTTGAGATTGCATGTAAAGGTTGTACTTACAAATCACTAAATTGATCCATCACACAAGCATCTACCACTCACTATTCAGTCTTCACTGGCCTCCTGATTATCCATTGAAAAACCATTTAGTGGGTGGGGGCTTGCTGTGTGCAGACACTGGGGTCAGGTACTGGGCGTGTTCCTTTTCCTGCCTCTAACTTAGAATCTAATAATTAGTGATTCGCCATCTGGGTGATTTTTGTTTTTGTTTTTTCTCTTCTTAAAACAAAAATTTTTGATGCATGGTGGAGTGCAGCCCTGTCTTATACTTGTTGTCCCGGCGTACCTCTTATTTAGCGCCTCATTCATCCTCAAGTGAAAAATTGACATAATCACCCCTGAGAAGGGGGAAGAAGTCAGGGCACTTGTTTGGCTGCTTATCAGTTGTTTTTGTTGGAGGGTTATGAGGCATTTACTATTTGGGCTTTTCCCATGCTAAGTGGGCCACAGCTGCCTATTTTACAAGTCTGGGAGATAATAATCATGCACTTATTAGCTACAGTGCAATATTTACTAATTATAACATGTGCTCTACAGTTCTGGGTTTTAGAAGAGAGCTTTTTATATTTTATTAGGAATGTTTTGGAGGTACATGCTAGAGTCTTTCTGACATTATTCCTCATGGGGCCATAATTGCAGTTATTATTAATTATTTAGGGGAGATTATAAAATATGGACACTCAGGCCTCACTCCTAGGGATTTTGATCTACTAGATCTGGGTGAGGCCCAAGCATATATAATTACCAACAAAACAGACAAATCACTCAGCAACAACAACACAAACCTCTGCTGGTCACTGATTGTCAGCTACGGTTGAAGAGCCACTGCCACCACCTCTGGTCAACGACCCCTGCCAGCACACACAGAGGTGAGCATCCTGAATGGTGAGGCCATTGGAGGCATTGCTCGAGAGTTTCTGCCAGCCCTGGCGGCCTCGGCACAGGTCAGCTCTAGACAGTCTTTTCTTGGGTCTAGGGACCCAGCTTTAACAAATCTGTTTTCCAACAGAAACTAAAAATGTGGGTTTTAGAAATTTTGCACCCTCCTACTTTTTGGAATGTTCCATTTAAAAAAAGAGACACCCCCCCCCCCTCCCCGCCACATGCACCACTGTAAGAAATGCAATGTCCTGTTTAGTCAAAGAATTATCAGGGAAAGGAACTTTGTTCTTTATTAGCAATTAGAGAGTGGTTTCTTGCTGTAGAACTGCAAGAATTGCTTTAGTGAGATGCCAGGTAGCCTGACATGGTAGAAGGGCAGCCATAACAAGACAACGTGCAGAGGCTGTTTTCAGTACGGCTCTATTCATAGACTCTTGTTAACTAGTCAGTCTTTGAGTTTTGTAACCTCACAGCCCAGGTAGGTACATATCAAAAAATAATATGCAGTGATAGGTACCATAAATTCAGGGATTTATTTTTCAGTTGAAACTATTTGTTTTCTCTCTGACTATTGTCCTTATAGAAAAAAGGGATATTGTTTTCAGCGCTTGGTTAGACAATCCCAGCTGGGTTCTGCCAGTAAAGACCTTAGAATTCAACGTTGAGGATGAGCTCTGATGAAGAGAAGCTGTATAGTCAAATGATAAATGGAGAAATCTGGAGATATTTTTAAGCAGGGCTTCTGGTTTTGCTTCTGCAGTCCTTTCTATAACCCAAGTTTGAGCTTTGCACAAGGAAATAAGTCAGTGTTGGCACTGGCGTGGCTGGTCCAGAGAACAGTTACTGCTTCTGATGTGTGCTGGGAGGTCCTTTTTTCAGAGGTACACTACAGAGGGACATCCTTGGGACACTGTTTGCTGCTGACATGAGGGAGCAGAGCTTGTCACCATTGCTGCAGCTTTCCTAGAACCACCATGCTGCCTACAAACCTCAGAAGGTAATGGCCAAGGTGGTGGGGTCATGCAGCCTGCCCTGCAGTGCCTGTGAATATTTCTGTGTAGGTTAATTCAGGTTCACAAGGTCCTGCAGGGCAAGTCATTCATCACCTCTGTCTCTCTCTGTCCAAATGACAGGGTATCAAAGGGGCCTCTCTGACCACCGAGTATAAAATAGCAATCTCCCCTTCCTGGCACTGCCTTTTCTGCCAGGTTTTCACCTGTAGCTATAAAAAAAAGTCAGAAAATATTCCCAACAGCAGCAAATGTGTATTCACTTGTTTATTGCTTGTGTTCCCCTCTTCAAATGAGGGCACAGACTTATAGTTTTTTCCCATTTATATCCTTTGTATGAGGACCAGTGCCTGGTAAATCAAAATGCTGGCTTAGGGGCAGACCTCAGAGCCAGGACATTTTATAGTGAGGTGGCCAAGATCTTGAGAAGTTAAGTGACTCATTCAAGGTCATAAACCTGCTTAGTGGAAGAGTGAGGAATTTACTCAGATAAACACCATTTCTTTTCATTTTTAATATCCTGAATTTATCTTAAGAAAGCAAATTTTAGTGCACTTGTGGCTTGAAGTTTCCATTTACTGCTGTCTTTTTGGCTAGTTCCGTATTGTAATTCTGAATGCCTGTGGCTATAGGCTGAAGAGTAGCTTCCTGGAGCAGCAAGTCCATTGACAGATGTTGTCTCATCAGGGGATTGATGAAAGGGAACAGGTGGATTTGGACTAAGCCACAAAGCAGTGGTTTGTATCCCTGGGAAGAAAGAATGGTGCTGGGCATTTCTCTTACCATTCTCAGTTAAGGATCTTAAAAGCCAGAGTTAATTAGGCAATTGCACAGATTTGTGAGTGCTCAAGTTTCCTTATTCCATATCAGCTTCTGATCCCCTAGGCAGTTGTGAAATCTTAGTTTTCTCTCCCTTGCATCATTTTCTGAGTCTTGCTCTTTTATACTGATAGCCTCAGGCTTTGCCTAGACCCCAATAATGTTCTCAGGAGTACTGCAGGGTGGGCACTGGATAGTAGTATCTGTGGGGATAGCAACAGCGTTTCAGGGTGATTACTTGGCAACTCTCAGATTTCTCAGGGTACCCTGGTTTCAACACCTGAGGCTGTGGAACCAGTCAGGTTGACTGAAAAGTAGAGGTAGGGTTAGGAAGAGTAGAGAAGAGAGAGCTTTCTTAAAGCAGCTCACTGGCAGCATCCCAGGCAGGAAAGTAGATATACTTGTATGAAGAGGTCTAGCAACCCTGGTGACCAGATACTTCTTCCTCATCAGCTTTTATGTCCTCACTTCCACTCTCCTGCTGCTGTCAGTTACTGAGTGGGATGTGAGCAGATTCTGGAATGCAGACCTCAATTCTAAATTGCTGTGGCCTATGAGGAAATCCACTGATCCCTGAGTGAGAATTCCATCTCTCTCTTTCTTACTAGCTATGTGACCTTGAGCTAGTTTTCTAAACTCATGGAATTGCCACTTCCTTTCTGTAAAGTGGGTATTGTTTTCTTCTTTGTGAGGTTGTTGCAAGAACTTCCATATACTTCCTGTATATGTGTTAAAGTATTTGTGCACTTATATGTGCCAGACAGAGAAATAAATAAATATCTATTAAAAATACTTGTTGAAAGAATGCCTCTGGGCGTATCTTTATTATCCTCTCCTTTGTTGGGTGGAGGGGAGATTTATTGTTAGGAAGGAGGAGGAAGGGAGAGGAGAAAAATAGAGGGAAACTGCATGTGGCCCCCACTTCACTTTGACTGTCACTTATTTATGTATGTGGTCTTTGTGTGACCTTCTGCTAGGAGTGGTCGGAACAGTGAATCTATGACCCACTGGGTTTACTGAGGCCTGGTAAAGTTATAAACCTGTTCCTTACTTTATGTACTTCTTTACAGTCTTTCATTATGATTAGAAAGCTAGAATGGGCATGCCGAGCTCAAAAAGAAATGGTTTATAACACAGAAGAAACATAATCTGTTATAATAATTACAGTCCTTTGTAATAGATTATTGTTTTTAACAAAAGATGCTTTGAGAAATTTTTGTTTTCAAATGCTGAGACTAGACCTCTTACTATTTTGTGTGGAACTATCTCTTAAGACACCAGTGATTTGTTTCCATTTAACCGAATTAAATTTTGATGAACTTGGTGTGAGTTTACATGAAGTTGCTTTGGCTTTGAAAACTTGAGTTGGAGGTATGGATGCATTATTCTGTAGCATACTATCAAGTGGGACCTTAAAGGGAAACTCTAAAGGTGAGTTTTGTCTTTTACTTCTCGCCCTTGTTGTTTTAGAGGAGTCGAGAAACTGAGTAATGAATGAAATGTCTTGCTTGTGAACATTTAACACAGGCAATTGCAGAGTCATATACAGACTTTGAGAACTAGAAGGAAAACAAATACAGCATTTCCTTGAATACCATTGTTTTGTTACAACATTGATGTGATGTTCTAGGAACTTAACTCTTATTTAGATCAATTAGCCTGTGCTAAAACTTGTTTTGTTGTATGTTGTTTTGCTTAAAGTCACAGAATTTCTTAACAGTGTTAAGCGAGGACTTGCCATACTGCCCTCAGAGACCACATTGTAGGTAGCAATTACGCCTCTAAACCGTGCTAGTGCTGAGGACTCAGCAGCAGTTAGGTTTAGGGAGACACAAAGCTGCTTATAGTTTGACTTTATGTATATTCTGAGTATGTCCATGTTCAAGGGCAGTATTAGTTTAGAGTCAGCTTCTTGAAATGCTATGAACAAGTAAGGAACAATTTGAAAACCTTAACTGAAGGTTGCGTTGGTGATGAGTGAAAGTTGACTGTGAGTAGATCCGAAGCCTGGAGTGGAACCAGAATCCCTTGTATCACTTAATCTCTTGCCTTTTGATTTGTGTCTGAAACTTAAAACTTTTTTCCTCTAAGCCAAGGAGAAGATTCAATTTACATGCTTTAGTGATGCTTGAAGTGATATTTTAATATTGAAATTACAGCATGGGTATAATTCTAAAAATTGAGTGTACTGTGCAGTCACAGGGGAGACACATAGGAAAACTTCTTGGGACTGAGGGGATTAGTGATGGGAGAAGGAAAAAGGGAGCCCACAAAATTCTGTTTCATCTTTTGTTCAGGTTAAATGGTGAGTGAAGCTTTTTATTAAAATTTGTTATTTTCTATATGATGCCTCCTAGAGTCCTGTGGAGGCAGGGTTTTGTGTCTCCAGCTTCACAGTGGTTGATGTCACTTAGCTGTTGTTGGTTATGTTGTGCTATATATAACATTGGGTTCCCCAATGGGTCAGTCATGAGGCCCAGCTCCCTTCCCTGAATCCTATCTTCTCATTTGAGAAACTCAAAAGTTAAAACTGTCTATATGTAAAAAAAAAAAAAAAGACAGGACTCTTTGCTTTGGAGTAGGGACCTGTGGTCATTCTACATGTTTTTAAGGGAATGCCAGAGAGTTCAGATTGAGAATTATATTCCAGATAAATATTTAATCATTTTAACATGTGAAATGAACTAAAAAATAAAGTTTCTTATTTTTTAATTGTAAAATATTGATAATACAGAAAAATAGAGAAAGAAATTTACTATTTTTAGAAGCTTCAGACAGTGAACAAATGTGAAGTAGTACGTGCTTTATGTGCAGGTCTTTCTGTGTGTGAGAGCTCTTAAGTAGGGAATGTGTATTTTTTTTAAGATTTTTTAAATTTAGGAATGTGTATTTTATAGGTTGTATCTTCATCAGTCACTTAACTTTTGTACAATGCTGAATTAAATGACCTTGAGGAGTATAGTATTTTCATGTATCTTGACAGTCATGTGATTGAATTCCCGATCTCCTATTACCAGTTTGGCTAATTGCTTAGCTGTTGAGTGCAGTAAGCTTTATCAACATAGTGGCTAAGATAAAAAAATGACTTTAATACGCATTTGACTATAGAAGGGACCTGGAGTTTTTCATGCTACTTAATGTTCTTTTGTTATTTTAAACTAAAATTGTTGAATCTGAAGCCAGTAGGGTTTTTCAAGTAGGTAGAGGAGAAAGCAGCTGCAAACGTTTATTAAATGTTAGTGGTAGAATCTGAAATCTTTATTGTTAATACATACTTTAGCATGAAGACTTGCCAGTGCTTTTTCTTTTACTATGAATGTAAAAATGGATATACTAATTTTTGTCCTTTCTTGTATTTTCAGGGACCTTTACTGTTGGTACTTTTCAGTTTTCCACTTTTCCTTTTAAAATACAATTCCTCCCACTGGACACTGTCTTCCAGACACTGGCTCACACATGCACACACCTCAGGCTACTGCCTGCTTTGGAAGGGGCACTTTTTTTTTCATGCAGCTTCACCAGGTATCTTTAAAAGGTAGCTATCTTTTCTTCCCACTTGACCCACCACTGCTCACCCAAATCCCCTGCCTGCTCTACCCCCTCCGAAGGAACTACGGTACTCATGAACTCTCATGGCAATATTTCTTCCCTTGTACAACCCCGTCATTTATATTCATCTATGTTGTCTTCTACTTGTCAACCTAAACGTAATTTTTGCTAGAGTGATAGCTTGCCTAATTGGAACTTAACTTGCTGTCTGGCCTGTCCCGCCTCCTCCCTCCCCCATCTGTTCTGTCCTGAAAATGATGGGACAAGTATGCAGGACCCAGGTGACTGTGTTCTTTCTTTGTAGGAATCAGACTGTTACTGCCTGATGTAATGTTCCTCAAGGCTGTCACTTAAATTGCAAGGACAGGATAGTAATTGATATTCGTAATGATTTCCCTGAACCATTAAGAAAAGCATCTTAAATACACTCAAGATTTTAGGGTTGAGAAAGATTTCCATCCAGATTGGTCTCTTAAAGAAAAACGATGTGGTACATAAATTATTTTACCTTTAACTGTCTGCTAAGTCAGCTCTGCAGAACTACTCACCTATTAGGGGGTGGACACTTGAAGTCTTACCATGCTATTTTGACTGTTCCGTTCTTGGTAGAACTTGAGTGTACACATTCTCTGCTATTCTCCTTAAATGGAGTGTTCTAGATAAGGTAGCTCTGACCTAAGAAAGGCCTAATTCTGTGTTGAAACCTTTAATTTTCAACTCCAGGGAATAAAAACAATCTTCTTATTATCTTGCAAGTCTTGGCTGATCTCATCACACTTACATATTCCCGTGTGCTCTCTGTCCTATCATCCACAGCCCTGATGATACAAGGCAGGGAGAGATAAATAAACAGTTGCTAATTATAATAAGAAATAGTAGTCACAAGGATAAAATGTGCAAAAATATGAGCCTGCTCACCTCACACTTGTTTTGGGCTCTGGAGGAGTATAATGAAAGCAGCACTTGAAAAGCATGTTTCCTTGAGGTCATGTTATAATGCCTGCTCTGTTGTAAGGAGGTGTTTAGAAGACTGAAATGTTTTTTGAAGTTCTCTGATCTGTCTCCCAAGTTAATTATGTGGTTCCTTGTCTCAGATGGCTCATGAAGTGCCGTCCAGGTAATATGCCTTTCCCTTTGGCTGATTTTGGATTTTTTGCAGATGCTTCCTGGAAAAGAACACTCATAAGTGGGGCCTTTCATTTGGGGGTTTGCAGTGCAGAACGAGTGAAGCCAGTCTTTGTTTTGGGGTAAGTGTAGAGAACCTTAGATAGAGTGGTCAGTGGATTGAGTGCTGAGTTCATACCATTTATGACATGGTAATATAGGTTCTTATTTGCTCTTAAGAATAAGGAGATATAAGAGGAAGTGGGTTGGAATTTTAAACATATTAAAAAGACTTTAGTTTTTAGAGCAGTTTTAGGTTTCACAGTTAAATTGAGAGGAAGGTACAGAGATTTCCCATATATCCCCATTCGTATATATGTGCGTATGTATGTATGTGTGTGTGTGTGGGTAGTCTGCCACCAGAGTGGTACCTTTGTTGACATTGATGAACATGCACTGCTACATCATCATCACTCAAACTCTGTAGTTTACATTAGAGTTTGCTGTTGGCGTATATTCTTTTCTTAAATTAAAAAAAAATATATTGGTTTCAGAGAGAGGAAGGGAGGAAGGGAGAGAAAAAAACATTGACTTTTTGTTCCACATATTTATGCATTCATTGGTTCATTCTTGTATGTGCCCTGTATGTGTGGGTATTGATTGAATCTGCAACCTTGGTGAATTGGGATGATGCTCTTAACAAACTGAGCTACTTGGCCAGGGCCTTTTAGTGTGCATTCTATGAGTTCTATAACTTTGGACAGATGTACAGTGACATCTACCCATTATTATAGTATCTTACAGAGTATTTTTTCTGCCCTAAAAATCCTCTGTGCTGTGCCCAGCTGACCCTCTTCCCCAGTTGATTAAAATACATATATTATACTTATTGGGGATGATATTGTTTAATAAAGTTCTATAAGGTTTCAGGTGCCTAATTGGAATTTTTAAGGTAAAATATGAGTGATGTGAGTGAGATGTCCTGGAGAGAGAATTGGCAAACCTGGTTTTGCTTAGCCACTAGACTTGTATCCTTTTAGCTCTCTGGGATATTTCTCATCTGTAAAATCAACTTTTGTTAAATTAGGCTTGCCTGTCCTTTGAGCTCAGGAACATTTCAAGATAAAAGTTTTGAATAAGTTTCACAATATGTTATGATTTTATGATAAACATAATTGACATTTTAGAATTTGCTTGTTATGAACCCAGCCTTCACGTACTAAAACCCCCAGCTAAGACAATGAGTGCATGTTATTGTAATAAATACTATATAGTCCAAAAAGGATATGAGAACTTAAACATGGGCTTTTTCATATAAGCTTGAAAAACTTCAGAATGCATGAGAATCACTAGAGACTAGGTAAAAGAAGTCTCAAGGATTTCTGTATCTCACTGACGCGTGCACTGGCTCGCAGTGCCCGTGGCGTCATGGATGAGACATGAAACAAATTCACATGGACTACTGAGTCCCATGGAGGAAAAGGGGCGGCA
The DNA here is from genome assembly GCF_014824575.4 of Sturnira hondurensis. Lineage (NCBI taxonomy): Eukaryota > Metazoa > Chordata > Mammalia > Chiroptera > Phyllostomidae > Sturnira > Sturnira hondurensis. The sequence goes on from NW_028082295.1 coordinate 1,450,872, forward strand.
TGGCTACTCCCTCAAGAGGGGAGCGTGCTGACCCTTGCCTAGACAGGCTTTTATTGGTTTTTTTTTTTTTTTTTTTTTGCACAGGAATACAGGTACAGCTTATTAATCATTGTCGGGCAGTAAACAGTGGATAGCATAGAGAGAACTAATAGGGCTTCTTCTGAGTCAGGGTCTATTAGCTAAAGGGCTATAAGACTTTGGGAAAACAAACTTATTTTTTGCCTGGGCCTTTATCATTTAACTAAAAGCATTCTTAGCAAAGCAGGGTTCACAGGATTGTTAGGAATTCTTTCTTATGCCGATCATCCTGGATCCTGCTCTAGCTGGCAAGGGGCTGCACTGCCTCCCCCATCACGGGTGCTCAGGCTTCAGTGGATTAGAGCCAGGAAGTGCTCCTCCCAGAGGACATGGGGACTGTACTATGTCAGAATAGCTGTGGGGGGGCGAGAGTCCATTACACCCTTTTTGTTGCAGCCCCCTGAGTCGTTCCATGATGGCCTCCCAGGTGATTGTGTCTGGCTTAGGTTGCCCCTCCTCTGAGGAGTCTTACCCATCATCAACTATCCAGCCATGCATTGGGGGCAGGGGAGTAAGTAGAGACAGCATTTGCTACCAGAGACAAGCTTTGTCTCCTAAGTGGCTTGCATTCCAAAGGTCACTCACTCATCCTTAGCCATGGGAGGCAGTTACAATTCCTGAAACTAGGCAAAGCGGTTCCCAACACCCTACTTACCAAATTCTCATATTAAAGTCTGCACATCACAGGTGAAAGGAGAAACTGAACTTGATTTCCTTAATAGAAAAACTTGACACCTCTCCCCCTACAGTCGGCCACTTATATCCAAAATACTACATCTCTGAAAAACAAAACACTGCGAAAAATCATTAAGGTGAAAGGACAATGCTTCCAAGTTGGATGGTATGAAGAGCAACCAGGTGTTTGTACCGTTTGCGGCAGGTACACACATCACATCATGATAGAAGGCCCTCTTCCAACTTGGTGAGAGACTGGCAGCTTCTGGACAGGGTGCAGTTTATGGCAAGCTATTTTTGTCTTTACATGTCTGTAGGGAGGTGATTCAGTTTAGTGATACAGCTTCTAATCCTGGTGAATCATTGAGTTCTCCCCCTTTCTCCTGGCCTGTGGATAGCTGGATACCTCTCCTTTCTGGCATTTGGTAAGGATTATTTGCAACTGAAATTAGAGGGGATCCACATCCTGTCAATTGATCTTCAAGGCTATCATGGCAATCCTTGAAGACCCTGCTGCGGCCTCTAGGTGGGTCTACACCACTAGCCCCATAGTGACGTTTGCTTCATGTCAGCAGAGCACTTGGCTCTGATTGTGTGTATTCTTACTTCACATACTGTGGGGGCGACTTTGCTAGCGAGTCCCCCCATCTGCCACGGATGAAAGTAACACTACAAGGACACGATCTGCTTGGGGAGGAAAGGTGGTCAATCTCTCAGAGGAGAAAGGCCAGGAGCCCCTTCCTCAACGGCTTTCATCGGGTTGTAATACACAGGAATACAGGCAGCAAGGATCAAACAGTAGATAACATTTCAAAGACATCTGAGGGCTTAGTCTGAATCAGTGTCTGTCAGGAAAGGGGGTTGCAGAAACTTTGGGAGACATACTCATTTCCTGCTCGGACCCTTATCATATGAATGAAAACACTCTTAGCAAAGCAGGCTTCACAGGACTTTTAGGAATTCTTTCTTATGCCTGATTACTCTAGATACCATTCTAGCAAAGCAAGGAGCTGTACTGCCTCCCCCATCACAGGTTTTCAGGCTTAAGTGGATTAGAGCCAGGAAGCAGTTCTCCCAGAGGACATGGGGACTCAGGCTATGTCACAATAGCTGGGGGGCAAGGGTCCATCACTCCCTCTTTGTTGCAGCCCTCCAAATCCTTCCATGATGGCCTCCCAAGTGGTTGTGTCTGGCTTAGGTTGCCCCTCTCTCTGAGGAGTCTTACCCGTCATGGGCTAACCGACCAAGCTTTGGGGGCAGGGGGAGGAAGCAGAGGCAGTGTCTGCTGCCAGAGACCAGCTTTGTGTCCTTGTGGCTCACATTCCAGAGGTTGCTCACAGAGTCTTAGCCATGGGGGGCAGTTACAACTCCTGAAACCAGGCAGAGCGGTTCCCAACAACATACTACTGAGGTGGTATAAAGGGGGACGTTTGTTACAGTTAAAGCTTCACCAAGGGAACGTAGGTGGGGCCTCCCTTATGAGTCCCCAGTCTACCTTGAGAGGGGTAATCATATGTTCTATCTTGGGTATTGTTGAGTAAATCACACAAATTTTTATCATTTCAAAAAACCCTTCATGTAGCCTCCTTAGCACACACTTACATACATATTAACTAACATTTGTTATATTCAGCCTTAGTTTTTCTCCTCATGCTATTTTGCTGGCCATTTTGATTCCTTTACATGTGGTGGCCCATCTCAACAGATAGAATATTACTTGTTAGTTTCAAATTAAGAGGTTTTATACATATATAATATGTACATGTTTGTATATTTGTTTATGTATATATATTTATATGTCTGTGTGTGTATATAGATAGATAGAGAGAAAGAAGCACCTTGCTGCCTCCCCATATATTGGCCATGCCTTTTGAAGATGAGAAATGGGCCTAAACTGATGAGGTTTGAGGTAGTTGCAAGCTGCATTAGTAAGAAAAGTTCAGGGAATCAGCAGGGGCCTCTGGAGGGAGCAAAGACTCAGCTGAGTGTCTGCCAGGTATGATGAGCAGGGCTTTATATAGGTTGCGCACTTACTGTAGCCTGCTTCAGATTCTACAGTGATCTTAGAAGCTTGTAGAAGTTAAACAACTTTCCCAGGGAAATACATTAATGAAGTGGTAGTGGAAGAATAAGAGCCCAAGGCTGCCCAAATCCCAGACTCATTTCTTCCAATGCATTGTCTTGTTTCTTAGGAAGGAGAGAGGCAGAATTGTTAGTTTCCTGATTGCAATTTCAATTTAAAATGGACCTAATTTTTGAAGACCTGGTATATGTTATGGCTAATGCCTTTGCTTGGTCTGTTATGTGACACAAAAATAATAATTAGTTGTTAGGTCCTGATTCTATAATCCCTCAGTGAGGGAGACTAATGTTCTATACAAAGCAAATACTGAGTGAATTCACCATTCTTAGTCTTTATGCCACTGTCAAACTTCTAAGTCTTAAGAATACACTTGCAGTCTTAAGTTCGGGTATAGAGGGAAAAAAGGAAGACACCGCTATTGTACAAACATCTGGAGAGGTTTTTTTTTAATAGATCAGTGGATTTTCTTTCTCTGTAAAGATTGTAAGTGTTACCATATCACTCAGAATATTCTCCTTTCCTCCACATCTCACCCAATACATGCCAACACAGTATTGCTTACCCTGCTTGAAAAGAGGGAAAGCTGGGCACCTCTTGTGATATTTCCTCTGATTCTGTCAGCGGGAAACGGGCTTTAGTAACTTGTTTTTTGTATTATAAAGGATTTTTAGCATTTATTTTAACATATTATGGTTCAAAAAGTTTTATGTAACAAATAATTACAAAACACAAGAACAGATACAAGGTGTTTCGGGTACTACCCATTTATAATGTACATCCTTATTTTTTCCCTCAAAAGTTGGAGCAAAAAGTGCACGTTGTACATGGCAAAATAACAGTACTCTTCGTGCAGGGGGTACTACCTACTGCATGAAGAGTAACAGGTGTGTGTTTGCATATTTGAAGGCTGACTGAGTGCTAAGGAGATCGTCTTTGTGTTTCTTACAAGAAGTTTTACCCTTCTTGGCTATCATAATTTGGTTTCATGATTACAGTGCCAGTAATAAGTACTCATGGGAGTTGCTTGATACTGTGCTAATGAATTCATTTCTATTATCAGTTGAGAGAAACAAGGTTCAGTCATAATTTATTACCAGGGTTGTGTTTGATCATGTGCCACACACTAACTGTTCTCAACAATAAACCTGTGAAGTGGGCATCGCTTTTCCCTCTTTGACAGGAAGGAGCCAGAGGTATAGACTGAGCTGTACTGTGCCCTGGTCTCAGGCTCTGTGTGGAGGAGATGAGGGGACAGATCCGGTCTGGCTAGCCTGTGCTCTGAACTCCTGCCCTGTAGCTGCAGGGTCCTGCCCATGACCAGGACCCAAAATAAAGCTTAGTGTTCTTTGTAGTGATGCTTAGAATAGCACTGTAGTTACAAAGCTAACAAAAAAAAAAAGGCTGAGGTTACAGAGCCTGTAACACATATAGGTAGGCATTTTAAATGAGCAATTTTGGTTAGGTAGTAAAAGATATGGGAACACATAATAACCTTCATAAATTATGACCTTTCTGGCACAGAGTTGGACTCCACTGTGCAGGAGCTTCTGATAGATGTCAAACGGCTTCCTCATTACTTAGTGCAATATATAGACAAGACAGCATTTTCTTTCAGGACCAACTGTGAATGCATGAACAGTGCCAGACTATTCTCCCAGGGTACGTGGGGATGCTAGACAAGGTGTGATGATGGGGTACTCTGGGGTGGCAGGTAAGATATCCCGTCTGGGCTGTTGAGGCTAGGCAGGCTGGGAAAGCACACTTGTAGAGTAATAGCTGGCAGGTGGCTGGAAGGGCAAGAAGGCAGAGTTCCCTGCTACATGGACTATGTCCCTTCTCCCTGCCTGCCTCAGAGGTAGGACTTCAGGTGGCCTGAACTACAGATGGTACACACAGTCACATGGTAGCACTGCGGTGACTTAGGAAAGTAGCTCATGGGGAGGGTGGGATTGGCAATGTCTGCAGGTAGGTGAAATCTGGAATGAGGTGCTTGACTTGTGGATTGTGTTTGTCTTGGGTTGCTGTTGCACATGTCCTGCTTCTGAACTGTTGGGCCATTGCTGGACTCCATCCCATTATGACCACATGTAATGGAGACTTCATTTTCTTTTTTAAAGATTTTATTTGTTAATTTTTAAAAGATTTTATTTATTTTTAGAGAGAGGAGAAGGGAGAGAGAAAGAGAGGGAGAGAAACATCAAAGTGTGGCTGCCTCTTGCGTGCCCCCTACTGGGGATCTGGCCTGCAGCCCAGGCATGTTCCAGCGACCCTTTGGCTCACAGGCCAGTGCTCAATCCACTGAGCTACGTCAGTTAGAGTATGTTAATTTTTTAAAGGAAGGAAGAGAGGGAGGGAGAGAAACATCAGTGTTCGAGAGAAACATTGATCAGTTGCCTCTTTCAAACCCGGAACTGAACCAGGGACCTGGCCCTCGAACCAGGAACCTGCCCCGCAGTCCAGGCATGTGCCTGACTGGCAGTCAAACTGGTGATTTTTGGTTTGTGGAAAAACACCCAACCCAGTGAGCCATACCAGTTGGGGCTAGAGACATAATTTTAGTAGAGTGTCATTTTCACAGGGTTGTTTTTTGGACTATGAATTGGAACTTGAGTTCCTGTGCAAACTTCCCAAAGAAAAAGGGAGGCTGTTCCTTTGTTCCTCAGGTTTTAAGTTCTAAAATTCATAATGCTTTACCATGGGACCACAATAGAGGTAGGCTTGGGGAAAACATGGAGACATTACTTTTGTTTTACATTTGTTGCAGAAGGACCATTTTTCATAAAGTCCTTAAATAGATAGTGCTCAGGATATCTGGGTAGCTCTTTGTTAACAACTCAGCTGAGAAGTGATTAGCAGAGTCTTCATGATAAAGAGTGGATGGAGAGGAGCCAGACTGATAGTAATTAGATCCGATAAGCCTCATCTAGTGAGGGGAGAAGGACATCAAATTTGAAATATCTAGTGATATAAGTGAATAACAAATTTTTAGGTTCTAGGTCAGGAATTAAAATGTAGCTGTGAAAAAGCCTTAACTTGCATACCCACCCCGCATCGTCTCTCCTTCTGTTTCTCCCCCATCTCTCTTTCTCCCCTTCCTCCACCCTGCACAATCTTTTTGTACACTCCTTTATGCTGGGTAGTTATTTTCCAACCTTTCTACATTGGAACTACAAGGAGACTTCAAAAAAGTCTCTCATTATAATTCTTTAAAATCAAGTAATGGGTAATGGGAGCTCCACTAGGGAAAAATGACTGTTACTCATTTTTGACAGCAGACAGCTAGGGGTGTGTGTGTGTGTGTGTGTGTGTGTGTGTGTGTGTGAGTGATGTCATTTCTTTCATGTGGAATATTAGGAAAGAAAGAGTGCTCAATGTGATGTATAGAAGAAAACCTTTAAGTTGCTTGGGTTGAGAGGTAATGATAGGTAAATTCAACCCTGGAAAGAAAGGGGAAATTTATCAAAACGCATTTGTTCTAAATGTTTTGTTTATCAAGTGTGGTTCATTGGTATTACCAACCATATTGTTCTGTTGAAAAGCACAGACTACTTCATCATTAATTTGGGGGGAAAATACAGAAGAAATGATTGAAGCTTCAATCATTCTGTTCTAGTGATTGTGCAAAACAGTGGTGCCAATGATCTTTTTTTTTCTGTTTTTCAGGGTCGACATGTTAAAACAGGTCAGCTGGCAGCCATCAAAGTCATGGATGTTACTGAGGTAAAATGGAGTAACAAATGTATTCAAAGAAATCAGCCATGGCTGGTGTAGTTCAGTGGATTGAGCTGGCCTGTGAACCAAAGGGTTGCTGGTTCAATTCCCAGTCAGGGCACATGCTCACAGCACATGCCTAGATTGTGGGCCAGGTCCCCAGTAGGGGGCACACAAGAGGCAACCACACATTGATGTTTCTCTCCCTCTTTCTCCTTCCCTTCCCCTCTCTCTAAAAATAAAATTAAAAAAATCTTTCAAAAAATAAATCATTAGATAAAAGACAGGGACACTCGCTTGACCTCCTCCTTTCCCTCTAGCCCCAGGTAAGGGTATAGTTCTGTTTGGAGAATCAATCTTGAACACATTGCCCCCCCCCAACATTGTGGTTCATAAGGTCCAGCACAATAATTGACGTAAATTGTTGCAGATGGTTCCTAAGCAAGTAACAATCAGTAGCATTTTTTCTTTAAAAAAAAACAACACATCTAAGTGATGTCATCCCTGGCAACATAATGGACCATAATTGGAAACATCATCTCCCTCGGAAAAGAAGAGATTTGGGAAGGGATCATGGAGGTCACATAAATAGGGATGTTGAGGGGTGTGGGGTAGGGACAAGTTTCTCTAGGGATTAGACCACATTTGGAACATTTCTTTTATTTTTAACATGGAGAAAGAAAACAGGTCCAGCCAAGTTCCCAGAGGTTTGAAAACAGAAACATCTGCTAGAATGCTGAGCAGATTGTTGGCAAAATTTAGTAGCAGAAAATGGTCATGTGAGGATTTACCGTGTAGCTTTTGGGAAAGAGGAGAAATTAACTCAGACAAAAAAGTACCATATTTTGCTGTGTATAATGTGCATCCACATTTTTGTGTGCCTTATAATGCACAGGGTTATTATACCCATGGTATGTAATCTTTATATCCATGTATAATGTACATCCTATTTTTCCCTCAAAAATTTGGGCAAAAAAATGAGCATTATACATAGCAAAATACCGTATCTATTTTCCTTTGTGTGTGCATGTGTGTGTGTGTCTATATTTCATTTTTAATGAATAGCCATAAATTATAGTGCACTAAATCCATCCTATTTTAAGTTACAGTTAATACTTGAACAACATGGGTTTGAACTACGCAGTTTCATTTAATACGCAAATTTTTTCAGTAAATATTGTAAGTGTATTTTCTTAATATCTTTTCTGTAGCTTATTTAATTGTAAGAATGCAGTATATAGTACATATAATATATAAAATATATGTTATTCAACTCTTTGTTATTGGTAAGGCTTCTGGTTAACAGTAAGCAACTAGTAGTTAAGTTTCGGGGAGTCAGAGTTATAAGTGATTTTCAGTGGTCAGTGCCCCTAACTACCATGTTGTTCAAGGGTCAACAGTATTTTCTTTTTTTTTTCCAACTGTATTTTCATCATAAATTTTACTTTACACTTGTGATTGCTTCTAATTTGCTTAATTATGAATAAGGTTTACTATCTTATATCACATATTCTAGAGAAGTGTTAACCTGCAACTTTGGGTGTTTGGGATATCTAAGTTAAATCATAAGCTCCCCAAATCTGGGGTTTGTCATGGAAGATAATGGCTGAGTTAATCTCATGTGTATAGTTGAATAATATTATTCAACTATACACATGAGATTAACTCAGCCATCCCTCAGGCAGTGGAGAGGTCTCCTCCACTGCCTTGTTCTCTCCTTGGTCTCTAATAATGTGCTCAGCTCCAGTATACGTATTTCCTAGTAAGAATTAGAAAATATTGTCGTCTCTGGACCACAGGACAACCGATAGAGCTTTATACAGGTATTTAAAGGTGTGACGTTTTATAAGGTGACTACTCTCTTTTCTCTGCCAAAAAGGATATGGAGACTTTATAATGAAAAGGTAACATTGCTTGGTTAACTGGCCAAAGATTCTTGTAAAGTAGTTTGATATGGGCTGTGTCTGGGTAGCTTAGCTGGTTACAACATAGTTCCAATATGTAATGGTTGCAGGTTCAATCCCAGGTCAGGGCACATACAAGGATCAACCAATCAATGTATAAATTAAGTGGAACAACAAATCAATTTTTCTCCCTCTCTCTTTGTCTCTCTCTGTCTCTCTTTCTCTTTCTTCCCCCTCCCTCCCTCCTTCCCTCCCTCCCTTCCTCACTCTCTTCCTTGCTCTCTCTTTAAAATCAATAAATAATAATAAATAAAATAAAATCAATAAACAATAAAAAACCTACTGTGGACTGTTGTGTTGTGTTATAGTATACAACTCAGTGGGAAATTGGGTGCTTTCCAGTTAAATATTATTTTTAAGATTAAAGAGTGGTGAAAGAGCAGCAAGTTCTAAGTTACTGTGATTCAAATATCGGAGTTGAGTTATTAATGAAATGCTCTCTGTGAATGGAATGACCAGTGACTCCTTTCTACCAAGCTTCTGCTCTGCATGTTGCTGGTTCTGAATGGGGAATTCAGTGCTAGAACCTGTGTTCTTTGTCCTGTGTGAGCATACATCCTGACTGGTTACTGGCAGATGTATGGGTGCCATTGTAACGGTAATTTTCTGGAATTTTATGAAGCATTTGGAACTGAGAGTTGAGTTTCTTTCCTCACTTCAGCCTATGCACCCCTGGCTGACTTTTCTGCTGTGCCAGCCTGGTCATGCTTCCTTTCCCATCTTGAGTGAACTCTGAGGCTTGTCTTCTCTGTAGAGGGCCTCTTCTTCTAAACCTGGCTCTGATTGTAAGTATAATAAATGATCACTGTTTTTTCACATGTGTAAAACATAAGAAACATTTTTAAAAAGCTAAATTCTTATACTTTTACCACCTTACAATGCCCATTATTGGTGCTTTCGTGTATTTCCTTTCACTCATCTCTGAAGCACAGCTATAAAATGAATGGACAGCTGTGTGTGACACACACTTTTGTATTCTACTTTTGTAGAGTCATATACACAAGGTATTTACTTGCCTGAAAAATCAGGCGATGTTGGAAAAATGCATTTTGGGGGCTCTTTTAAAAATAATTATGCAAAACCCATGTGTTCAGGTGAAATGAAAACCAGATGGTGAGTCTTCAGGACAAGTGCAAACTCAATCAACTACTTACCACCTTGGCTTCTCAGTAATATTTCCTGCGTGCTTTTCTATGCAGTGACCTCTGTGCTAGAGCATGGGGTACAATGTGGACAGAGGATGTTGTGCAGCCAGGACCCCAGGAAACACATTGCTTGGTTGATTGGCCAAAGACCTTGCCAGTGCCCCCATATCAAGGCCCTCTCAGCAGCTGTTGTAAAGGTGTAGGCATTGGCCTGGGTAGGACCTGGGAGCAAGTCCGCATGAAGAGAGAATTTGCAACTGATGTTTTCCAGTTTCCACTCCAGCAGAAGGCGCTGTTCTAGAGGGTTCTCTTGATGAGACCAGGATTCTGCATGGTTTTTGACTTCTCAATTTTGTCTCAGAAGGAAAAAGATGTGAATGCTTATTTTTGGGAAAAATCACAGACTTGTTCTGACTCTTGAGCCTATTCCCGAGGTGAAATCAGGAGGTACCTACCAGCCTACTCTTTATTGCTCAGGCTCAGAAGGTCAGAGAAGCACCATGTGGGAAGGGAAGTGTGTGGCTGCTGTCCTTTCAGCTGTCAGCTCTGGCAGTCCTGAACCAGTGTGCTTGAGGGCCTGTGCTGAGTCCACCGCACTGCTTTACTCAATCACGTGACCTGGAAGCCTATTATAGTGGAGAATTCACATTTCACCTGGGGTGAGGTGGTAGGAGCTCTGTAGGAAACTAAGAGGTGTAGAAGTGATGTAAAAACCTTCTTTCTATTTCTTCTCAGATTTTAAACATTTTAAGAATTGATTATCTTTAGGATCTCCAAGGGCTCTTTTTAAAGAAAGCATGTCATTTATCTGATTGGTTGTGGGAAGAGTTTAAAGAGCAGGTAAATGATATATTCAAACTGGAAAAGACCAGGTTATGTGATCTATAATGTGTTCTTTTATTTTTGAAATAATAATAGAGTCACAGGAATTTGCAGAAAAGTATATAGGGAGATCCCATGTGTCCTGCACCCAGTTTACCCCATTGGTATAACTATAGTACAATATCATAATTAAAGTCCATGCACAAAACAAAGCAAGACAAATGATTGGTTTTACAAGCTAAGGATTTACAACAAATGAGGCTACACCATTGCTCTCTGCCTGCCTGGAGGCAGGCCACGGAAATTGACATTTATCCAACCACAAGGTTTTCCCAGCTTGAGAGTGCATTCATTTGTGTGTGCTGTGTTTTGTGTGATACTTGAATTGGTTGTTTGAATCTTGATAACTCCTTCATTTCAATCCTTATGTCTTAAATGTCAACTTGCATTATTATTGCTGATACATATCAAGGACTGATAGTTCATTTCTTCAAGTTTTAGGATCTGGTATTTTGAGGTAACACTCTGGAAGAGAAAAAGATGAATTAGCTAGATGAGTAATTCTGAACTTGGGGTCCATACACTCTTTGAGTAAAGTTTGTCTCTGAGAATTAAATTTTATGTTTTCATTTTAATAATTTTCCCCAAACTTTTTCTTATGAAATGTTCTTAATTACAGAGCTGTTAAAAGAATTAATACTCTCTACCCTTTGCTTAGATTCAACAGTCATTAGTGTTTTGTATATGTACTGTGGTACCACCATAGGCCTTCACTTAGAAATACTTGAACATGCCTTTTCTTAAAATAAAGACAGTGTTCTATATAATCATAACACTGTCTAGGAGAATAATTCCAGAATTTCACCTAATGTTTATTCTATATTCAGATATCCTCAGTTATGCTATGATAGTTTTTGTAACCATTTTTCAAGTCACAGTCCAATTAAGATTTATACATTACGTATCCTAGCTATTACCTCAATTTTAATTTACATCTTCTGTTCCCACCTCTTTGCCCCTTCTGTTTTTTTAAAGAAATTGACTTTTAGAAGAGTCCAGCCAATTATTGTATAAAATACTTCATATTCTGAATTTGTCCCTCATGGTAGTTCCCTCATGTTGTGTTTCAGCTTATTCCTCCTGCCTGTATTTACTGTAACCTGGTAATTAGGTTGAGAGACTCAGATTAAATATTTCTGGGCAGGAACATCTCTTTGGTGGTATTAGATATTTCATATTGCATCACATCAGGTGCATATTTATTCTGGTTGTTTCACTATAAGTGAAGCCAAATTGGATAACTCAATTGGAGAGGTGACTGCCAGATATCTCCACTATAAAGGTGAATATTGTATTTGTACTTGGTAAATAATCTCCATGGTGATACCATGACACCAAGTGAATCTTCTGTTCACCCGTAACTTTTTAACTAATGCCTTTGACATTCATTCACCTGAGTTAGTTAATATTGAGAGATGATGGTTTTCAGATTCTATCTTCTATATCATATCAGTCTATAAAGAAGAGTTTCCTTTTTTTCTTACTCCCACCATTGCTTGTCCTCTCTCTTTTTTTAGATACTGCCAGAGACGTGGTCAGTTTTACTTAATCAACATGTTTCCATCAATTAAAGCTGCTGTGATTATGATTATTTAATCAAGTGGTGCCAAATTTGGCCGTGGAAGCTCTCCCAAGACTGGCTTCTTGTAGCCCTTTGGCATTAGTTTTTGAGTACTTCTTGTTTTCTGGCACAAGTATATATTTGAAGCTCATCTGCAAGAATGTGGAATTACTTCCTCTGAGGAGCCTTAGTTCCTTTTAATGGGAAATATATTTAGAAACCAAGTTTGAATACTAAGTGTATTCGTTGCTGCTGAGGTGTTACTACTTCTAAGTCCTTTCATTAGATAATATGGAAATATATATTTCAAAAATTAAGAGTTTTTCCTTAATTTTTAAAATCTTTTATATTTCTTCTTCCTCCTGGACTGAAAAAATTTGATTCATGATAAAGTAAAATGCATTTATTTATTTGCTTTATCTTTAAATGAATATAAACAATTTCAGAGTTTTAATAACATTACTACTTTAGAGTTAACAGTGGAATGAAGTGTAAGATTTCTCTGAAGTTCATATTGTCTTTATGATATTCATTGGTATTCAATATTTTCTGATATTCAATATAGTCATATTGAATTCTGTTGAGATGCCAGGAGCCAGCCAGCAGATTTTATTGGGTACCCTTTGTCTTGCACTGTGCTTCTAGGGGTGGGAGTATAAAAGCTACATAAAAATCCAGCCTTGCCTAGAACAGCCAGTAAAAACCTAGCCTCTGCCTGTGTTTTGAGTAAGGGAGTATCTCTGAAAAGGAGTCACTCACACCTGTTTATGTGTTTCCACAATGACAGATTTATTAGGGGAGACCACCCCAATAACCCAGTGGAGTCACATGCAGATGATACACAGAGAGGGGAGCTTAAATGATAGAAGCGAACAGAGTGAACTTCTGGCACGAAGTACCAGTCACTGATGGCATCAGCAGATGTAGAGGTGGGAGTCGAGCCGCATAGGTACAGTGGAGTGGAAGTCCAGCAGGGCTCCAGGCATGACCCATGGTATAGCTAAGCTTGAGCATTGATTGTTCGGTGCTCTTGAGTTCTTATGGCCCCCAAGGGGTGGAGGTCCCATTCATATCTGTGTCCAGATGGAGTCCTTATCCAAGTATCCAGACATATGGTTTTGGATTCTGGGCCTCTTCTAAGGGCATTCCTGTTAAATCCCATTACTTCATTCTTGACATAGCACTTGATATAACTGCCATGTTTGACAGTGACTCCATACTGGGTTACCAAAGGTATCCAAAATGCCCACTCAGCTCTTGCTTTATGTAGACTGTCACCAGACTCTGTGGTAAGGGCCGCAGCAGAAGTGGTCTAATGCTAAGCAATGTGTGTCACCTCTGATGGACACGTATTTGAGCACCGTCAGAGCGGGACCCACACAGGAGGAAGACAAATTTCTTGCTCTTGGGTAGTTGGTTCTGTGGCCAGAGGGAGCAGAATAAGCTTACTCCAGTGACAAAGTAAGGCCTTTGAGGCTTAACAATTTCACTGCTTTTCAGCTGGAGGGGAGCACAATGTAATGAATGTGCTCTTCTAGTCTAGACTGAAAATAAGAACAAAAGGAAGGGAGGGAGAAATCTCTGTGGACCTTGTGACCTATTGTTTACATTCTCTTGTTCCTCAGAGGCCAGTTGAATGTGGCAAGCTTTCTCTTGCCCTTGGGTGGGTCCCACAGACTTGCACAGGGTTGTGCATGGTTGATGCCATCAGTGCATCTGTGTGTCCTTCCCCCAGTATCTCTCTTGCCACATCTCCTTCTGCCGTCTACATTTCTTAACAAACTACCTGCTGTTTCATATCTACTGAGAGAGAACCTGATATGCCAAGTTTGTGGGATGCTAAATTTTCTTACTTTAGATAACTTCTAAATTTTAATGATCTTGATCTTTGATTTCTATTTCCTTACTTAGCCTTTCTGTAGATGGAGTAAAAGTCCCACATTGTACATCTTTGTTTATTTTTAATATTGGTACAAATCCTTGAAGAAAAGCTCTCCAAATGTGTTACAAATTGATTAAATTTTAGTGTATTTTAATTCGGAAGTATGATAGTTATGTTGAGAACTAATAGCTTCAATGTATCCTCATAGAATACAGCAGTATTTCTTAACCTTATTTTCATCATAACCTCTTAAAAGGTTTCTACCTTTTTAGATATTTTTCCTTATCACTCCATGAAAATGTTAAACTCTCTATTTATCTGTTCATGTACTGTATTTATATCTTTATGGTTTATGCATAAAAGGGGTAGGTTTTTTCCTCCATATCCTAGTACCACTTTCACCCTCTTGGATGATAGCAACTCCATTGAAAAACCTGTATAGAGTAAGAAAAACATATGACCTTTTACAGATGAGCCAGAGTAAGCTTTATATTATTTCTAATATTTTCTTTTTTTAAAAAATTCACCAGATACTAGAATTAATCTTAAGTGGTAAAGAAGATCTGACTATAAAGTACACAGTGGATGAAGTGAATCAGTGTTTTTTTCAGGACTTGGTCCCAGCATGGCACAGGCACTTGCTTGAATTCATACAGCAGCCTTGGAGGCAGAAAGCATCCTGTCCTTTGTCTGAATGAAAGAATGAAGGCTGGGACTCAGACACAAGGTTTCCTGATGCTTGTTGCTTCTCTTTCCTTTGAGTCCTACCCATCTTTCCCCAAAGTTATATAAAGTTCAACTTAAGATTGAGGTTGAACTGTTCAACAAATAGGGACCTTATGAAGTGTTTTAGAAATAACTATGCTGGTGATGATGTGATGGATAGAATGTGTTTCTATTTTGGATTCATTCTAATTTAAGAATGTAACTAAGAATTTGCAAAATATGAAAATTCTCCTATTATGTTTTTGTATAATAAGTAAATAAGCAGAGGAAGGTTTAGACTAAGTTAGCTGTATACCTCAGGTACCTTCTGTTTTTCATGTTGAAAGATTATTTTATTTATGAATAACAACAATTGATGTTCAGAATGGTGATTGCCCTGCCCAGAATTCTGTAAATTTGTCACCAGAATAGCACCGCAGTCTTCTTTTCATTGGTTCATTGGACCAGTCTTCTTTTCATCTCTTACTTTACTTTAGGAGCAGAGCAGTGATGTTCTGTCATCAGATTTTAATGTAGTGGCAACTAACATGTTGCCATGCCCTGTTAGTTGTAGGTATTCAAATCTTTGATGAATTGAACAGGATGTTCGATTCTTGGTGGACATGTGGATAAACACAACAGATATGCATGATGGATTTCATTGTCCAGGCAAGTGATAGTAATGGAGGACTCTAGAAGATAATCATGTTTTATAGCATTCTCACTTTTTGTAATAAAGTATTTCAAATTAATCATAGATGTTATACACTAATCATAAACAAATATTAATAACACATGCTCTTTTTTTTAAATTTAACTTTTGTTCAAGTACAGTTTTCTTTCTTGTATTCCCAGCCCTGCCCCCCCCAGTGCTCCCCACCCCCCCCATCTCCGCCCCCCATCTTAGTTATTGTCCATGTGTCCTTCATACTTATTCATGTGAGTCCATCCCCTTTTACTCTGTGCTTCTCTCCCCTCTACCCTCTGGACCCTGTCAGCACGTTCTGTATTTCAGTGTCTTTGGTTACATTTTGCTTGCTTGTTTGTTTTGTTGTTTAGATTCTGGTTAAAGGTGAGATCATATGGTATTTGTCTTTCACCGCCTGGCTTATTTAGCTCAGCATAATGCTCTCCAGTTCCATCCATGATGTTGCAAAAGGTAGAAGCTCCTTCTTCCTTCCTGCAGCATAGAATTCCATTGTGTAAATGTATCATAGCTTTTTGATCCAGTCATATACCAATGGGCATCTAGGTTGCTTCCAACTCTTGGCTGTCGTAAATTGTGCTCCTATGAACATCAGGGTGCATAGGTTCTTTTGGATTGGTGTTTAGGGGTACTTAGGATATACTCATAATAGTGGAATTTCTGGGTCAAAAGGTACGTTCATTTTTAGTTTTCTTAGAAAGTTCCATACTGTTTTCCATAGTGGTTGTACCAGTCTGCAATCCCACCAACAGTGAACTAGGGTCCCCTTTTCCTCATAACTTCTCCAGCACTTGTTGTTTGTTCCTTTGCTTATGATAGCCATTCTGACTGGTGTAAAGTGGTATCTCATTGTGGTTTTAATTTGCATCTCTCTGATATCTAGCAATATCGAGCATCTTTTCATGTGTCTCTGGATCCTCTGTATGTCCTCTTTGGAGAAATGTCTGTTCCAGTCCTCCGCCCATTTTTTAATTGGGTTGCTTGTCTTCTTTGAGTGGAGTCAAGTGAGTTCTTTGTATATTTTGGAGATTAAACCTTTGTCTGAGGTATCATTGGCAAATATGTTTTCCCAAGCTGTTGCTTCTCTTTGTATCTTGATACTGTTTTCCTTAGCCATGCAGAAGCTTTTAATTTTGATGAGATCCCATTTGTGTATTCTTTCCTTTATATCCCTTGCTCTGGGGGACGTATCAGTAAAAATATTGCTGCGTGGGATGTCTGAGATTTTCCTGCCAATGCTCTACTCTAGGACTTTAATTGTGTCAGAGCTTATATTTAAGTCTTTTATCCATCTTGAATTTATTTTGGTGTATGGTGTAAGTTGGTGCTCGAGTTTCACTTTTTTGCATGTAGCTGTCCAGTTCTCCCAACACCATTTGTTGAAAAGGCTGTCTTTACTCCATTTTATGTTACTGCCCCCTTTGTCGAATATTAATTGACTGTAGAGAGTTGGGTTTATCTCTGGGCTCTCTGTTCTATTCCATTGGTCTATATGCCTGTTTTTGTTCAGGTCCCAGGCTGTTTTGATTACAGTGACCTTGTAGTATAGTTTGATATCAGGTATTGTAATCCCTCCTACTTTGTTCTTCTTTCTCAAAATTGCAGCTGCTATTCGTGGTCTTTTGTAGTTCCATATAAATTTTTGAAGTGTTTGTTCTATGTCTGTGAAATATGCCATCGGCACTTTAATAGGTATTGCATTAAATCTGTAAATTGCTTTGGGTAGTATGGACATTTTGATGATGTTAATTCTTCCAATCCATGAACACGGTATATGTTTCCATTTATTTGTGTCTTCCTTGATTTCTGTCTTCAGTGTTGTGTAATTTTCTGCATACAAGTCTTTAACCTACTTGGTTAGGTTTATTCCCAGATATTTTATTTTTCTTTTTGCTATATTGAATGGGATTTTTTTCTTCATTTCTGCTTCTGCTGTTTCATTGTTAGTATACAAAAATGCCTTTGATTTCCGGATATTGACTTTGTAACCCACTGTTTTGCCAAATTCATTTATTAGTTTGAGCAGTTTTTTGGTAGAGTCTATAGGATTTTCCAAGTACACTATCATGTCATCTGCAAAGAATGACAGTTTTGTTTCCTCCTTTCCGATTTGGATGCCTTTTATTTCCTTTTCCTGTCTGTTCGCTGTGGCTAGAACTTCCAATACTATATTGAATAGAAGTGGTGAAAGTGGACAACCTTGTCTTGTTCCCGATCTTAGTGGAAAAGCTTTTAGTTTTTGTCCATTGAGTATGATGTTGGCTGTAGGTTTTTCATATATGGCCTTTATTATGTTGATGAATGCTCCCTCTATTCCCACTTTGCTGAGTACCTTTATCATAAATGGGTGTTTTACCTTATCAAAAGCTTTTTCTGCATCTATTGATATGATCATGTGGTTTTTGTCTTTGCTTTTGTTTATGTGGTGTATTACATTTACTGATTTACGAATATTGAACCATCCTTGCATCCCTGGGATGAATCCCACTTGGTCATGGTGTATGATCTTTTTGACGTATTGTTGGATGCGGTTTGCCAATATATTATCGAGGATTTTAGCATCTATGTGAGTCTGCCTGTGTCCTGCCGTATCTGGCATCGTCCTTCTCCTTCCCGTGCAGGACCCAGACTTTCCCAATAGAGACTTCTCCACAAAGCCTGTCTCTCAGCCCAGCCCAATCCCAAAAGACCAGCAATGACAGTGTCCTTCTTAAATCCCTCAGGCTGGCGGGCTGGCGGGCTGGCGGGCTGGCGGGCTGGCGACCGCAGCGTCTGCAGTTGCCACCCTTTACGTTAACTTAAGCCCACGGGTCTCTGCCCGGCACTAAGCTGCCTGCCTAGGCGGGGAGGGGAGAGTCAGTTCTCTCCCACGGAGTGTGCCGCCAGTCCACCGGTTCTCCAGCCTTCACTCCGTCACCGGCGCCCCGGCCATGGATTCAGACGGGGCTCCTGTCCCCCCCCCCCCCCTTGGTGCCAGCCCCCATTGCGCGCCAATTCTAGTCGTCGGTACTCACGCTCCACCAGAGTTCGCCTGCCCTGTGCACGCCTGGGCGGGCACAGCCCGAGGCCTCCCGCGGGCTCGCAGCCGCTTTTGTCTTCACTCGCCTTCTGGATTCCTTGCCAACCTGCCGCTGTTTGCTTCCTCCGTCACACTCTCCGGTCTCCTATTTTAATAAATGTCGGGGAACTGTTGGTTGATTATGCTGTTCTTCGGTAGATCTGCCCGGATTTTCCACCAAATGTACGAGAGCTGGGTTCCCTCGGTGCTACTCTGTCGCCATCTTAACACATGCTCTTTACACTTAAATTTCATCCCCCTCAGAAGAAATTAAAAGAGTCTTTAAAAGTGATTAGTGGGTGGGAGAGAAAGACAGAAAACGGTACTTGAACAACAATAAAAAATTAAAAAAGAAAATGATTAGTGGTTAGGAATGAGTACATTTCTGGATTTTGTTTTTAGAATTGTCACTGAACTAAAAGAAAAGATTCATAGTTTTATTCCTTTTTACCCAAGAACATGAAGTTGAGACCTATAAATATTTTTCAAAATGAATTTATGGTTTTTGGACTTCATAGAATGTTGACCTCATTAAATAATAATGTTCTAGCTTTTACCTTAAGACAGCATTAACATCCTTGATTAGAATACAGCCTAGATCTAAATTTAATAAAGCTTCAGTTTCCTTATCTGTAATATGGACTAATAATTTCAACTTGGTAGGCTTTTGTGAGAATTAAAGTTTTATGATGGATGCATAGTGTCCAGCAAATTAATTTTTACATGGTGAGTGAGTGTTTCTTTGTTCCCTTCTCCTCATTAAAGATATTAAAATAACTTGTTACTTTTCCTAAAGACTCTGACAAACCCTTTGTGCCCTCCTTGTCTACTGCTCTCATGGCTTCTCCCAGGTGCAGGTGGCCCTTGTCCTCCCTGTGTCTGGATCCTCGCAGGCTGCTATGTCAGGGGACTTCTTTGTCTCCTCCAGGTAGAACTGCTTTTCTCCTACCCTCTGAACTGTCTTACAGTGCTGTTGAATGACTGCCTAGCAAACAACTTCCACAGGTTCATTTTATACTTACAGTATTCTGTACTAGATTATAAATTCTTTAAGTTGTTCTTTTAGAGTTCTCATAGCCCTTCCAGGCTACGATAAACCCCTTCACATGGGTGGTGCTGAGCTTATAGTTGCTGTTTCTAAAGAATGTTATGGCAGTTTTAAAAGGAGAATTTCCAGAAGGTTTTTGAGTGTGGCAAAAAATATATAACATCATTTTTATAAAATTAGAGACAGACCTTCTTTTAAAATGCATATGGTATATTTTTATTACTTTATAATCATGCATTTTTCTCTATTGCTTTGTGCAACAGTTCTGAATATTAAAAAGAGTAAAAGTATTATTCATTTTTGCTGAAAATATGAGAAAGGACTAATCAGATGTAGTTTTGGTTCATTGGGACTGGAAGGGCAAATATAAACCATAGTTTGTTGGGGGGGGTGGTTAATGCTGTTCATGTAGTTACACTAATTCATTCATTTTAAACAATTATTGAATACTTAATCTCTTTAATACATATATTCTCAGACCTGGGGTGGAATAGAAAGATTAATTATGCTCTAGAAGGAGCTATTCTTGATCTCTTGGTAAAAACAAAGCTGGCTATGAAAAGATGTTCTTTGTAATTGTTAATGAACACTCTCCAGGTGTACAGAACTTCCACATTTTCTTAGTTTAATTTCACCACTTCATGAATGAAAGGCATTTTTCTGAGTAAAATAAATAGTTGACTTAAAAAATAACCCAGTATTTTGTATAAATTGGTAGTTTTAAAAATAGAGACAACTTTTTAAATAATTCTTCTCATTCCCCACCAACTTTATTTTATAAAAAAATCATTTGAGCTAAGAGTGCAAAATTGTGTTTTTCATTTTGACACCTTCTTTCTTGCTTCCATTCCCAGCAAATTTATTAAAAGGGATGCATATTATAAGTTCAAGATCATCCTCAGGCCAGAGGATTCACTAGGAGGACTCAATGGACTCAGCACAGCTGGAGTTCAGCTGTGACTTACAGTACAGTAGAAAAACACAAAACAGGAGCAGCAAAGGAAAGGGCAGGTGGGATGAAGGCTGAAGGATTCTGGGCACTTCTAAAGGTCCTGTCTCAGTGGGAGTCATGGGACATGCTTTATTCCTCAAGCAATGAGTTGTTACAACACACATGAAATGTCTATCAGAGAGTCCCGTTAGAGACTCAGTGCCCAGAGTTTTTATTTGGAGCTGGTCACATAGGCACCACTTGCCTGGTACATACCAAGAATTTCAAACCCCAGGAAGAAAGTGGGTGTTCAACATAAACCACATTGTTGACACAATTTAGGGAACAGCAGGCCATACTTACCAGTTCTGGGAGTGGTGGAAACCCTTTTGAAATTTAGGTCCCAGTTTAAGCTAAGGGCCAGCCTTACAAGCAGGCCTTTCTAGGGGTAGCAGTCTCAGGCTTTGAGACCAGATCTTCTGACCCTGCAGTCATCACCTTGGACTGAATGTCTGGTCTCCCAGATCCAACATGTCTCACATGAATTCCTAGTCTTTGCTCATAAACCTGTGTTGTAGTCAGGTTTGCCCTTTCTCAGTTGGTGGCCACTCCAAGCTTCCATTTGCTCAGGGCAAAAAAAAGCCTTGGAATCCTCTGTGACTACTCCCTTTCTGTCACATCACTCATCTCACCTGTTAGGAAGTCCTATTGGTACTACTTCCAAATAATATCCAGTTTGTGTCAAAATAATCTTGGCCTGTGGTGGGTGATGGGAGAGAGTAGGCCACAAATTAGTAACTGTTAAATCTGGATTTAGGTATAAGAGGGTTTGATACACTATATTGTCTGCTTTTGTATATTTGAAATGCATAACAAATGATAACAGTCTACGAGTATATAAGAAAATATCACACACATGAATCTGACCCCTTCCTACTAGAACCTCTATCACCCTGGTTTCAACTACTATCATGTCTTACCCAGATTTCTTTAGTAGCTCCTACCACATCTTCCTTCTTCTTGCTTGTTCACCAGTTTTTTCTCTGTATAGCAGCTTAATGATTTTTTAAAAACAAAGATCAGATCTTTTATCTTTTCTTTCTTAAAAGTGCAGATTCTTACAGTGGTCTGTGGTGCTACTTGACTGGCCTCTCATCTGTTCTTTCTCAGACCTCCTCTCCTACTCCTCTCACCCTCATTCCATCCATACAGGCCTGCTCACTGTTCTCCAACCTGCCAAGACCTATCACTCACTGCTTGTTACCTCCCTGGAATGCCACTCCCTTATGAATGCACTGCCTGCTCCCTCACCCTCATGCCTTGACACAATGAATTGCAGCTCCCTTCTCCTGATGCCCTTATCTTTTTCTACATTTTTCATTTCCATATTGTGGTGTATAATGAGCTCATTTACTATACTTAGTGTATTTCACCTGCCTCTACCATTGCTCCATGTATCCATGCATTCCAAGGATATAAGCTCCATGTTGACAGGGATCTTTGTTCTTTTCAGTGATGACCATCACAAGCACTAGTTCAGTGCCTGGACTGTAGTAGGCATTTTGTGAACCTCTGTGGAACGAATGAATAGTGTCAGTACTGGAAGACATATTAGAAATCTACAAAAGTGCCTCTTCTTCCTCTTTATATGTGAAAAACAAAGCTGAGAAAAGTTTAATATGGTTGGTTGATGGTTTTGTGTTGGTATGTGCATGTACTTTTCATGAAACAGTTGGAAAGTTAAACTTAATATTTTAACTATGTATGATGAGATACCCTTTGAAATATAATAAAATGGTGAATCATTACAGTTGGAGAGAAAAGGTTTCAAATACCCTGTGCCCATTCCACTGAAACACTTCACCTTTTAAAATGATAAAGCCTTTTTTGGACCTCCTTAGCACCCCAAACCCATGTTTTTCTGAATGTCATTCCAATAACTGCTTTCTAGTTTAAATTATATAGGACCTGAGTATAAATTCATAGCCTAAACTAAACTGGCCATATAATAAACTTTCTGGAGTTGCTTCTTTGATTAGTTTGTCAGTGTCCAGTGAAAATCTTAAGTGTATATGATAGTGTAAGAGGTTTTAGAATAAAAGTTTTAATTGTTTAATTGGAGAATATTCACCAACCATCAGCATCATACCAAGAGAAAGAAAGGGAGAGCTCTCTAGTCACTTTGTACTAATCCTGTAGAAAAGAGGGTTGAGTTTAGTGGACTTCATCTAAAACAAGATTAGAGAGACAGCTAGTTGATTGGCTAAGTTTCTAGCACTGTCGTGGGTGTACTATTAAGCTACAGGTGGCCCTGAAGCAGTGTGGGAAACTACTCTCTCCCAGGGTAGAAGGGCTGCCCATTGGTGAATGTGCAGACGCAGGCAGACAGTCTTCCTGTTGTTCCCCATTGCACCTTATATCTTAGCTATGCCACAGATAGATTCCACCCCCAAGTCAGTGATTCTCAACTAGTGTGTCACAAGAATTTTTAAAATGTGCACTATTTGACCATTTAGTGAAATAAAAAAATGATGATAGCCAACACAATAATAGCCATCTGATGTGAATGAATAAAAATTATATCTATTTTTTCAGATAGGCAAAAAATACACATTTTGATGTGCCACAGAAATTTAATAATTAGTTTGTGTGTGCCATGAGATGAAAAAGGTTGAAAATTGCTGCCTTAGATTTTAGCTCTGCATGATAACATGGCATGACAAAGCCCAGATTTTATTGTCACTGTATTCTGCCCCAAAGCTCCTGTTTGTTTTAATTATTCACTTTACAGATTCACCCTTGTCTCTTTGCATCTTGGACATTATATGTAGTTTAGTATGTGTTAGAGGTTGAAGACTCCCTGGCTATTTGTTTCTCCTCAAGTTGTTCAGAGAGAAGGTGAAAACACCTTTTTTGTAAAATGACTGTAGAGATGTTTTTGTTCAACAGGGGAAGGGATAAGAAAACTGTTGAGTCCATTCCAAGATTTGGAATTCCAGAGTGAAGCTGCAGCATTTGTGGTCTTTGGTTGGCCTGACCCTCCGTGTAACCTAGTATACAGAGAGTGGTAGAGCTCACATGGTGCTAGCAGCCCTCTCTCACTGCCTTCCCTTACCTCTCGGCTAACCTGACATGGCACTTTTTTTATGTTTGAGTGAACTAATACCGTGCCTTGGTATGGTTGTGTGCGTGTGTTATAATAAATGATACCGTGGTTCATAGGCTGTGTGTGTTAGGATAGTCAGTCCAGAGACAAAAGAGAGAAGAAGATGGGTAACATTTGTGATCTGAGATGTTTTTTCATTCATACTGAAGCTCAACAAAATGAGTTATTCTTTTCTTCAGGAAAAGCCCACTGCCTTGCCAGTGACCATGAGTTCCCGCTATTCACCTCTGTTTTTCTTTTCCCCACTAGGAGGATGGAGAGCAGATACCTGTTTCTGCTTTCTCCCTGGGTAGGGCTGGAAATAACTGAGGATGAGTGCTGTGTGATGTGGGTCAGCGTGTGGGGTTGTGGCCTGAGAACTAGGGGAGAGGGGGAGGAGCTGCTGGTTTCCTGCAGCTGCTGGGGCTCTGCATCTTCCTCCTGCCCAGGGGGCCCCATGTTGGTTCCAATGCAGTCACAGCTGATGCTGCTTCAGATAAAGCAGAGGTCATCACAGATAGTGAATGTTTTCTTAGCTGCTCTAATCAAGTTAGTTTAGAAGTTCAAGGTCATTCAGGCCTTGGAATTTCACTGGTTAGTTCTGTTTATGTGGATGGTAAGAAAATTAAAATTTATTCTCTTCTTCCACCAAGAAAACTGCATTTCCAAGTGCTAAGTTTTATGGCATAAAAATTATAGCTTAATAAAGCAGTTGAACAAAAAGTTTAAATGACTTTTAGAGTATTTTTTGTTTAGGTAAGGGAGATATTTTAGAAAGAAAAATATAGAGAAATAAAAAGATGAGAAAAGCATTTCATAATTTTGTTGCCGTGACTTAATTATTGTTAATGTGTTAATGTATATTGCTGTAGTTCTGTATATAAAGATCTATGAGTATATATGCATATGAATGTAAAATTACTTTTAAAGGGAGCAGGTAACCTTTTCTCTAGTATTAAAAGGAATGTACTCATCTAGAAAACCTTTTTTCCCTTAGAATGCCCCCCCAAGATAATTGTAGTTGACTTTTTGGTGTGCTTTAAGTCTTTTGTGGATAAAAGCTATTTCCTTTTGCTGCTAATCACTTAGAGCACTACCATTGAATATGTGTGTTTATCTGTTTGGTTATACTAGTTTAAAAATAACCTTGTATTTATTCTAAGAAGGTTCTCTTGAATAAATGGGAGGGTGAACTCCTTAGCCTTGCCTAGTCTCAACCATACACTTCATTTAACTTTCTTTTAATCACCACCTTGCAATGCACTCCTACTTTTAAGCTAGTTAAGAGTGCCATGTACTCTTCATACAGTGGTCCTTCTGTCTGTAGATTCTGTGCACAGTGCGGCTCTAGGTTGTAAACTACTGAAGAACAAGCCAGTGTAAGTAATTTCATAGTACTGTGTGACTTGAAGCGCATTTTATATTTAGCTGGTTTTTTATGTTTGTTTTCCAGTTGACCCACAAGATCTTGCAAGGTGGGCACTAATCACCTCTGTATGTAATGGTTACCTAATCATTGTATTTTCCTTGACAGGTGCTCCTTAAATGACAAGGTATTTTTTCATTATTTTATTATCTTAACTTATCTAAGTATTAAACTGAAGTTAGTGAAACAAAGCAGTGTATGACTTACTTTTTGTAAGCTCGATGACTGCTTCAAATTTATGTACTATGTGGTACCAATTTGATAGATTCTGCATTTCCACTGATACTCTATTTCAGTCTTCCATTAGTTGCTTAATTGAGGTGGTTCAGTCCCGGTATTTGTTTATATATCATCTTTAGCATCTGTTGCTTCATTTGTGTGGAAGGGAAGATAGGCAGCTGCCACCTTGTCTCTAAGCTGGACTGTGACATCATGTCTGTGATGGGTGGAAACAGCTATGAGGTTTCCATGTGTGCTGGGCAGCACAAACACCAAAAACATCTGGTATAAGAATGAAGTTCTCTTCTGTAACTGTATGAAAGTGATTTGGTGCATGATGGAATGATAGCAAGTATACTTCCTGCACATAAAGCACACAAATGATTCAAGAGCCCAAGATAGTTTTCTGTGCAAACTTGAAGATTTCAGAGATTAAAAGTATCATCATCCTGCTATAAATCACTTAGACCAGTGCCTATGGATATGTACTAATTTTCTTCATTCCAAGTTTAAGAAATGGCCATTTTGAAAGCAATAGCAGGAGTGAAGACTTTGGCCAAACACAGTAAATTAGTTTGATTCAAATCTCACAAGGATTGCTGTATCTAAGATGCACCTCTTAGCAGCTCCAGTAGATTTTTTGAGGGGTGGTTTGAGTGTTTTTTCTTTATATAGATATTTAATGTGTATGCATCAACTTAATTATATTTATGTCATACATTGTGACTTTATACATACTATAACTTATATACATAATATGCAGTCATATAATCTCATTAGCTCTTGCATTGGCCTGTGTGGGGAAATCTATTCTAGATTGACCCTTGTTTTTATAATATCTGAAAAGTTCAAAATACCTTTTAAAAACAGAAAGGTTTCCAGTATTTGTTACATATTATACCAGAGATTTTATGACTTTTTCCCAAGTCAGTAAGGATATCATTCATTGTCTTTAATTAAAATTAACCGCTTAGGGGATCTTTGCTCTGAATAGCAAGTACCAAATTAACCCTTTGTTTACTCTGGACCCTTAAGTTGAGATGAATTTCTTTTCCTTTCTTTTGAGGTTTTCCTTGTAAGGATTGTAAGCCTTAGAGAACTGTACATTTTAAACTCAGTCTTTCCCCCACTCTGTGTCTTAGATTAGTCAGAAACTGGTCAGCCTAATTAATTCTGAGAACAGAGGATACAGTACTCTTCTGTGACAGTTTTTAGCCCAAGCCTTAGTATTCAATAGACAGACTAGCTATTGAATGTACACGTGTGCAAACATTAATGCACTGAGAGAGAGCACTGTTGATGGTTTCAGTTGTGAGGTTCCCAGTTAATACTGAACCTGACAAAAAAAGAGCCGATTTTCTTGATTTCTCTTCCAGATTTGTTTTGTTTTATTGGTAACTTAGTCTGGGCTCTGAGAATGCAAAATTACTTTGCTGGCCTGTGGGTATTCTTGCTTCATCCTGCATGCATGGTGATTCCTCCTGTCTGGAGTCTGGATTTCTCCGATTCTGGCTTTTCCCAGCCCCCTTAGCAGTTGGTCTATAAGGTTGACCCATGTGCACCTTGGGAGGCCTTCCTCAGCCTCAGAGCAGGTTGTAGTGCTTTCCTAGTTGTCACTAGCTATTGACATCTGCGCCCTGTCCCAGTGTCCACACACGTAGTGGTCTGTTAAGAAGTGGGCTGATTGAATGCGTTTGTGCCAATGGATAGGCACGTGCAAGGGTGTGGTTCTTGTTAAAATGCTGTCAAGAAAAGTGACATAGCAACTTCTTCGCCTTCATTTTTGGTGAGGTAAAGGTAAAGTTGGAGTTTGTATTGCTATTTGTACATGCATGAGCTGGGCAGTTTGCAAGACAGTAATATCTTTTGTGTTTATGAGTTTGATTTGTTGAATGACCTTTCAGAGTCTTCCCTGGATAAATTATTTATCTGAACATGTAACCAACTGCTTTGCATTTTTGGTCTCTGTAAGTCAGTTCCCTCTTGGAGGACGAGATGCCATTTGAGGATGTTGCCATGTGTGTTCAGGATGGTGGGGTTTACTGTCCTTGTTCTTTTTTTTTCTTCTGTTGTAGAAATCTATTCCCTCAGACCTGAGGGTAGGCCTGCAGGGGTTTGTGGTTCTTTTTTCTGCTCTCTACTGAAAGATGGCCCACCTGACCTAGGAGGCTTCTCACAAACTGGCCATATGTTTTGCTTTGTAGTCCTTAAGCAGGCGGGGAGATGGTGGTTTCCAGAAAGGGAGGACTGTGTTGTTTTTCAGGGAGTGTCTCTTGTTGCCAAACCAATGTCAGATCTCTCCCCCAGTGAGTCAGTCTGTAGTTTCCCTTCTCACAGCGCACGCACAGGTGCTTAAGTGTGTGGGGGGGAGGAAAATTGGGTGGAGGAACATGATCTTTAATGAGCTATTTTAGGCCAAAATGACTTACTACAGTTTTGTGAAATGTAGGTAGTAGATGACCCTAACAATATAAAGTGATTATTAACAAAAGTTTGCTAATCAGTTATCTTTTTGATGATTATAAGAAAAAAGAAGTCTACACCTTTCCTTTGCTCGCAGTACCTGCTGTAGAGCTCCTTTGCTGCTAGTTGGGTAGGGTTACTAGAAGAAGTAAAAGAAGCAAGAGTCAGGTGGGGTGTGAATGCATGTCTTCAAAATTTGTGAAAACTTGTTTTCATTTGCCTGTTTAAATTGAATTATGTCAATATCGTTATTGCCTTCTACTCTAAAATTAGATATTTATTGTCTAGTCTAAACACTTATTGCTGCATGCAATAAGTCACATTTTAAACAATAATCCTGTATCTTTTTAAAAATTACATTCATAATCCTTTCAGCCAATAAAGTTATATATGAGTGATACAGCACTTGAATGGTGCTGCTTCTTGAAGCAACACTTTGAATCGAAGTGTGCCGCCTTTAGTTAAAGGACATATGTTATGGAAAGGATATTCCAGTGTAAACTTGGAAGTGTTTATTTTGTCAGTTTTCATAAGCAAGTTGCAGTGGCTAGTGGTCATAGTCCATTTAATGTCCCCTTTACTGAGAATATTATTCTTAAGCAGTTAACTACAGTTTCCAGTTCACAAATAACTTATAAATTGTAGCTTAAGGTATTATTTTTATTTAATTCTCTTATGGAGAAGAACATGGTTTTGTTTTTTACTAGTTTTTTAAGGTCAGTTCCTAAACATGGAGGTTTTAATGAATATTGTATAACATTTTATAGTGAAATGGAAAAATTGTTGTCAGGGTAAATTTTCCCTTATGTATTTAAATGTGCCAATAACTAAACACATACTGTTTTAGTTAGAATCTCACATATAATGAGATTCTTCGATGAACTTCCTGTTGGAGTGCTCTCTACATTTTGGTTTTTACTACCTGAATGACCATTGTTGTCTGTATCTTATAAGATGGCTCCAATTTTGTGTTTTAAGGTTTAGCTTGTTAAGAAAAAGTTTAATGTTTTGATTCTTTACTGATAATACAGTATTGAAATTTTTGGCATTTTACAGATACTATCTGCCTTTTAAATTTTAATCCATTAAGTCCATTTGTATCCCATAGGTGTTTGTAAATGTTTCCCACAGTTGTATATACTTAAATGCAGGCTTACCCATTGTTCATATTGGACATTTTTGTGCTGAAATACATTAAGTGGGATTTTTGTAGCAAAGCATTCTATTTTTCTGTTCTTAAAGTATGTGTGTGTGTGTGTGTGTGTGTGTTTTGTTTTGTTTTGTTTTACATAAATCTTCAGTTTAAACACAGGTGTATTTTTTTTTAGCAACTTGACTCTTAGAATCCTTTGACTAATTTTTAAATAAATATCCAACCAAAAGTTATAAATTTATTAAGATGTGGTCTTACATACAGCATTGTTTGCATTAGTAATGTGAGATTTTTGATTTAGAAAAATCAGAAGATACAGGATTGAAGTTTCATTGTAAGTTGAAATAGAAAATATGCTAAAATGTCTAGGCTTCTGAGAGGAAGTTCTTACACTCTTCTTTCTTGGCATTAGAAAGAAGCAATATGGATTTTTCTGAATATTCAAAATATTCACACAGTTGTATCCTTTTTAGATTGATTTAGGTTTGTCTTAACCACTGTTTCTTTAAAATTTCAGGTTGTTGGCATTCACACTGAGTACGTAGCTACTATGGTTTTTGTATGGGACACATAAACATTTGGTTACATGCAGACAGATTTTAATGTTTTAAAGACTTCCTGCTATATTAACATTATGTTGGGAGTCTTTTAAAATATTAAGTAGAATTTAATTGAAGTCACATAAATCTTGAGGTGATGTCTGCAGATAGTAAATACTATGGAGAATTTTCCATTCCATATGAAAGTATGGGTGTAAATGTTTTACAGTCATTTCATATTTGGACAGAACCAGCATTCAGAAAAAAAACATTTCAGTTTGAAGATGGATTTTTTCTTGTTGCATTGTTACTGCGTAACATTTCTCAGAATTTTGTAAGTTATTTTAAAATACAGTGGTGAATTCATGTTTATTTTTTTATGTTGAAAATTGAAGTACTCAGGTGGTATTTAATGGGAAAGATCCTTTGGGGTAAATCATAGTGTATTCTAAGGAATGCATCTATAGCATTGATGACTTTAGCCTTAAAAAGGGTCTATTATTTCTTCTTCCTCTTCATCCAGTGGTATATTAGCAAAGTAGTTTATAGTCTTCTGCAGCCTTACAAAGTTGTTTTAAATTTTTAATAGAATGCTCTTAACAAAAAAATTGTATCATATTCCAGTATCCATAAATTACTGAATCACAGTTTGTAAATAATTTGTCTAATACTAGAAGGCCAAAGAAAGTCTTGAAATTTTAGTTATTGACTCTGGTGACTTCACACAATAAGATTTCTGTGCAAAAGGTAAGGTGATATTTGATCAAAAGTACATATTTTTGGTGTCCATGAGAACTAGACTTCCATATTTGCTTCTCTTGGAAAGCTCATTCCATTTTATTAAAATGTTTGTAATTGCAATTTTGTGTTTAATGTTTACTTTCTGTCTTTTCTTTCTTTAGCATTTAGGTGATTCTTCAGCAGTTTGCTATATGGCCATTGTTGGCCTTAAACTGCACTAGTAACAAGCATGGCATTTATCTTGTATTGATAATAAAACCAGTTTTGATAATTAAAAATTTATTTGTAAGTAAAATTATTTTCTGATAAACTAGAAATAGTCGTCAATATCAGCAGAAATAGGTATTATGGTGTTATGTTCAGAATATGTCTCAGAAGGAAAATACTAAAATGAAGCTGTAGCAGCATCAGTGTGTGTCCCCAAGTAGTTGTAACTTTTTTACAGCTTCAAAGTACAGCTATTAATATCATTCTCAGCAATGAATTATCATTTTTGGTTGAATCACATGTCAAAGGTATTTGATTGTCTGTTCTCTCCAGTCTTTTGGTATCTGGGTTTTTGGCATCTTTTCACAATTTTTTTTCCCAAGAGGAGTACCTACAGTTTATCAATGTGTCCTTGTATGAAGAGAAACTCACAGCATACATAGTTAAGGACTCACACTGGTAATCAGTCTTCAGCAATAGACTTAATCTCACTGTATAGTAGGCAGGCAGAACATAGGTTATGGTGGTGTGGACTGTTTCAGTGGCTGGCTGTTCGTTTACCTGACAGTCCACTTGGCTGTCTGGGAACCTTTTTTGGCCTTCTTAGTCTATCACACAACAGTGAGTCTATAAAGCTCGGCAGATGTACTGTGGATTGTCCATCCACCTATCTCCTGCCACAGGGCAGGTGATGCTAGACATTAACGTGGTCTGAGTTCACGGGTTGCTTCAGGAATGCTTTGTGTTCACAATAGTATCATGTTATTTATAAAGTAAAGAATTATTATAGCTCTCCTTTGCACCCCCATAGTGGGGAATGATCCCAGAAATTTAGGAAGTTGTGAGAAGTGTTGAAGGGGTATTCACATAGATGCTGAGACCTACCCACAGGGTGAATGGATGCTCTTACCTGAATATGGTTACCTAAAATCTCCTCAGTAGAGAAGGTCAGGAAGTATAATGTCTTTTTTTTAAATTTTATTTATTTTTCTTTAGAAGGGAAGGGAAGGAGAGAGGGAGAGAAACATCAATGTATGGTTGCCTCTCGTGCATCCCCTGCTGGGAACTGGCCAGCAACCCAGGCATGTGCCCTGACTGGGAATCGAACCTCGATCTTTTTGTTCGCAGGCCTGCGCTCAATCCACTGAGCTATACCAGCCAGGGCAGGAACTATAATGTCTTGATTCTGTATTCTTTTTTACTTGAAGATATATGGAACTCAGTCATCATCTTTTTTTGACAGTATCTTCTTAAAGCATTTCTGTGGGAACAACCTTTGAATACTCAGAGCTAAGGGAATGGTTGGTTCTTCATGTGGTTTCTGTGAGGATCTTCTGAGACTTCTTCCGGCATGAAATGTGTTAGAAGTAACTCAGTTATAAGTGAATGGAAACTGCTATTTCAGAACAAAAAGGGGATCTCTTTCCAGATATGCAAATTATCCACAGTGAAGATAATTATTTGTAATAAAGTGGCAGTGTATACACATTTAAGTTAAGGCTTATTTTCTGTTACCCTTATTGGTATGCTGTAGCAAATTTCTGTTATTCAGCAAGAGCCAGGTCAGAACTACCATTGATTTTGGTTTAACACCATAACACTTGAAAGATAGTTAACCCAGAGAGGATTTAATTACTTTTATCTGAGTGCTCATTTTTTTATTTCTTCTTTTTCACTCACCTACTGCATTGTATCATGAAACATATCAGATAATATGAGCAATAAGTAGGTTAGCTTATGAAGAGGGAGGAGCAGACATGAAGAGTGAGGGAAAGATTAAGGTAAAACCATACCAAAAATCTTTGCTTGGCCACTACTATCCTCAAGCATTGAACAGTTAGTTAACTATATAAATACTGCGCTTAGACACCCTCCACTGCCAATTACCACCCCCTCCCTCCCCTGGGACTTCTAAAAGAATGGTCCGTGGAGCGGTTACTTGTTTCATTTTTTTGATAATTTTTATACTTTTGACTTAGGCATAAATAGTAAAAATATTTTTATGATCTTATCAAAAAGCAGGAGGATTGCACACATCAATTTTGTTCAGGGTTTTTCCTGTGTATGATACAAATTTTTAAAAAATTATGGTGATATGCTTTTAGTTGTGGAAACGTAGGAACAGATGATCTATATGATGTGAGGGGGTTTTATTCTTTCACCCGGGTTGAGGAGTTAAAATATCTGTAAATCCAAGTTGTTGCTTCCTAAATGCACTGATTTAATGGACCATATAAAACAAACTGAGCCTTCCATTTCTACCCAGGAAGCATAATGGTTACTGGTTTATTGTTTTGGACTGCTAATTTTGTATCATCTGTGTTAGTTCTGGGTTTGTTTAAGTTGATCTCCTCCATGATGTATATTTGCTCCTGCCTCTTTGCATGTCTGGTAGTTTTAATTGGAGGCTAGACATGTGATTTTTACCATATTGGGTATTGGATATTTATATTCTTACAATATTTTTCAGCTTTGCTCTGGGTTGCAGTTAGTTATTTGGAAACAGTTTGATCCTTTTCAAAGATTAGTTTGTTGGTATTAATTAGATCAGCATTTAGTGTAGGACTCATTTTGACCACTAGCTGAGTTAACAGCCTTTGAATGGTCTACATAACTTCCTAAGAATGATGAGTTTTTCATTTGGGCAGTGGTAGCAGGCCCTGTTCCCTGTCCTTGTGAGCACTAAGTACTGCTCCTTGACCCCCCATTCCTGTTGGGGTTCTCTCTCTGATCTTAGGTAGTTTCCTATTGAAAATGTGTTGAGCAGGGCTCTGCTGAATAGTACAGGGCATCGCAGAGCTTGCTCACACTTTGGTCTTCTGTCCTACAAATTCAAATTGTCATGGTCTTTGCAATCTCTCAGTTACATCTCCTCAACTCAGAATCTCTGGGTTCTGATTAAGTTTCCTGTCTCTTTGCTGTAATCTGGAATCTTTCTCAGGGCAGTAAGCTGGCAGTTGTAGGGCTTCTTCATGTTTCCCATGTCTCAGAGGTCACTGTCCTTCAATGCCTGATGTTCGATGCCTTAAACTTTTTCATGTTTTGTCTAATTTTAGTTATTTTAGTAGGAAGGTAAATCTGGTCCTTTATATTGCATCTTGGCCAGGAACAGAAGTTCCCTTTATTCTTTTTTAATCAAAGACCCTTTCCAGAGTATAGTCCTTATCTGATTTACCATATCTGATATGTAAGCAGGGCTCTGTACATGAGAGCACACGTATCCAGAGAGAAATGGAGAAACATTTACTGCTAAGACATCCCTACCTTCTTCAGAGCTATGCCTCTTATTGTGCCATTCCTTACTTGGGCCTGTTTTTAAGGTTTTATTGCAAGACTATTCAGCAGGCACAATATTCTTTTCCTCTTTGCACTGTGGGAAGCTTCATGGAGTTTGTCCCTACTTTAGAGAAGGCTGTGAATGGACTGAGGTAAGAGTCTCTTTAAGGGATCCTCTGGTAGGTCAGGAAGGTAAGCCAGCATGATGGGTGATTCTGGGCCTCATTTACCTTTGCTTTGCTCCAGGAAAGACTTAAGTGTGGAAATTTCTGATCTCAAGAATTTATGTGTCTTGATTGGTACCATTGTAGCAAATAGCAAGAAATGACTGTAAGGCCAAGGTCAGAGCTTCCATCAATGGCCTTCTTCTGATGCCATTGACCCAGCAGAAGGCAGATTAACCAGTAAGGTCATAGTTCTTCAAGGTGCCATCAACCTGCGTAACTAACTGACCATTGGAGGAAGCAACTCGAGTAGGAAAATTGACAATGACTCTAGAATAGCAGGGAGGTGGTGGTGTGAGGACCCTTGTCCAGGGAGACAGCAGACCGTGTAGGTTGCCCAAAATAAACTCATCTAGAGTTCTCTTTTTTCCCTTTTTATTGAGAGGAATACTAGTTAGCAAAATTAATATAGATTTCAGGTGCACAATTCCACAACACATCATCCGTACACTGTATTGTGTGTTTACCACCTCAAGTCAGGTTTCCTTTCATCACCATTTATTCCCCCATACCCTCCTCCACCTCCCACTATCCCCACTCTTCCCTACAGTCACCATACTGTTGTCTGTGTGCATGAGTTTTTTTCTTTTTTGCTCAATCCCTCCATTGATTTACTTTTTTAAAGAATTTACTTTATTTACTTATTTTACCTTATTTTATTTTATTTTTAGAAAGAGGGGAAAGAGAGGGAAAGAGGGATTGATTTGAGAAACATCAATCAGTTGCATCTGGTATGCACTCTGACTGGGGGTTGAACCTGCAGCCCAAGCATGTGCCCTGACTTGGAATCCAATGGATGACCTTTTGCTTTGTGGGACGGCACCCAACCAACAGAGACACACAGATCAGGGCCCTCCATTGAATTATTTATGGAGCTAACTCCTCTTAACTCTACCCCCTGCAGCTTCAATTAGAAAATTAAAAGTCAGTTGAAGAATATTATTAGGTAGATTAAAGAAGAAAATATTTATAACCCAGAGACAATCTCTGGTAACATTTCTTCCTTTTTCTTTTTGTAGACTCATTAAAATGTGTAGTTATGTAAATACACTTGTGATGTGAATGGCAAAATGTTGATGTCAAGAACATACTGTTCTTGTTTTGGATTACTGCTCCCTTTTTAGTCTCATAATATAATTACAAGTTTGATTATGTAGGGGAGGAAAATATTTTTGCTCCTATGCTTTTGGTTTTTGATCAGGGTCCCTGTAACAAAAAACATTAGCAAGAGAAAAACAGAAGTTTGTTAATTAACGTGTATATTTCATATATCCGTGGAAAGCTTCACAAGAAGAATGACAACTTGAAGTGGTAAAACCAACCCAGTTGCTTTTATACTTGGTGAACTGAGAGAGGCAATTGTGAAAAAATAACTGAAATACATGGAGAGGCTAAAGGAAGATAAGAGTTTTTTTTTAATCAGATTTTTATTTTTTTAAAGATTTTTAAAAATTTATTTATCTTTAGAGAGGAAGGGAAGGAGAGAAGGAGAGAAATATCAGTGTATTGTTGCTTCTTGTGAGTCCTGTGCTGGGAACTGACCTGCAACCCAGGCATGTGCCCTGACTGGGAATCCAACTGCAGTCGTGTGGTTTGCAGGCCTGCACTCAATCCACTGAGCTGCACCAGCCAGAGCTTATTTTTAAAATGTTTGCTTGTACACAATTCTCTCGACCTCAACTCACTGTTTCTAGGGATAACTTTTTCCCATTTGGTAGAGGGACATTTTTCAAATGGAAGTTTTATTTCAAGGGGAAGTCAGAGTACCTTTTTTTTCACTTGCTGTTTTTCGGGTATTTTTAGTTCAAAATAATCCTTATGTCAAAGAAGCATATTTTGTATTGACATATTCTGGTTTCTTTCAAGAAACAATCAAGTGTTTTAGTGGAGGATTTGATTTTGGTCATATTGGACCTTACCTGGTAGATTTGCTTTTCATTTCAGTTGGGGTCCAGGTTTCAGGTCCTGCCTTATGTTTGCCATACTTTAGGGTCCCCAATAGCAGATGCAGACATACCTTTTTGGAGACACTGTGGGTTCTGTTCCAAATCATTGCAATAAAGTGAATGTATTTTGCTTTATTTATTTATTTTTGTTTTGCCAGAACATATACCATATATTGCTGTGTATAGTGCACACCCATGTTTTTGGCCCAGACTTTTAGGGGGGAAAAATCTTATGTTTTAATTTTTAATTCAGTTATTTATTTGTTTATATTTAGAAGCAAAACTGATTATTGTACTCTAGGGTATTATTGTACATACAGATATTATTGCTTTCTAGAGTTATACTTTTAACACATAAGCATACATAAAAGAATTAAAGACATTTATATAGATACAGAATTAATACTACCCATGTATAATGGCACATCATTTTTTTCCCCTCACAAATTTTTGCAAAAAAGTGTGCATTATACACAGCAAAATATAGTAAAAGTTATGTTTACACTATACTGTAGTCTGTTGAGTGTGCAATAGCATTATGTCTAAAAGGGTACTGTATATACTTAAAATGCTAACCATCTAAGCTTTTAGTACATCATCATCTTTTTGCTGGTGGAGGGTTTTGCCTTGATGTTGATGGTAGTGGTTGCTGAAGACTGAGGTGGCTGTGGCAATTTCTTAAAAGAAGACAACAATCAAGTTTGTCACACTGATCAGCTCTTCATGAATGATTTCTTTGTAGCATGTGATATAATTGGGTAGCATTTTACCCATGGTAGACTTCGGATGGTAGACCATCTACCCATGGTCTACCATCCTTCACAATTGGAAACACTTCTCTTATGCCCTGCTGCTGCTTTATCAACTAAGTTTACATAATGTTCTAAGTCCTTTGTTGCTGTTTCAACAATTTTCACAGCATCTTCACTGAGGGTAGATTCCATCTCAAGAAACCAGTTGTTTGCTCACCGATACAAAACAAGCCCTTCCTCATTTATTAGAGTTTTATAGTGAGATTGCAGCAATTCAGTGACATCTTCAGGGTCCACTTCTAATTATAGCTCTCTTTCTCTTTCTACCACATCTGCAGTTATTTCCTCCACTGAAGTCTTGAACCCCTCAAAGTCAGGCATGAGGGCAGGAACCTGCCTTTTCCAAATTCCTGTTAATGTTGATGTTTTTACCTCTTCCCATGAATCACCATGAATTACAAATATTTCTAAGGGCATCCAGAATGGTGAACCTTTCCAGAAGGTTTTCAATTTATTTTGGCCAGGTACATAAGAGGAATCACTATGTATACTAGCCATAACCTTAGGAAATACATTTCTAAGTTGAGGACTTTGAAATTCCAAGTTTATTGATTCAGTAGCAAAATTGGAGTGCATTTTTTTGGTCTCAGATGGGTTCAAAATAGTGTTTTTTCTTGAGCAAGATGTCATGAATGTCTGGTTTTCAATTTAATTATGTTAATTTTATATTTTTTCTCTTGGGCTTTTAATCCTTCCTTTGGCAGGTCCTGCAGCCTTAATTTTGTTCTAAAATGTTGCCTTCATAATTCTGTTCACCTTTGGTTGAATTGTCATTGAATCTAAGTTGTATATCTTTTCATGTGTCTGGTTAAATAAAAAAATTAATTTTGATTAATTCAGTGTATTGTGGAATGAATAATAATCTTAGATGTAGCTGAGATATGCTACTTAAAAGGTGATCTGTTCTCATTTTTCTATCAGTTCATAGTGACACAAAGAAGAGCTTGGCAGTAGTTAACTAATAAAATGTGTTATAAACTTTTAAAAAAATTGATATTTTCATTCTAAATGTGTATTCATTTATATATTTCGGTGGTGAAATCTGCCAGAGATATTTGCCTATCACATTAGCAATCCAACTAGCTAGAGAGCATAATAAACTGCTCTTTCTTTTTTGTTCAGCTGTTACTGCGTGGTCTTAATTCTGTGGAGGGTTTTGCTGGGAAAGAAGGTTAGCTCAGAACATTGCCCAGTCCTCTTGGATTCTCCTACTTAGCTTATCTGAAGTCAGCCTGGCTCTCTTGACACAGTCACTGCCATCAGTAGAAGGAGAGAGGGTTTAGGTAACAAAGGTTTAAACAACATTTTAAAGAGTCATTAAAAAAAAACTGTAATATGACCTTCTGTGTGCTCAGATGGTGGGGTGGGCAGGGCTTGTTGTATGCCTCATTTACAAACACATAGCTGCTTTTGAAAATTACCACTGTGCTGATGTTCTTCCCTTCCCCATTCTCTGGCAGCCAAGGAAGGCAACAGAAAACTTCTCAACTAGTCATCTCTCAGCCTGAGACAAAGATCTTTTCTGTAAAAGTTTAAGTGGACTTCTCTGGTTGGAGTCCAAAATGCTAATTGGCATCAGCTGCATTAAAGTCATTAAGTGGGGCCATTAACTGGGGGCTTGCAGCTGCCTCATCACTGAAGAAAACAAGGAGAGAACCTTAACTTTCTTTCAAAAATTTCCTCTCTCCCCTTTCAAGTTACCTTAATTCTTTATTTCTATTTCTATTTCTATTTCTATGTCTATTTTTATTTTTATATGTGATTGTGGCCTCCTTAGGGAGGGGAATGCAGAACAAAGTCATTTGGACTGGTCTGCATATGTGAAATGTATAAACTTGTTATGTTTTTTTTCCCACTTTTTTCCAGTTCCACTTTCTTTTCTTATGTGGAATTTGTTGTTTTAAAATTTCAGTTCTAGCCTACCGTGAGTCGGTTTTCTGTTGCATCTTCTTAAACTAAATGAGGAGTTTGTTTTTGGTGGTAGTAGTG
The DNA here is from genome assembly GCF_014824575.4 of Sturnira hondurensis. Classification (NCBI taxonomy): domain Eukaryota; kingdom Metazoa; phylum Chordata; class Mammalia; order Chiroptera; family Phyllostomidae; genus Sturnira; species Sturnira hondurensis. The sequence goes on from NW_028082295.1 coordinate 1,489,441, forward strand.
ATTGTAGTGTGTGTGTTTAAATGTTGGATTGAGACCACCAAACTTATTTTTATCTAATGGTTAAAAGGGAGGTTTGAACTCAGAAGTTGGTTTGTTATTACTCTACTCTAAAGACAACATAAGGACTTCCAGCCAAGATGGAGGCATAGGTACACACTGTGCCTCCTTACACAACCAAAATAAGGACAACAACACTTTAGAAACAAAATAACAATTAGAACTGACAGAAAATTGAACTGTTTGGAAGTGGGACAACCAAGGAGATAAAATAGACACATTCATCCAGACAGGTAAGTGGGGTGGAGTTGGGCAGCTGGACTGAGAGGGGTCGCAGCACAAAAAGTGGTGGCACCTGGTTCAAAAGGCACCTTGGGCATACAAGACAGCAGCAGGTGGACCCTGGGCCCACAGTCAATGGCTGACAGACCCTGAACAGGCAGATCCAGCGAGGCAGCAATTGTGAAAAGAGGCCCTGCAGACCAGGCAGTCCCACATTCTTGTGCAGATAAACCTCAGTAAGGCAGAATTGGGGAGAAAGACAGACCATGAATCCCAGGGTCCCAGCACATGGAAATAAAGTCTGAAAACACTGATTGAAAACACCTTGTGGGGGTTGAGGCAGCGAGAGAGACTCCCAGCCTCACACGAGAGTTTGTTGGAGAGACCCGCAGGGTCCTGATTGTATACAAGCCCACCCACATGAAAATTAGCACCAGAAGGGCCCAGTTTGCTTGGGGGAAGGGGCGGAAGGGATTGAGGTTGGACAGAGAGCAGATAGTGCAGCAAGTGCCACTGTTCCCTCTCAGACCCCTCCCCCACATACAGCACCACAACCCAGCAACTGCATTGACCTGCCCTGGTGAACACCTATGGCTCCTCCCCTCACTACATAACAGGCACGATAAGACAGAAAAAAATGTTCTAAACAGAACAGATCAAACTCCAGAAATAATACAACTAAGCATTGAAGAAATAGCCAACCTATCAGATGCACAGTTCAGAGCACTAGTGATCAGGATGCTCACAGAATTGGTTGAATTTGGTTGCAAATTAGATGAAAAAATGAAGGCTATGCTAATTGAAAAAAAAGGAAAATGAACAGGGAACTAATAGTGATGGGAAGAAAACTGGGACTCAGATCAATGGAGTGGATCAGAAGGAAGAAAGAAACAACCAAACAGAAAAGAATGAAGAAACCAGAATTCAAAAAAAAAATGAGAAGAGGCTTAGGCACCTCCAGGACATCTTTAAACATTCCAACATCTGAATTATAGGGGTACTAGAAGGGGAAGAGGAAGAGCAACAAGTGGAGAAGCTATTTGAAGAAATAATAAAGGAGAACTTCTCCATTCTGGCACAGGAAATAGACTTCCAGAAAGTCCAGGAAGCTCAGAGAATCTCAAAGAAGTTGGACCCAAGGAGGAACACATCAAGGCACATCATAATTACATTACCCAAGATTAAAATGAAGGAGATAATCCTAGAAGTAGCAAGAGATAAGGAGACAGTTACGTATAAAGGAGTTCCCATCAGACTGTCAGCTGATTTCTCAAGAGAGATCTTGCAGGCAAGAAGGGGCTGGAAAGAAGTATTTGAGGTCATGAAAGGCAAGGACCTACATCCAAGATTGCTGTACCCAGCAAAGCTTTCATTTAGAATGGAAAGGCAGATAAAGTGCTTCTCAGATAAGTTCAAGTTCAAGGAGTTCATCATCACCAAGCCCTTATTATGTGAAATGTTAAAGGGACGTATCTAAGAAAAAAGTAGATGAAAAGCATGTATAGTAAAATGACAGCAAACTCACAATTACTAACAACCACACCTAAAACAAAAACAGAAACCAACTAAGCAAACAACTAGAACAGAGCCACAGAAATGGAGATAACATTGGGGGGTTTCAACGGGGGAGTGGGAGGAGGGGGGGGGAAGTACAGAGAATAAGTAGCATAGATGGTAGGTAGAAAATAGGGGGAGGGGAAGATTATTATGAGAAATGTAGAAGCTAAAGAACTTATGATACGTGGACATGAACTAAAGGGGGGGAATGTGGGTGGGAGAGGGTGTGCTGGGTGGAGGGGAATGAAGGGGGGAAATGGGACAAATGTAATAGCATAATCAATAAAATGTTTTATAAAAAAGACAACATAAAACACTGTATTAGTAAGCATTAGTCATAATTAGGTTTCCACTTGTAGTTGGCTGAAAGTCGTCGGTAGATTCTGCATTTCTGATGTTTTCTCTTCAAGTTGGGCACTCATTAGTAAATGACACCGAGGAACTAGATATCTTCTTATTTTGTAAGGTGTGTAATTGTCATTTATTCTACACTCATAGAAACAAGATGAGTAAAGTTCATAAGTCATAGTTTCACTACACAAAGTAACTGTTCTTCCATTAGACTCAGGGATATTTATTGTGCCGTGGTAGTATGCTGACAGTATTGCCAATATGTGTATTAAGTGTTTTTCACACCAGTGGACAGTGCTGAATTTAAGCCCAGAAGAATTTTTAATTGTATGAAATGTGTAAGAGTTTTAGCTTGGTGGACACTGAAACAAAAATGGAAAAAGAAGTACTGAAACTTATCAATGTATGTTGCAATCCTTTATTGTTACTCAGGAAGTGTCTCATGGGAGAAATGTAGGTAGCATTTGCTTTCTGTCGAGAAGTGAAACCTATTGGCAGAGCATCATAGGTAGTAATGGTCCTTGGAACAATTTAGCCAGTAAGAGGAAGGAGAGAGGTGGGGTCAGCAATGGATTGATAGAGCAATCTTTACTGTCCAATAAGAATGCTCATCCACAGGGTCCTAGAATGTACACAAATCTACCCGCCTGGGAATCAGCATCAGAAAGGCCCAATTTCCTTGTGGGTAGTGGAGGAAAAGACTGAAAGCTACCAAGACCTGAGCAGGATGCATTGTTTCCTCTGTGGCCCCTCCCCCACATACAGCACCTACAGTGCAGCCATGTGAGTTGCTCTGTGCTGGAGAATACCTATGGCTCCACCCCTTATTATGTAACAGGCACATCAAGACAAAATATGGCCGAAATGTGAAAGAACAGATCAAAGTCCAAAAATAGAACTAAGCAATGTAGAGACAGCCAGCCTACCAGATGCAGAGTTCAAAACACTGGTAACCATATCTATGAACGGTTCAAAACACTGTTCATAGTAGATATGGTTGAGTATGGTTGCAAAATAGAGGAAAAAGTGAAGGCTATGCAAAGTGAAATAAAGGAAAATATACAGGGAACCAACAGTGACTTATTGAAGGAAACCAGGACTTCCTTATTGAAGGAAACCAGGACTTATTGAAAAACTTATTTGAAAAAATAATGAAGGAGAAATTCCCCAATCTGGCAAAGGAAATAGACTTCCAGGAAATCCAAGAAGCTCAGAGAGTCCCAAAGAAGTTGGACCCAATAAACACACAGTGAGGCACATCATAATTACATTACCTGAGATTAAAGATAAAGAGAGAATCTTAAAAGCAGCTAGAGAAAAGGAGACAGTTACCTACAAAAAAAGTGCCCATAAGACTATCAGCTGATTTCTCAAAAGAAACCTTGCAGGCAAGAAGGGACTAGAAAGAAGTATTCAGAGTCATAAAAGGCAGGGACCTGCTACATCCAAGATTGCTCATTCCAGCAAAGCTTTCATTTAGAATGGAGGGGCCGATAAAGTGCTTCCCAGCTAAGGTGAAGTTAAAGGAGTTCATCATCATCAAGCCCTTTTCTATGAAATAAAGGGGCTTAACTAAGAAAAAAGAGATGATCAACACTATGAACAGTAAAATGACAAAAAGTCACAAGTATCAACAGTGGAACCTAAAAAAACCCCCACAGAAGCAGAAGGAAAAACTAAGCAAACAACTAGAACAGGAACAGAAGCACAGAAATTGAGATCCTGTGGAGGGTTATCAGTGGGGAGGGGGAGGGGGGAGAATGAGGGGGAAGGAACAGGGAATAAGAAGTATAAGTGGTAGGTACAAAATAAATGGGTAGTTTAAGAATAGTATAAGAAAGGGAGAAGCCAAAGAACTTTATATGTGTGACCCATGGATATGAACTAAGGTGGAGGAATGCTGGCAGGAGTGGTGGTACAGGGTGGAGGGGAATGGGCGAAAAAAATGGAACAACTTTAATAGCATAATCATAAAGTATATTGAAAAAGAATGCTCATAACCTCAACAAGTGATTGTCTGCTCTTAACCACAAAAACAAAAAGAAATTTTTATTTATCTCTATTCTAATGCAACATTGTTCTTTTTTACTTCAGGTCCTTTTACATTTACTGATTTATATAAAATAAAACAATCCTTAGTTAACTTTCTAATGACCTAGTTGCAGTCTTTTGTGAAGAAAATGAGGTGTTTGACTTTTCAGGGCCACTTTTTCTCAAGAATAACACCACACACTTTTCCAACATGGGTATGTTTATGGCCATAGTCATGTGCTTGTTTTTTGCTAGGAATCTATCAATCTTGACAATCTTATTAACAGTTGTCCTGGGCTGCTCAGGAACCAAGAGATACCATCAGGAGCTACTTATGCTGACCCAGAAGAGAGCAGACTTTGTGTAGCCTGTGCCAATAAGTTGTGGTCACTGTACACTATGTACATAACTACATGTGAATGAGTGTGTACACATTATCCACATACAGTATAGTTTGAATGACACTTTGTGTGAATGAGAGTGGTACACTATGCTCATATGCTATGCATATGAATGACACTATTTGTGTGAATGAGTATGTGTACATTGTGTACCTACACTGTGCATGTGAAATACATTGTGCATGTGAATGAGTGTGTGGAAAGCATACAGTAAAGCTTTTGATGAACTGGGCTTCCTAATGATACTTGGGGCCTGCTTCCTTTTTCCCTATGTTAATAAAAATTGTCAACCTTTGTGTTTTAGTATAAAGTTCCTTTGAAGAAATGTCCCAATACAAGTGTGTAACTCTAACACTAGCCAGGCTGCAAACTGGTTTTGTTTAGAATTGAGGCAGTTATCCTACTTATTTAGTATCACATTCTTCATTTTTACTTAAACTATGGCCATGTTGAAATCACAGGTGAAACAGTACCCATTTGGTGTACAGAGTTTGAGAATTATTGCATGGACTGATAATATAGACTGTACTTGTCCATATGACTCTTCTTTTATTTGCAGTCATTACCTCTAAAGCCACATGACAACTATGTCCATAAAATATGCTGTAATATTCTATACTTGGAACCAAGTGTTAGTTTAGAACCAAGCTGGAAGCCACCATTTTGAAGATGGATCACTGTCCTAAGATGATTACATGTTTTGTTATGTATTTGGTCTAACTCAGTAATGTACAATTTGGAAGTTGTACTTTAAATGATATTTTTTCATTTCATCTTTCTATTAATATCTGATTAATGATGCTGCATCTTTTATCTTAACAGTATTTGCAAACTAAACTTACTTTGGGTCTGTGAGGCTTGTGAGTGCCTCACAAATGTCAGAGGGCACTAGGAGATGCTAGGCTGTAACAGGTTTCTTCTGTATGTGTGTTTCACCTTCTTCCTGTTAATGTGTTCTTCCCTGTGTGTGTGTGTGTATGTGGGCATGCACTCTCACATGCATTCTTTTTTCCTCATACAGGCACACATGCACCTAGACTGCTCAGAAACTTCTGGGTCTTCAGAAGAACATCAATGATAAGTGGAATGAGTGTGTCAGTGCAGAAAATAAGGACATTCTAGGGAACCAGTCATCATTTTCTTTTGAAAATATATGTATTAATAAAGGGAATCTGGTTATCAGGTTTTCTCAAAGACTTTCTAATTTTCTCTCTATCTAACCAAGGATGATTTTTTTCTTTTTCTGCAACTTCTTTCTTTGTTCTCACTTTCATTCTGCTTTCACCTCATTCTTACGCTACCTTTAAGTCTTTCTTTGCATGACTCTTTGCAGGTGGTTTAGCAGAACCCTTTCTCTGCGTCATGTGTCTGCAACAAAGGGCAGAATGAGCTTGCTGGTGCGGTTTCTTCCCCAGGGGGGTGTATAAGACAGGAAAGTGAAGACTGACAGTCATAAGAGTGACTTGTTTTCATTTTTCAGAGCTGTTGTCATCCTCTCTTTTCTTCATTCCTCCTTTGGTCTTCTCACACAAACTCTGCATTTTTTCCTTGCTTATCTTTTTTAGTAAAGCAAGAGGCTGGGGATGAGCCGAGCCAGAACAGCATACTGTCACTGATTAGTGTTTTGTTACCAGAACTTGATGGACTCACCTGGCTCTCTTTTTGGGGTGGTGGATTCTCACTAAGCCTGCTGTCCGCTGGTTCTGTGGCACTGGTCTGTATTCAGTAATCCACCCCTGGCCTTGCCAGACAGTGAGACTCTGTTGCTTGAGGTTGTTAGAGGTGAACCTTCTCCTCCTTAAGTGTGCCAGGTGATTTATGTTCACAAGTTCATTCTCAAACAGAAATAGCCTTTCTAGTAATTAGTTGAAATAGTAGCAGTCAGTTCTCCTTTTTTCTCCCATTTTTTACAGATGAGCAAATTGAGGTCCAAAGAAGTGAGGTAAATTGCCTAAGGTTCACATAGTGCAAGAACTGGGACCCCAAATGCCCACTGCTCTATGCTTCCTGTGCTCATCTTTACCTTTTGCACCTTTTGTGTATCTTGCATGGCTTGTAATCACATTTCAAAGTACCCAATTCTTGGCACAAGGATAAAGTGAATGGATGATTTTCCCTTGTTGGGGAGACTGAAAACTCCAGTAAAATCACACCCATCATTCAGAAACCACACATTTTATTTTTATTTTTTTCTAAAGGATGAAGAGGAAGAAATCAAACTGGAGATAAATATGCTGAAGAAATATTCTCATCATAGAAATATTGCAACATATTACGGTGCTTTTGTTAAGAAGAGCCCTCCAGGACATGATGACCAGCTCTGGGTAGGCACACGTTTCCTTAGTCTTTGTGGGGTTTCCTCTTGGGTTGTATTAAAAGGGCATTAGGGACCTTCCAGAAGGAGGAAAGAGAAAAGCAAAGAAAAAGGGCTGGTGTCTTTTTTTTTTACCTTTTTGATTGACATTATACTGATTATTTGATGTTGATTTTGCTTTGTCTGGAAAAGAGTTAAATTTATATTTCAGGAATAAAACATGTTTTAAAAGGAATGTAACCAAAGAGCAAGGAGATTAAAAACTTGAAAATAAATGCAAACTAAAATTTAAAACTTTATTTATGGAAGTTAATTAATGTGGAAAGTCAACTAAATACATCTTTCTTCATCACCTGGAAGTGAGAGACAAATTGTAAGGAAATAAACTTATGTCAGTAATTTTTAATAAGTTTAGTGGTAATCATTAATTAAAGATAATAAATTTCAGGGAAATTTCTGGGCTGGACACATTCAAACTCATCTGTTATTAAACACATTTATATTCATGATGGTCAAACTGAAATTCTATCAGCAATATGTTTATCATATTAGTTATGCCAAAGGTCCTGGGCTTAGAAAGCAAGAAAATAGATTAATACTTCTCCTAATTTTTAAAAAAGTCATTGCAGAAAGTTTTCAAAATTAAGAAAGTACAAGGAAAACAGTTACTTTCTTTTTCATTGTCCAAATCCCATCACTGTTAAAACTTTAGTTCAATTCAATTGGTTTTCTAGGTATTTTAAAAATATACTTAGATCCATGCAGTTCAGACATTTAGATATAGTAAATGCTGTAGTTTTAAAAACTGTGTATTACTTAGAAATAACACTTCTCTTTTGTACTACCCAGTCAATGTAAATTAGTTTGAGAATCATAATAGTTTGAATCTGGCAAATGAGAAACAACGTTAGGGAGTCTTTGTTTCAGATATTTGATAACTGAGCATTGATTAAGAACAAAATAGCTCTCCCGTGCCCATGTGCTAAGGAGAAAGAAGGGACATTAAGATCCTTTTCAGAAGATCTCAATCTCCTGGACTGAAATATATAGTTAATAAATTTGATGGTGAAATGCTCTCAACAGTCTTAATGCCTCCAAAGTGATCATGCACCTAGATCTTTAAGAAGGGCAAAAAGGCGTTAAACTGTGCTTTTCTAACTTGTCTCGGGTGTGTACTAATGTCCTGATACTGTGCTGACTGTTGGGATGTGATAATTGTGTATCTTTTCTGCCTTATAGCTTGTTATGGAGTTCTGTGGGGCTGGGTCTATCACCGACCTTGTGAAGAACACCAAAGGGAACACACTCAAAGAAGACTGGATAGCTTATATCTCCAGAGAGATCCTGAGGGTGAGGACAAGGCGTGGATCTTGTGTTTTATTTTCATTTTTCTTGTCCAAAGTATTTCTTCACATTAATTATAACTATACATGTTGCTCTTTTCATGAGAACCCAGGGCTCTGTATTGCTGCCTGGCTTTGATAGTTTAAACTGTATCATCATTTTGGTATAAAGAATGTAATATTCTGGCAAGTATCTAAAGAAAGTAGACATAACCAAAAAATAAGTTTTTTTCTGTATCTCCCTGAATTCATCTTCAAGTGTTAAAAAAGAAAATCAAAATGGAGAAGAGAAGTGATTGCTGTTGTTTTTATGGGAATCCTGTGTCCAAGCTTATGAATCAGTGTTAATGGTGCTGAATGCTGGCTTTCAAAATCATCCTATGGACTTTGGCATTAACTGTTAGAAATCTCTTTGAAATATTTATGAGAAAAAATTCTAGTGTTTAATGTTATTTACAGCCACTTAGAAAGCTGGCTTTTGGTCTTAGAGTAAGTTTCTGAACTAATGTTATTGCAGCTTCTGAATGATCCCTTTTATAGCAGAACCATCCTGATGGCATAGGCAGAAGGTTCTTAGTATTTCGTACTTGAAAAGTGCCTGTGAGTTGCCAGTGGCCTCTCTTTTTTGGTCAGCCAGCAGTTTTCTCTTTACTTACCTCTACATTACATACTTAAATGACTTGGTTTGATTTCATTTACCGCTACATTTAAAAAATAAAGACTGTAGAGTTAAACTGGAACCTAATTGTTATGCTTCTCTCACTAATAAAAAAATTACTTTATTTTTTATTTGTAGGTAAATTTACCCCATTTTTTATATTTAAGTTTCATGGAGGACTACAGGTTTTAAAATGCCATGTAGAATTCATGGAGATAAGTTTTAATTTCTTTTTACTTAGATATTTTATACAGCCCTTGAAAATAGATGTTTTATACAGCCCTTAAGAAACTGGTTGTGAGGATGAACTATGAGAACCATCTGTTTATACTCATATTCGGATTTCATTACTAAAACATCAGGGTTCTATCTTTTTACCAGGAGCAGATTCTAAAAGTGTGAAAGTAAGTACCCTTCCCTACACTCCTGTGGTGGAGTTCAGCATTTGTTGTATTAATAGCTAAATATCTTAGCCTGGTAGACAGGGAGGGAGCCCTGGTTAAGAGTGTAGGTGCTAGCGTTCATCAGGCCTCGATTTGAGTCCTGCCGTGCTGCTTACCTGGTATACACCCGGCAAAGCCACTCGACTTTCTGGAATTAACTTTCTTCATCCGTACGATGTAGGTACCAAGCCTATGAAGGGAGTACCTTCATTATGAAAATTAAATCAGTTGGTATATATGAGTCATATACTGTAATGTGTGGTTACACAACTGATCCTTAATATTAGTTGACATTATTCTCTGTTACATGCATACACTTACACGTACCTCTCCTATGTGTAAGTCCAGTGTAGGATTTCTCAAGTGGAGAACTAGGCTCTAGTATAAATGTCCAAGGCAGAAAATTTATTTCAAATAGACAGTTTACATACCTTTATATGTATAGGCAAGCATTGTTTAATAAGTATACTTACCTACTTCACTACCATTAGTCTCGGGCAACATTACAAAGCAGCCCAGGTTGTTCAGTGCCCCTATTCAACGAATATAGTACCTTCATGGACATCTTTTTTGGGATGCAGCAAGTATTTTCCACCTCACTGACCATGTGAAATGAGAGTTTCCTTTGTTTACATTTCATCTAGAATAGGAGTTTTTCCTATGACAAATATCTAAAATGAACTTTTTAAAAAAGCTTCTGAAAGAGTCAGGGCATCAAAAGCTGGTATGTATTTATCACAAAGGAATTACTGAGAGTCAGTCTTGGTAATGAGAAGGCAATGTAGTGAGCAAGGGGTGAGCTTTCATGGGAAAGGAAGGCAGCCACCCCCAGGCAGGTACCCTGGGATCTCAAAGACACAGCCAGGGATAATGTCTGTAGTGGTAAAACATGTTCTCACTTCTTAGTGGATGTTAGATTCAGATGCTGCTGGGTTAAGATCCCTCAAAAGGTTGAGTCTTGAGCATGTAGAAAAGCTGTTTTAGACTGTCCTGCTGGAAATTTTGAGACCAAAACATTTACGGACAGAGCCAGCGTGTTTATTCCAGCTCAGTTCCATATTCACGGTCCAAATGGAATTTTGGTAGAAACCAGCATTTTCTATAGAGTATGGGCACTTACAGCCTTTCATAGCCAATACTGACGAGCAGCCTTTGACTGCTTCTTGTTCTGTGTCCATAGTGGAATACTTACAGGAAAACTGTTGCCTAGCTTTGAAAAATTGATTCATTTGGTCTAGAGTGAGTATTTCTGTGTATTTGGACTTGTCATCTCCTAAGAAAGAACAATTGTTGTTTGACTTTTGGCATGAGAGTAGTTGAATACACACGTTCCATCCCTCCAAGGTACTCCATCCACCGAAAGTATCTTCATTGTTCAGAGCAGTCATGACTTGAGTTGGTATTGGTTGAGATTCCGATAGCCACGATTTACCCAGTGTCAGTGCAGAGGCCACCGTCCTTGACAGTAGCAAGGGGAAAGAGTCATTTCTCATGTTTATTGCTTGTAAGAAACAGGAGTGAACCCAGGCAACATTTCTGAGAACATATGGGTACTTGTCTTGGTTGCTAAAATAATCCCCAAAAAGTGTAAGAAGGGTGGTTGTGAAAGTTGGAGAAAAAAAATGAACTGGAATAATAAAAGTAGGAAATGTAAAAGCATTAGGAAAGCTGTACATTTTTTGGTCTCTTCTTTTGCTGTTCAAAGTTATTTCATGCTGAAAGGGGAGACTTATCCTAACTGTAGCACTAAGATACCATGTATTTTTAGTTCTCTTTTTCCCTAGTCAGTGCTTTGTGGTAAAACACTGCATATCCTATATGGTGGAAGAATACACAGAGCCGTTAAATACTTCTGTTTCTCAAGTGGACTAGTGACGGATTATTTAAAAACTCCAGTGTTAGAAAAACAAGTGTTCTTTAACTCATAGCCAGAAAAAGTATTTGATACTTTTATTGCTAACAATAAATCTCAAAAAATTAAACAGAAAAATCAAACCTAGTGTTTACTCTGCCATTTTTAATTCTTTTCAGAGTAAATAGATTGCTTGTGATCTTAACAAAGATGGCCTTAAGATTTCTAGCTAAAGGTGGAACAAACAAATGAGTTGTGAGAATGGTGCATTTTTATCTTTTTAGACCATACTAGATGCAAAATGTGGTTGTATTATTGCTCCACCTTTCATAAGAGACATACTTTTGGGCTTCATTCCAGATGCAAGGTCATCAAAAAGCACCATAAGCCCAGTAGGGTTTTTCTCTTTGGGAAATACATTCTGGAACACAAAGCTCCTTTGCCAGAATATTTTATACTTGGAATAGAGGTGGGATTTATTGACAGTTAGCAGTTTCTCACTATGTGCTGGGAAAACCAGGCAGTGTTCAGGGCCAAACTTTAAACCTCATTATCACCCTTTGCTTTTCCCCTGGGATGTAGCTAGTTCAAATATATCACAGGGTCACCCATGAAAAGAGATGTAGCATGGGAAAGGAACTACCATGTACACAAATAGCATTAAGTTATAGCAGTAAAAGTACAGATGGTAATCTATAGTATATCTTCAAGGGGTAGCTAGAAAGTAGTGATGTTGCTGGTAGGGATATTTGACCCATTGGAGTTGGAGGGTGGGTGCTTCTTTCTTTCTGTTTAGTGTTATGGGTGATGTCTTCCTGGAAGTGCACAAAGATTGAATTTTTATGTTCTAAATGTGGTTCACAAAACTTTTTGGTCTGTACAATGCACTTTGTCATAAAGGGCATATTCTTGGTTATTTACTTAACAGCAGTAAAGAACTAAAGTTCAGATCTGTTTTCCTATTCAGGGACTGGCACATCTTCACATCCATCATGTGATTCACCGGGACATTAAGGGCCAGAATGTACTGCTGACCGAGAATGCAGAGGTGAAACTTGGTATGTGATGGATGTACCGCAGGATCTCATACTTGTGCCTGATGCAGACCAGCAGTAGTCCCTGCCCTGTTTGCATTTAGCCTAAGTTCATTCTACTACCCATATTTTCTGCTTCTGCACTATTTAACAAGTGGGAACTGGGCATACTGCTTAGCCTGGCTCCATCTCCCTTCTCTCATGCTTCTCCCTCCTGCTCTGTTCTCTGTGTAGTAGACGGACTAGTGTCTAAATCACATCATGCCATTTTCCTGCTTAAAGATCTTTAATGGTTTTCTGTTTTACTTTGAATGAAGTCCACATTAATTACCATGGCTTGTAAAAAGCCATGGCCCCAGCTACTTTCAGACCTCATTTTGTGATGGCCCGACTCACTTCTCTCTTCTTCCTCAGTCACTACCTTTTTAACTTTTTTTGAACCTGGCTCAAAACCTTTTCTCATACTGTTTCCCAGTTTTGAAGCTCCATTTTTTTTCCTCATCCTCATAGGCCTTCCCTGACCCTCTCATTCATATTGGGTCCCACTGCTTGTTCCCTCTATAATAAGGATCACAGTTTGTAATTATAAAACTATTAATTTACTTATATTTCTGACTCCTTTACCAAAATACAGGTTCTGGGTGTGCAGTGACCAGGACTGATTTATTTGCCAGAGTATTCTTACCCAGCACTAGCATAGTGCCTTGAATGTAGTAGGTGCTTAGGAAATGGATACGTGGGTGGATGAATGGATGGATGGAGCTCATAGTGTTTTTCCTGGAGATGGTTTTATAGTGGTTCTTTTATTTTCCATTTTCCCTTACCTGGATCTGAACTTGTTCTCATTCCGTTTTCATAAAATAGTTCTGTCAGATTTTTAAACAGAATTAACATTGTTTTCTTCCACTAAGGCATCACAAAAAACCTCTTTATGCTTGTAAGAATTTAGTCCTCCTTTCCAAAAAGGGTAGGCACCGTAGTTATATTTTAAAAATAACATCTTCATCGTTGCTCTCTTGCATAGTGCCTGCAGTGATTGGTCATCTGTGGAGGAATAGTCTGACCAATTGGAAAATCCCCTCAAAACTAAGAGAGGAGGTATTTGATTGGTTCTCATTCCTAACAACCCAGCAAGCTGTGTGTGTGCCCTGCATTGTCCCCTGGTGCTAGGCCTGTGATATTCCCTCAGTTACCACTGGGTGGTGGATTGCTTCTTGCTGTCCAGGTAGCAGTAACTGCACTGACTGCCTGGCCTGTAAGTCTCTGTCCCCATGGGGAACATTCACCATGAGAGCTAGCCAGGTAGTATTTTGATAATGACCTAAAGGTAGGAGTTGACTCTGTTAACCCTGTGAGTGATGTCACACCTCTGTAGCGGAAGCTCAGGGAGGTGACCAGGTCTAGGCCTCCCAGCTTCCAGACTGGTAAAGGATCTTGGCTTTACTCTGGAAAGTTGCTCCTTATCATTGTTGGGACCTTGAGGAGTTTACATGTCCATGAAGTATTGCTGTTTCAGTTTGCTCTGAAGACACTTCTTCCTCACTTTTCTTGCTCTTATATTTTCCTTGTTTGTTAGTTGTGTTTCACTTTTCTTTTCTCTTCCTTCTAGTCGATTTTGGTGTGAGTGCTCAGCTTGACAGGACCGTTGGGAGGCGAAATACATTCATAGGCACCCCCTACTGGATGGCTCCTGAGGTCATCGCCTGTGATGAGAATCCAGATGCCACCTATGATTACAGAGTAAGATGGACCTGCTTGCTTGGCCTTCACTGGGTCCCTACCATTCCTGAGGGATGGGGGCTGTGTTTACAAATTTTCACCCCTTATCCCTTTCTGCTTTATCAATGAGGATGACATGGCTACCCTGTTGCAGTTGCAGCTTTGTCAGCATAGTATTTAGATGCTGTCTTCTGTTTCCATTCTGCATTATCACCTGTCTTCTCCTTACTTAGTAATACACTGTTTTCAAGACAGTCTAGGTTTTTTTTGTTCTGCATAGAACTTTTTGTTATGAGCATATTAAATGATTCTGCCCTGTTTGCTGTCCTTTTTATTTTGAAGAATATATTCTAATCAGATATTTATTTTTTTAAATATTGTCAGATATATAGCAATGGCTCAAATTGTTAAAGAGCTTTACAGCTTTGATTTGGTACATAGGTGTATTTGAATTATTAGAGTGACCTCTAGGGATATATATCAATAATGCACTTTTTTGACTCTGATGTAATGCCCAGGCTTGATTATCAGATTCAGGTTGAATATGTTAGCCCAAACTGTATTTTTTAATGTTCCCTGGCCTTATTTAATGAGTCAGAGTAGTTAATGTACCTGTCAGTAATGCTCAAAATTGAGTTCATAACATTCTCCAGTGTACCTCAGTATTTATTATAAATACCCAATTAATGAAATGCAATTTAAGCCTGTGGTACAGAGGAATTTTAATTTTTTATTAGCTGAAATACTTTAAAATAGTAGACATTATGACTTTTCACTTTTTAGTTTATCATTCTGTATCTCCAAAATTTGCATTTTCTAACATACTCAAAATATTTCATACATAAGTAAATGAAAATAATTTTAAAAAGTACAAAATCCAGTTATGCTGAACTGTATTAAGCAACATTATCTCAGAGGAGATGTGTGGTTCGTGTTGCACAACACCAGGGAGCATAGAACACCTGCTTGTCCTGCCACTGATGGATGGCTGCTGCTGAGGTTGATCTCTGGGTCGACGTGGTAAGCCACTCCTTTGCACTCTTACAGTACAGAAAACTCCATAAAAACAAAGGAGAAATTTGTGGGCCTCTCCTTATTTTTGTAACCAAACATATATATTTGAACTCTAAATAACTAGATTATTTAGAAAACCCTTAAACTGAACTATACTAAGTGATTCTTGTGTTAGGGTAGCATATAAACAAAAGACTGCTAATGATAGTAATCACCCATTATCTACTTTTTTTTAAGATTTTATTTATTTATTTATCTTTAGAGGGGAAGGAGAGAGGGAGAGAAACATCAATGTATGGCTGCCTTTCGTGCGTCCCCTGCTGGGAATTGGCCTGCAGGGGACCGGCCTGCAACCCAGGCATGTGCCCTGACTGGGAATCGAACCGCGATTCTTTGGTTTGCAGGCCCGCACTCAATCCACTGAGCTACACCAGCCAGGGCCATTATCTACTTTAAAAAAAATCTTGTTTGGATTTTAAGAAATTGGTTGATAATCATTTATTCATTCATCATCCTGTATTTACTGAGTGCCTACCACATGTGAGTCAATTCCAGGGACGCAAAGGTAAATAAAACAGACAAAAATTCTTGTCCTTGTGGAACTTATATTTGAGTAAGAATACAGTTAAAATTCAGAATTTAAAAATAAGAAAAGATTCTGTGCACAGAAAGGCACTTTACTTATTGCTCGCCCCTTACAAAGTTTGAGTGGAGTATAGAGAGACTCAGCAGCATGACTCACAGTAGTGAGCTGTGGTAGATTTTGTTAATTCAGCTATGGACCTTTTATAAAGAGTGCTTTCTAGCTTTTAAACTTAACATCTTCAATAAGTTTGAGATGTTAACATAACACGTAAGCATGAGTGTGTATCAGGGCCAGGAGTCTAAATATTAAATGTTTGTAAAGAAATGAAGAAACACACTGAGCAGCAGAGCATATGGAGGGCAGCTAGAGAGAGCTTTCACATGGACCATCTCTAGTTCTTTCATGGATGTGAGTGATTCTGATTAACAAGTCAGTGTTATCTGTGTTTTATTATTCATTTGAAAGGTATTCTTACAAATGTGTTTGTGCTTTTAATTTCCTGGCAAATCTCTTTTCAGTTTATACATCAAAGAATGTGTTTATATCATTTGTGTGAGTAACCAGTATTGTTAAGCTAGTGGCCTCATAACTAATATTCTACTCAAACATACTGTTCTGTTTTTGCAGAGTGACCTTTGGTCTTGTGGCATTACAGCCATTGAGATGGCAGAAGGTGCTCCTCGTAAGTAATGTTCTTTATAGCCAATTATGTGTAACTTAAATGTAGCTTTAAGGCTTCTAAAAGAATGGCTTCATTCATGGATGAAAGAAAGCCATTCCTGGTGGGACATGTAGACAAAGGAATCACAAATACAGTGAAGTTTTGGATGTAAAAGGAATTCTGGTATACACTATCCTTTTTGGAGATCTCCTTGAGGTCTTTAGGTTGTATTCAGATGTGTGACCTGGTTATGATGACATCATGTAATAAACAGTAATTTTTCTTTTTACAATTTGAACTTAATATTCTGTGAAACCAGTCTTAACACATCAAATTTAAGTATTATTTTTGTTTTGACTTTACAAATAGAGGCAAAACTTTTAATCAGTAAAATGACCTTTTTTTGTATTTCTATGCAGTTTTGCCTCTGCTATAGATTAAATCAATGACAACTTCATAAAATAGATTTTGATCAGGGATGTGGTAGAATTGCAGAGAATAGGAGAAACATAGCATTTTCTGCTAGTTCCCCTGATAAAAATGTATACATCAAGAATGTGTAACTGTCTGGTACGTAGTTGTTGCTGAATAAATTTTTGTTGAATGAATGAAAAAAATTAACAACAGTTAAGAATTAGTTTGCAGTACAAAACTGGATACCTGCCATGAATACCATATGTTCCTTCATGCTTTCTTCTGAGGAACAGAGACAAAAAAGTAGTATTGCCTGATCCTTTGTTTTATTTTGTTTTGTTTTTTTCCACAATGGGAATAGTATTATATTTGTGTGTGTGGGGGGGGGCACTCCCATTTCTCAGCTTCCTTGTAAGATTCTCATGAAGGTAAATAAACATGTGGAAATGCACATTGCCTGTTGTGTACATGTGTACCTAACATGCCTTTATTGGTTAAGTGATGGGAGTACAAACAGGAATTGCACAGAATTCAACAATTCCATTTTACTCTTAACAGTTTTGCTGTTTCATAGTAATAACAGCTATAATAGTGAACAGTCAGCATGTCTGGAGGGTTTAACTGTGCTTACTGTATTCCAGTAAGCACAGTTAATGAAAAATTATTTTCATTGTAATCTTCCAGATGGTTTAGAAATGTAAGCAGTTGATTCTTCTAACACTTTGAATCAGTATTAATCTTTTGTTCATGAAAACTTTTCAACATCTTTTTTAAATTGTACATTCTTGTCATTGTACTGGTCCTCCTTATATTTTGCTGTTTGAATGGGGAATTCAGGGTTTGCCTAAGGCTCATAACTAGATGTCTATCCTGCTTAACATAAAGCATATCAATAACATGATAGGACAGAGCCTTTGATATGTGAGTGAGCTCTAGATATCAAGAATGAGTAAAATGAGCTGGGTGGTGTAACTCAGGGAACTGAGCACAGGCCTGCGAACCAAAGGATCGAGGTTCGATTCCCAGTCAGGGCACATGCCTGGGTTGCAGGCCAGTCTCCAGCAGGGGTCAGTTCCCAGCAGGGGTCAGTTCCCAGCAGGGGACACATGAGAAGCAACCATACATTGATATTTCTCTCCCTCTCTCTTTCCCTTCCCTTCTAAAGATAAATAAAATAAATAAAATTTTAAAAAATACTTATTTCTTAAAAAAAAGAATGAGTAAAATAAGTGCCATACTGACACAACTGTCTCCTTTCCCCAGCTCTCTGTGACATGCATCCAATGAGAGCACTGTTTCTCATTCCCAGAAATCCTCCTCCCCGGCTGAAGTCAAAAAAATGGTAAGCTACAAATGTTTTTTGTTGTTGTTGTTGTTGTTCTTTTCTTTCCTTTTTTGCCGGGGGGGGGGGGGTAGTGATTTTTAGTTTTACTCTGAAACAAAATTCTGGCCATTCTGCTTAATCAAAACACAAAAGCCAGTGTCCTCAAAACACCAATTAGAAAGTATATTGTTTTTTTGTTTTGTTTTGTTTTGTTTTGTTTTCCTTGCTAGATTCTCTTTGTATTACAAAATAGTGACAAATGGCCATAATGAAACAGCATAACATGATTAAAGAAGAATGTTTCGTTTTAATATATCAACACATATTTAAGTATAATAATTTTTCTAAACATTTTAACATTAAAAAGCAAGGCTATATTGACTTACAGTCCCTCAGGTGAAATAGGATGTTAAATTTAATGGTGTTACTCACTATTATTATTGCACAACATTGAAGTTAGATGTTTCTTCTTCGTTCCAGAAGAATACATTACAGGAAGGGTCTTCTCTCTTTGGGCTTCCACCTTTCTTTCCCCTGAAGTTCTCATTTACCTGCCAAACAAAAATTTGTATTTGTGGAGAGAGACAGTGGTGACCTTTAATGATGAAAGCTTTAAGACTTACAACAGTGTGGAAAAAAATGCTGGTTTGATTTAATTTTAAAATTATTAAGTGGGACGATAGTGCTTTGTTTTTGTCTGAGAATTATGCATGCTTGTTCCTTCTTGAACTATGAGCTCTTTTTTATCAGTTCTTGTTTGCACTCAAGTTCCCCATGCCGGTGGGCCCTCGCTCCTCTTTCTGCTTCCCTGTTTTCCTGGGCTAATTAATCTACCAGTATCTTACAAAACACCTTACTACCAGGGTTTTGTTTTGTGTTTTTTCCTTTCTGAAACTATTTCAATTAGTGTGGTTTCCTTTTTGGTTTTTACCTCTGGTTCTGAAATAGGCAGAAGATCTCAAGTTTGAGCTTTTCATTCTGGATTTGGTCTTTTAGCTATTACTGTCGTTTTCTTCTTGGTTATTCACCTTCTGATGTTTTGTAGCTTTCTTTTCCCATCTGGATATACTCCCCACACAAGTATTTTTATTTTTATTTCTTTCCTACTGCTCCATACCCCTCCTTGTCCTTTCTCCCAACACATTCTACTATCCTTTCCCCACATGTTTGTAGATACTATTTTTCTCATTCTTCTTATACTTTCTCTGACCACATTTAACTCAGAAAACTGAGGTTGCCAATGTCAGAGATTTTTTTAAGGCAGTACAATAGTGAAGATTTTAGCCTTAGTGGTCTCCTGTATTAAAACATGATAACTGGGCATCCATGTGCGGCCAACCCTAGGGAGACCAAATGCATATGGTGGACATCACCAAGGAGGAAGCTATGGGGCTGGGGTAACACTTTATCTGGCTCTTGCAAAACTAGTAGTGCTCACTTTTCATTTTTTTCTCTATCCGATTTAATTAAAGGAAGTTTATGCTCTGTCTTCAGGGTGCCTCATAGTTTCTAGATCTTGTCAAGTGGGCCCACTCTGATGATTCTGCTCATTATTACTTACAGTTTGGGTATTACCCACTGTGTGCATAATACAGTGATGTTAAGAGACAAATGTAGATGGCAACACATTCTTCCTGTGTCCTTATACAAACTTTCTCCAACTAAACTTGATAAAATGTGTTTCCATCCATCATTCTCATTTTACCCAAGTTTTCTAAAGGGGCAAGGTGATGGGAAGCATAAAGTCCAACTTCTTTATGATTGCTGTCTTTCTCTCTACTGTGTGTAAGCTTCTGCTGTCTTTGGAGAAGTGACTTCCAAGATGATCAATGTACTCTCTTCCAGCAGAATGTGGTAATTGATTTTAAAGAATATAGTATAGACCATTCCCAAATGCTAATCTATAGACATGGTACATGAGGATCCCTTTGGAATCTTTTAGTTTAGGACTCCAGCTTCAAAATTGCTGCTTTGTTAAATCTGAGGAGTGACCGAAGTATTTGTGTTTTTAATGAACTCCCCAAAGTATCCTTGTGGGCAGTAGGGTTTGGGAGTCTCTGTTAGAGCATTGCACTACTTCCCCCATGTTCTTCATTAACCACAGACTAAAGTAACAACCTCCTTCATTGACTTTGGGGGCCCTTCTTAGTGCTAACCCCAACCTATTTTTCTGTTCTTGTCCACTTTCCATGCTAGCATCAGGTAATGATGTATTATTCATAACAATTTTCTACCTTTGTTCATGTCATTCCTTTCACTCTGGATTGGTAGCTTTTCTCTCCCATTTTTGGAATACCAAAGATTCTTATTTTCCTTAATGTTTAACCCACTGTAGCAGTAGTCCTTTCTTTCTTCTTCTGTAAGTTTGATGATACATCTGCTATTGTGTATACATAAATATTCTCCACTTTATTTCCTGTGTGTATTTCTTAAAGAGCCAGCATAAACAACTGTAAATTGTTGACCCATAAATATCTGTTGAATTGAAAAAAATAATAAGTTTGAGTGGAAATACAGAGCAACGGAAGTGATTCTTAAAGCAGTGAAATCATTGGAAAGAATTGAACTAATCTTTGAAATCACATTTTTAAAGGATGAATAACTCATTCATTCAACAAAAATTTATTACATACCTATTGTGGTCTGCCATACTGGGTGTTGGACTGCCTTCAAAACTATTATTTCCACCTCTGTGCATTAAACGTAAAGAGCTAATAAATAAAACAACTTGGGGGACTCTGATTGAAATATCTTATTAACAGGTTCAAGACCCCTAGCATTTAGTAACGTACTTGGCTCCTTCTCTTATTTTCTATGTCGTCCTTGTCTTTCAGGTTCCAGACATCTCTCCTCCGTCTGCCTTCATTTTAGCAAAAACTTCCCCTTTACCCCCTTGCCTCCTCTACCTTAAACGATTAATAAACAACATTAATTAATTTAAATCAGACTTATTCATGACTCTTTGGCGTTTTGTCATTGATATGGTATAACTCTTAAGCTGCGTATGAGTCACACCCCTGGTCTCCACAGTGTCCTGAGCTTCCTGTTTATGTCCCCTGATTCATTTGTGTGCATTTGCAGAATATTCACAGTGATCCTGAGGCTCTTCTTTGATTCAGTCTTATAAGTTACTGATATTTTGAAGCTTTGCTTTTGGGATAGAAATTTGATGATCTTTTTTACTTCCTCTTATAGGTCAAAGAAATTTTTTAGTTTTATAGAAGGGTGCCTGGTGAAGAATTACATGCAGCGGCCCTCCACAGAGCAGCTTTTGAAACACCCTTTTATAAGGGATCAGCCAAACGAAAGGCAAGTTAGAATCCAGCTTAAGGACCATATAGATCGGACCAGAAAGAAGAGGGGAGAGAAAGGTATTAAACTTGTTTATAATTTCAGCTTAAAAATGCATATGTACATATGTATACATTAAAAAAATTTTTTTGCCAACCAGAATAGGTTGCTCCTTGTCCCAACCATGAGTTTGTGTTCATTCACCCAGTGCTTGAGGAATTTGTCTTTGCTTTGCAGATCAGCAGTGGGCCTGGGGTCCGCCTGGCTCCAGGCAATATCCACAGAACTGCAATATCCAAGCAGATGCCATTTAGGCCCCACGGCTGGTCAGCACAGAGGGTTGTTTTTGTTGTTCCCTCTGAGGAGCACATCTCTGTTGCTGCACTTTTTACTTCATTGCTGATGTTATGACTTGCATTCATCATTCAGGATTTATTGAACATTGGCTGTGAACATTGTCAACACTGTGTTCACTTTTTACTTCCATGTTGCAGAGCTCCTGGGTTCCTTACTGCTTTCCTTTTCTGCCAGTGGGTGCTATGCCTAGGCCTGGGCCACATGGATGACCTAACTACTTTTCTTCATTTACTGCCTAACATGAACATGCCCTTATGCTTGCTAATTGAGGTTTCTTTCTGTTCCCAATATCACTGTTTGGTATTGTTCCACGTTCTGTGTCCACCTACCTGGTGTGCCCTCTCTTTCCCTCAGTCCAGCAAAGTACTCATGAAGCTTCATCGCCTGCTTCACAAAAGCTCCTTCCCTGAGGTCTCTAATTCACCTTTGACCTTTCTGTTTTGCAAATTCTTGGAGTAACATATGGAACAACATTAGGATAATAGGCATCTTGATAATGAATTTGTTTTGACACTCAAATTTCAAGGCCAAAGAAGAAACTAAAAAGGGCCAAATTCAACACAGTGCAAGAGTTTGTTACAGTCACCTTCAGAGGCTTTTACTGACCTGTTTACATGTCTATTTCAGTCTTACACAACTTGGATATTCAGAGTTAAGTCATCATTTGATGTTCACAATGACTCTTTTGCCTACTGATAATACTCCATCATAAGTTATTAACCTCTTGTAATTAAGCTAAGAGTTGGAACAAAGTAAACTAAAGTTTGCAACAAAATAACCATTTTTTTAGAAAGTTTTTTGCATATTGGATCATTTTCCCATTACTTTCTCTTTATCCTTACCTGAGGACATGATTTTTTATTTTAGAGAAAGGGAAAGGGGGCAGAGGAAAAGAGAGAAAAAACCACTGATGAGTTGCCTTTCATATTCGCCCCAGCGTAACCACAACTAAGGCAGGTGCCCTGACTGGTAATGGAACCCATGACCTTTAGGTTCACAGGCTGATGGCCCGACCAACTGAGTCACATGGCCAGGGCTCCCATTAATTTCTTAATAAGAGCCAACAGTCATGGGACATTTGCTGTTCCAGGCACTAATGAGTACTTAATTGACGTATCTTGTGTATTTTTCAACCACATTTTGCATATAGGACAGTGGGTACCTCTTATCTTCACTTCTTATCTTCAAGTCACAGTGGCCTCTTTTTTCTCTTTGCATTAATTCATCTTCCAAATATTCTTTACTTCTTGTCAATAATTAGTAGTTCATTATACAGAATTTGAACACAGCAGGGAACCTATTGAAAGGACTCCAAAGATTATTTAGGTGGACTTTACCTTGGAAGCTAGCCTGCTTGCTTATTTATTTATTTAAGATTTTATTTTTATTTATTTATTTTTAGAACGAGGGAAGGGAAGGGAGAATGAGAGGGAGAAAATATCAATGTGTGGTTGCCTCTCACATGGCCCCCACTGGAGACCTGGCCTGCAACCCAGGCATGTGCCCTGACTGGGAATTGAACTGGTGATACTTTGGTTCACAGCCCGAGCTCAATCCACTGAGCTACACCAGCCAGGGCTAGCCTGTTTTTATGTTCTTTAAAATTAGATGTTTTTGACTGTCTCGCAGTAGGAGAGATAGACTGATGAACTTGTGTGTGTGTGTATGTAACGTATCTAATAGTTATATGTAGTAGATCATGTTTCTTACCAAGAACTGCTTTTAAACTTAGGTCCCTGGAATAAGTTAGAAATGTACTTCTCGTTTGTGAAGAGATTTTGTATTATAAATTTCTTCAACCTTTCTAGTTTTGATTGCTCCATGGAATAAAACAGCACTCTGAAAGCCAGGTACTGATATTAAGCTGAGGGTCCAATGAAACAGAGTATTATTTTCAGTAAAATGTCACAAAACCTGTTTAAGTGAAAATAATTTACTCATATTGAAGCTTTTGCTTAGTCTGGTCTAAGGAGAGCCACTTTTGTCTCCTTTTGTCTCCCTGATTTCACCTTTATAATTGGTGGAACTGATTTTGTTTGTTTGTTTTTTCCTGCTATAAGTATCTTCTTCATATTTTACTTTTTATCAGCCCAGTAGACTTTCTGTCTGCAGCACTTTAGGTAGATCCTCAAATACTATTGTAATAATAAATCTTTTAGTTGCCTTAGTTTGGGCAGTTTAAATCTCTTTCTTATGAATTTTGGCATCAAAGTGGATTTAGAATTTCTGAACTTACCAGCACTTTGGGGCCCTTTTTCTTCTGTGTGGAGGGCTCTGGAGCCTCAGTGACTGCCCTGCTTCCCCTCAGCAGTACATCGCCTGAGCAGATGCAGTAGAATCTGCTCTTGACTGGCAAGTGAGCAAGGATAGGCCAGGGTCTTGCCACCACTTATTGTGGGAAAGTTGTGTCTTGTTTTCCCCAAGTTCTCTATGTACATTGTTATTTTCACAAAGAGTATATTGTTTATTTTCTTCCTAATCCTCTTGGAGATGCTTGCCTGTACGTGTATGTGTCATGATTTGTGAACTGTCCTATTGATTTTTTTAATAGATGAAACTGAATATGAGTACAGTGGCAGTGAGGAAGAGGAGGAGGAAGTGCCTGAACAGGAAGGAGAGCCAAGGTAATGATAAAACCACTGTTCAGCTTCCTGCACTATGAAGAGTAATGCCAGGATTTCAAAAGATTAATTTCTCTGTCATGTGACAAATCTTAAATTACTTTGAAAGTGCTTTAATATTATCTTCTGTTCTTCTCTATTTGTTGAAAGCCTCCTGTAAATATTTTCTCACTCTGGATCCCCTTACCCAGTGGTTCTTTACCAAGATTGCATTGCTTTCCTTCCCCCAGTCACTTGGAAATGGGTGGGCTGTGTTTGGTTCAGCGGAGGGGAGCTTGCTGCTGGCATTCAGTAGTCTGGCTTGTGGATGGTAAAGGTCTTATAGTGCATGAAACTACCCTCCACACACAGTTGTCCACTCATGGGCCAGTAGGACTACACCAACTGAAAACACTACAGTTTTCCCCCAAACATTTTTATTTGTTTGTTTTGCTGTTCCCACAAGGGTGGCGAGACCAGCATTTCATTCCCTTTATTGGGGTATATTCTCTCCTGACCTATTTTATAGGCCATGTTTTTGTTATCTCTGGCTTCCCAATGTATAACGAAGCAGAAGGGTGAAGGGTTGGTAGTATGAACCTCACTGTAACTAATTAATCAGGAAATAGAGGATTTTAAAATTTAATATTGGTCTTGGCTGGTTCTTGCTGTGGTCACACGTAACTGACTAATTGAACACAGGGGATGGAGGAGTGTAAGATCTGAGGGGAGCCAGTGCAGAGGATGTCAGCTTGAAGTTATCCATAGCAAGAGAGAAGATAATTTATTGAAAAAATCCATAATATCTTTTTCTTTTTACAGAGAAAGTTTGAATTCATTTGAAAGTAAAACTTTTAATTTGAACTGAGTTCATGAGCAATGTAATTATTTTTGGATAGGAGCATGATCTAATGAAGGAGGTTGTGTAAGGAGATTTATTTGCCATGTTACTCTGGGTGTTTTGGAAGTGGAGGGGGGACCATCTAGGAATGATGCTGTTTAATCAGTGGTTAATTTTGGGGACTCACTTTGGCTTAGCTGCTGACCCTGAAAATAGGGAAAGTGGAAGAGAATATGTGATATGACTTGGTGTACCAAGATGAAGAAAATGAAGGGTAAGGTAAGTACTGGAGGTTACTCTGATACTTCTTTCCTGGCAGACCCAGAACATGATGTTGCTTTTATTGATGAGAAATAAGGTCGTCAGAGAGGGACTGAATATGAAAGATGGTGATTTCAACTTTTAAATTTAGAGTTTGAGTTATGTGAGAATCCTAACTAGAGATTTCTTGTTAAGCAAACATGCCGGCCAGAGTTTTCGGATATTTATGAAATGGATGAAAAGTAATAAAATGTATTATTGACTTGTACATGCAGTAATTGCCATGGACTTACTAGCTGAGACTCAGGGTGGGAGTAAGTCATTGAGACAGTGACTGTGAGGCTGTGAAAGTTGTCTGCACTCTTGAAATCCCTGCTTCCTCCTGCAGTTCCATTGTCAATGTGCCCGGTGAGTCCACTCTGCGGCGGGATTTCCTGAGACTGCAGCAGGAGAATAAGGAACGCACTGAGGCTCTTCGGAGACAACAGCTCCTGCAGGAGCAGCAGCTCCGGGAACAGGAGGAATATAAAAGGCAGCTGCTGGCAGAGAGACAGAAACGGATTGAGCAGCAG
This sequence comes from Sturnira hondurensis, assembly GCF_014824575.4. Taxonomy (NCBI): domain Eukaryota; kingdom Metazoa; phylum Chordata; class Mammalia; order Chiroptera; family Phyllostomidae; genus Sturnira; species Sturnira hondurensis. Next base: position 1,515,344 of record NW_028082295.1, read on the forward strand.
AAAGAACAGAGGCGGCGACTAGAAGAGGTAGAAATAGAAAATGTCCAAGTTGATTTTCTCTTCTTTTGGTCACATTGGTAACCAGACATTGACAGGCATCTCTCTGTAACCTCTGGAAGTGCTACCTTCCCCCTGGCAAAGCTGTTCAGTAGCTTCTCAAGGAAAGCCTGTGCTTCCGAGGGGCAGGTCTTCACATTGCTTCAGGTTGTAGTAAAGGTTTTTTTGCTTGTATAGACTTACAGGGACCTGCCCCACCGTGACTCAGCATCATTTCTGTAATAGAGGCAAAGAGCGACAGGGTCCCAAAGATAGCATCACACTGATTCTAGAGGCTGTTTTCATTGTGGTTTAAATTGGCTAGCTCAGGCTTGACCTGATTGCTTCCCATCCTTGGCCTTTTGGTTCAAGTTCTGAAACCCTCAGAATTTTTCACTTGCAAAACATTTCTCTACAAATGCCTTAACTTTAGGTATTTTTATAAATGCTTTAACTTCAGGTACATTTAAGAATAAGAGGTGAAGAAAAGAATTATACCTGGTATAATACAAATGCATTTTTGTACTTTTTACTCTCTCTTTATACTTTAGTTGTTAATGTGGCCTTAGTTATGTCCTGCTTTGGGGAAATACAGTTTGTACTGCCTGCTCATTTAAGTCATTAATACTGTTAACAATGGTGATGTGGTGACCCACAGGTTTTTCATTTTTAATTCACAGAAACATTTCCCTGTGTTTCACTTAGGGCTCAAAAGAGGTTTTTAATTTTCTTTTTCCAATTGCTTTTGTTATATACATTTCACAGCTCTAAATCTCTCATTCATAAGTAGTTTCTATTTCCATTTAATTTACATACCTAATTGTTTCATCTCACACCACAAAAAATACAAAATATATAAAGATATAGTATTAGTACAGTGCTCTATTGTATAAATATGATAACAACACGTGCTGTTACCCAAGTTATTTGAGTACATTTTGTGAGGGAAGTCTTTATTTTGTTTGCTGTGTTTATAACCTGAATTCCACGCACTTGATCATTTCTACTCTAGAAAGCCAGGGCTTGTTTAACAAGGAGACTCAGAATCTTCATCCAGAGTCTGTGGACTACTTTTAAAACTGTTCTCAATGCTCTGTGAGGATAATGGAGTGGTTTATTCAAGTTGCATGTTGACCATTTGGACTTACGGGAATACTTGAGTTTTGAGGCTCTATACTAGTTGTTTATCTAGAACATGCAGTTTTTTACTGTCCTTTCTAATCCTGGGCTGTAGTTTCCTTTATCACATGAAATAGATTAGTTTGGTGATTTATAACATGAAGTAGCAAGGCAGCTTGGCTCGTTTTTACCACAGGCCATAGGAACTGCTTTCAGGCCCAGTAGTGGTGAAATGAGTATCCATCAGGGAGCCTGTAAACATAGTAGGGAGCAAGGATTGCAGTGGCTCAAGGAGAGGAGTTGAAGTTCTAAAGCAGTGATGTTTTATTAGCTGAATAGAGGCTAAGAATTGCTTGTGTGAAATGAAAACTTTGCACTTACCATTTGTGTCATTTAGCTCTTTAATGTCAGCTTCTCAGTAAAAGCTCAAACTCAGAGTCACCTTCTGCATCTCTATCAGGAATGAGGGATCTGGGTTCTGAAACAGAATGTTTGCATAAATGTAATCCACTGGTTTGGATTCTTGATAATCTAGCTCCTTTTTATTAGCCTGGGTAATTAGCATTGTTTGTATTTGGGAATACAAATACAAACAGAAGATAATTTGGGAATATTTGAGCCACAAATGGTTTGTGGCCCTTTATTGGCATTAAAGGTTCAATCAGAACTGTTTGGGGAATGAGGATTTCTTTTGTTATTAGCAAAATAGATAAAGATGGTCAGCCTCACTCATAAGACAAGTAACAATTAAACCTAAAAGGGGATACCTTTCTACCTGTTAGTGGTAAAAAAAAAAAAAAGGTCCAAAAGTTGAGGTTGTGAGAAAGCACAATACAGATGTCATTTCTTTGAAACTGCCACAAAATAAGGCCTACTGGGGTTAGGACTTCTTTAAGAAATCTGTCTGTAAGTATATACTCCCATTTTCCTTTAGTGCTCTGTTGGCATTTGCTGCTGCTGGCATCTCTCCCCTTTGTTTTTTTGTACTTCCTCCTCCTTGGCTCCTGTGTAAACTAGAGATCATGGAAGTCCTTGCAGGTATTTTTGAGTGAAGTTTTTGTTTATGTTTTCCATTTTCTTTGTTGCTTTTGGGTGGTTCAGAGAGGAAAAGCAGGGGATGCTGAGTTCATGCAGCCAAATTTATACTGGTAGTTTCATGCACCCCTTTCCTTTCCCTCACCTGTTTGTGCCCCCAGTCTCTCTCTTCTGAGTATGCTCACTGTTACTCAGGGAATACGATCCACATTCAGAATGCCATGTGATGAACATCTCCCATCACCAGTTTTAATATTACCTTTCATGTTTGGATACATCTTCACAGCTTTAGATCATATAGAATTTTGTCTCTAGCTATTTTTTATCCATAAAAATGGTTCACAGGCTAGCTTTTCCTCCTATTCTCACCTATTTTCTGTTTTGAGCAAAAATGAAGAATATCTCATTGTATTGTGCTGTTTTTTAAATTAATTTTTAAAGATTTTATTTATTTATTTATTTATCTTTACAGGGGAAGGAGAGAGGGAGAGAAACATCAGTGTATGGTTGCCTTTCGTGTGTCCCCTGCTGGGAGTTGGCCTGCAGGGAACTGGCCTGCAACCCAGGCATGTGCCCTGACTGGGAATCGAACCACGATCCTCTGGTTCACAGGCCTGTGGTCAATCCACTGAGCTACACCAGCCAGGGCTTAAATTAATTTTTGGTTTGGTACCTGTTAACTTTTCCTCCCTACTCCCATGACATCCACTTACTTGATTAGCATATTTTTTCATTCTTTGTCTAAGTTTAATAAAAATATTAGACAAGATGTTGTCTTTGAGAAAACTCGATCAGTAATCTAAGTCAACATTACTACTTTAATTAGTGTACCATTATTTTCTATTAAAGTGCTTTTTAATTTTTATTTATTATTTATTAAATTTATTGGGATGACACTATTTTATAGAGTCATACAGGTTTCAGGTGTACATTTCTATGATGCATGATCTGTATATTTCATTATGTGCCCACCACCCAAAGTCATATCATCTTCCGTCACTATATATTTTGTCCCCTTTACCCTTTTCTACTCCCACCACTCATCCCCTTCCCTCTGGTAACCACCATGCTATTGTCTGTTTCTGTGAGTTTCAGTTTTATATCCCACATATGATTGGAATTATGTGGTTTTTAGCTTTTTCTATTTAGCTTAGCATAATAGTCTCAAGATCTATCTATGTTGTCAAAAATGGCACTATTTCATCTTTTCTTATGGCTGAGTAGTATTCCATAGTAAATATGTATCACATCTCTTTTTATCCATTCCACACTTTGGATAAGGTTTTGAAGCTATTACATATATAAGTTTCCTGTCTCCTAGTCTATACGTCTTCATTTTGACTTCATGGAAACTGTCAAATTATTGGTAAAAGCAAGATATATTTGTTTGTGTTTTGGTGTGCTACTTTTAGAAAGGCTATGATGCCATCACAACAGCACTACATTCCTTTTCTTTATTTTTTTAAATTTCCTTTTATTTATTTTTTAATGAGTTTTTAAAAAATTTTTTTAAAGATTTTTTAAATATATTTTGTTGATTATACCATTACAGTTGTTCTATTCCCCCCTTCATTCCCCTCCACCCGCACACTCCCTCCCCCACCATTCTCCCCTCCTTAGTTTATAACCACGTGTCTCAAGTTCTTTAGATTCTATATTTCCCCCACTATTCTCGCCCTCCTCCTATCTATTTTCTACCTACCTTCTATGCTATTTTCTGTGCCTTCTACCCCCTTCTCCCCCTCCCACACCCCTGTTTCTAACCCTCCATGTGTTCTTCATTTCTATGGTTCCACTCCTGATCTAGCTGTCCTCTTGGTTTGCTTTTGTTTTAGGTGTGGTTGTTAATAACTGTGTGTTTGCTGTCCTTTCACTGTTCATATTTTTCATCTTCTTTTTCTTATATAAGTCCCTTTAGCATTTCATATAATAAGGGCTTGGTGATGATGAACTCCTTGAACTTGACCTTATCTGAGAAGCACTTTATCTGTCCTTCCATTCTAAATGAAAGTTTTGCTGGATAAAGCAATCTTGGCTGTAGGTCTTTGGATTTCATGACTTGGAATACTTCTTTCCAGCCCCTTCTTGCCTGGAAGGTCTCTTTTGAGAAATCTGCTGACAGTCTGATGGGTACTCCTTTGTAGGTGACTGTCCCCTTATCCCTTGATGCTTCTAGGATTCTCTCCTTCATTTTGGTTTTGGCTAATGTAATTATGATGTGCCTTGGTGTGTTCCTTCTTGGGTCCACCTTCTTTGGGACTCTCTGAGCTTCCTGAATTTCCTGGAAGTCTATTTCCTTTGCCAGACTGGGGAAGTTCTCCTTTATTATTTGTTCAAATACGTTTTCCACTCATGGCTGTTCCTTTCCCCCTTCTGGTACCCCTATAATCCAGATGTTGGAACGTTTAAAGATGTCCTGGAGGTTCCTAAGCCTCTCCTCATTTTTTTGAATTCTCATTTCTTCATTCCTTTCTGGTGGGATGTTTTGTTCTTCCTTCTGGTCCATTCCATTGATTTGAGTCCCAGTTTCCTTTCCATCACTATTGGTTTCCTGTGCATCTCCCTTCATTTCAATTAGTTTAGCCTTCATATGTTCCTCTAATTTGTGACTGTGTTCCTCTAATTTGTGGCTATAATCTACCAGTTCTGTGAGCATCCTGATAAATAGTGTCTTGAATTGTGCTTCTGAGAGGCTGGCAATTTCTCGGGTCACTTAGAGTTATTGGCTCTGGGACTTTGAGTTCTTCTTGCGCCATATTTTGGGCTGTTTGTGCCTGTTCCGTAGTAGGATCAGAGCCCTAAAGTGTTCACTAGAGCAGGGCAACTAAGTCGCTCGGTTGTGACGTTGTATGTGGGGGCGGGGTCAAAGAGGGACAATGGCTTCCCTCTGCCGCCTGCCACCGGCACCGCAGCCACCACCGTCACCAGGCCCATGCGTTTCGTTCCACTGCACGAGAGAGTGCCACCGCCGTCAGCCCTCCACCACTGGGTTCGCCCTCTGGGGCCTTCGGGGTCGTCTCACTGTGTGCGAATGTGCGACCGAGGTCAGTCTGCCCCACACCCTGACTGGTTCCGGGCTGCCTGCGCATCTAGGTCGGGGGATCAGTCCTGCCCCACCCAGCTCCGCTGCTGGGCTCCGCCTCTCTTACCATCCCCCTTGAACGGTTCGTAGTTGTCGGACTTCCGTATAATTCCGTTTTCTGGTCTTTGGGTGTGTCCTAGTTCTCCAAACCTTTGTTGTATTCCAATTTGGTTGTGGGAAAAGGCACAGTGTTTCCACCTATGCCTCCATCTTGGCAGAAGTCCTTTTATTTATTTTTAACTGTGTATAAATGATCTTTTTTAGTATAGGTGGGAGTCAAAATCAATCTTTCTTTTTGAGATTACAACTTATCCTTTTTTTGAATATTTACTTATTTTTAAATATTTTATTTATTTCTTTTTAGAGGGGAAGTAAAGGAGAGAGGGAGAGAAATATCAATGTATGGTTGCCTTTCTTGCGTCCGCTGCTGGGAACTGGCCTGCAACCCAGGCATGTGCTCTGACTGGGAATCGAACTGCGACCCTTTGTTTTGCAGGCTCAATCCACTGAGCTACGCCAGCCAGGGCTCTTATCATTTTCTTTAAAAATAACCCCAAAATAGGGGGTCCCAATTCCTTATATTTCCCTTTTGTGGAGAAGACCCTGGCATGTGCTCTATAGACTTGAATTTTTGCTGCTAAATCCAATCAAGAATCTCACCAAGCAGGCCACCTCTTTTATTTTGCTACTGTTTCTCCCTTTCTGTTCTTTTTCTTTTCTTTTTTAATCCTCACCTGAGGATCTGTTTATTGATTGTTTTTTGGCAGGAGAAGGGGAAGGGGGGGGGCACAGAGAGAGAGAAACATCAATTGGTTGCCTCCTGTATATGCCCCAACCAGGAACTGAACCTGTGTAACCATTTGGTGTTTGAGACAACCCTTGAACCAGCTAAGCCGCCTGGCCAGGGCTCCCTTTCTTTTCTAGAACAAACGCTGCTGGTGGGACATTCAGGACTTGTATATCTCAGTATTTTTCTGCAGTTACAAAGAATGACTTTCTATCTCTGTGATCTTTTCCTTTCAAAGTTTTTTTTCCCCTAGAGTTGCCATTGCCCGTTTGTGATTTGGGGAAATTTGCTTTCCTCCAGTAAGGGGTAAATGTTAGTGTGAGCCTTAGCAGTTTCTTTGCTTTTTCTTCTACCCAGAGGACATTTCATTTCTATCTTATCTACAAATTTCAAAGTGGCAAAAATTTTAGAGAGGTGGGTGGAAATTGAAGAAATTAAAAACAAATGGAAGCAAGAGAAAAAATTTTTTGTGAAATGAGTATAGTACTAAAGCTAACTTGTAACATTAGGGAAGCAGGAGTTTCTAAGAAAAGAATTAATAAACTGTGACGTGTTTGTTGTGTATTTTTTCGATATGAGATCTTTGGAGGTATGATAAACTCACCCTAGCAGTGTTTCCATGCATTTTAAAGAAATAGGAACTGTTTCTTTACCCCTCTTTGTCTACAAGAAGGCATTTGCTTGGCCAGTCACTCATATCTCACATTAAGAGCACGTGTTAGTCCATTTCCAGCTGTGCTCTCTGCAGTAGTCTCTGTGGTAGGCATGCAGGTACCCCTCTAGCCCAGACCTAATCTTCTGCCAAGTCAGCAGCTTTGATATTGTGTAGAGGGTAGTGCTTTTGTCATTCAGAACTCCCTGTAGGTTCATAAATGTTCTTCTGGTATCCAAGTCTAGTGTTTGTTTATATTTACAGTTATGTTTTGTAAGAATTAGTTTAATTCAGCAAACATTATTTGCTGCCTAAAATGGAGAAGGGAACCTTTAGGGAGAAGCAGATAGTTTCTCTATTATCAGTAGACATATTTAGAAAAGTTTTTAGAACTTTGTTAGGCAAAAACATTGCCTTTAAATACCAAACTAGAAAGGGAACTTTAAGATCATTAAAGTATAGTTGGAAAAGTACATATTTACTCAAGCATGCTTGGAAAGATTTAAGTAATAAGCAGATCTTTTTATAAAGTTGAGAGATTTGGAAATCACGGCATCATGCAGTTTCTCAATTTGTCTAATTTTGTTTCCAAAGAAATAATGACTTAAGGAGATAATGACACCAGTTTGCAGATGCTTTATAGGATTATGTTTATGTTATCTTTATCATTCTCAGCAGGGTAAACCCAAAAGGACATGTTCATTAGATTCTCCTAGGTTTTGTTTTATGAAATCACAGGAATAAGGTTAATCTAGTATGGAAGGATGTCACTTAGTTGATATTTCATTTTTGGCCATTTTCTTGCTTTTACTGTAATCACCTATTAAGCTATATTTTACTAAGGCCTTTTTAAACTTTTCATTATGCCCTCAGATCCTGCAGTTGAGGACCTGTTCTGACTATAGCAGTTTTTATGGTTGGTAGTTAAAATTCTTGCTCTTGGTCGTGTTTACAGTTTCAGATACTAGAGCATCATATAGAAAAGGAGTCAGAGACTAAATTGTTCTTCTCCTTCGCCACTGGTGTCCCAACCAGGACTTGCTTAGTGAGCTCATCCTGGAAAATTTACCACTTTCCATATTGTCTTGTGGATTTTTAAAAAATGTGTTATTTGTCTTACTTATAGGACTTGTTGGAGAAGAAGCTATGTCTGATTCATCTTTGTGGACTGGTGTTACTTAATAACTATTTCTTAGATGGATGAACCAGTCATTTATAGTCCTAGATGTATCTCTGAAAAGAAAACGGTTGTTCTTAAATTTATGGTCGTTCTTAATTTTATGATCTTTCTTAAATGGACCTTTGGTCTTGAGACCTCAGATTGAGTTCCAGAGCCACCTTAAAGTACTTTAGCGGACCCTATAGAATATTCCTGGGCATAATGGGTATGTTATGTAAACTGTGGAGCACTATGCAAATGTAGGTCATCTTGAAAAGAGGGCTTTATGATTTGGTTGAGTTTGTAAGACGTAGAGACTTTACTCCAGTGCTACATGTTGAAGACAAAAATCACAGCTTTCATTTTGGATGTCAGGTGCTGGGAGTGAAGGTTAGATTTATAGTTCAAAAACGTATTTATTGTGATATTTACTACAAGGTGGAAAGGATTGAGTGAAACATGTTCATCTCACTCCAAGGAGCTTATTATCTTTCTTGTCTATTTCTTTCTCCAAGAGTATGGTATTTTCACAGGAAACTAAGTTTCCTTTCAGAGGCTTTTATTTAACAGTTGATCATCAACATAGCCTGTCCTTGTTTGTAAGATGCTTACTTTTATTTTATGATGTGCATTTATTAGAATAACTTCTAATTATTTTAATCAAATAATTACATAATTATTGATTTTGGACAACAGTTGAACGAAAACAACTTGAAGCTACTGACTTTGGGAAATCCCAGCGGAAAAAAATTTAGAGGAAAAATATTTAAAAAAGAAGTCCCAGTGAAATGACTGAAAAAATGGTATAAATAACAATGACGGTAAGAACAAGAAAGGAAACTGAATTGTGTTAGGACAAGGAAGAGAAAAACTAGAACACTAATACTGTAAATCCTGGAACAGTAAAAAATGGGAGGTGACAAGTGGGGCCCACAGCATATATTTATGGGGCAATTATACACCTCCACCCCATGCAGCCAGGCTGCTGTGCTCCCCACTCAGCATGAGCAGATATGTACACCTAGGAAAAGTTTCACAGAGGCTCAGAAAATGGAAGAATCTGGTACGGCTGTCCATATGGAGAAAGATGCTGAAAATAAGAGCAGTAAGTGTGTGGATGCAAATATGCTCCCTTTCCTCAAACAAGCGCCCATAGTGTTGGCAGTCATGCTTATTACAAACACTCTCCCTTCAACCCAGGCAGGGGGATATAAGGCTCCAGTGAAGTGATTGTGCTGCTGCTTCACAGTCACCTTACTCTAAAGCTTAATTGTTAGCAAGTGCTATCTATAGCCTTCATTGTTTTCTACTATCTTTTATATGTGGACACTGAGAAAAGCCTTTAACATGAGCCTGCCATCAAATTTTCAGAAGGTGGTGGAGAAGTGAATGGAGGTCACACTAACCTCCTCCTGGGACCAATCTGGAATTACAACAAAGTTATAGAGAAATCACCCAGGACAAACAACTGGACAATAGTGAGAGAGAAGCCTTATAACCTCAGACAGACAGAAGAATCAGCTTCAGCACAATCTGGTAGGGAGTGTGTGGGAGACATGAGAGGGCTGGCTGGGCACCCACTGGCAGCAGTGCCAGAGTGATAACTTAAGCAGCCAGTTGGATGCTCCTGAGAAGTGTGTTGTCTAAACCCTAAGCTGGGACCCCCAGCATAGAGCACCGGAGACCCCCAAAAAGTGCACAGATAATATCCAGGAGTGAAAAGCAGCAGGGTTGCTTTCTGCCAGAGGGGGACAGCTGGAGATGCAAAGAGCTGTTGAAAGGGCCAATACACAAATTTTCATTTGTAAACACTTACCTGGGCTCCAGCAAAGGGGTGGAGGCAGAGTGGACTAGAGATTCCTGAGGATATAATGGGGACGAAAGCTTTGGGAAGAGAACTGAGACACTAGCAGTCAGGATCCTGATGATAAGTCATCCACCATATATCAGCAGCATCTTGCTCAGACCATTCCCCTCTGAGCAGCAGCAGCAGCCTGAGGGGAAACGATAGCCCCGAGCCCTGGAAGGACTCTGCTCCACCTATGGTGCTTAAGTCTCACTGCTGAGTGCAGAGTGACTGTATTAAGAACTGAAGGAGACAGACAGAGACAGTAGATCCCTGGAAATTTCAAACTGCCTTTGGTCAGACAGGGCCACTATCTGACATCAGCACAGGCAGATCTAGAAAGAAAAAACAGTGTACCTGCCCCATAGCATATAAGACAGGGTGGGTGGAGTAACCCATCAGTCAACCAGCTGGAGGGAAGGACCCATGAATGAATGACCCAACAACAATCAAAACCTAATTACATCTAGAGAACCAACATAATCGGCATAAAGCCAATCCCAAGAGCATCAAGTTTGGGAGATTAAGGAGACTGCACCACTGAATCACATAGGTCTCCAACTGTAGAAGTTCACACTACAAAGACAGGGAGTAAAAAAAAGATCAATTTATGAAACAGAAGCAAACAAGAAGAGTTTCCCCAAAAATGGGAAGACAGAGAAGCAACCCCCAATCGAAAGGAAAGGAGGAATCCCCTGATAAAGTGCTAAATTACATAGAAGCAAATAAACTATCAGATATTCAGTTCATAACAGTGATTATAAGAAAATTCAGTGAGCTCAGTGAGAATTACTAAAAGCTACAGGGAAGCTACAAGAAACTTAGTGTGAACTATGGCAGCATGAAAAAGGACATAGAAACTATCAAGTGCCCAACAGAAATGAATACAATTTCAGAATTGAAGAACAGAGTAGAAGGAATCAAAAGTAGGCTAGATAAAGCAGAGGATTCAGTCAGCAAGCTAGAAGACAAGGTAAAAAAAAAAAAAAACCTCCCAGAGAGAGCAAGAAGAGGAAAATAAGTCTTAAAAAGAAAGAAGAAGGGTTAATGGCCGTGGGGGACAACATGAAATGTAATAATATCCCTGTAATAGGGGTAACAGAAAGACAAGAAGAGGAGCAAGGGATAGAAAACCTATTCAAAGAAGTAATGATAGAAAACTTCCTTAATTAGATGAGAGAAAAAGTCATGTAAGTCCAAGAAGCACAAAGGTCCACAATCAAGATGAACCCAAAGAGGCCTACTTTAAGACACATAATTAAAATGGCAAAATTCAAAGACAAAGAGAGAATCTTAAAGGTAACAAGGGAGAAACAGTAACTTCCATACAAGGGAGCCCCAATAAGGCTAGCAGCTGATTTCTCAGAGAAACACTACAAGCCAGAAGGGAAAGGCAAGAAATATTCCAAGTAATGAAAAATAAACACCTGCAACCACGAATACTCTACGCAGCAAGGCTGTCGTTTAAAATGGAAGGTGAAATTAGGAATTTCCTGGACAAAAGAAAGATGAAAGCATACTCCTCCACCAAGCCAGCATTGCAAAATATGCTAAAGAATGCTTTAAGAAGATGAAGAAGAACAGTGAGAGACAGGGGGACACAGGTACAAGGGAAGAATGAGCAGCTACCTATCAGTAATAACTTTAAATATAAATGGATTAAATTATTCAATTAAAAGACATAGGGTAACTGAATAGATAAGAAAACATGGGCCAAACATATGCTACCTACAAGAGAACCACCTCTGAACAAAAGACCTACACAGATTGAAAATGAAGGGTTGGAAAAAATTATTCCAAAGAAATGGACAGTAAAACAAACCCAAGGTAGTAGCACTTATATCAGACAAAATAGACTTCAAAATAAAGTTTAAAAAAACAGACAGAAGAACACTTAATAATACTCAGGGGCAGAGTCCATCAAGAACACATAAATATTGTAAACATACATGCATGCAACATAGGAGCACCCAAATATATAAAGAAATTCTTGGAGGACTTCGTGAAAGATATGGACAGGAATGCAATTATAATAGGCAGTTTTAACACCCCACTGTCAAAGATGGATAGCTCCTTCAAACAAAATATCAACAAGGATATTGCAGCATTGAATGATGTCATAGATCAATAGGACTTAACTGTTTAATGTATATAGAGCCTGACATCCCAAAGAAGTAAAATACACAGTCTTTTTAATGCATTTGGAACAGTTTCGAAGATAGACCACACGATAGGATACAACACTAGCCTCAACAAATTCAAGAAAATTGAAATCATATCAAATATTTTCTTTGACCACAATGACTTGAATATAAAAACCAATCTCAAGGGGAAAAATCTCAAAAATATTTAAGCTCATGGAGACTGAATAGCATGCTATTAAACAGTGAATGGGTTAATAATGAGGTCAAGGAGGAAGTCAAAAGGGTTCCAGAAACAAATGAAAATGAACACACAACAGTCCAAAACCTATGGGACACAGCAGGGCAGTCCCAAGAGAGAAGTTCATAGCAATGCAGACCTACCTGAAAAAAAAAAATAGAAACACTCAAATGAACAACCTAATCGTACATCTGTAGGAACTGGAGGAACAACCAACAAAGCCCAGAGGGATTAGAAGGAAGGAAATAATCCAGATCATAGGAAAACTGAATGACATAGAGACTAAAAGAACATTTGAAATGATTAATAAATCCAGGAACTGGTTCTTTGAACCAGACTCATCAAGAAAAAAAGAGAGAGGACCTAAATAAACACAGAAATGAAAGAGGAGAAATGAAACACAGAAATTCAGAGATGAAAGAGGAGAGATTACAAGTGATACTACAGAAATAAAAAGGATTATAAGAAACTACTGTGAAGAGCTATATGCCAAGAAATTTGAAAACCTAGGTGACATGGACAAATTTCTAGAAAAATGTAATCTTCCACAACTGAGTGAAGAAGAAATAGAAAGCATGATCAAATTGATAACAGCTAGTGAAATTGAAGTAATAATAAACAAAACTCCCAACACACAAATCCCTGGACCAGACAGTTTCACAGGAGAATTTTACAAAACTTTTAAGGAAAAGCTAATCCCAAACCTTCTCACACTATTACAAAAAAATCCAAGAACAGGGAAGATTCCCAAAGTCTTTACATGAGACCAGCATCATCCTAATTGAAAAACCAGACAAAGACAGAGAAAGAAAGCTACAGGCCAGTATTGCTGATGAACATAGACTCTAAAATCCTCAACAACATAGTGGCAAATCTCATCCAGCAATACATTGAAAATATCATACACCATGATCAAGTGGGAATCATCCCAGGGATGCAAGGATGGTACAATATTCACAAATCAGTAAATGTAATATATCACATAAAAAGAAAGACAAAAATCACATCATATCAATAGGTACAGAAAAAAATACTTCATAATATTACAGCACCCATTTATGATAAAAACACTCAATAAGGTAAGGTATAGAGGGAGCATTCCTCAACATGATAAAGGCTATATATGAGAAACCTACAGCCAACATCATACTCAATGGACAAAAACTAAATGCTTTTCCCACTAAGATCAGGAACAAGACAAGGGTGTATGCTTTCACCACTGTTATTCAACATTACATTGGAAATTATAGCCATGGCGATCAGACAAGAACAAGAAATAAAAGTCATCCAAATTGAAAGGAGGAAGCAAAAGTGTCATTGTTTGCAGATGACATGATAGTGTACATAGAAAACCCTATAGACTCCACCGAAAAACTACTTGACCTAATAAATGATTTTGTCAAAATAATGGGATACAAAGTCAATATTCAGAAATCAACAGCATTTTTGTACACCAACAATGAAATATCAGAAACAGGAGTCAGGGGAAAAATCCCTTTTGCTATAGCTACAAGAAAAATAAAGTGTCTAGGAGGAAACCTAACCAAGGAGGTAAAAGACCTATACTCAGAAAACTGTAAACACTGAAGAAAGAAATGAAGGAAGACACAAATAAATGGAAGCATATACCATGTTCATGGATTGTAAGAATTGTAATATATTATCAAAATGTCTATTCTGCCTTAAGCAATTTATGGATTCAACACATCCCTATTAAAGTAACAGTGACATTTCACAAATACAGAGCAGACATTTCGAAAATTTATATAGAACTATAAATGACCCCAAATAGCTGTAGAAAGTTTGAGAAAGAAGAACAGAGTCAGAGGGATCATCATACCTGACATCAAACTATATTACAAGGTCACTGTAATCAGAACAACCTGGAGTGACATGAGAAGAGACACAGGGACCAATAGAACAGAATAAAGAGCTGAGAAATAAACCCAAGACTCAATGGTCAATGAATATTCAACAAAGGGAAAAGAAGCATAAAATGGAGTAAAAATAGCCTCTTCAACAAATAGTCTTGGGAGAGCTGGACAGCCACATGCAGTAAAGTGAAATCCGACCACCAAGGTACACCATACACAAAAATAAATTCATGGTGAATGAAAGACTTAAATATCCGTTGTGACACCATAAAAGTCCTAGAGAAGAACATAGGCAAGAAATTTTTAGATATTCCACACAGCAATATCTTCACTGATATGTCTCCTAGAGCAAGGGACATAAAGGAAAGAATAAGCAAATGGGACTTCATCAAAACAAAAATAAATAAATAAATAATATTAATTGAGGACCTACTTGATACCAAGCAAAATATGAGTCAGGGAGGGATAACTAAATTAATGATGTGATTTTGACCAAGAAAAAAGCTTAAAAAATCACTGTATATTGTTTGACCTTTCCAAAGATTTATAATGCCCATTATTTTATTAATATCTCTGAGAAGAGATATTTAAGAAATGTTTACATTAAAGAAATGTATGTAACTTTGTTTTTAAAAAATAAATAAATAAAATAAAATAAAAACAAAAAGCTTCATGGCTAAAGAAAACATTAGTAAAATAAAAAGAGAACTAACTGTATTGGAAACTATATTTGCCAATGATACCTTGGACAAGGGTTTGATCTCTAAAATATATAAAGAATGTACAGGAATCCATTCTAGGAAGACAAGTAATCCAATTAAAAAATGGGCAAAGGAACAGATGCTCTGAGACCAAAAAAAAAATGTCCTTAGTGAAAGAACAGATCGAAGCTCCACTAAAAATACAATTAAGTGGTGTAGAGATAGTCAACCTATCAGATACATAGTTCCATATACTAGTAGTCATGATGCTTATGGAAATGGTTGAGTATGGTTGCACAATAGAGGAAAAAGTGAAGGCTATGACAAACGAAATGAAGAGAAATGTACAGGGAACCAATAGTGATGGGACAGAAACTGGGACTCAAATCAATGGTTTGGACCAGAAGGAAGAAATAAACAATCAACTAGAACAGAATGAGGAAACAAGAATTAAAAAAAAAAATGAGAAGAGACTTAGGAACCTCCAGGACAATGTTAAACATTCTAACATCTGATTCATAGGGGTGCTGGAAGGAGAAGAGGAAGAGCAAGATATTGAAAACTTATTTGAAAAAATCATGAAGGCGAATTTCCCCAATCTGGCAAAGGAAATAGACTTCCAGGAAATCCAGGAAGCTCAAAGAGTTCCAAAGAATTTGAACCCAAGTAAGCACATACCAAGGCACTTACTTCATAATCAGTTTATGTAAGATGAAACATAAGGAGAGAATCATAAGCAGCAAGAGAAAAGGGGACAGTACCTACAAAGGAGTGCCCGCAAGACTATCAGCTGATTTCTCAAAAGAAACCTTACAGGCAAGAAGGGGCTGGAAAGAAGTATTCCAACTCTTGAAATGCAAGGACCTACATCCAAGATTGCTCTATCCAACAAAGCTTTCATTTAGAATGGAAGGGCAGATAAAGTGCTTCTCAGATAAGGTCAAGTTCAAGGAGTTCATCATCACCAAGCCCTTATTATGTGAAATGTTAAAGGGACTTATCTAAGAAAAAGATTAAAAATATGTACAGTAAAATGACAGCAAACTCACAGTTATTAACCACACCTAAAACAAAAGTAAAAGCAAACTAAGCAAGCAAGTAGAACAGCAACAGAACCATACAAATGGAGATCATATGGAGGGTTATCAATAGGGGAGTGGGAGGAGCAGAGAGGGGGAGAAGATACAGAGAATGAGTAGCATAGATGGTAAGTAGAAAATAGAGAGGGGGAGGGTAAGAATAGGGAAATGTAGAAGCTAAAGAACTTATGACACATGGACATGAACTAAAGGGAATATGGGTGAGAGGGGTGTGCAGGGTGAAGGGGAATGAAGGGGGGAAATGGGACAACTGTAATAGCATAATCAATAAAATATATTTTTTGAAAAAAGAACTCAGTATGTGAGCTTTAAAACTGATTGAGTGAGAGACATTCTTCTTTGCATTTCAGCTTCAGGTTATTGGAAGGCTTTTTGTGTTATCTTTAATGTATTTTTACTCCAGAAAAAGTCCAAAAGATGTTTTTCTTTGAAAAATTTGGCTAGCCAGGAATATCTGAAAGAATTAAATAATTTTTATTTAAAGCAAAGAAACCCATGCTTCTCAATTGGTAAATTATAATGAATTTTATTGCCAGTGTTAGAAAAATGGTTGTGGTTTCAGCTACCCTATATTTATTGTATGTGATGTACTGGTGGAATTTTTTTTGCTCCAGTATAGAAAAAGCAACAGGTATAAAATTAAAGGTCGTTGCTTAATTTGCTTTGAAGAAGAAAGGCTCTAGTACCAGTGCTTGGAGGTGACTCAGATTTCTGACCTCAAGTTTTCTGTTATGTTTTTCATAGAGCCCTGGGGTGGGGAAGTATTTTTGTTTGTTTTATATTTTGGTAGCTAGTTTTAGGAAAGAAAAGCCTCTCCCCCTAAGGGGCGTGGGGCAGTATGCAGGGATAAGGCCATGCCCCCTTTTGGCCTCATGCAAATGACACAGGACAAATGGCCTCAGTGTAGAAAGCTCAGCTTTTGAGTCCTATGTCACATGGACAGTTGCTCACAGTTACCTTCCTAGATGGGGTTTTAAACATACTCCAATGGCTCATGTTTCTCTTTTTCTAAGATTCAGAAAAGCACAAAGGCTTTAAGCTAGCAAGCAGCAGGCAGCAAGTGCATTGTATGAGGGTATTATTGGTGTTAGAAACACCAGGACAGAAACTTGGTTCTTCTCATGATGTTATCCCCACCCAGGGGAGACAGGTGAGTTTTGTGCATTGAATGCTAAGAGCAGACAATAGGGGCTAGAGGAAACCACAGAATATGGAATGTATGAAATGAGGGAGTAGGTAGGGCTAAAAGGTCACTACAAGCTTCATTGAGAATAATGCTGATGTATTACTCAACTGAGAGAGAACAGACGCCAAGTAATCTTCTGCTCACCACAAGTTATTCCACAAGTAAGATGCTGTACATTTGTCAGGAAATCCTTTTTGAGGGTGTATAGTTTCAGATTGAATGATAGCCCAGGATCAGGGGTAAACCCATAAGGAAAACTTAGACAACAATAAACGCTTTATTTTGTATACCCATTTAAAATATTTGTGTCTAATATACCAATGCTTTACCCCAAAGTTTCTTGTTTTTTTAAATATTTAATCTCAGTGTCACATTAAAGTTTTTGTTAATAATAATTGGTTTCTTGTGTCTTGAGAAATATAATGGCTAATATAGTAGCCACTGACTACATGATTATTTAGATTAACTTTAATGAAATAAAATTGGAAACTCACTTTTTCAATCATACTAGTCACATTTCAGTTGCTTAGTAACAACATGTGGTTAGTGGCCACTGTATTGAATAGTGTTGAGGTAGAACATTTTCATCATCCCAGAGAGTTCTGATGGACAGTGCCTATCTGGAGGCTAGCATTTTTTTCATATTCACGGGGAAGATCTTGTTAATTTTATATTTTGCACTGAGGAAGGACTTTACTCACAGATGTCTTGGCCTGGATGAGACAGGCAGCCAGGTAAGTACCCAGCGTGTCACGTTGCTTTATACTGTGCAGTAGTTTGACCAGCCTAGAGTAGGAAAGGTCGTCAGAGCCAGTGTGGTGAATCAGTGATGCCTTTCACACCTCGTGATGAAATGTCTGGTTAACAGGGTAGGCTTTAGAGACAGAATGACCCTTCCAGCTGGGAGCTTACTAGCCTGTGACACTGGGCAACTCCCTTAGCTTTTCTGAACCTATTTTCTCATCTGTAGAATAGGAATGAAATACCAACTTCCTAGGTTTGTTATGAGAATTATATTAGGTAAAGTACATGGAATAAAGAATATCAAGTACTGAATACTTACCACAGTGTGAGATGCGTAGTAAGCATGTGCTCAAAAGCAGTTATTTAATAATATATTCATAGTGGTAAGGATGACATTTCCTAGTTCTGGTTGACATCAGTTTCTCTTTTCCTGATGTGTGCCTTTCCCTGCCCTCCTTTTTAATTATTTCTCTCCTTTACTTACTTGCCCTATTTTTATCTTCCTTTATTTCATTCTCTTTTGGGTTTTTCTCCTGACTTATTGCCTTGGGTAACTTGTTAGTGATACTCAAGGATTAAGAATTCCCTGTCACCTAATTTCTGGGGTACAGTGAAAAATGGGAAATAATTGGTATAAAAATGAAACCAGCCCTATAAGGATTCACAGAAACATAGCACCTTTAACCAGTATTTTGAGGAAGCTGGTACATACAGGTCAAGTGGCAATGTGGGATAACTGGCCAGTAGAGACAGGGTCCATGAATGCCCCCTAATTTGCTGTAACTGGTCAGCAAACTGTCCCGAGAGCCATAGCCAGAAAGTCCTTGCTGATTACACCTTTCCTTATGTAGCAACAAAGGAGAGAGCGTGAAGCCAGAAGGCAACAGGAACGTGAGCAGCGAAGAAGAGAACAAGAAGAGAAGAAACGTCTGGAGGAACTGGAGAGAAGGCGTAAAGAGGAGGATGATAGGAGACGGGCAGAAGAAGAGAAGAGGAGAGTTGAAAGAGAGCAGGTTAGTTCACAAAGAATGTTCCAACAGTGAGTTTGTGAGGTTTCTTACTTGGTAGAGTTGGGGTATTTGGGGCAACAGTATGCACACATGTGCATGCACATATTCAGTACACAATTGGAAGTGCACCAGTAAATTGAGTCTTTTGTTTATATATATGTTATTATACTTTAGAAACCTTGAAACCAGAAAAGTGGTCTACAAATAGTATGATGGTTCAAAGATTCCTTTTTTTTAATTTAATTTAATTTATTTATCTTTAAAGGGGAAGGGAAGGAGTGAGAGAGAGAAACATCAATGTATGGTTGCCTCTCATGTGTCCCCTGCTGGGAACTGGCCTGCAACCCAGGCATGTGCCCTGACTGGGAACAGAACCGCGATCCTTTGGTTCATAGGCCCGCACTCAATCCACTGAGCTACACCAGCCAGGGCCAAAGATTTCTTAATATTCCTTCTTTTGTTCAGCTAAAATGCTTCAAACCTAATATTATCTGGAGATAATTGGCCTTTTTAAAGTGAAATTAAAAACCAACTGGAAGAAAATTTTTATGAGCAATATTTGAAGTAGCCACTGGATATGTAATATATATTTGCATATAATTAGGTGTATACATGTATATGTAACAAATGTAGCGGCATTATTTTTTTGTTTAACCAAAGAAAGATCAGATTTTGGTAATATTTATGGCATTTTATTAATACCAGATATAGTTGTCTTTAGACATCTTTTTGTTTCCTGAACTACCAGTGTAAACAGAAATGGACTGAGCTGTCTGTTTTCCATGTTGTCAGTGTACATCCCATCCTTGCCTTTCATGTCTTTGAATGAATCACTCTTCGTTCTGAGGTTTCAATAAAGAAAAAAAAGATGTGAATGGGAACAAATTTAAATAACACTTGAGATTCATACTTAAAGTACTTAAATATAATGGTATTGACTTCCAAATTTGGTTATCCAGTTATTATCCTTGACATTAATGATATGCCTCAGGTTTTCTGAGATGGGTATACCTGCTGCATTACTGATGTCTCCTAGGATTAAGTGATATCCTTTATCTTTTACCTTAGTGACATCATGGACCAGGTAACTGGTGTGTTTTAGGTGGTTTTGTTTCATATTCTGATTTACACTTGGGGACTGCAAAGAAGACAAAATATGTACTATACGTTTTAAACATTAAATCACAATTTAATTCTCACAATTTGATTGTGACAGGATGGTATGTAAGCAATACTTAGTCTTTGCTGTTCTAATGGCAGGTCATTAGCTTTTGTGTGTAGCAAGTATTCTTCACTTCGTCTTTAAAAAAATAGCATCAAAAATCAGTTTTATTTTACTCTTCTCATTTTGTTGCAAAGTAATTATCCCCATGTTAACAGTGCTGTGGGAAACATTTCTGCATAAGATGCTTGTTTGTGTACATGTGTAATTGTGTTCTGTGTATTCATTGACTGTAGGTTAGGACATTTGTGATTTGGATAGATGTAGATTTTTCAGTTTTCCCTGTATTTTAAAGGTAGAAAACAAATGAGTGTACTATTTGATCCTTTCATTTATGGTTTAATTCTGTTGAGTTCAAAGCAGAAATGAGTTGGGAGCCAGATTCCTTTCTCAGCCATTGCTGGGGAAGGTCATATTCCGTGCTTGGACAGTCCTTGGCATAGCATGTATCATGTAGGGTTGGGCTTAAATGGAGCCCAGATTGGAATTGGTGCATTTGCCACTGGTCTTATGGATATGTTTCCCCTGGACTGGGTTTTTTTTTTTTTTCCAGGGGGGAGCTGAATTTGCTTTGTAAGATAAACCTAAGGAAATTTATAGTCTCAAGTTCTGTTATCCATCATTTGCTCAATTAGAATAATTGTTTCACTAAAATTTGCGTTCAGCCCAAATGTGTGGTCATTTGTACTTTAAAGGGTGTAGCTTGGCATCGGTACATTCTTAACAGTAGCCCTATAAAGAAATAATCTGACTTTCAGAATAAAATTTGCCCTCATAGACCCCTTAGTCTACTTTTCTTCTATAGTACTTAGCTTTCTTCCCTGTTGAAAAGGAAGGGAGCTTCTTTTGTCTGTAAAATATTTGTTCTTTTTGAAGTTATTTTATGTCTGTGTTATATTTGGGTCTCACAAAAAATATTAAGAGTTGGGAGAGAATATTCTTGGCACTAGTTTCTCAGATGAGAAAACTGAGGAAATGGGAGGTTGAGAGCTGGCCAGAGGTCTGGCTAAGGTCTCTTGATTTCCAAGTTCATTAAAATACGCATGTAGCTTTAAGTTTGGATTTTTCCTCTTTATATGCATATTTTTGGATGTGTTTACCTGTTTTCATTGTTTATCTTTCTTTTCTCATTGAAAACCATTCACCTCCACCTTTTTCTTTCACACACACACATGCACACGTGCATCCACACCCACATACCCCCTCATCATGAAGGACCTGGGCCTATTCATTTGTAAAAATTACCTGAGTCTCGTGTTCCCAGACTGTGGCTTCTAGAATGTAGTCATTCTAGGTACCTTCCATACCATCAGAGAAAACACAAATCGTATTGTTGTATTTTAATATTAAACAAATTTGGTGTGGGATTTTAAAAATTGGCAACCTGTGATTGTTATAAATAATGAGTAATAGCAGACATTTATTAGTGAGAACACTTTGCTTTTGTAAAATTAAATTTCTGATTTCTGTAGTCTGCCATCTTAAGGGGAACATCACAGTCCTTTAAAACCCAGCATTTGTGTAGAACAGCTGTGTTCTAAAAGAAGACTTTCCAGATACCTTTGTGTATACCATTGGAGGGCATGTCATTACTTATTAGACTCTTCAGGTATTAGTGGTCAGTTGAAGTTCTTGGGGAAATCCTTAGCAATAGATTTTGTTAGAGGTTCATTACTAAGTGAATTACCACTTAGTAAAGATGATGGGGCAGCTGGTTCTTGGTGCTCCCTTCAGATGGTTGTCATGCTTTCCTTTTGGATAAATTGATTGCTGGGTAATTTCTGTGTGACAGGAGTATATCAGGCGACAGCTAGAAGAGGAGCAGCGGCACTTGGAACTCCTTCAGCAGCAGCTGCTCCAGGAGCAGGCCATGTTACTGGTAACGCCCGTATCTGTCTTGTTCTGTAGTGCCAGGGCTCATGTGTCCACCCCTCCCCTGAGCTGGGCAGAGCTGTGTTCATCACCAGACCATTGTGGTTAGTGCTGTGGGCTGACAGGCTCAAGTGGAGTAGTCCTCTGTGGTCCTAATGCTTGGGGCACATTTCCAGGTGGCTTTTATTTATTTCCTTATTTCCCACTAATAACTTAACTGTTCTCGTTTGGTGGATAGACAGGTCTTGAAAAGAAGTCGGCATTCAGTGAACAAACAAGAATGCTAAGGGCTGAAGGTTCAAAGCACTTGCCATAGGATTTTTACCTAGTTTACTCTAGATACCTCTTGAAACCACTGCTACTGACTTTTAATTGAATTTTCTCTTACTCTGTCCAGTGATATTATTGTTAGCAACAAGCTGTCAGATTTTTCCACAGGTAATATGCTACTTAAAATCCCACCCATTTTGCTTTGTTAACAACACATGGGGAAAAATAACATGATCTTTTAAAAATAAAGTTGAGAATGAATCGGAGAAGAGGCAAGCTTTCCATTTCCCATAGATTTAGTGTTCTCTCCCTCTCCAAGGAGTGCCGATGGCGGGAGATGGAGGAACACCGGCAGGCAGAGAGGCTCCAGAGACAGTTGCAACAAGAACAAGCATATCTCCTGTCTCTACAGCATGACCACCGGAGGCCACACCCACAGCAGCAGCTGCCACCACAGCAGGAAAGGAGCAAGCCAAGCTACCATGCTCCAGAACCCAAGCCACACTATGAGCCTGCTGACAGAGCTCAAGAGGTATCTGCTTTCCTGTGTTGCTTAGACATTGATCCTGTGCTGATTCCGTGCCTCTTAAGATCAGGGTAATAATAATGCTAGAAGGGGGCATGGACTTCAGCTGGTGATCCACCCACTTGGTTTTCTAGCTGAGAAATTGAGGTTCTGAGAAGTGAGGGGACTCTCTTATCTAGTGAAGTGTTTTATCCATGAAGGACCAGAATGCCTTTATTAATAATTCTCAGGTAAATTGAGCACTCAACTAAATAAAAGGGGGGATATTATATGGCAGAATTATTCTATAAAATGTAAATGAGGGGAACGGTGGCCTGGTTAACTAATTTTCCAAACTTGCCATGAGGGTGAATGTGTCTATAGCCCAATATACTGACTTTTCAATGATCCTGATTTGTTACCAAATTGGAATATTTGGGAGAACCTTCCAGTAAGGATGTGGCAAGGCAGTCACTATTCTAGGATCCTAGGAAGCTAGGGAGCTAACTTGGTCAGCCTCTAGGGTATGGTGAATTCTAGCCTGCAGGTGGCACCCTTCCACTGTTTCTGGCCCTCACGGAGAGATTCTGGGCACAAGTGTTCTGGAATGCCCTTTTTTGCTGGAATGAAATGTGTTTTAGATTCCTGATAACATTCTTTAAATCTGTTGGTTTAGTTGGCTGTGATACATTTATATTTTTTTCTAGTTTATTACCCACATGTACAACCCTAGAATTCTTGCCAGGATAAGAATTTAAAGCCTGCCTCTTTTAACTTTTATTCTCATAAGTATTTCTTTATCCTGAATCAAATCCTAGCCCTGCTTTATTCACCTCCTCCATTTTTAACCACTTCTTTCTTTCCTTTAGTTGAAGTAAACAGAAAATTTCTCTTTACAGTTCATCCACGTCAGGCTTTCTTTGCTATCTGCTTTTCCCCACTGACATTGAGTTATGTCTTCTAATTCTCTGACACAGGTGGAAGATAGATATAGGAAAACTAACCACAGCTCCCCTGAAGCCCAGTCTAAGCAGACAGGCAGAGTATTGGAGCCACCAGTGCCTTCCAGATCAGAGTCTTTTTCCAATGGCAACTCCGAGTCTGTGCATCCTGCCCTGCAGAGACCAGCTGAGCCACAGGTAGCAACAGCCAGTGGCTGTGGGTCAAGGAGATGCACGTGATAACTCACTGAGTTACTGGCCTGCTCATAATATTCACATTTTGGTGTGTTACCACATTTAAAATGAGAAGATATAAGCAGGAGTAAGTTTAGACCAACTTAAAGAGGATACACCCTCAGTTGATAGGGAAAATAAGGAATTTTTTGAAAGATTTTTGTTGCATTTATTAAGAATATTTAGACTCAGTCATATCTTCTCTTAGTCTCATGTTTTTCCTTCCGTAAATCAGATGTTTAGGAGTAAGTGTCTTCTTATTTTAATACAAAGATTTTTTTTAGTTTTGTTTTTAGAAAGCTTGTGTTATAAGTACATGGAAAGAGAACCAGACCTTTTCTTAACCTGTGACCTTTGGTGTCTGGCATGTTCCATGCATGGGCTTCAGAGAGCCAGTGAGGACTCTGAAATTCCATGTACATGTTTTTGGTTTGTCCAAATGTGCACATTTTTTTTTCTGAGAAAAAGGTCTTTTATTGGATTTTCAAAAGTTTCAAAGGTCTGAAAAATGTTACAATCCAGCAGAGTGGGTTATGTGTGGCTTTCCCTGAAGTGGGTCAGGGTCATAGGCTCTCATCATTCCACCACGGCCTGCTGCCCTGTCTAGGTGAGGAAGCACCTCCGAGTGGAATGGTGAGATTAAGAGAACCCTCTCTTGTCTGGAGAGGAAAACAGGCAGCTAAGGGTACCCATGGCAGAGATCTTAGATTCCACTGATTCCCACTTTCTCAGAAAACAGCTGAGTTTTAGACATTTTACTCCATGTAGCTATGTAACGCAGAATATTGGAAACAAATTCTTAGGCATAAGTTTACTTGTTACTGATGTTTATATGAGTTGGGAGGCAAAAGTTCACTTCCTTGTGATAGAATTAGCTTTGGTATTTGGAAAAACAAATTCAAATGTTTTTGGATTTGAATGTGCTTTATAGTAAATAACCCCAATAATGGAGGAGTTCAAACAATAACGAACCAGGACTTTACCATGAGATATTGTGGGTGTGTGTTGGGTGGGAGAAGGGGTATATTGAGTGGTAGGAGGTATTTACATGGGATCAGCAGCTCCTTGATTCACCGAAGAGCTGTCCCACAATGGTAACTCCAGAGAGCAAGGGGTAGAAAGAAAAAGGGAACAAAGGAGAGTAGAAAAGGGCAAAGGGAAGAAAGGGAAGGGAAGGGAGGAGGGACTAGTTGAATAGGCTTGACATTCCTGTGAAGAGTCCAGTATTAATTTTTTTATTCTGAAAGTTAAAACCTACATAAATAATTTTTTTTATCTATTTGGCTACTAGCATTTCCTGACTTACATAGACTACTTTTTATATTAATGATTAATTAATATAGTGCCTGGAAATAGCCTCCCTTTTCCTCTTATGTAAAGTTGCTTTCGACTGAAACATGCACCTTTGAAAACATTCTCCGTGGGGAAACTTTTTTTAGGTGGGACTCTATTCTAAAAGTCATGTTTTTGAAAATTTTAGTTATAGATAATACTGTAAGTTTTATGCTCCCCACCCCTAGCCCCGAAAATTTAAAACATTTCAGGCATCTGGGATTATACCAATGACGAGTTATGTGACTATCACCTAGAAATCATAAATTTGAAACTGATTTTGAATCTTGCTTTTGGGAAGGTTGAACCAATGGTGATTTGGTATTTCCAGTTTTCATTAAGCATTGATGTAATAGATGTAAAGCTGGAATAATGTAAATTGCAATATTAAACATATTTTAAAATAATAAAATATAATTTAAAGAAAGTGCAGATTATTTCAGAGATTGTTTTCTCAACTTGAAAGCAACGAGAAGAAATCAGTTAAAAAAATCAGGAGGTCAATTTAGGGAATCATAAATCAAGAAATTAAAGTTTTTTTTCATAACTAGTATGAGGGTGTACATAGATCTAGGGTTTGAGTGTTTTAAGGCTTGAGAAAAGAAAGAAAATTGTTGGTTTATTTGAAAAGTTGGCTGTTTTTAAGTTATTCTACAGGGTCTGGCACAAGCAACACCCCTTTTCGTTACAAAATCTTTTATTACAAAATCAGAAGCATGTAATTCTATAACATAACACTATCACATTCAAGCATACCATATGACATTTTAGGTGAAATGTTCAAATTAAAACTATAAATTACTACAACCATATTATTACCCTACCAACCACATTCAAACAGTTGTTACTTCTGCCGGATCCTCTATTTATAGTCTGTCAAAACATGAGGGGTCTGTCTTTGCTCATGAAATGGGTTGTTTTACTGTCATGTGGTCTGAAATCTCACTGTGAAGGTGGATAGATAGGTGTGCATTTATGGCAGTGTTCACCTTGTGATCTCTCTCCCTCTCTCCCTGTCCAGGCTTTGCTTTGATAGGATATGCATGTAGCATGAGTTCTATAAGCCTTTTTTAAATCTTCATGTTTACTGCTATCTTTAATGTTTGTCTGGATATTAAAAGAGTTTTCTTTTAAGTGTACATTGGTTCTTTTTCTACATACTGTGTTCTCCAGGTCACTTCTTTACTTTAAAGTGTAACTGTTTTACTGCCTGGCTTACCTGATACTATAGCACCCAGTTTGCATTTCCCAGTTCCTTGCTTTGGATTTGGTATTGACCAGAAAAAGCGTTTCATGCAGAACGCATTGAATGTTTTATGTTTTGTTTTCTTGTAAGGTACAGTGGTCCCACCTGGCATCTCTCAAGAACAGTGTTTCCCCTGTCTCGAGATCCCATTCCTTCAGTGACCCTTCTCCTCCCAAATTTGCACACCACCATCTTCGCTCTCAGGACCCATGTCCACCTTCCCGCAGTGAGGTGCTAAGTCAGAATTCTGACTCTAAGTCCGAGGTACCCGACCCCACTCAAAAGGCTTGGTCTAGATCAGACAGTGACGAGGTGCCTCCAAGGGTAAGAAGCAGAAAGACAGATTTGTGCTTCTTTTTCCTTTCTGTTATTTTTTAAGCATTATTTATTTTCATAAAGGGTATAATGACTTCACCTAAATTCAGGGCAATGAATTTCAAAGGAACCTCTTACAGTGGGGAGAATGTTTTATGTTTTACATAAAACATGTTATGTTTTACACTTAAGAGTTATATTAACCCAGTGACAATTAGCTTTCTATTGTTGTTGTTAAGTCTATGTTTAAACACCAGGTAACAAAATAATTTAAGAGTAAGTCTATAAAGAATATGCTTTAAGAATAAGTAGAATCAATATATTTTAGCAGTTGTATTGTATGTTTATATAGAAGCTACAAAGTTGTTTTACAGTATAAACCATTATCTAAGTGTTCAGAAAAGATGTCATAAGGAAAAAACATTAAAAATTTCAAAAAATATTAATTTTCTTTTTAAATTGAGAAATTTTTGGTTTTGTTTTGCTTTTTAAAAATTTTTAATTTTTAAATTTTTTAGTAATTACTTAATGGTGAAATTAAACACAAGAGCACATTTTAGTTTATTTTTCCTCTACTTGGTATTTGCTTCTTCTGAATATTTTCTTGCTTCTTACCAGTCTTCAATTCCTACTGATCCATTTGTATACATTGTTTGATTTCTTGGAGCTTATTTTCCTGATTCTTATATTATCTCAGCAAAATGCTTTGTGTGTCCCCTGCTGCCAGGCTTCATTCCAAACATCATTTAAATGTTACAGAAGTGTAGAAGGGCTATTTGTCCTGGCTTCTTTCATGCCTTTGACTAAGTTTTCTCTTTCTGTTGTATAAATGGAGGGCAGAGAATGATCAGGAATGGGGGATAGGGTAGGATAGTGATACAGTAAGGCTAACATAACTAGGACTGCTGTAAAAAATATGTTTTGGTACAGAAGTCTTTTATCTCCTCATATTTTCAAGAACTTACTTGCTGTATTTTTTACCCAAAGGTCCCTGTAAGAACAACATCTCGTTCCCCTGTTCTGTCCCGGCGGGATTCCCCTCTGCAGGGCAGTGGGCAGCAGAGTAGCCAAGCAGCTCAAAGAAACTCCACCAGGTAAAAAAAAAAAAATGGAGAAGGTTAAGAACAGGTTTACTGCACAGTAGCCTACAGTCTTTTGTCATGTTTTTCCCCCCATAAAAATGCCCATAAACAGGGAAGTTCTGGGGCAAAGAGGAGATTATCAGTTAATTAAAGAAAAACTCCCATAAAGTTTATTAACTTGAATAACATCAAATTGATTTCTTGTGAAAAGAGAGTCTGAGTCCAGTTGTATAGGGAGCTTTAAAATGAAATCTGTCTCTGTTAGAGTAGAAGGAACAGCAACAAAGGGGGCAGGATTTCTAAGATAATGCTAACTTGTGGGAGCTCATTATCTGAAAGAAATCCTAAGGCCTTGGAAGTACAGAAATGACACGTAGTGGTTGACCTGCAGTTTGCAGTAAACTAGTGAATTAGCCAAGTACTAGTGTTAAGTGCTAGAGCTGTTCAGTACAGTGACTGCTGGCCATGTGAGACTAGTGGCTACTATATTATACAGCTGCATTTGCATTTACTTTAGTTAAAATTAAACAGGATCAAAACTTTATTTTCTTGGTGACATTAGCCATATATGAAGTGGTCAGTAGCCACGTGTAGCTTGTGGCTACCTTATTATACAGCTCAGCTATAGAGCATTTTCATCATCTCAGTAAGTTCCACTGACCCATACCATGCTAAGGAGAAAAGGTCACTTTGTTGAGTGTTTTGTACCTGATTGTTACTTAATCTCTGCAGTTAGCCTTCTGTGTGTGGAACCTCAGTATAACTTGAAGCAGTGAGGTAGGTGATAGTCCAGAAGCTGCAGAGAGACTTCCTAGTCTTTAAATGATCTGGGGAAACTGTGGGATTTTCCTTTGACTGAGTCTGTGCATCAGTTCTGTCCTGGTGCACTTGTCCTGTGAGCAGGCTCTCACAGGGACACATCACAGCCCCTGCTGTCTGTCACATTTCTAACACAGCGTATGTAAAGAGACTGCATAAGTGTCAGTTGGGCAAGAAAGAAAGCCAAGCCTAGAAACAGTGTAATTTTATTATACTGTGATATGTTAAGCAGATTTTTAATAATAAGAAACTAAGTT
Source organism: Sturnira hondurensis (assembly GCF_014824575.4). NCBI lineage: Eukaryota > Metazoa > Chordata > Mammalia > Chiroptera > Phyllostomidae > Sturnira > Sturnira hondurensis. The sequence continues at coordinate 1,544,152 of NW_028082295.1, forward strand.
TATACCTGTGTCAGGTATACTGATACTTACAGACCAAACAATAGTATTTCCTCTCATGTCTGATGAAGATTTTGGGACTGCTAATGGTAAAATATCATTTAGCATTTTTGGTTTGTTAGATATCTGAGATAAAACCCATGAATAGTGTAATAACTTTTGGTGAGTTGAATACTGTTTGTGTTTTTAACTTGGTGCTGCATCTTGGGATGATGCACTGCCTACTGTCTCCTCTTTTTTTCCAGCAGTGGTGTTGAGTCCAGGTTGCTGTGGGAGAGAGTGGAAAAGCTGGTGCCTAGGCCTGGCAGTGGTAGCTCCTCTGGGTCCAGCAACTCAGGCTCCCAGCCTGGGTCTCAGAGTGGCTCTGGAGAGCGCTTCCGAATGAGATGTAGGGTGACTTTCTGTTTCTCTTTCCCTGTGAACAATATTGAGCTATGATTAGTATACTGCAAATCCTTTAAAATCATGTAACAGACATTTGGTTTTTACATAGCTGCATATCACAAGACAATGTTAGAGTGTAAGTTGGTGATGACAGTAGTAGTCATCACAGTTACACATGACTAGCACTATGAGCACTTTACACGTATTATCTAATTTAATCCTTATAATAACCCCATGAGATATATATAGTGTCTCCATTTTGCAGATTACAATAACTGCAACTTTGTGAGATTAAGTAAACTCATCCAAGATGATTAGCTAACTCTCTGAGCTGAGATTTGAAACTACTTCTTTCAATGTAGTCTCCATCAATATTATCATCAACATTGCTTATTTAAACCTACTCATAATAATGGATCAGAAAAACTTCCCTCTATAATATTAATGGCTTAACCAGGTCTTACGAACTCCACTGTGTTAATAGAATTTAAGTAAGGAGTCAGAAGCCCTGGAGTCCAGGTCTGCCTGTGGAAACCCTGCCATGAGTGGGGCTAACAGAAGTAGGCAGGGGGACAAGGCAGTGAGAAGCAGAGGGTAGATGGGCTGGGTCTCCCTTGTAGCACACATCTGGATATTTGTATGTATCCACCTTGCTTGTCTCTTTTGCACTTCACAGCATCATCCAAATCTGAAGGCTCTCCATCTCAGCGCCTTGAAAATGCAGTGAAAAAACCTGAAGACAGAAAAGAAGTATTTAGACCTCTCAAGCCTACTGTAAGAGTTGCACAAAATCAGTTTTACTTATTTCAAGCTTGAGTGAGATCTTTCTATTAAAAATATGTAATTGAGAGGCACAGTCCTTTTTCTGGGGCTCTTACAGATTTGAGGGATTATAATGAATGCCATAAATTGCACACATGTTTCTGCCCCCTTTCCAACTTAGTTATTAAAAAATACAAAAGAAAGAAAAGTCTTTTTATCTCTTTCATCAATGTGTATGCATTTTTGGAGAGTTGGGGATTTATAATACTGGCTTTTAGAAAAAACCTTTTCCATCACCTTTTTAAAACCATCTGTTACTTAAGTTCTGCCTTTTGGTACCTAGAAAGGCAGTTTTGACTTTCTCATATGTCTCTTTTAATCCTTGTCGCATTAACTGACCTGTCTCTGCGCACATTGTGGAGTTTTAAGCCTGTTGGAATTATGATATCTTGCTTGAATTGACTTCTATACTCCTTGTATTCCCTTCTCTCTCCTGTGCTTCCATGGGCTGTGTGTGTGTTCCTCGTCATTGACTCAATGGCTTGTGGCTGCACCACAGGGTGAAGTGGTAAGCCCCTCTCTGGAAATTCAGCATCAGAGAACCACTCTAACTGCCTTTTAAACTTAGCTTGTGTTTCATCTACATTGCTTTTCTTTCCTTGACTTACCTTTTTGTTGTTCTCTAGAATGAAAAAACCCTAAACTTTTGCTTCATTTTTTTAACACACAAATTTTGCTACATACATTTTTTGTTATTAAGTATAGCTAAAAAAAAACCTTAAAAAGCCACAACTGTAGTCATCAAATGATTCTCAAGGCTCGAGATCCAATATTTGATCATGCTACTTCAGAGGGACAAGCTAAAAAAAAAAAACTTGTTATTCATTGGGGAGAAGAAGAAAACTTTGTTGGAACTGCTAAAAATATGTGGGAGGGGAGATGACTACATAGCCTGTTTTGTAAAACATCATTATTGTTATGTTTTTTAATCCTCACCTGAGGATATATACTTATTGATTCCAGAGAGCAAGGAAGGGAGACAGAGAGAGAGAGAGAGAATTATCAGTGTGAGAGAAACATCAGTTGGTTGCCTCCCATATGTGCCCTGATTAGGAACTAAACATTGCAACCTAGGCATGTGCCCTGACCAGGAATCGAACCCATGTCCTTTCAGTTTATAGGATGATGCTCCAACCAACTGAGCCACAACAGCCAGGGCAAAAGTCATTATTTTTAAATAAAATTCCCAAGTATGTGAAAATGTAGAATATGAATAATAATCACATTTGGAAATTATATTTGGATAATTGATTGACTATTAAAATATCTCAGTATAGAATAGTAAAGGGAAATGAAGCATTTTTTAAATAATAACTTTTACTATGGATTTCCTTTCTCTCTAGTGTTCATCATATTCATTGGCGCTGTTATAGGGTGGTAATTTGAAGATCATGGGTTAAGGCAGGGACGGGTGCCTGGCCTACCTCCCACCCACCTACCTCTTCTTCACTTCATGTGTCATAAATGTTGATAAGAATGTGGCAAATTGTTAACAGTTGGTGAACCAAGATATGAGTGGTATTCTGCTGCTCACTTTACTCTTACATTTTTCTGTTGGTTTGAAATTTTTAAAACTAAAACTAAAAACATCAAATATGTATTTTAAGTGAGTGCCATTTAACTAGAATCTTGCTTTTTGGATAAATCTCCCTAAAAAAAGACTGTTATGTAGAACAAACTGCAAGGATCTGTCTGCACACATTTATTGATCTAGAATTTTATTTCATAATTGAAAAAGCTATCAGCTTATCATAGCAGGTTATTAATGGGGTTTTTTGGTGTGACATTTGAACTTTGTATAGAATCTTTGACTTTGTTTTTTATGTTTTTGTCTATTTTTTGGTCTTTTCTATCAAAAGGCTTAAGTGCTCATTTCACTTGATACTGGTAAATACTCTACAAAACAGTGTTACAAAATTGATGCTGTGGCTATTTTATTAGTGGTTAAAATGAAGAATTTCTCATTCTTTGCTCTTTTCTCTTTTTCATTCTCCCCACCCACCACCACTCCCACCCCACCCCTTCCCATCGGCCTTACTCTCTTTTCTGTCCTCTGCATTAGGATTTGACTGCACTGGCTAAAGAGCTTCGAGCAGTCGAAGATGTGCGACCACCCCACAAAGTGACAGACTACTCTTCATCCAGTGAGGAGTCGGGGACAACGGATGAGGAGGAGGATGATGCAGAGCAGGAGGGGACCAGGGAACCCATGTCTGGACCAGAGGACACAAGAGCAGCGTCAGTCCTTGGTGGTCTCTAAAATTTTAGAGAGGATAAGAACACACCCATTGAGTCTTCTTTCCACTGGGAACCAGTTTTTATCATAAGATTCTGTGAACATGTAACATGTAGTTATGGATTCAGCAGCAGGCAGCCTTTATGTTTTCTCCCTTCTGTTTGTGTATGTGTATATTTCAGTGCTTCTCCCTAGTTTCCCAATGTATATTTTACTTTTTCTTTTTAATTTGAGGATATGTTAAAAGGGAAATTTCTGTTTGGTTTAACTACTTTAATTAACTGTGAGCATTCATTCAAAATTTTTTTTTTAAAAAACAAACTGTACTGGCAGGAACTTACTTATTGAATGGAAAGCCTTAAGCATTTGTTTTACTTATAAAAATGTTTTATCTGTGGCCTGATCTCTTTAATGACTTTTTGAAGGTGAAAAGTATATAAACAATATCCTTAACTAGTGGTATTTATCATCCTTCATCTCTGGATTTTTTCTGAATAGGTCATCTGTGAATTTGAGCAATGGTGAAACAGAATCTGTGAAAACCATGATTGTCCATGATGATGTGGAAGGTGAACCAGCCATGACTCCATCCAAGGAGGGCACACTGATTGTCCGCCAGGTACCCATGTCTCTGTAGCATTGTTAGAGGCTGAGCTGCTTCTGTAGCCATTAACCCACTTGCTCATTCACTCACTCATGCTATTTCTACATCATCATCTGTTTTCATGTTAACAAGACCCAGAGGGTAAAATATCTGGGCTAGGGAGGCAGGTATGTGCTGCATGCCAAGAAGGTGCTAGCAGTCCTCCACTTCACATTGCTGCTCCTCTGCATGTTCTGTGGCAGCCCTCATTCAAGCACCATGCTGAGTCTCACTGTCTGTGTCTGGTAGTAGAAAAGCCACAGGGCGTTCTTCAGGAGGCTTGTGGAGCTGAGGGCAGAGACCAGTCTGTAGCCGAGTGCCTCGGTGGTTCTGCAGAGAGCTTTCAGCTCTGTGCATCTGCAGTGCTGCAGTGGAGCAGAGTCAGGCTGGCTCTGCCAGAGTGGACGAGCCTCAGCCATCAGAGTGAGGTCACTCTGTGTGTTCCAAAATGTTAGTTTCCTTACTGTTGATTGTTAAATGTGTACTGCCTGATGCCCTCAGTTTGGATTATTAAGTTTTTCAACTATCTCTTCATTTCTTAACTTAGCTGAAGGAAAGTGATCTACTTCTCATTTAAATAGAACAGGGCACCTACCCAGCACTTTGTACTTTTCCCTGAATGTGTCTCATGCTATGGCAATGCATTTGGATGGAAAGTGGGAAGAACATGGAAAAGAGCAGGATTCTAAGAAGTGACAGGGCACTTTCTAGAGCTTCAGACAGCAATATTTATAAAGAAAAAACACTACTTGTGATTTGGGGGGGCAGCAGCTAGTGTGGCAGATAAACCAGACTGAACACTTACTGCTCAAATCCTGTTGCCACCAGATGAGATACTTTTGAGTTCTGTTGGCTCAACTTAGGCATTCAGCAAGGAAGTGTGAGCAATTCAGGCTAATTTTCTCCAGTCTTTCCTCTATAATGTAACAGTTTTCAAAGTCACACAGCACCTGAATAAAGTCAGTTATCTGTAGGGTCATAGGCAATTTCAGCAGTGCCTGAGCGAGACAAGTGTGCCTGTTTTTTCTACAGAGTACAGTTGACCAAAAGCGTGCCAGCCATCATGAGAGCAATGGCTTTGCCGGTCGCATTCACCTCTTGCCAGATCTCTTACAGCAAAGCCATTCCTCCTCCACTTCCTCCACCTCCTCCTCCCCATCTTCCAGCCAGCCGACACCCACCATGTCCCCACAGACACCCCAGGACAAGCTCACTACTAATGAGGTATGTCTTGCACCACAGCTGGCTGCTTTCCTAGGGTTAGACCAGCACTGCCTAGTAGGTAGTTTGCAAAGGAGACCTTTCCAACACCCCCTACCCCTTCCTTCCCAGCCTACTTTCTTCTATCACCTACCCTTCTCCCCAACCCGCCCCCCCAAGTAACATGTTTCAGATCTGCATACAAATCCCTTAACCTAGATCAGTCTCCCTCCAAATGCGCCAGGTCACTGTTTCCTTCTCTAGATCAGTGTACTTGCATGGCTTTCTACTCAGTTTATTGTTTAAAAGTCTAAATAAAGTGATTGCTGTGTTCTTAGATCCATTCTGTATTTACGTGACACTCTTAGAGTCATTTGTGAAATCTGCCTTTTATATTTTTTTATCCAATAAATAAAATACAGCAAAAGTTGGTTACGTGGACTTGGACAAACTTGTCATCCTGAGCAGAAATTTTCTTCAAACAGGGCTGCATTGTTTTTTGTTTTGGCGGGTATTATGGGCTGATTACTCTTCATTTGTTTTCACCAACCCTGTTAAAGGATTTTTTCCTTGAAATACACAGTCACTCAGAGTTGAAGAGGCCAAATGTTTGTCGAAGAAACCTAGACATTTAGGATGTTAAACAAGAAGGTCTGAATGTGCATTTAATGTAAAATCATAAATGGGAAACCCTGTGTGCTCATACAAAGGCCTGACTGTGGTGCTAGTCTTGAGTGCTAGTTGGGTGATTCTTTGCTCTTTGTGATGGAGTCATGCACCTCCAACCCCCTTCCTACCAGTGCAGTGACAGAGTGCACCTTGAGCACCCTGTTACTGAATTAAACAAGTGATTTGATTTCATGGGAGCTTTGATTTAAATGCATTTGTCTGATAGTTGAAGGAGGTTAAAAGTGGCATGTAGCTTCAGCCAGTTTTGTCATTGTGAACATTTAACTGCTGGTCTGCCTGCTTGTATTTTGGTTCCCCTTGTTAGAAAGAATCAGAATAATCTTCTCCCCCACTGCTTCTAATGCAGGCCCAGCATCAGATTGGCCATGGACTGGATTGGCTACAGATCATGGGATAAGGGGAGGAAGCCTGTAAGCTGGCAGCTCTGTCAGCCAGGGGCAGAGACTCTAGGATCCTAGGAGGGAATGAGCTCTGGGCCATGGTGACTTGAGCTACCCGCGTAGGAGAAATGGTATAGGATGAAAGCATCTGAGCAGGCAAATTCTGTTTTCTCTAGATGATGTATCCCACCTGCACTCACACTCTTCCTTCTATTTATATTTCAGCTGTGCTCCATTTTGCTCTAATGTACAGTATTTACTATAACCCTTAACTCACTAAACTGGCAAGTTAATTTTTCTGTTTGTTTTGTTTTTAATTGTCATTACATTTTCACTTAACAATTTGTTTCACTTTCTTTGTGGGTTTTTTTTTTGTCTTAAGTTACATTTTTAACCAAAACTCCAGTGCTCCTAAGGGATATGGCTTTATTTTCTCACTTGCACCATTCACTACTGAGCCCTGTTTGATACGAGTTTATGATGATGCATCTAAAATGATGGTAGCCAAGCTTCTGTAGCTTTCTGGCAAGAGGCTCACTTTATAATAAGTAATGTAAAAATTAAGGACTGCCAAGTTTCCAACATCGATTAATTGGACTTTTTTGGATAGGAGAATAAATTCAGAAATTAATGAATTGAGGTCAAGACATTTCAGACCTCCTTTAGGAGTTGTCATTATAATTATTTGCTTAAAGAAAACTAGGAGCAAGAATGTAGGTTTTATTGGTAGCACGCAGCATTCCTCCCTTGGATGAGCAATGTTCCTGAAAAGAGATAGCAGTGTATTGTTGAGAGTGTTGGGCATGTGCAGAAGTGCCCTCAAAAGTGTTTTGGAGGGTTATGCAGGAGGGGAAGGGTTTTGTATTGGGAAACAGTATATAGTACAGGAGTGGGTTGAACTGTTTAATGTTTACCTTTTTAATGACATTGTATTAATAAAATTGAAATTTACATTGCAGACTCAGTCCGCTAGTAGCACACTCCAGAAACACAAATCTTCCTCCTCCTTTACACCTTTTATAGACCCCAGATTACTACAGATTTCTCCATCTAGTGGAACAACAGTGACTTCTGTGGGTAAGTAAAGCAGCAACAAGAAAGCAGCTGACCAACAGGAGTTGGTTACTTTATGTTGCTCCCTCCTGTGGCTTAGGCATGGCATGGTGGCTGTTGCAGGTGTAGACCCTCAGATACACAAGCACCCACCCCGCTTGCATTGCCTTATTTGCAATGAGCTGCATAGTTTCATTTTTCCATATTCATTGCCTATAAGTTTTTTTGTGGACAAAGACCCAGTTATGACACATGAGTATTTCCTCAGTATAGTGAGGAGCAAGGCCGGCACATTGTTGGTGTGAAGAAAGTAATTTCAAGTGTACTTGTGTTTTAGTGGGATTTTCCTGTGATGGAATGAGACCAGAAGCCATAAGGCAAGATCCCACCCGGAAGGGCTCAGTGGTCAATGTGAATCCCACCAACACTAGGCCGCAGAGTGACACTCCAGAGATCCGTAAATACAAGAAGAGATTTAATTCTGAGATTCTGTGTGCTGCCTTATGGGGTAGGTATTTTACCGCTACTCTGGCCCTTTTATTTTTGTTCTGAATGGTACTGTTTTGGATAGTTTGGAGATTTTTGAAGATCTGTTGACAGGCACAATGGCAGGCCTCTGAGCTCCCACCACTGGTCCTCCTGTTCAGTCAGGCAGGTATGTGTGCATGCTGGCATGTGCTCCAGCAATCGGGTGTTGAAAAGATTGACTTATCTCCATTTCTTGTAAAGATGGAAAGTAAAAAGATGAGAAAAGACATTCAATGTGTTCCATATTTATAAGGTGAATGAAGGAATTTGTTGAATTGCTTTTCTTTAAATGTTTCCATTTAATATTTTTTCTTGCAGTTTGTGCCTTGGGCCTGACATTTAAATGAAGCTTTTAAAATCAGGCTGCCACTTGCCCAGTTTGCAAAAGGGGGGCTGTGGAGCCAACTTTACCTATTGAATACTTGTGTTTGTGAAGTGTCTTCATAACCTAAGACACCAGGAGAGGAGAGCTGGCCATGCACAGATCTCTGACATCTCACTTTCTAAAACTTACTTTTCTGTCACCCACTGGTCTGTCCCCTCTTTCACTTCCACAGATAACCTGCTCTTGGACTGACTTTGTCTTCTAGTCCTTCACTTTGTTTTAGTTTTTCTCCTCCCCAAACTCCAGATCTGCTATTTTTGTCAGAGACCCAGCTCCTCCTCAGAAAAGTTTCTTGCTCCCTTGGCATTGCAAACACAAATGGATAGAAGACACAGTTTGTTCATTGTTTTGAGTCCCCAGCACATTTTCCCCAACGTGTATTTTCTGGAACATCAGTGGCCTCTGCATTCCCCACAGGGACTGAGCCAGCTCTCTTCCTCATGCAGCCACTCACTGTACCCAGCATCCACCTCCTCACCCTCAAGGTGTTCCTCGTCCTGTTGTTGAAGAACGGCCATGCACTTGATAAACTTTCCTCCTAGTCCAACTTCTACACTGTATCTGCCGATGGGCCCCTCTTGCCCACCTGTGAGCTCTGCTCGGCTTTCCTCCTAAGGGTCTGGGAAAGTTGTCTCCACCTCTTGCAGACATACCTTATCTCTTTTATTCCTTGAGTTCTGGATTTTTGTCCTTGGTATTACTAAGTATTTTATATCCCCTAATAATCTAAAGGACTTCTCTTTACTAACCTTCTAGGTAAAGGAAGCAATACCATTTGGGGGATAGTTAGGATCGTGTGAAAGCAGTGGCACAGCACATCATGGCCTGCTGCTGCTGCTGCTGCTGCTGCTGCTGCGTGGGGAGTGTCAGCAGTGATCCTTTTGTGGGGCTGGGTGCCATTTCTGTTCATACAAAGGCCTGGCATGGGGGTGCTTATATCATCAAAAGTAGTTATATTCAGTGTAGAAATACTATTAAATATGTTAATTCTTTAGAAATTGATGTAATTTTTGTCCAGAATATTTGTACTGGCAGCAATCTTACACTTATTTTATATTCCTTGAATGTCCTGTAAATTGCTGGGCCCTATTTTATGGGCCATTAACTGATTTTTTTAATTTAAGTTTTTCTTTTTCTAATTGTTCAAAACCTCTGAGTATCTTGAGCCTATGTTTTTAAAAAAGGAGTGAAACTTTTTATTTTATCACTGTATTAAAAAAGACTGGGAGGTAACTTAAAGTTGAAATGTATTTCTATGTCATTATGTTTAAGTTGCTCCTTGGCTGGGGCACAGCAGTGGTGGCTTTCCTTAAACTGCTTGTGATAGCTGTTACAAGTTACCTATTAAATTGAAAATAAGCCTCCTAAAGACTTAGACCTGGAAAAGTTAAAGCCTGTGCTGTGAGAGCTTTGGCCCACAAGAGGAGAAAATTCAGAGGACTCTGCTGTGTTATTTTGAAATGGTAAAATCTGTGCTTTTACATTCTGCTGCCTATTGATACATCCATCAGTTTTTTCTGTATCTTCCTAGAAAATGCTTATAACAAATATTCTTTTTAAATCACCTTATCTAATTGACTTTTGTTTTGTAAATTTGCTGCATATTTATTATATTTTTAATAAGGCAATTTTCCTATTCACAGCCAGGGTTATTTTGAACATGATTGTTTCCATTCTTACACTTTTAATGAATTGTCCGCAGTTAATTATAGTGCTTTGCCTATAATAGCATAATTCATCAAATTTAAAGGAAATTTTAAATCACGTTATACAACTCTTAGTCATTTTTTCCATAAACCTGCACCAGATTCCTCTGAACTGTACAATTGTAGTTCCTAGTACAGCTTGTTTGAACAGTTTGCAAAAGTTTAATTGTATCTAACAGTCAAAAGGTTTAAAAACTGTGTTTATAAAAAATTATTGCAGCATGCAACCTAACTTTTTTCAGAGGCCCGTAATTTCCAAGGGTGTCATTTTCTAGTGACTGCCTATATCCCTTTGACTGCTAGCACTCAGTACTTTACAGAATTACACAGCTCTTAGAAATACATAATGGAAAATTAGAAAGTAGGATGTGCCAAAATATCTGCAATTTTTGTATATATGAGAAGACTTTTTTAGCTTTATTTTTTTATTCCTTTATTTTTCCTTATTGTTAAATTGCGATTGATATTTGAATGCTGTTAATTTTTAGAAACCACAAATAATAGAAAGATTTCACAAGCCTCATGTTTTGGATAGGTAGTACCGTGATTCTTGATATAGATCTTTTTAGCTACCTGATACTGAAGATAGACCAGGAAAATTCTGAAATACTACTTGAACTAAAACCTTTGGAATGGACTCTCTGTCTGGTGGAATCTCTGTCAATGTTTTGTTTTATCTATTGCATATAATTTTTAAAGCTATTTATAATTACCTCATCTAGGTATGTGACGGGAAAACACTAAAATAAGGTCCAAATTGATATGGCAAAATGGTCAACCTCAAAAGTAAAATTATATGAAAATGAGTAGAGCATTGCATAAGCATTTATTTTTCTTATCCTGTTAACAACTCTTTTTTTATGTTGGACAACAGTTTATTTTTCTTAGCATTAAGTCATGATTTTATGTGTATGATATTTCTATTAAAGAATTTCTTTTGTAAAAACGTAATGGCTTTTGTAAGCCTGAAAATGTATAATGCCATGAGCTCTAATTCAGAGCCATGGTATTACCTGATTAATAAAATACCAGTAGCATCCATAGCTACACTGGCTGTTATGATAGCCACTAGCCTTGTGTAGCTATTTAAATTTTAGTAAATTAAAATAGAACTTTCTTTTCCCCACTTCTACCAGTCACATTTCAGGTGCTTAATAGCCACATGTTGTGGTCATTGGCTAACATACTGGACGTCATAGCAGAAAGTTCTGTTGGGCAGGACTGGTTTAGACGGTACATTCTAAAATCTTAATTATAACTGATAGAAGAAGCCATATGCACATACAAGCCTTTCTCCTTATGTTATGTAAATGATTGAATCTCAGGGGTTTGGTTTAATTTTAATTTTACTCAAGATAGGTAGTAAATAGTTAGGTTTTTCCCTTTCCCAAAAATTCCAGAGGCTCTTCTCAAATTTTTTAAGCTATTTGGTAGTACATCACACTCTAACAAACTGTCTCATTAAAACAGTACTACACAGAAGGCACCTATGATTTGGCAGAGGTGTGTGTTGGGCAGGATGCTGTTTTAAAATGTACTCTGTTTCTACAAGGGCTAGGTGAAATCTGCATTGTATGTCTAGTAGATTTTTAATGGGGCTTTTACTGGGTCACACTATTACCAGAAATTACAGATGTTTGTCTCTAGAAATCATGAGGATTTCTGTACATGTTTTACATTTTTTTTGAGAATTCCAGAGATAGTGTTGTGTTAGTTTTGAGCCAGCAGTGGCTTCTGCATATCTGTAGCTGTCCTCCATGTATGCTTAGCACTCTGTTAGTTGCTGAAGTTCTTACCTGAGTTCGAATAGCAGTGATGGGATGGACATATGTAAATTTCAGGTTCTTGCTTTTCCCCAGGACCGAAAAAGTTCTTCCATTTTCCTCACTAGGATTGCTTGGGTGGGGTTTCACCTCCTCACCTGCGCATTTAGGAACAGGCATGCAGCTGGGAGAGTGCTTGAAGGGTGTTTTCGTGTTACCTTCAAAATTGTTCATTTGAAGTTTTTTGGAAGTAGGATGTGTATGGGGAGGGACCCCCCCCCAAAACTGAATTTATTGTAAAAAAATTGCGTATTTATTCTCACATGTTTAAACTTAAGTCACCTTCAAAGTACTCTCTGTTCAATGCAGTACACCTATTGAAACTTTAATCCACTGCTCAAAATAGTTTCTGAACTCATTGATTTTTGATGCCTTTTAGTGCTGCTTTTGTTTTTTGTTTTGCCTCTTTCACATCGGCAAAACATTTCCCTTTGAAAACTTTTTTCTTCTGGGGAAACAAAAAGACATTCAGGGCCAGATTGAGTGAATAGGGAGGGTGGGGTAGAGGGAATCATGCCATTTTTAGTCAACAATTGCTGAACACAGCACGATGTGCGCAGGTGTTCATAAGTTCACCCATCATGAAATGAGCAGATGCGTTGAAAGAGTCTTCAAAAAAAAAAATCACTGAAGCCAAATGCAGCCTCTCACAGCAACTCCAGATGGTACACTCGTACAGATGGGTTCCCAGAACACTCCCCTGGGTGGGGGGATGCTTGTACTGCAAGGAGCCTGCCCTCCAAAAGATAAATCCAGTTTGGGGGAAGTCTCCCCTTGTATACATGTGTACATGTATGTAGTAAAACATGGACCATGGGGTTCAAGAAATACATAATTTGTTCTGTATCATTTCCATCTGCTTGAAGATATTATTTAAACAATTACTTCGTAAAAGCTTAGATACTTTATTTCTTTTCTCAGTGCTTAGTTTAGGGATTCAGTACCAATCATCAAGTCTTTTGTGCCTTCTTCTAATAGAGAACATGTAGTTTTTGTATACCCCAAGGAAGAGAGGAGTTTTAATGTGCAGTCATGAGAAGGTGGAAGGGAGGGTGTTGTAGCAGCCTCAGTTAAGGTCTCTGTCTATCAGGTTTTTGTTATAAGGTGGACAAAGCCTAAAGTAGGGTACAAACAGAGGAAAGAAAAAGAAGCAGGTCTCTCTTGTTTTAGCGGTCAGTTTGGCTAGTTTGAGGAAGCAGTTGTGGGAGAGGATGGTGCTGTTGATAGAGATGATGAAGGTTGACATGCTGGTGTCAGAAATTTACATCAGGTAGAAAGCAGGGAGGGTGGGGTATGAGTTAGTTTGGAGTTCATAGTTCTGAGGTGCTGTTCCAACAGATAGACAAGACAGCAAAGGAAATGTCAGTATTTAAGGAGAGAAGTTGTGGGGAAGTGAGGAAGGAGAGGAATGCAGCTTGGGGGAGAGCATAGAGACACTCAGCACATAGTCAGAAAGTGAGCATGGGCCCCATGGGGAGGTTGCAGTATGTTAATATACCTGAGAAACTAAGTGACAAGAGGACAGTGCATTTGTTTGTTTCTTGATGATGGAGAATGGTCTTTAAGACAATGTTAAACTGAATGATTAAAGCCATATCAGTCATGAACTGTTAGGCATTTAATGGCTATATACAGCCATTCCAGTGAAAATAATGACAGATAAAGGAAGCATCAGAGATCATAGCATGAGACAAAGGTTTGTTCAGGTGTCTACTGTGGTGAACAAGATATAGAATCTCTTATACCAAGATGGTGAGCTCAACTGAGGAAGCACAGGAACTGGTGGAGTGTGAAGAAAGTTAGGGGCATGAAGCTTGCTCACTTTCACCTTTATGTCCTTTTTTATGTTTAAGTAAATTATTTCACCATTACTTCTCTATGGTGATTTGTTGCAGTTTTATTACTTTAACCTGCTGCTGTTCTAAGCATTTGCTTTTGAATCATACAGCAATATGCTTTCACCAAAGCAGTTTGGTGGGTGAGTTAAGAAAACCACTCTGCCAAGTATGTGGTGTTATCCTTTCCATACAACCAGCCTATCTGCCAAGCACAGTGTAAAGTTTACACCTTTCTATGTCATTGAAATAGGAGTGAATTTGTTAGTGGGTACTGAAAGTGGCCTGATGCTGCTGGACAGAAGTGGCCAAGGGAAGGTATATCCTCTGATCAATCGAAGACGATTTCAACAAATGGATGTCCTCGAAGGCTTGAATGTGTTGGTGACAATATCTGGTGAGTATTTGATAAAGCATGATTATAGCACTGTTTAAAACATAGTAATTCCGAGCACTAAGATTCGGTTAACTCATTTTCTGAAGTAATGTCTAAATAAGAAACAACCGTAGGGTGTTTTCACAGTAATATAATAGGAAAATGTACTCAGATGGACCCACAGGTGCAACTTAACCTGCGGCTCCTCTTAAGACCTGTCTTGAAAGGCGCAGGAGCACATACTTTGTAATTGTCTCCCATGTGGTCCATATGCTGCCCTCTGTTGGTTGCCGGATTTAATTTGGCTCATCTAATACATAGGTTTGGGTTCACTTCCTCCCCTGGTGTTCTTTCATGCAAAAGAATCTATTCCTTGCCATAGTAGTAAAAGTAATGTATTTTCCTCTTCCATCAATTAACATTTAGTTTAAGTTTGTTTTCAGAAAGCACTTTTTGAATAAATTATATAATATTATTTAGAAAGAAACTACTGTAGAAAAGCAAGTAAGAGAAATAAAAAGTAAAAGAATGTGTATTAACTTTTCAATTTTTGAGTTTCAATCTTTTAAGCACATGCACACTCAAAGTACCCACCTACAGGGAGAAAATTCTGCATAAAAATGGTTATGCAGTATTTCAAACATTATTCTAGAGGATAATAGTGAGAAAATATAAAACCCATGTACTAACTATCTTGTTTTAGCAGATGTTAAAACACACTGTTGTACAGTTACTTACATTGCAAGCCATTTAATGACATTGGAAACTTCTTCCAATGTCATTAAAGTCTTCCATTATAGCCATTTTACATGGCTACCTAGTATTTCTTTGCATGGATGTATTAATATTTACTTACTCATCTTCTGCTGTAAGTTTTTAGTTTATCTTCACTCCCCTTTTTGTAAACATTTCCCCCAAATACCTTTGTAGCTTACTTAACTTTGGCCATACATATCCATGTTTCATAGATCATAATTTTCTAATAATTTGTATTAGTGCTGGGATCCAAGAATATGGTTCGAAGTCTCCAAAATTAGCAGACTTTAAATAGGTCTTATAATAACCAACAGTGGTTTTGATTTAGTTATCTGCTAACTCAAGCTTGTTATATTTGTTTATGCATATGAAATTTCTTGCAGTTATTTTAGTTTTCATGGGGTTTTGGTTGTGTAAGTAAAGGTGTTTGTCGAAATACAAAAATTCGTCATAATTACATGAGAAAACAACTATTTGAAGTGGGAGTAGGTTCTGATATAGGAAAAAAATAACTCTGCAACTAAAAATGACCTACACTTTATTTTGTGATCCAGTGAACAAGATGATTCATGGGGATCAACAGTTATCTGATACCAGTGATATCTTTTGGTTTAATTTTTTGTATTCACTTTAGTAGCTTTTCATGGCTTCACAGTAATAAAAGTAATATATATCATCTGTAGAAAGCTTCAAAAATAGAAAAACTTAGGAAGACTAGATGTTACCCAAGAATAACTCTTGTTAACATTTTATTGTATTTTTTCTCTTTTCTATAAATGAATCTCACAATATGGGGATAAAACCCAACATATAAAACTATGTGGTCTTTGTTTCACTTAACATATTAAATATTTTCCACACTCAGTATTTTCCAAAACTCTTAAAACTTAAAAAGATGTAGTACAGAAAGTCCACAGATTATCATTCAATGAATTGTCACAATTAGAATTCATCCATGTGACCCCAACCTGGTGAAGTATCCCAGAACCTCCCTCATGCTACCTGCCAACCACAGATAGCTCCCCCTTTCCCCAGAGGGAAGCATGGTCCTGACTTCAACACCTTACATTGGTTTTACTTTCACTGAACTAAAGTCATATAAATGGTAAAATGGTAGGTATTCTTTTGTGTCTGGCTACTTTTTTAAAAGTAGTTTTAGGTTTACAGAAAAATTGAGCAAAAAGTACAAACAATTCCCATGTTAGCCCCCCACCTACCCCCCAGTTTCTCCTGTCATCTCACATTGGTTTTAGTACATCTGTTAAAATTGATGAATCAGTTATTAACTAAAGTCCATAGTTTACACTAGGGTTCACTCTTGCTGTTGTACATTTTGTGGGTTCTGACAAGTGATTAATTATCCACCATTACAGTATCAAACAGACCTCAAAACCCCTAGAAACAACTGATCTTTTTTATTGTCTCCATATTGCCCTTTCCACAATGTTATAGTTGGAATCATACAGTATGTAGCCCTTTCAGACTGTTTCATTTCAAATTTCCAATTGTTTCACAAGTACAATAGGAAAGCAGTTGACTTGCGTATTAATGTAGTATCTTGCAACTTTGCCATAATCACTGTTAGTTCCAGGAATTTTTTTAAATTGTTCAGCATTTTCTATCTAGATAGTCATGCTTTCTGCAAACAAAGGTAGTTTTATTTCTTTCTTCCCAATCTGTAGACCTTTTATTTTCTTTCCTTTTCTTGTCACAGAGGACATTCAGTGTGATGTTAATAGGAGTGGTGAGAGGGGACATCCTTCCCTTGCTTCCTGATCTTAGGGGGAAAGTATTTGGTTTCTCAGCATTAGGTATGATGTTAGCTGTAAGTTTTTGGTAGATGTTCTTTATCAAATTGAGGCAGTTTCCCTCTATTTCTGTTTGCCTATAGAGTTTTTTTTTATCATGAGGAGATGAGTGTTGGGTTTTTGTCAGATACTTTTTCTGCATCTATTCATGTGATTAATAGGATTTTTTCTTAGCTTGTTGATGTGTCTGGCTTCTTAGCATCATTTTTTGGTTGTTTATAGCTGTATTTTGTTCCTCTTTATTCTTATGTATGACTATGTCACAATTTGTTCACTCATTCTGCTGTTGATAGACATTCACGTTGTTTCCTGTTTTGAGCTGCTACGAACAATGCTGCTATGAACATTCCTGTCCAAGTATTTGAGGGATCATGTACACACGTGTATATTAGAGAAATTATGGCATCATAGCAGGAAATGCATATTGTATATCCTACTTTAATGGATAATACCAACCTTTCCAGAGTGATTCTGGCAGTTTATGACACTAATTTCTGAAATTTCTAGTTATTCCGCATGTCTCCTGCTTTCAGTATTACTGTTTTTTTAAATTCTAGACACTGAGAGGTGTATAAAATTGTATTTCATTCTGGTTTTAATATGCATGCATGAGAGACTATTGAGAGCAAGTGCCTCTTCATATATCTATGAGATAACTTCTTTTGCCAGTTCATGTTGCTTGCCCAGTTTTTCTTTTGGGTCATTTTCTTATTGATTTATAAGAGATTTTTACATATTCTATTTGTGAGACCTTTGTCAGCTCTGTAAGTTACACACACCTCCAATTTATGGTTTGCCTTTTGCTGGATTCAGGTTTCTCTTGGCTGATTTATTAACCCTTATGCTGTCAAATGGTAGATAACAGCTATCCTGGAAGGTTTTGAGAATCAGATTACATAACACATGTGAAAACATCTTGCAGGCTCTATTGATTGTATTGTTGTGAAGGTATTTATTACTTTGGTTTATTGATACTATTTGTGTATGTAAGTGTGAGTCCTTTATTCTTTTAAAATCTCTCCTTTTAGTCCTGACTGGTGTGTCTCAGTGGATTGAGTGCTGGCCTGTGAACCAAAAGGTTGCCAGTTTGATTCCCAGTCAGGGCACATGCCTGGGTTGCAGGCCAGGTCCCCAGTTTGAGGACACGGGAGAGGCAACCAACTGATCTATGTATCTCTTGCACATTGATATTTCTCTCTCTTTCCCTTTTCCCTCTCCCCCTCTGTCTATAAATAAGTAAATAAGCAAGCAAGTAAATAAATAAATAAATAAATAAATAAATAAATATTTCCCTTTTTCCTCCTGTCTATAAATAAATAAGCAAATGAGTGAATAAATAAATAAATAAAATTCTTTTAAAATCTCTTCTTTTAACTCAGGCTATATTCCTTGGATTTCGAAAGTCCATCTGAATAGCTTGAATTGGGTTTCTAGTAAAATTGATACAAAATGATTCCCTTAAGGGGTGGTATTTATTGAAGTTTCTTTTGGTTACTATTGTTGACGATGATAATTACTTTTGAATATATGAGTAAAATATTTTTATTTGTTTTGCTAGGCAAAAAGGATAAGTTACGTGTCTACTATTTGTCCTGGTTAAGAAATAAAATCCTTCACAATGATCCAGAAGTTGAAAAGAAGCAGGGATGGACAACTGTTGGGGATTTGGAAGGATGTGTACACTATAAAGTTGGTGAGTTCCAGGAGGGTCATAAGGGTTTTATTTTTCCAGGGTTTAATTAATATTCCATTTAAAATTCACCTGTTCTTTGAAGCTTTTAATAATAAACTTGTTTCTGACACATGTAGTTCATTACTGTTATTTACTATTGTATTCCTAAGGCACCTTACAATCCTGAAAATTCATCTAGACTCGGGTGCACCTTTAAATATAACACAGTTTATTCCTTCTGCTCACTTTGTCCTCTGTCTGTCTCATCCATCTCTCAGCTCATCTTGTGAGAGACTCTTCACCACTTTTCTTTGACAGTTCACATTCTTCTGTGTAAGGTGTGGTTCAAAATAAACTCCTTAAGAAAGCCTTGCCAAAGGAAAGCCATTCTGTTTGGAGTTCTCATTTGTGGTTCAGGCTTATTCTCCATTTAGAAGACTGAGGAATAAGGACGCTGAGTCCTTGGCAGTCTGATAGACATGTGGGAATTTGTCCTAGGACCTATTGCTGTCCTTTTGGATTAAGAGCACTGTGCAAAGCTACTGTGTTCTTAGCCAGTAAGTGAATCTAGCTGGCCAGTCAGCGTCTCATGGAAACTGTGTTTTCTTCTTTGTGGCATGCATGCCGTGGTTCTCATGAAATCATATCTCACAAGAACAAGACAACAAAATGTGTGTGTATAAAAAATATCAAAACATGGTGCAGACACTGGCCCGCAGTGTCCACAGCATTATGGATGAGATACGAGACAAATTCACACAGACCACCCAGTCCTGTGGAGGAAAAGGGATGGCATGGCTATTCTCTCAAGAGGAGAGCGCCCCGACCCTTGCCTTGACAGGTTTTTATTAGGTTCAGTTTGCACATGAATACAGGTAAAGCTCATTAATCACTGTCAGGCAGTAAGGATCGAACAATAGATAGCATACAAAGAACTATGAGGGCTTATTTTGAGTCAGGGTCTGTTAGCTAAAGGGCTACAAAACTTTGGCAAACAAACTCACTTCCTGCTTGGACCCTTATCATTTAATTGAGAGCATTTTAAACAAAGCAGGTTTCACAGGATTTTACATATTTTTTCTTAGGTCTGATTGCCCTAAGGAACCTGCTCTCTCTAGCCCAGGGCTGCACTGCTCTCTGTCATTGTTTCGGGCTTAAGTCAGGCAGTGGAAGCAAGACAGCCAAGAGATTAGGAGACTTCTTGCAGACAGAATAAAGATGCAGGCTATGTCAAAGCAAGGGTCCATCTGCATCTTTCTCCATAGCCTCCCAAGTCCTTCCCTGGGGCCTCCCCATGATTGTGCCTGTCTTAGGTCATTTTCCCCTTGGGGAATCTTACCCATCATTGACTAATCCACCAAGCATTGGAGGCCAAGCAGGGTGAAGTGAAAGGAGCAGAAGTGGCGCCCCTGACAGGGAGATAAGCTTTGTCTCCTTAGTGGTTTATGGTCTGAAGGTTGCTCACTCAGCCTTAGCCATTGCGGGGGTTACAGCTTCTGAAACCAGGCAGGGTGGTTCCCAACAAAAACATTAGTACAAATGTTGGAATAAAGGGGAAATAATGGATCTTAATCAAATTAAAGTTTTATAGGAGAGGTTATATATTCTAATGTATCATTTTAAATGGGAAAATGGGAAGTTGAGATGATCAGCCAATGATCTATATGTACCTAAGACTTATTAACATAAGGGACCTATTGAACATTGATTACTGCTTATATGATTTTTATCTATGTTTATGAGAGTATATGCTATAGTTCTCTGCTCCCAAGGATGTTAACAACTCTTGACATTACCTTCTTGTTTATGTTATCTGTCCACAACCCTCAAGTTCATTGGTTAATAATGATTATAGGAGCTACCCCACTGTTAGAATGATTCTGAGTGATATAAAAAAATAGTACTGTCTTTTAGGTATAGATTGGGGATTAGGATTTTTTTTGTTGTGTGTGTATGAAACATTTTTATTTTTGAGAGAGAACTAATCATGTAAGGTTAAATTGGATGAGAAAACTCAAAAACAGCCTAAATGTTATGAATAGATTATCCTACAGAGGGAGCTAGGGGCAGGGAAATTATTTTTTTAATCCAAAAAACCCCCAGCAACCCTCAGGCCTCTCATTCTTTTTTAAAAAAAATATTTTATTTATTTATCTTTAGAGGGGAAGGGAAGGAAGAAATATCAATGTATGGTTGCCTCTCGTGAGTCCCCTGCTGGGAACTTGTCTGCAACCCAGGCATGTGCCCTGACTGGGAATAGAACCGCGATTATGTGGTTCGCAGGCCCGGGCTCAATCCACTGAGCTACACCAGCCAGGGCAGGCCTCTCATTCTTGTAGAATGAATCAATCACAAGCATTTTCTGGAGATAATGAGTGTACAATACCATTCATTTGTTATTTTTGTACGTTTAAAAAATTGTATTCAGTTTATCAAGACCTGTGCTGTGCTATATAAGCAGGCATGCTATTTCAGTTTATATTTAAATTAATTAACATGAAATAAACTTTAAAATTTATTTTCTCTTTGACACGAGTGCATTTCAAGGGCCTGATAGCCACATGTAACTAGTCACTATCATGTTAACAGTACAAGTATAAAGCCTTTCTAAAGTCACAGAAAATTATGTTCAAATAATAGCACTAGTTTTGCCCTGGCTGGTGTGGCTCAGTGGATTGAGTGTCAAGCTGAAAACTGAAAGGTCCCTGGTTTGATTCCCAGTCAGGGCATATGTCTGAGTTGTGGGCCAGGTCCCCAGTCGGGGGCTTGTGAGAAGCAGCCAATAGGTGTATCTCTCACACATTGATGTTTCTCTCCTTCTCTGTCTCCCTCCCTTCCCTGCTGCCTGAAAGTAAATAAAAGCACTTATTAAAAGCACTAGTAAATAAAAAGCACATTTTTTTTAAAAAGCACTAGTTTGGACAACCTTTCATAATCTTTTTTGTGTTAATATTAATGATTTATTTGGAAGTGACAATATATGGACTTTAACAAGGAGAGGTATCAAGTTAACAAGCCATCTCATGCACAAGGGAAGAGTCAAGTCACAGTGTGAAAGTAGATAACTTATAAACTGGAGAATCTGATCAGACCAGTAATTCTTGTGTGCTCAGGGCTCCTCAGCATGTCTGTTTTTAAGCAGCATTGCATAGCTGTGAGAGAACTAAAGCAGCTGTGTAAAAGAGGAATTTATGTGTGTGCGTGCGCACACATATTTGTCAGTGCGTGCGCTGTGGGGTGTGTGTGGGGGGGTGTCAGTGTGCGTATTTGTGCTCATCAAGTCATTGTGTGAGTGTGGGTGTATATGCACATGTGTGTATGTGTATAAGTTGAAGATTTTCTTTTTAAAAATTTTGTAAAGACTTTATTTATTTAGTTTTAGAGAGAGGGGAAGGGAGGGAGAAAGGGAGAGAAACATCAGTGTGTGGTTGCCTCTTATGCCTCCCCTACTGGGGACCTGGCCCGCAACCCAGGCATGAGCCCTTACAGGGAATTGAACCAATGACCCTTTGGTTTGCAGGTCAGCACTCAATCCACTGAGCCACGTCAGCCAGAGCAGATTTTCTTTACTACTATTCTTTTGGTATAGAACTTTAGGTAGGATCCTAGCAATTATTACCTCCATAGATCAAGAAGTGATTTGAGCCCTGGCTGGTGTAGCTCAGTGGATTGAGCATGGGCCTGCGAACCACACGATCGTGGTTCGATTCCCAGTCAGGGCACATGCCTGGGTTGCAGGCCATTTCCCAGCAAGGGACACATGAGAGGCAACCGCACATTGGTATTTCTCTCCCTCTCTCCTTCTTTTCCTCTCTAAAGATAAATAAATAAATATTTAAAAAAATAAGTGATTTGAAATGATATTTGTTCTTATACACAGAAATAGATAGAATTCACACTCAGTGAATATTTTGGTTTAGACTTCTATGTTCCTCAGTCTGTAAGCCTCATGCAGGACACAGAAGAAGCCATGGGGGTGATTTTACCTCTTTGTGTGATTCAGGAGCTTCTTGACTGATGAATCTCATAATTATCCTTTTCAGGTAATACTGATCCCTTGAGACTTTGGGATGGTGTGCCTGGCATTGCTCTTGATAATTAAATATTTGCAATATAAGATTAGGAATATTATCTTGATAATTAAATATTTGCAACGTAAGATTAGGAACATTAATGAAAGTACTCAGTGGTAGTTACTAGAGTATTGGAGTTGAGGCTGATACAACATCAGGAACTATGGGAACAGCCTGTATTACACATTGAAGAACTTGAAAAGGAAATTGTGAGGCTTGATCTCAGTCAACAAACACCTTTCTCTTGTTGGTTTGGATGAATCAATAGAAGTTGTTTTTATAAAATTTATGAAAGACAACCAAAAGAATTTAGAGTTCCGTGTTGATACTGACTTGTGCTTCTCTTGTTTTTTTTTTTTTTTTTCAGTAAAATATGAAAGAATCAAATTTCTCGTAATTGCTTTGAAGAATTCTGTGGAAGTGTATGCATGGGCACCCAAGCCATATCACAAATTTATGGCCTTTAAGGTAACAACATCAAGTGTACCTAAAAAGTAGCAAAAGCCATGCACACCATGACCAGGGAATAATTTTAAAAGCCCTGAATAGTTAAAACTGATCATTTAAAATTTGTAAACTAATAGATTGTTTAACTTTTCATAAGAAAGGCCATTTCTAATGTCATAGCCTAGCTCTCTGCTTTCCAGCCCTCAGAATGTGAGATGGAGAGAGCTGAATGCTGTGCAGACACTAACCAATGTGCTAATATATAAACGGAGGAAAAGACAAAATAACACTACCTCCATTTAAAAAGCTGACTTTGACTTCCACATAAAATCATGGATGTGCACATATAAACCTTTAGAGAACAAAAAAGTGTGCAACAATAGATAGCTTTAAGGTATACATACATACATATATATATATATGTGTGTGTGTGTGTGTGTGTATAAAGTACACACACATATATGTATAAATTTTTAATCAAAATGATATTAATGTTATATTAGATACTATAAGTAAGTTAATAACACCATTTCTAATACTAGGCATAAAACCTTTTGAGCACAGTCCCTGGGACCGTTCAGTGGAGGCTAAGAAATTAAGACTTTTTCATCCAAAATGATTCTATTTACTTACTTTTAAAAATAGTTTTGATATATTTTATTCAGAATAAGCTTGAATTATTTGGAAAATTGACATATTTAGATTGCTTATTGCTTAATTCCCAGTTCAGCAGGCTAAATGGGATTGTCACATTTGCTTAAAAAATAAATCCATGTATTATTGAATGAAAATAATTGGTAATAAATTACAATTATCTTCTGAAATCTGCTTTTAGTATATCCTATATTTTACAGGTACTGTACTAGTTGCTTTTAACACCTTACTTCAGTCTGTCTTATTAGCTGTCGGTACTGATATTAATGAAGAACTAAGGCCATACAGGCCTTGTACGTCATAACCGTTTGTCACTATAACACTCTAGTCAGAATGAAAGTAGAAGACTAATAATATTAAGTAGAAGTCAAATAGTTACTGTGATAATTATGCTGATAAAAGTCTCAGTATGGCACTCCTACAGTTCCTCTCTGTGCATTTTCTGCATTTGAATAATATGCTATAGAAAGTCCTGATTATTTCACTTCATGCTTTTCTCACCAAGATGTACAACAGAATAGTAAGTGACAGAACAGAATTCTTGGGCTAGGTTGGGAGAATTTGGAACATAGCTTCTGGAAGAAGTGTTTTCTAAAGTCACATTAACAGACAAAAGCATGATAAATTAAAAATGTATTTTTACCTTTGGTTGTAACTTGGGCCTGGCTTCTCTAGTTTGACCTGTTACAAATAAGGTCTACGGTATCTTACTGCTTCCCTCTTGGTTACTTGTTTGTACTTGTTTGTAGTCATTTGGAGAATTGGTACATAAGCCATTACTGGTGGATCTCACTGTGGAGGAAGGCCAGAGGTTGAAGGTGATCTATGGATCCTGTGCTGGGTTCCACGCTGTTGATGTGGATTCAGGATCAGTCTATGACATTTATCTACCAACACACGTAAGAAAGAACCCACACTCTATGGTTGGTTGACTGGCTTCATTTTGTTTTGACTTTTTCTGTATTCTGCTCAGTGAACTAACTCAAGCAGGGATTCCTTGCTTCCCCTGGTGTAGGGGTGAGTATTTAAATGTCGTGCCATTTTTATAGCTCCATGCTCTAAGACAAGTGGAAATCATCTCTTCTGGCTCTGTGAAGCCCTCATTGAAAACCTCTTAGCCCTGGCTTTGACTAACACGGGATGGATTGGGGCAGTTGCTAGTAGGTCAGAAAACCCCTGAGTTGGGAGTGATTTGAGGAACATAATTTCTTAAATGGAACTCACAATCTTAATAATGTTCCAAGGACCTCAGAATAATGTGAATTCAGAGTGTACTTTCTGTAAAAGGTAGACTTTGTGATATAGATTGCATTAATTTTCCAAAAGTTTATCCAACTGCTGTGTTTATCACTAGGAATATGAACTAGTACATTTTCTGAGGCAGTCTTACTGAGCACTTTTTTACAGGATAGAAATAGCCATGAACCTGCTTTTCTGTACTTTGTTTTTATTCTATAGATCCAGTGTAGCATCAAACCCCATGCAATCATCATCCTCCCCAACACGGATGGGATGGAGCTTCTGGTATGCTATGAAGATGAAGGCGTTTATGTGAATACCTATGGAAGAATCACCAAGGATGTGGTTCTGCAGTGGGGAGAGATGCCAACATCTGTAGGTATGTATCTCTCAGAGGTGAAGGCAGCATTTGTAAAAGTAGAGCTTTCTCTAAAACTGCATGTATTTATCAACAGAGTAGTTGGTAATAGGTGGTGGAAAGTTAGATTGTAGACCATGGGACTATCTTAGAACAAAATCCCAGTAATTATTTACACTTTTTAAAACTCTTGTCATTCATAATCCTTTATTTAAATCCTTATGGCATTCAGGGAAAGTAGGACAGATGTTGTTGCCTGATTGGGGCAAGTAAAGGAAGACAGAGAAAGGTATGTGATTTTCATTTTGCAAGTGGCAGAGCCACAACCAGAAGCACAACCTCTTGTATCCTGAGGTGCCTTCATGAAGAAGGGTGCAGGAATGATAGTGGATAGCTGACCTTTTCATGGCTTTAAGTTAATATCCTCAAACTATTTTGGTTTTGTTGCAGTTAAGTCACTGTCTCTGTCTAGTTGTCATTTCTTCTTCCTACCTTCCCTCATTACTGCTTTGATGAAAATATGAGCAGTAAACTGTAAACTCATTGGGTCAGTGCTCAAGACAAGTGAGAAATGCCTCAGGGAAATTAATAGATTCAACCATTGATTCAAAATTACAGTTTCCCAGGATAGACCAAATGTTTACAAAGGCAGAGTTCCATAAAACAAATATTCTTAAATGCTAGAGATTTGCGGGGGAGGGTGTATTATATAAGCAGCATCTTTTCATGGTTGTTTCCTTATCTTTGACAATATGTGTTTTTGCCTCTCAAAAAGCATATATTCGATCCAATCAAACAATGGGCTGGGGAGAAAAGGCCATAGAGATCCGGTCGGTGGAAACTGGTCACCTGGATGGTGTGTTTATGCACAAAAGGGCTCAAAGACTGAAATTCTTATGTGAACGCAATGACAAGGTAATGGTGTCCTTATAGATTCTTTTTTAGTTGCTACTGTCTTTTAGCAATAGTTTATTTTTCATGGAGTTGGGCAAAGCTTCTCCTTAGTTTTTTGATAGATGGTGAAATAATTTCGTCAAGGAACTTTTTACTTGTGGATTTTTAGACCTATTTATGGGGTTTGGGAATATATATATATATATATATATATATATATATATATAGCTATGAGGAAATAAGAGACATTCTCTCTGTAGAAATTATCATATTGTATCTTTTAAAAACCCCATTAGGTGGCCCATCTAGACTATGTTTGGTTTATGTGTACAGAAGGTTAAAGCTACCAGGTTTAGGTGGATGGAGTTCTTTTGTGATTAGAAGAAACCACCCATGTAGATTTGGGTAGGGTAGAAGGTCCCCCTCCCCTGACTTGTTAGTCTGCCTTTTAAATAGTGCAGTAATTTCATAGTTTACATGTCAGAAATGCCTAAGAGTATAAATCATTTTATTCAGAAACACAAGTACCTCTTGTAGCTGAGATTCCAGGGCATCCAGGCCCCAGTATAAAAACCTTTATTCTTCAAAAATGACCACATCCTTGTTTAATCCTTGTCCTACTCACTCTGCAGGGATTCCCTCCCAAAACCAGCTTTGGAATGGAGCATAGATGGCCAAGGGTGTTGACTCGTTCCTGCCTGCTTTGGGAAGGACATCAGAGGGGGAGCTGGTCTTTGCCAAGCCCCACTTTCTCTCCTGTTCCTTTGGATAAAAGCATGCTTTACTCCCTGAGGCAGCCAATTGCAACCTTAGAAACGTACCTCTTAAGAGCATTTCCACCTCTCGCTTCATGTGAAGATATAGTGAATGTCTTGGCAACTAGTCTGTAGGTTGACTTCTCATATGAAATGTAGAATTTTGACATGACAGAGAAGAGCCGTAGATCTCCACTTTGCAGCTGGTCCTCCTGTCCACCCAATTGCATACACCACACAAAAGCTACGTGACAGCTAACCCACTTTCTCCTGCAATCCAAAAGGCCATTTACTAATGGAGTAACATTTCTTTTCCCTACATAATAACCCCCAGATCTTTTACTTGAAAATCAATTCAACTTGAGACCTTATCCAAGATTTTACCAGGTTTTTGGCTTATATTTTCCAAATGTTATTTAATGTGGCCATAAGTATAATATTTTTTGAACTTCTGGTATTTAAATGACTTCACTGCTCATAATATCATATTCCTCAAAGTATATTACACTTGATCTTAGCCAAAAGGTCAAGAAGCAGTATATTCCTCAAAGTATGTTAATAAAAGATACAAAACTACTTTATGGAGTAATGAAATAACTCTAATATATTTTAGCTTAATTTTTTAAAAGAGAAAAATCAGTTTGCTAAGGAGTCCTCCCCCATTGCCCATTGAGTTTTCTAAGCACATTTATCTTTTAGAAGGCATTTGCAGTGGAGGTAAAAGAAATAACCCAATTATAGAAACTTTTTTATTTTGAAATTCTCACTATATGGCAATGTACAAGGAGTTATTTGACCAGTTGGCCTTCTTAGTTATAATAAAAATTGGCTACAGATGATCATTCCTTATGAATGAAAAATTGACATCATCCCAGATTTTCTTTTGAAAAGAGCATTTTGTATTTCAGCTTCTGCATATGGAGATGTAGAGGTTGTTAGTGGCTTGGGGTTACCTGCCTGTGAATCGCAGGAAGCATTGCTTCTTCAGGCAGTGTTGTGTTTTCGCAGTAAACCCCACCTTTTCTCTTGCTCTTGCAGGTGTTCTTTGCCTCTGTTCGGTCTGGTGGCAGCAGTCAGGTTTATTTTATGACATTGGGCAGGACTTCTCTTCTGAGCTGGTAGAAGCATGGCAGTGAGGATCGCTGGCCCCAGAGTCTTCCAGATCCTGAGAACTTGGAATTCCTGCAACTGGAGCTCAGAGCTGCACCGGGGCAGTCCAGGACAGCTGTGTGCACAGACACCGCACATGGGGTTTTCTCCTTTCCTTCCCATTCTTCCTACCAGTTTATCCCCAATATTTTTTAATTCAAAAATAAATCGAGGCTGCAATGCAGCTGGTGCTGTTCAGATTCTACCATCAGGTGCTATCAGTGTTTTGGATTGAGCATCAGGCCAGAAAGCAAATGCATTTCCTTCAGCTCCAGAATTCCTTGTCTCTGAGTGACTCTGTTGTTTGGGTGTCTGAAGGTGGAGACCATGAAAATGCCATTGGTTTGTTGAAAGTGGGCACAAGGAGGTGTAGAGCGGTGGTCTTGATGAGCCGGTTGTTGAGGCAAGAGCAGATTTAATATAGTAACATTAACAATGTATTTAATTGACATTTCTTTTTTGTAATGTGACAATATGTGGACAAAGAAGGGGCAGGTTTAAGAAGTTAATATTTATAAAATGTGAAAGACACAGTCACTAGGATACCTTTCTTTGTGGATGGGGCTCGGGAGGCAGGGTGGGGTGGGTTGAGGGTGTCCCATTTTATTTGGATTTCTTTTTGCCTTCATCAAGAACTCAGTCATTTCTCTGTATACCAGGTTTTGCCTAAATCATGTGCAGATGGTTCTTCAAAAAAAAAAAAAAGAAAAAGAAGATGTGTACATTTGTCTAATGACTAGAACTTTGTTGTGTGACAGTATTAGCACTGCCTCAGTTAAGGTTTAATTTTTGTTTAAACCTAGAAGTGCAAAAACAGTTTTACCACAGTCTGCACTTGCAGAGGAAAAATATTTTTTTCAATCACATGTTTATTTTTTTGCCTACCTCATTGTTTTTAATGCATTAAGAGGTGGTTTCGTTTATATTTGTTTTGGGGGAAAACATTAATGCTTAATTTAATCTTAATACCAAAACTATCAGGTTGAAGTTTGACTGTTATTTGTCACAGGTCTCAGTAGGCACATGAGAATTTGCCTCTGAAGATGAGAAATGGCCATAGGGCTTCATCATGCTGACTGATGCAATCTTCTAAGTAAAGAGAGTAGAAAGCTTTGTTTTCACATATTCATGTTAGTGGTTGGTGGACCACTGTAGCCTTCAAGAGGCCACATTGTTCTCAGTTCAGGGTTTGGTAGCAGACAGGTGATGATATCAGAATAGTCACACAAACTGTTCATTTTGCAGGAACTTTTCCAGGGGGGTGAGGGTATTTCTCTTTTCTAAAAAATGAAATGCACTAAAACTATTTTAAGAATGTGGTTAATACTGCTTATTTGTAAGATGTCATCTTCCTTTGCTTTAGGTGTAATATCAAAGCCCTGGGTTTTCTTGTTCTTTGACTTGTTCTCTTGTTCTCTCTCTCTTTTTAAAACCAACTTTACTTCATGAATATGTTCATGACATTGTAATAAATGTCTTGGGTGATAATTTGTTTCTTGGCTCCATGGTCACTCAATTCCTCCGAGGGTAGCAGCCTCTTGGGAAAGGAATGAGGCTCAGCATCACAGGTCTGCCATCTTCCTTTGTCCTTTTGGGTTCTGAGTGGGAGGACTTTATCAAAGCTGCTTTGAACTCTGTGTATCAAACAGTAGGTTAGTGTTTCATAGGCATAATCTTTCTTTATGGTTAATTTTCTTTTATAACATGAAGATGGGGAACTTACCTCCCCCAAATATAAATCATTTGCACCTATTTGCCAAGGCTGTGCCCAAAATTCTCATCTTATTTGGCACCCATTTTGACCACTGTTACTCTCTTTCCTGGCTCAGCATTCTTGCCAAAGGCTATTTTTTGAATTACGAAAATCTAGTGAAAAAGATAAATGCACTCATAAATGCAGTAGCAACAGTTGGTTGTATATACCTACAAAGGCAAGATAACCTGAGAAAGCCTTCCTTACTTCTAGAAGGACAAGGTGATGGAAATGGTTTGTCCATTTGTATGACTTTGGAGTAATGCTAATGTCCAAAGTAGAAAAAACTAGTTCTTTTCAACTAATTTGTTGTTAACATAGAGAACAAGATTGAAGAGTTAATCTCACCTTTGGAAGGGACTTTTGAGATAGACCAGATTCTATCATCACAGGACTTTACTCAAAATCAAATCACTGGGGGCGATTTTCTACCTGTTTTTGCTTTTCAAGTAAGATACCATGTGTGTGCTACCATGAACACAGATGTACACCAAGAGGAGGATGAACCAAATGGTTGGGTCCATTGTGGCCCCTTCCATGGCTTTAGAGAGAGGTGAAAGTTTGGCAGGTGTCTTTGAAAAAATAACTAAACTTCTGATATCAAAATGGAAGTGATAAAAAAGGGAGAGACATCCCAGTCTTGATTTTCCACAGACTTGAACCTCAATATCAATAACACAAGGGGTGTCATGCAGATATTGGAAATGGTATATCATTGGAATTACTGAGTGTTTAGAACTTGTCAAAAACTAGGTTCCCTCCGAGATGTGATGGGGTCTGAGCTCAAGGCAGAATAGTGCCTATTCTACTTTCCCAACTCACATACCTGTCACTCTCTTGGTGTTTGGGTGGAAGAGAAGTGACCTTACTGGTGGGTCTCATTTCCTCAGCTGGCCTGGCTCTGTGTCCTTGTGGGGTGGGTTCCTGGTGTGTGCCCTCCTTGGCTGTGGTGTCACCTTGGTCTCACCACCTTGTCAGCCAGACTACATTGCTACAGCTTAAAGCAGGTGCCCAATTAGGTTTCTTCATAAAAGATTGTGAGCTATTAAAATTTCATCCTTCTGGAGAAGGGAAGATTTTGTTCCTTTAAAAAGGTAATGACTTCACACAAGTGCCAGGATGGCAAAATTACAAAAGGAAGCAGTATTATGGTGATAGCATCAAACATGGAACATTAAAAACCATTATAGTGGTGCTCTTCAAAACAAAAAATATGTCTCTAGGTTTAGTCAAAGCTTTAATAACTAATGTCTTTCTGTATTTAAATCAGAGTAACTCTGTGTTCAGTGCAGTGTTTTTACTTTTTTTCTTCATACCCATGTTATAGTGGAGAAAATGTTTACAAAAATGGTTTTGTTACACTAATGTGCATCACATATTTATGGTTTATTTTTAATTGACTTTTTTAAAGGGTTATTTAGGTTTTCCTCATAAGTTGTAGTTCACTTATGGTAATTCATATCCCTAATTCTGCCAACTATAAATTTGTTAAACAGTGATACAAACGACAGACTGCGTTAGAATTACTGATCCCAGACTGCAAAGCTGGCTGGCAGCAAGTGCACAGCCTTCTTTTTTATTCTCACTGCTAACTTGTCTTCTGTGTGTTATGAAAATTACTGTTGTTCCTCTCCCTTCTTTTCCTTAAATAAAGTAAAAATGACATCTGTTATCTGTGGCATGAGTTTCGAATATATTCTGACCCTTCTGAACATTTTCTTCCTTTAAGGATCCATATTTTATGCATACCTCCTGCCCCAGTGCCACCCCAGCTCCAGTGGGTGACTCCCATGTCCTGCCATCTCCCATAGGAGGAATTTCCCAAGGAATTACCAGACATGGGCAGTGAAAATAGCAAACATTTGTTCAGAGATCTTAGAATGAAATTGATAGTGGGCTCTCAATCACCATGTTTTTAAAGCCAAAAGGGAGTAAAGCTGGTCCTTAAGGAAGAAATATGGTTTTATTTTTGCAAGTCTGAATTGGATTGAAAAGTAAATTAGCATTTTGTCTGTACCTAATAGGACAATCAGAGTAGTCCTTTTTCAAAATGGTACATACGTACTAACTCAGGTCTCATAGTCAGTGCTCCTTTTTGTGCGAGGTCATTGGCTGAACCCTTCAGTTGTGCCCCATCAGTTCCTCCATTGGTCTGGCAGGAATGATCCCCATGGGCAGATCTGAGGCCACATCTTTGGGATCAGCACTTTGCCCAAGCCTCCAGGGTTACCGAGAGGTGCCTGTGGTACGTTATCATCTACTAAAATACATTCATAAAGTAGCTCCTCAGTGCTTCACTCTAGAAACACATTACTTCTCTCAGGTGAAAATAAAATTGTATATATCTAGGCCATCAACTGAGTGAGGTTTTTCCTTTGCTACTAGATGTTTGTTGTATCTGGTGCATAATTAGGGATAAAAACCTGGTGGGGTGCTTGTTATGGGATTACTGTTCCAACTTCCTGCTGCATTGGCTGAGAGGTTGCATAAAGGAAGCAACCAGGACAGAGTTACCTGCCATAACTGACACCAGCTCTATGTTTTGGTGCCACATTCTTGGATGCAGCGACATTGTTTTCTCTGTTGAGCATGAAGCCACCCTCTCCCGTCCGGGCCTTAGTTCTCACAGGTCCCTGCCACTCTGCTGCAGCTTGGCTTGCTGTCATTAACTGTGAAGCCTCATGATCCTCAAGTCCTGTCTCCTCCTCTGCGTAGTTGTAGGAAATTTGAGTTTCATGGTCCAGCTCAAAATTACATAAAATTCTTCTCTTTGGGTCTAAGTCATAAAACTCTGTCTGCATGCCTAATAGAAGTCCTGTGGAGGGGTGTGGAGGGCAATCTTGCTCCTTCCTTATATTAGTTTGGAAGCTGGACATAACTATAAACATTAGAGACTAGTATTAGACAACATTTTTATAATAATTGACACTAAACATTAACTTAATTTCTTTTATCAGCTTTGAGATGTAGTACACATACTACAAAATTTATCTACTTAGAGTTTAGTGGCCTTTAGTTTATTCAGACTTGTGCATATGATGCCACCACAGTCAATTTGTAAACAATTGTTATCACCCCAAGAATACACTCCACACCCCTTTGCTGTTATCCTCTCATCCCCTGCATCTCCCTAACCTACTTAAACTTTAAGCAACCACTGATGTGCTTTCTCTTAATGCAGATTTGCCTCTTTGGAAGTTTCATATAAATGGAGTCATATGATATGTATCCTTTTTGAATGTCCGTGTTGATTTCACGTAGTGTTTTTGAGGTTCATCCATGCTATAGCATGAATTCATACTTCATTTCTTTTGGCACCCTTGGTTCTTACCCTTAGTAATGGAGGCCTTCCTTCAGCTTTAGGACTAACCACCTCACTGACAGCTGGGTTCCAGCCTCAGATGAAAGCTGTGGAGTTAACCTTTTACCAGAACAAGCAACTCAACCCCAGGCATGGATTCCTGCTGAGATGTGTTTTCAGTTTGAGCTCTAGACTTAGAGACACAATGATTCCCCTCCTTCCAAGAGATTTAGGTGCTAAACACAGTGCTTATCACAGGTCAGATACAGGGTTGTCAGGTTCTGAAATGGTGACTATTCTGGAAGCTTACCTGCTTTGTAGGACACTGGTCCTGTTGCCCACAGAGAACAGGCCTCCAACCCCCTGGGTAAGCTGGGGAATGGTGAACATTATTCCTGGTGTTAAAGGCCTGGAACATGGTACTCAAGTTCTCCCTCTAACTTAAGTGTGCTCATGAAAGCTGGTCCTGCAGAGCCAGGTCTTTTTTTTTTTTTAAAGATTTTTATTTATTCATTTTTAGAGGGGAAGGGAAGGAGAGAGGGAGAGAAATATCAATGTATGGTTGCCTTTTGTGAGTCCCCTGCTGGGAACTGGCCTGCAACCCAGGCATGTGCCCTGACTGGGAATCGAACTGCGATCCTTTGGTTCGCAGGCCTGCGCTCAATCCACTGAGCTACGCCAGCTAGGGATGAGCCAGATCTTTTTTTATCCTGGGTAAGTAAATAATTACAGCTGTGATGTCTTGTAAGGGCCATACCAACACCTCTCTATTTTACTGGCATCAAGGGCATTTCTTTGTGCCGCCTTCCATAAGGCCATCTTTTATAGGGCACATTGAGCAAGTGTGGGCACTAGTAAACTTCTGGGAACTTGGTTTCATTTTGGTCACTAACAAGTTGAGCAACCACTGGGTGCTCAACAGTCTTAAGGTATGGTGTTCCTGAGAGGAAATGTAGGGGAGTGGTCTAAAGGGGCACCTTTGAAATGGTGTTTTTACTGTTTGGTAGTTAGCTAATTCTTAATGAGAAAGGTGAGTAAAGGAAATTAAACATTGAGGTTAATAAATTAGGGAGCATAAGCCTGTTTGCTTCACCAGAAATCTACAGCTTCACATCTCCAGAGGCTCATAGCATTGCTCAGCCAAGGAGATTAACACTCTTTCCTTCCTTTGTCAGGTACCAGATTGTGAGGGTGAGGGAAGGCAGGCACATACACAGTAGAAGTCAAAATGGTGCAGTGGTTGGTGCTTAACAAAAGAGGTTCATCAATCCAGCTTGGATGGGAGATGGGCCCGTCAAAAAAGCACAAATGCTTGGGAAGTTGATTGGTTCTTTTGAAACAGCACCTGGTTTGTTCCAAACCCAAACTAATATAACCCCGGGAGAACAAAGAGGCATGCTTGTGATCTCTCTCCCCCCACCACTCTGCCTGCCCACCCTCCGTCCCTCCCTCCCTCCCTCCCTCCCTCCCTTCCTTCCTCCCCCGCTCCGTAATGCGCTCACTTCCTGCATTTTCATTCTCACCTCAGAGCGTGAAACTGTGGGTCTAGCAGCTTACAGGGCCGGCAGAAGACTGCATGGGCTCAAAGGACAGAATTTAATAGGAAGCAGAAACTCTGGATACTGGCTTTTGTTTTGAGCTTGCTGAGGACATGGCTGAACTTTTTCCATGGTGGGATAGAGGGAGATGGGATATTGGAAACCCAGGAGGCAAGATTGTTTCCACAATCTTGCCACACCACAATCTCCCATGTGTGGGTCCTTGAAACGTTTTCCTCACAGTCCTGTGAAAGAATCTGATTTATAGTGACAACAGTGATTAGTGTATTCTAGATGTTAAAACAGAGACTTCATTTATGTGCATACAGAAAAGATTGGTACTCTTTATCTAAAAGAGCAATGTGGCGGCCACGAAAGCTCATGTAAGTTTGGACTATAGATAAAACTGAAGCAAGAGAGATGGTACCCCTGCTTTGTTAGGTTGCACTTGGCTGGATTTACTCACAGGATCTAGACTAACTGTAATTTTGGCATGGTATAGAGACACTCCAGGGAAAGGCTCCAAACTAGTTCCCATAAAGACTGGTTTTTAAAAAAGGTAACAAAATTAATTAGAATTATGTAAGTTCTAATTAAGAATTATGTAAGGATCATTCATTCTAGTTTGGGGTTGTTAACAGTGAAGATTACAAATAATTTGTGCATGTTTGCTGTGCATAAGGCACACAATAAGGGCTTTTACACCTGTCCTCTCAGTCTACAGGACAGAAGATTCAGAGTACTCACTTGTTCACTTGAGTGTATTTGGAGATAGCAGATGAAGGAGGGGTTGCTCAGCAAGATGCCAAGTGGTAGAGCCAGGAACAGTGGATTGAATCCACAGGGAGACAGAATCTGTCTCCGTTAGAAAAGGCACAGTCATAGTTGTGCAAGAGGTTGAAATGGGCAACTTGGCTGGCCACATCTATGCCCTTGAGGCTGTCTTTGTTAAGATGTGGAGAAGG
The DNA here is from genome assembly GCF_014824575.4 of Sturnira hondurensis. Lineage (NCBI taxonomy): Eukaryota > Metazoa > Chordata > Mammalia > Chiroptera > Phyllostomidae > Sturnira > Sturnira hondurensis. The sequence continues at coordinate 1,579,572 of NW_028082295.1, forward strand.
TCCCTTGAGGTGTGTTGGGACTAGATATGTACAAGGCTGGTAAATAGCTCGAGAGCCATTAGAACATTATTGAACCCACATACAAATGGCTTTGGAATTCCTTGAACATATGAATGGATTTTTTGAATAAACAGGTATTTAGGTGATGATCTTAAGAGTTCCTCCACCTGCAGGAGAAACGGGATAGGCAGTGGCGGAGATGGGAACTTTATCCAGGACACATTTGATTCCTCTTTCCCAGTAATGTGTCTGGCTCCCCAATGAACTCCACAGCCACCAAGTTCGGAACCCTGCAGACTCCCCCCCACCCACCACAGGAAATGGGCAGGTCCTGCTGGATCTGAGAGCAGGCCAAGTAGTTCCATTTGGTCCTAGAGGGCTTTCCACATTTAGTCCTCTAGAGAGCAAAAGAGAAATGATTGCACATTCCCAGGCCCAGGTCTGTCCCAGGTTTTCAGCCTTGTTGAAGAAGAGAAATGCCAATATATAAAGCAGAGAAAAAAGGTATTGGTGTGGATTTTAAGTCCAAATTTATAATGTTCTTTAAAGATGAAACAATACCAATACTGCTTTACTATTGGGGTTAATGGATAACGGCAGTCAATGTCTATATCAAATTTATTATTCTTTTTAGTTCTCTGGAGATAATTTTGATGTTGACAGGTGTATGATTGCAATTTTTAAACTGTTAAACTTGCAAGGAAAGGACCTGAAATATGTATAAAGTCAAAATTTGGGGATTTTTTTTATGCGATTCAGAGATAGCTGCAGAAACTTTCAAGATGTGCAGAAAAAATAAGTTAACCTGTTTTGTTGGTCTCTAGTATAAAATATAACAGACTTCATTGTGCACGTTTAAACTTTTTAAATAGCCTTGTCTGGTGTGGATCAGTTGGTTGGGTGTTTTCTCCCAAATGGGGAGGTCACCAGTTTGATCCTGGTCAGGGCACATGCCTAGGTTGTGGGCCTGGTCCCTGGTTGGGGCACATGCAAGAGACAGCTGAGTGATGTTCCTCTCTGACATCGATATTTTTCTCCCTCTCTTCCCCCTCCCTTCTCCTCTCTCTAAACATAATTATTTTTTTAAAAGATTTTATTTATTTATTTATCTTTTAGAGGGGAAGGAGAGAGGGAGAGAAACATCAATGTATGGTTGCCTTTTGTGCATCCCCTGCTGGTAGTTAGCCTGCAAGGAACCAGCCTGCAACCCAGGCATGTGCCCTGACTGGGAATCGAACCGCGATCGTCTGGTTCACAGGCCCGCGCTCAATCCACTGAGCTACGCCTGCCAGGGCCTATATTTTAATTTTAGATGTATTTTACTTACCTCAATATATTACAAAATATTTCAACATGCAATCAAAGCACTTTAATTTTTCTAAAATTATTTTGTACTAGTTTCAGGTGTACAGCATAGTGGTCAGACAATCATACTTTGCAACATGGTTCTCCCAATATTTCAAGTACGTACCTGGCACCATATATAATTACTGCACTATTGACTATATTCCTGTTGTACTTTACACCCCAGGACTGTTTTGTAACTACAAATTTGTAGTTCATTTTCACCCCATACCCTGCACCCCTGCACTCTGGCAACCGTCAGTCTGTTCTTCGTATTTATGAATCTGTTTGTGTTTTATTTATTTATTTTGCTTTTTAAATTCCACATATAAAGTTACATATGTTTGTCTTTCTCTGTCTGACTTACTTCACTTAGCATAATACCCTCTGGGTCTCTCCATGCTGTTGAAAATGCTAAGAGTTGAGTGTTTTTTTTATGACCATGGTACATATGGGGTGGGCAAAAGTAGGTTTACAGTTGTGGGTATGCAAAAGTTTTATTCTTGTATTATTAATTATTATATTATTTTCCATATGAACAACTGTAAATGTTGTTTTTCCCACCCCTGCATATACTGCCATTTTATCCACTCATCTACTGATGGACACTTGGGCTGCTTCAGTATCTTGGTGATTATAAATACTGCTGATATGAACACAGCTGCATATATCCATTTAAATGAGTGAAAAACACTTTAATTTTTTAAAATTCTTGTTCTGTCTTATATTCCCAGCCCTGCCCCACACTTTAAATTTTTAAAGACAGATTTCCACTGGAATGTTACCTAAGATGAGGGGAGCTACAGGGATGAAGGCAAAGATCTGATCCGTTCCATTCAGTCATATTTTCTTCTTGAAAGTTGATTTTTTTCAATACAAAGCTTTTATTTCCTGGTTTTATAACAACAATTGTGGGAGAGTCAAAGATAAGCATACCACACAATTTGCAAATATTGAGGGGCCAATTTGGCAGTGCCTGATGTGTAGTAAGACCTTGTTCTGCCCTAGGAGAGTGACATGACATGCTTTAGCACAGCAAGTCTCCCTGCCTGCTGTTCCCTTCATTTCCTCAAGAGCACAGGGAAGAGGGATCCTATTTAGGTTTTTCACATACTCCACAAGAAGTAATAAACTGTAGGTAAAATCTGTGCAGCCAGATAGTTCTCTGTCCTGAGGAAGGTCAGTGTTTTAGACAAATGCTTGTCCACTGCCAAAGAGTAATGTTCAGTCAGGAACCTGTGAGTCATGTGACAGGAGCAACAAGGGCCTCATTCTGCTGAGAATTGGAAATTGTCAGAGATTTCTCATATTTGTGGAGAAAACCCAATCTATGTCCAGTCATGGGTCCTGCCATTGTGTGATCAATGAAAGAGTTGGGCCCATGAGGTGGAAACAGAAGTGTAATGGTAGCTCCAATTCTCTGCACCCATGCCCTATTCATATATACCTTATTTTGCCATGTACAATGTACACTTTTTTTGGCCCAAAGTTTTTAGGGAAAAATAAGGATGTGCATTATACATGGGTATAAAGATTACATACTATGGGTATAGTAATTCATGTATAATCCACACAGAAATGTGGGTGCATATTATACATGGCAAAATACAGTAACCTCATCATGGACTTTGAGAGTTTTATTCTTGAATTCCTCTGTATTGTCACAGAACTTGAGGATAACGAGGTGTCTCCTCTGAGTCCAGCTCATAATCTCCCTTGGGTAGAACTACAGCTCCCTTGCTTTAATTTATCCATGTAATGCTCTGAAATCCTTCTAGAGAACTGGGCACAGGTGTTTCTACCACAGTGTTAATGTTGAAGTCATCATTTTTGTGAATCGGATGTAACAGAGAGAGTGATTACCCTGGGCTTATCACATTGGACCAAATTCTTAGAAAATATTCCCTCAACATCAGATACTCAAGTTCAGCTATCTGAGAGCAGATTTTTTTTGCCTGCATAAAAGTTAACATGAAACATCTGCATCAAAATAAGTGTGTTACAGGTTTACACACTAAATAGTTCATTCATTCAATAAATATTTGTAAAGTATTATACTTTGCATGAGCCACAATGTTACATGCTGAGATTATTGTAAAGAGTAAAGGAAGAGGATATAATTGTAGCTCGGATTCCAAAAGGAAGTTTATTATAAGGGATTGAAAGGACATGGCAGCCTCCCCACAGAGTGTGGAGAACCCTGAGGCACAGAGGACAGTGCAACATGGGCTCAGCGGGGAGAGAGGACCCCTTCCAGCTGTGGACATTTAAGTCATCTAGAGTAGTGGCTCCACACCTCAAGCAAGCATCAGATTATCAAGAGGTATTGTTGCAACAGATTGCTGTGCCTTATCCCCTGAATTTCTGACTCAAGTGGTCTGAGGTAGGGCCAGAGAATTTGCATTTCTCACAAATGTCCAGGTGGTGCTGATGCTGCTGGTCTGGGACCACACTTTGAGACCTCGCTGTTCTATAAAGACTGTTTCTTACTTTTTGTGTTGTAATTTTTTCCATTACCATTTAGTCCCTTTACAGCCCCTTTCCCCCCCACACTGTTACCCATGTCCATGAGTCTTTTTTTCCTTTTTGTTCAATCCCTCCACCCTTACCCTCCCCAACCATAACTGTCATCCTATTCTGTATGGGTCTCTCTCTTACTTTGCTTGTTAGTTCAGTTTGTTCATTAGATTCTCCATATGCATGAAATCATATAGTATTTGTCTTTCTCTGGCTGCAGTTGAAGATGGAGATAATTAAGTTAAATGAGGTCATAAGGGAGAGCCCCCAATCCAGTAGGACTGGTGTCCTACGAAGAGACACCAGGAATGCTCACACATGGAAAAGAGGTTATGTGAGGGAAGACACAATGAAAAGATGGCTGTTTGCAGGCTGAAGGGAGAGGCCTCAGGAGAAACCAAATGTGCTGACACATTGATCATAGACTTCCAGCCTCCAGAATGTGCCCTGACCTGTGATAAAATTTCTGTTGTTTAAGTCACTCAGTCTGTGGCTTTTCTTTACAGCAATCTAAGTAAACTAATACAGAGCGCAGCCAAGGTGAGAAACCGAGAGTCCTGAAGCTGGGGAAGGAGAAAGATTTAGAAGGGGATTCTGCAAGTGGAGACTTAAGTAGGTCCCACCAGGTGACACAACCTTTGAAGAGCCGAAGTATCATGGAAAGCATGAAAAACTGAGGTAGGAGGCTAAGCCAGAGGTCCCTAGGTGTCAGAGTCTACAGGTTGGTCAGTGAATGGAGTGTCTCAAAGGCTGAAGACTTGAGATCTATCTACTGTTTTCAGTTGGCATTAAGCTCCAATGATTCTGGTACAAACTCACAGAAGCTTGAATTTTTCAGCATTTTAACTAGAGGAGGGTTGGAGAGAATTAGATCTGATGTTTAAAAAACATGGGCCATTTCTTGCCCTTAATGTTGTAAATTCAGTATGTTTTGTAGTGTTTATATTAATAATATAAGCTTTAACAATTAAAAACTTATATTATGGAAAAATTTAATATATGTGAAAATAATAGAAAGAATAGACAGACCCTTATGTATTCATCACATTGGTTGAACTATTATCTATTTATGGCCATCTCTTTAGTCTCCCACCCCACTTATGGATTATTTTTTTAATTTAGTTTTCACCTGAGGATTTGCTTTTTTTAAATTGATTTTAGAGACAGAGGAAAGTAGTGGGGAGAGAGAGGGAGAAACATCAATGTGAGAGAGAAACATCAATCAGCTGCCTCCCAAATGTGCCATGACCACCATCCAGCCTGCAGCCTTTTAGTGTATGGGATGACACTCCAACCAACTGAGCCCCCTGGCCAAGGACCTCATGAATGATTGTGAAACAGTCCCCAGATATCCTATCATTTGTTCATAAATACTTCACTATCCATTTCTTTTTTTTTTTAAAGATTTTATTTATTTATTTATTTTTAGAGGGGAAGGAGAGAGGGAGAGAAACATCAATGTATGGTTGCCTTTTTGTGCATCCCCTGCTGGTAGTTAGCCTGCAAGGAACCGGTTTGCAACCCAGGCATGTGCCCTGACTGGGAATCGAACCGCGATCGTGTGGTTTGCAGGCCCGCGCTCAATCCACTGAGCTACGCCAGCCAGGGCTCTCACTATCCATTTCTAAATCCACTAAACCATCATTACAACTAAAAAAAATGAACAAAAATGTCTAAATTTCCTCAGATATTATACAGTGTTCAAATTTCCCTGATGGTGTTGTCAGCAATTTTTAGCACTGTGTTTGAATCTGGATCTTTGTAAGTTTAACACAACATAATTGGTTCATACATTTTCTTTCTTTAAAGCTAGCATTACTGGTATTCCAACAGTTCCAGGTTTTGGCCATTGGGAGCCTGTTTAGTTGGCTCCTGGCTGTTTTAGGCATGACTGTCATGGCTCTGATGGTTTTCCTTTCTAGTGTTACAAGTTCTAGGCTCATTTTGTTCATTTTTCTACCCTAATCCTGGAATCAGTCATTTCTCCAGAAACTCTGAGTTCTTTTAGTGGGAAATGGTATATTGTAACTATAAATAGTGCTAGTGTTGCTCCTTGCTACAAAGTCAGGCATTTGTTTAGAGCTTTCAATGAGAAAAATAGATCATGAATTTATACTGAAATTCAGGACAATAGGATTTTCCTTTAATCTCTTTGGTCTTATCACTTGTATTTTTCCTCTCTCCCATTCTGAAAGTCCTTGTTCCAGATAGTGCCAACAACAGTACTATTCATTGGCTATGACATACAGGCTCAGAATAATAATGTTAACACTGTCACCAACAATATGATCACTGAAAACAACTTAAAGTTTGTTTGGAGGTCAGTTTGGAGAAGACCCTTTCTATAAGGAGAAGAGAAGTATAGGTCAGGGGTTTGGAATTCAGGGGGAAAGTCCATCAGATAAAAAGCTGCTGCGTTCTTTCATCTATGTCCTGGGCAGAGGTCTTTATCTGTGTCTAGGATGGACATCTCACCCTGGAACACAAGGGCTCAGATACCATCTTGACTGCTTATAATCTTCCTGAGGCATAAAGGTAGAACTGCTTATGGTTTCCTAGAGTCAAGGTGGGTCATATCTTCAGTTCCTGAAACAATAGCTTTTACATGCATTGATTACTAAGCTTATTAGCTATCACCTAAACTAAAATTTTCCAACTCTTGAGTCCCTCATCAAAGTGGTCAATGAATATGTAATTTCTCTAGGTTATGCCCAGTGCACCCTCTGAAGAGCATGTACCATTTTGCACTTTCACCAGTAATGTATGAGAGTAGCTGTTACCCCAGGGCCTCACTAGCAGAGTAGATTGTTAAATTTAGAAATGGTATATCGATATAGTTTTAATTTGCATTCTTCTTACTGTAAAGAAGGTTGAACGTTTTTTCAAGAGTTGAAGATCCACTTACATGGGATCTAGGTTACATCTGCCCTTACATCTAGGTTACACTCTAGGTTACATCTGCCCTCCCCTGTATCTCCTGCCTTTCTCAGCTGTCATTGTTAGTCTGGGCAGGTAGGCCAGGTGTGGCAAGCCCCACCAGCATATACATGGCTATGTGCTTGAAGAGTTGGAGTCAGGACAATCACCCTGGCACCCTGCAGGCACAGATACTAGCATTACTAAAACACTGGCCAAGTTCTTCAGGTATGCAGAGTAACTCAATGGCCCTGCTCTGCTTCTCCTTCCTCCAGCGATGTTAGTAGAGGGGACTTCCATGTTTTGGGGCTTCTTGGCCTACACCCTGTCCTGAAGGTCATTCCACACCTGTACAGTTTGAGTTGACATCATTATATACTAAATCTGTCTATATATATTGGGACTGTTTCTGGATTTTTCTGTTTTCCATTAGTTTGTCTTCTCATTTGCAAACTTCAGTGCTGAATGATGGAGACTGTATAATTTGTTAAATTTTTTTCTTGATTTATTAATTTGAACTATTTATTAATTCCTTGATAAGAAAGACAAGGCTTTGTCAAATTTACTCCTCATTTTTCTTATCCTTCCCCTACTGTGGGTACTCAGTACTCTTGAGAGCAAGAGGACTAGTTAGGCTTCAGGACTTACACAGAAAATCACCAGCTCAAACCTTCACTTGACACTTCTTTCTGTCTGTCCTAGCCTGCAGCCTGCCCCATAGAAAAGCAGAAATCAGGGACTTTCTCGAGGAATGAGACATTTACATGTCAGCTATGCTGCTCTGATCTAAACCCAGGCTGAGGAAAATAATCTGCCATTGTTAGTTCATGTGATTTTTAAGGAAGATTACCTAAAGCAGCATTTTCCAAACACTGCTCTGTGGAACACGGGCTTTGCCAGGTGGTAACATGACTTCACCAGCAAAAGGAAGTCCATGATTAACCAAATGAACACGTGCACAGTAAAAGGCCTGAGAGGGAGAACCTCATAGGAACCAGTCTGTTCAACTCTGTTTAAACTAGCCTTGGCCCAAGGTCTTTGATGCTGAAAGCTTTGCTGACAAATTTTTACCAAAAGCACACACAGGAAATCCACTTTTCCATTTGTCATCCAGTGCTGTTTTCTAGAAAAAAGTCATCTCTTGTGCTGCTCATGGTCCAAAATGCTTCACAAAACAAGTGTCTTTCCGAATTTGTGCAGAGAAGTGAGTGGGAACTGGGGTGTTTGTCCTTTTCTGATGAGCAAGCGGGGCCATATGACTTGTTCCCCTTTTTGCTCAAGGAAACTCTGAGTCAAACTTGATACTTAGTTTTTGTAAAGATATCAGTCTCTATGATTAAAATATTTCCTTCCTTTTTCCTAGTCTTACTGTTTTGATTTTATGTACTACATCTTTGGTAAACCCTCTCAAAAATGTTTTAGGAACAGTCAAGGCCGAAATGTGTTTCAGAGGGAAAGCATGACTAAGAAAACCTGACTGATATGACATTTGGTGTTGACAAGTGATAATATAATGTCTATGGTCATGTAGATTCCACAATACAGTCATAGTGTAATCACACATTTGTGACATGTTCCCAGCTGTCAAAATGTTAAGGGGTTTCCATGGTAAGATAATATTTGGCTTTAAAAATCACTACAATGTTCTTTTGCCTTGGTGACATATTTGATGGCAAAAGGAAAAACCTCGGGGAAAGTATAGTTTTACATTTCTGTTTCTTGGGGGAATGTGGACTACATTTAACCAAGAGAATAAGTAGTTTCGACATGTTTTACTGCAAGGTGCAAATTTCATCATCAGAGGTGGTTGGCTGTTTCCATAGGCTCCCCTTGAATGTGTTTCCACATCTAGCACATACCATACTGTTCTTAGGTCATACTCCCAGTTGGCCATTTTAAAGTCACAGTGCACAATCCTAGCTCAAGAGGAAATGAAGGGAAGCTGAAACCAGAGGGAAATCAAGTCCCAGGCTCATGCAGCCTGTCACCACTCAGCCAAAAAGCAGACAGGGTTTGGAGTTACAATTGCACTTCTGTTAGTATCAGAGGTTAGTGATCAGAGAAGGTGGCAGGTAAAAGTCCTAACATCCACCTTCCTCTTGAACTTTCAGAAGCAAGTTTATATAGGGGGATGCAGGGATTTCAGAAAGGGAAATTTCTAAGGGGAATGCAGACATGCGCTTTCTCTTGGTAGTAAGGGGAGAGGAAGCTTAAAGAGGAATGGCACAACTTCCTCCCTAGCTCACTCCCTTTGCTCTAGTGTTATCTCTTTGCATTAGCATTCCACTCTTCCCTGGACACCTGTGGTTTATGGCCAGGGAGGCTATGCATTTTCTGGTTAGGGATGGAAGGTATAAACCATTTGCCTTTGTGTGTCCTTGGTTAGAAGAGGTAAGTTCTTGTGATTTACCAGCTGGCTATAAATTGCTCAAACTATTTGGCCTTGTTTAATTTTCTTGTCTGTTTCCCCATTCCACTTGGGGAAGCTAGGAATTTCCCTAGCTTCTTACTATCTGGTCTCAAAGCCAGAAGTGAGGAGGAGGATTCAGAGCTGAGGTATTTAGTAGCAAACATCAACAGTCTTTTGCCTTAAAATCTGTATTGAGTTATAATTAAACCACTTCTCTCAAGATATTATATCAGCCCTGGCTGGTGTAGCTCAGTGGATTGAGCGCGGGCCTGCGAACCAGACGATCGCAGTTTGATCCCCAGTCAGGGCACATGCCTGGGTTGCAGGCCAGTTCCCAGCAGGGGACACAAGACAGGCAACCATGCATTGATATTTCTCTCCCTCTCTCCTTCCCTTCCCCTCTAAAAATAAATGAATAAAATCTTTAAAAAAAAAGATATTATATCAGGGGAAATGTGAGTTGGGGGGAACCTCAACATCTGGCAGTATAATACTAGTCAATAAATTATGGTGGAATAGTACAAAACCAATAAAACTGAATTGTACAAAAATATTTAACAACAATTTTACTGCCATTTTAAGCACTTGTGAATGTGGAATAATATTTCATATTTTTATTTTTGTTTTAGGCAATATTTGCCACCTGTGGTCAGAGATACTGAAAAAAGTTAAAATTTATTACTCTGGATTACAAAGAACTAAATTAAGTCCAAAAGAAATTTAAATACACGATGCTGTTTTGTAAATTTATATTTTTATCTTTATTAAAGACTAAATCAACACTAAGACTTTTGAGACATCCTGTATTTATTGAACAATGTGGGCCACCAACAGTGTATCCAGGGTACTTCAAATTTTGTAAACTATAACCTACATGTCTATATGTTATAGAATAAAGTCTAGAGAATTATAACTATGTATATTTACAAAGCAGTTTTCTCTTTTGTGGGATTTTTTTCCCTTCTGTGCTTTTCTGGGTTTTTCACACTTTCTACAATCAACATACATAGAATTTTTAATATGGAAGGGAAAAACATTTAAAATGTTCATAGTGCAATGGGTCTGAGGAGACACTTCTGTTTATCTGCCCTTTGTCCTACCAAACCGAACCAATTTGGTTCAGGTTTGTGCTCCAAACCCCTCACCACCTGTGATCAGAGCTTGGTGGGGTGAGGGTGCCCACCCACCTGCAACTGGGTGAGCAGGAGTGGGTGTGTAGCTGACTCTGACAACACGACTTGTGGGTAGGTTTGCTGGGAATTTCTTAGAAGAGTGTCTTTACTTTTGAGCAAGAGCTGCAGGAAGAGACAACTGCTTTCTGTTCCTCCGAAGTCTTGACAGCAGGCTGAGAGGACGGGATCTGCGGCTGTCAGGGCATGGGGCCAGCTCACAGGGAAGCAGTGGGAAGGTGTCAGGGCACGTGGCCAGGGCCTCTGCCAGTGTGGGCCATCTGACTGCTGGCTTCCTGGGCAGGAGATCTAATGCCTGTCCTGTTAAAGCCAGCATGAAATAGGATTTCTGTTTCTTTCATCCCAAAGCATCCCTACAAATATAAGCCCCTTCTGAAATCTGTTGTTGTCCATCACACAAAGTTCTTCAGGCAAACTGGCCAGTGCCAGCATCCAGCCATGCTCACTGGATACAAGGCCAGTAAGCAGATGGCAACTCCCTGTAAAATATATTTACAGCCTGGGGCTTAAGATTTTTCATGTGTTTTCTTTTATGAAAAGGGTATTTTTTCTTTTTGTAAATATATTTTTTTGATTGTGCCATTACAGCTGTCCCATTCCCCCCTTCACTCCCCTCCACCCTCCACACCCTTCCCCCACCATTCCCCCATTTTGTTCATGTCCCTGTGTCACAAGTTCTTTAGATTCTACATTTCCCCTACTATTCCTGCCCTCCCCCCTATCTATTTTCTACCTACCATCTATGCTATTTTCTGTGCCTTCTCCCCGCTCTCTTCCTCCCACTCCCCTGTTGCTAACCCTCCATGTGGTCTCCATTTCTATGGTTCTGTTCCTGATCTAGCTGTCCTCTTAGTTTGCTTTTGTTTTAGGTGTGGTTGTTAATAACTGTGAGTTTGCTGTCCTTTCACTGTTCATATTTTTTATCTTCTTTTCCTTAGGTAAGTCCCTTTAACATTTCATATAATAAGAGCTTGGTGATGATGAACTCCTTGAATTTGACCTTCTCTGAGAAGCACTTTATCTGTCCTTTCATTCGAAATGAAAGCGCTGCTAGATAGAGCAATCTTGGCTGTAGGTCTTTGGATTTCATGACTTGGAATACTTCTTTCCAGCCCCTTCTTGCCTATAAGGTCTCTTTTGAGAAATCCGCTGACAGTCTGATGGGCAGTCACTCCTTTGTAAGTGACTGTCCCCTTATCTCTTCCTGCTTCTAGAATTCTTCATTTTAATCTTGAGTAATGTAATTATGATGTGCCTTGGTGTGTTGCTCCTTGGGTCCAACTTCTTTGGGACTCTCTGAGCTTCCTGGACTTCCTGAAAGTCTATTTCCTTTGCCAGACTGGGGAAGTTCTCCTTTATTATTTGTTCAAATAAGTTTTCCACTTGGCACTCTTTCTCTTCCCCTTCTGGTACCCCTATAACTCGGATGTTGGAACATTTAAAGATGTCCTGGAGGTTCCTAAGCCTCTCCTCATTTTTTTTATTCTTAATGTACTTGGGAAGAGTAAGAAGGCCCACAATCACTTTCTTCGAGTGAAACTCTTCTCTCTTGAGCTTTCTTCTTCACACTAAAATCAGTTGTCTGGTTACAGTCTCATCTGTTGTGGGTGCCAAACAAAATTCATAGGGCTCTGAGTGTCAGCCTGGGTGCTGTGGACCAGCACACCCTCATCTGTTCCTAGAAGTTATCAGGGTAGCATTTTGGCAAGAAGGAGCTGGTGTGGTTATGCTGGGGACCATGGCACCCCAGGAGGGACCAAAGCAGCACTCTTCCTGAAGACAGCCCATGCAAGCTGGTGCCTGGCAAGCCATCCTGGGCTGCCTGGGACCTGGTGATATTCAGACACTGCACTCAAGATATGTTTCAGCCAGTGAAGGGCCTAGTGAGTCTCTCCATTCCTTTGATCAGAACAATGTGTTGTTAATAATGCAACTGTGCTTGCTTTTGCTGGGAATAGTGCATCCTGTGCTTGCATGGTGGGCTATCTCTGGAGTTGGATCAGCCCAAATCTCTAAGGCTTTTCCCTCCAGCTACCTTCAAGCTGCCCTCACCTAAACAAATGAAGAAAAAAAATACCTTTCTCATGTCTGGCAGCATGGACCTACATCATTTAGATAATTTTGGGATTATCTAAATGACAAATTTTTAATATCCATGTACTATACTTCTTGTTTTGAATTTGTGTCAGACAAATGTCCAGTAGAGAGATTCTTGGAATAATAGTATTGACATTTTATAACTCTGCAAGAGTGAGGTTTGGGGGTTTTTTTTGTTGTTTTTTGTTTGCTTATTTTATCTTAAATGAAGAATTTGGTAAATTCTACCTTGTTAGTTTATGCCCATAATCGTAATTTATGAGAATTTTTCCTGCTTCTGAACCTGTCATTCACTAAATTAACTATTGACTTGTGTCATCTGATGTTTGAGAAATAAAAATGTTCTTTTTGTTTTAAGATAGAACCCCAAACAAGCTTGCTTAGAAAAGGGTCAAGGGTAGAACTCTGATATGCCCACAAAAGCCCCTTCCAGCTGAGGGGCCTGTCAGCAGGGCCACATCTCTCCAACTTGTCCAGAGGAAGGAAATAAAGGACAATCCAGTATCACATGGCCAGAACATTTGGCTACTCCTGGACCTCAGTCACAAAGTAAGGAGATCAGTGGGGGCCTGGCCTGACTGCAAGTACTTAGTCTGTGTCATACTTCATGGGACTCCAGTTACCAACTTAGATTGAAGGTGTTCTTGTTAGTGAGGTCTTCTAAACCCCTGGGATGTAAATAAGATTTCCATGATAATCTTTCGCATTTGTATTGTTGCTTTTTTATATTTAAGTTTTAATTCATTAAGAGTTTATTTTTTATATAATATGAGATAGGGAATCAGCTGTCTTTTTCCGCAGATGTGCTAGGACAGTTGTGCTAGGACCTTCCTTTACCAATAATTTGGATAATATTTTAAATATTAATCAAAAATATTTTCCTTTCATTTGTTGACCCTTTCCTTTTTATCATCATCATTATTATTAAATTTTGTATCAAAGGGATGCTACCTTAGTAAAATAAATTGAGAATTCTGCCACATTTCTTAGTTTGAAATAGATTAAATGATATTAGAATTACTTGAGAATTGGGGTTCAGTTATAAAGCCATTTGGTGCCAAGCACCCTTTCAATTATATATTTTTACTTGCCTGTTCAGGAACACCTATGGTCATTGATTTAGTCAAGATTTCCGCTTCTTGGTTTAATTCTGACATTTATTCCTTTTGCAAGGCACCCATCTGTTGCCAATATGTTGCCATGGAGTTGTAATATTCTTTTATACCAGTTCCACCTGTTCCTGTGTCTTTGACTATCTGACTTTCTCATTCTATTCATGCATACTTTTGCTAGGTATTTTTTTGCCTTTATTAGTTTCATAAGAAGTGTAACTATATTATTGGTCTGTTCAACATTGTACTGGAAGTTCTAGCCAAAGCAATCAGGCAAGAAACAAGGAACACAAAATCAAAATTGGAACAAAAGACAAAATTATCTCAGCTTTTAGATTATATAATCTTATATGTAGCAAACCCTAAAGAATCCACAAAAAAGGTATGAGAGCTAATAAGCAAACACAGCAAAGTAGCAAAATATAAGATTAACAAACAAAAATCAATTGTCTTTATATACATTAGAAATACATGATACAAATACGACCTTAGAGAACAATTTCACTTACAATAGCATCAAAAAATAAAATACTGGCTCTGGCTGGTGTAGCTCAGTAAATTGAGCGTGGGCTGTGAACCAAAGGGTCACCAGTTCAATTCCCTGTCAAAGTGCATGCCTGGGTTGTGGGCCAGGTCCCCAGCATGGGGCATGTGAGGGACAACCACACACTGATATTTTTCTCTCTAAAAATGAATAAATAAAAAAATTTTTAAAATTAGATACTTAGAAATAAATTTAACCAAGAAGATGCAATTTACTTAGTAAATTGGAAATGACAAAACATTGCTGAAATAAGTTAATGAACACTTAATAAATGAAAGTATTAATGTATTTATGACTTAATATTAAGATGACAATAATACCAAATTAATTAATGCAATCCCTACCAAAACCCAATGGCTTTTTTTTTCAGAAATGGCAAAGATAATCCTAAAATTCATATGAAAAGCAGCAATCACCAAAACAATTTTGAAGAGATTAATGAAGTTGGAAGACTCACACTTCTTAATTTGAAAGTGTAATCAAATCAGTATGGTAATGACAGAAAAATAGACATATAGGCAAATGCTGCAGAGTTGAGAATCAAGAAATAAATATATAAATTTTGGCAACTGATTTTTTTCTAGCATGTTGTTTCTCATACTGTATTAATGTTGTGCATGAATTTAGTTTTACAAATTGAAGTCTGGATGGAAATAATAATGTTTATTATAACTGATATGATTTTTCAAAAGGATTTTAAAATATATTTTATTGATTATGCTATTACATTTGTCCCATTTCCCCTCTTCACTTCCCTCCATCCTGCACACCCCTCCCACCCACATTTCCCCCCTTTAGTTCATGTCCATGTGTCATACTTATAAGTTCTTTACCTTCTACATTTCCCATACTATTCTTACCCTCCTCCTGTCTATTTTCTACCTACCATCTATGCTACTTATTCTCTGTACCTTTTCCCCCTCTCTCCTCCTCCCACTCCCCTGTTGATAACCCTCCATGTGATCTCTATTTCTGTGGTTCTTTTCCTGTTCTAGTTGTTTGCTTAGTTTGTTTTTGTCTTTGTTTTAGGTGTGGTTGTTAATAATTATGACTTTGCTCTCATTTACTGTACATGTTTTTATCTTCTTTTTCTTAGATAAGTCCTTTTAACATTCTATATAATAAGGGCTTGGTGATGATGAACTCCTTGAACTTGACCTTATCTGAGAAGCACTTTCTCTTCCCTTCCATTCTAAATGATAGCTGTGCTGGATAGAGCAATCTTGGATGTAGGTCCTTGCCTTTCATGACCTCAAATACTTCTTTCCAGCCCCTTCTTGCCTGTAAGGTCTCTTTTGAGAAATCGCCTGAAAGTTTTATGGGAACACCTTTGTAGGTGAGTGTCTCCTTTTCTTTTGCTGCTTCTAGAATTCTCTCCTTCATTTTAATCTTGGGTAATGTAATTATGATGTACCTTGATGTGTTCTTCCTTGGTTCCAACTTCTTTGGGACTCTCTGAGCTTTCTGGACTTTCTGGAAGTCTATTTCCTTTGCCAGAATGGGGAAGTTCTCCTTTATTATTTGTTCAAATGACTTTTTCACTTGTTGCTCTTGCTCTTCTTCTTCTGGTACCCCTATAATTTGGATGTTGGAACATTTAAAGATGTCCTGGAGGTTCCTAAGCCTCTCCTCACTTTTTTGAATTCTGGTTTCTTTATTCTTTTCTGATTGGATGTTTATTTCTTCCTTCTGGTTCATACCGTTGATTTGAGTCCTAGCTTCCTTCCCATCACTATTGGCTTCTTGTGCATTTCCTTTATTTCACTTAGTGTAGCCTTCCTTTTTTCATCTAATTTGCAACCAAATTCAACCAATTCTCTGAGCATCCTGATCTCCAGTGCTTTGAACTGTGCATCTGATAGGCTGGCTATTTGTTCGTCACTTTAGTGGTATTTTTTCTGGAGCTTTGATCTGTTCTTTCGTTTGGGCCATCTTTTTTGTCTTGATGCACCTGTTACATAGTGATGGGTGGAGCCTTAGTTGTTAACCAGGGCCGGGTAACAGGTCACTGGGTTGTGACGCTGTATGTAGGGGAGGTGTCTGAGAGGGAATAATGGTGCTTGCTCCTCTCTCTGCCAGATTTCTGTCACTTCCTTTACTTCCTATAAGTAAATTGGGCCCTTCTGGTGCTAATTCCCCTGTGCATGGGTTTGTGTGTGTTCTAGGACCCTGTGGATCTCTCCAACAAACTCTCTTGTGAGGCTGGGAGTTTCTCCCTCTGTCACCTCAACCCCCATGAGTGTTTTCAATCAGTGGTATGAGGCTTTATTTTCTTGTGCTTGGACCCTGGATTGTGTGGTCCGTCCTGCTCCCCAGTTTCACCTGGTTTATCTGCATGTGTATGTGGGACTGCCTGGTCCACCAGCTGCCGCCTTGCCCGCCAGCCACGGCCTTGCTGCAAGCCCTCTCCGTCCACGCTGCTCAAATCCGCCTCTTACTGGTCTAGATGAATGTGTCTTCTTTAACTCCTTGGTCGTTGAACTTCCATACAGTTTGATATTCTGTCAGTTCTGGTTGTTTTTTGTTTTTAAATTGTTATCCTTCTTTTGGTTGTGTGAGGAGGCACAGTGTGTCTACGTACACCTCCATCTTGGCCAGAAGTTGATTTCTTTTAATAAGGATGCCAAGACCATTCGATGGGAAAAGTCTCTACAACAGATGGTGCTGAGCAACCTGTTGAAGTGTATTTGCACTTATAAAAGAATAAAGTGGGGACCCTACCTCATCCCATATACGAAAAGCTCAAAATAAATTGAAGACCTCAATTTAAGAACTAAAACTATAATATTCTTAGAAAAAATATAAAGGTAAATCTTCAAAACATTGAATTTGTCAGCAGATTCAGATACCAAAAGTAGCAACAGAAAGAAAATGAAATACTTATGTGCATCAAGAAAAGACAGCCTATGGAATATGAGAAATAATTTGCAAATTGTATAACTGAGAAAAGATATTTTCCATATATATTATCCAGATAATATTATAAAGAATGTCCATATCCAGAATACATAAAAACTCCTAAAATTCAACAAGAAAAATAAGCAATTAAAAAATAGGCAAATGTCTTGAATATACATTTCTCCAAAGAAGATATATAAATGTCCAAAAATAATGTGAAAACATGCTTAACATCATCTGTCATTAGGTAAATGCCATAAAAATTACAATGTGATACTTTCCTTTAGCCATTGCTTGGGGGTAATTCTGCTAGCAACACATTCTCTTAATTTTCCTTAGTCTGAGGATATGCTTGGGCATGTCTTTCCAGAGCAGTTTTTCTTGTGACTCACTGAACCTTCTCATCTCACATATTCAAGTATTTTTTTCAGCTCAGGACAGTGACTCTCCACTGTCTGTTCACTGTCTTTTTCCCACTTGCTCCTTTT
This sequence comes from Sturnira hondurensis, assembly GCF_014824575.4. Taxonomy (NCBI): domain Eukaryota; kingdom Metazoa; phylum Chordata; class Mammalia; order Chiroptera; family Phyllostomidae; genus Sturnira; species Sturnira hondurensis. The sequence continues at coordinate 1,597,088 of NW_028082295.1, forward strand.
CCTCCTCCAGGACTCCTACTCTAATTGTGTCCTCCAGGTTTCCCTTGTTTTCCTTTAAGACATCCATCCTTTCCTCTGCATTTTGGTTCCTTAGTTTGACCTGCTTCTTTCACTGGGTTTTCCACAGCGCCATTCTTAGCCAGCTTGTCTGCTCTAAGTCTCAGCAGTGTGTACAACAGTGAGTCTTTCAAATTGTCTACTGGATTTTTGGCTTGATTTTTTAAAAAGATGTATCTTTTTTTTTTTTCTTGAGAATCTTGAAGTGCTCATTCTCGAGCCAGACTGCCTCAGTTCAAATCCTAGTTCATCCTCTTACCAGCTACTTAAACTTTGGCAATTACTAAACCTCTTTGTGCCTCCATTTCCCTATCTATAAAATCAGTATAAGAATAATACAGTTGTGTCAAAAACTATAAATTCTTCATAATCTCAGTTTTGTACATCTTACTCTCTGAACATCTGTTCCATCTTTCCAGCTGACTTCCTCTGTTCTCACAACCCTGGCTATCCATTAGCCTCACATGTCTTCACTTCTGCTTCTGAAGTTCCTACAGGCTTCAAGACTCTTCTCAGGGAATTGTGGCCCCTCCCTACATGCCCCTTTTCTTCCCCTGCTCCCTCTCACTTTTAACTTGCTTTACAAAATCACAACTCTGGTTAAATGAAACTCTCCTTCCTTGCACCTGTGCATTTGAATTTGACCATGAACACAGAAAAAGACACATTCAAGCTGAGTGGTATCTCTCTAGATTCTGTCCACAGACCTCCGTGGGCCCTTGCTATGCCTGGCATTCACTTGTACTATATTTTTCTTTTTCTCTACAGCCCTCCCTTCTCACTTCTACTATAACCATCCCTAGTAGGGATGCTTCCACTTCAGTGGAAGCTGGTGAATTAAGTACTGTGATTTATAATCAAGTTCAATTCTGGAGCTCTTCAAGCATTTTATGCACTTAGATTTTTTGCCACCAAATCCTGAAAGGGCCCAAGATTAACAGAGTGCGTAGCCCATCTGCATGCTTAATTATTCAATTGCAACAAGTGCTGATAAGGGTGTGGGGAAAAAGGTAGCCACTGTGAAAAACAGTATGGAATTTCTTCAAAATATTAAAAATGGAGCTGCCTTATAACCCATTGATTCCAATCCTGGGTATATACCTAAAGAAACCCAAAACACTGATTCAAAAGAATATATGCACCCCTAAGTTAATGGCAGCTTTATTTACAACATTCAAGATATATGGAAATTGCGCAAGTGCCCATCAATAGACAAGTGGATAAAAAAGCTATAGTACATTTACACAGTAGACCACTACTGGCCAGCCATAAAGAGAGTGAAATCTTACCATTTGCAACAACACGGATGAACCTAGAGCAGGGTGTCAAACTCATTTTCACCAGGGGCCACATAAGCCTTGAGGTTGTCATCAGAGGGCCGAAATAATTTTAGGACTGTATAAATGTAACTATTCCTTAACTGTTAAGGTTGAAATTACATTTGGCCCTTTGAAGGCAACTGTGAGGCTGATAATGCCCCCCCGTGAAAATGAGTTTGATACCCCTGACCTAGAGGGTATTATGCTAATTGAAATAAGTTAGTCAGAGAAAGACAAATACTATAAGATTTCACTTATATGTGGAATTTGAAAAGTCAAATAAATGAACAAACTAAGTAGAAACAGACTCATAGATACAGAGAACAGACTGAAGGTTGCCAGAGGAGAGAGGCATGAGGGGGGTGGGTGAAAAGGTGAAGGGGTTTAGAACTTCGAATTGGTAGTCACAAAATAGTCTGGAGATGTAAAATACAACAAAGGGAATATAGTCAATATTATAATGGTTATGTACAGTGTCAGGTGTGTACATGAAATATTGGGGGAACTCTTTGTAAAGCATTTGATTATTTAGCCACTCTGATGTACACCTGAAACTAATACAAAATAATATTGAATGCCAATTGTAATTGAAAATTTTTTCAAAAGAAAAATATTTTGAACATTTTTGTGCTAGACAACATTCCCAACTGGACCCCTCTTGGTGCCCCTGCCCTAGGCTTCCAGAAGCCGATCACATGGTGATGGGGCACAGTTTCAGTCTCATATTTATACTATTTTCAGGGAAATGTTTGAAGGGACCTGTGTGGAGAACAAAATTAACAAGTGGTAGCGTACCCAGTCCTACCAGAAAGAAAGACTAGGAATTCTAATTAAATTGTATCTACTCTACACAACACCCCTGTGAGTGGAACGTGCTCTATGAATCCAGGAAAATAAAGTCTGTGTTAAAATATTTCTCCCACTGTCTCTCTTGGAAAGGAAGGTCAAGTCTTGAAATACCTAGACTTCTTAAAACTATGAGGTCATGCTCATTGACAAATGCATTTTAACAATGGGATTTTTGGCCTTGTGTTGCTTCCTAGAATTCCTCCCTCAGCAGGTTGCTCCCAGTGGCAGGGAATTCCCTGTGGATTGACAGCCTGCGGTGTCCTGGAAGTGGTGCTTCAGGAGGAGGCAGCAACTGGACCACCTCAGGCAAGACATTTCAGGGACTTACGGAAAGTGGGTTTCAGGGGTGCTCCCAGAGTCAGATTTACTCTTTGGGCACCGTGAGCTGACCTTGAAACTGGTTCTGAATGAGCAAAAGTCCCTAGTTTGAAGCAGCGGAGTGCAGGGTGAAAGCAGGTGTGCTGAACAAAGTAGGTCCTGTAATAGTGGAACTCTCTCCCTTTTTGTCTCTTGCCACCAGTGAGGATAATTTGCCCCTCACAGGGAGTTGTTTTCCTGGGTGTTTGACAAGGCAGGATTCAACATACATCCAGACACAGATGCATCCTTTTCTCTGTTCATCTTCACCAGGATCTCTTGGGCTTGAGTCCACACTCAGTGACCAGGAAGCAAATGTAGAGAGGATAGAGCCACATGTGCCCAGGAGGTGAAGCTGAGAACCTGCAGCAGGGAGTCAAGGAAGGGTGTGGGGGCAAACCCACCTCTCTCTTTGGACATTTACTAGAAGAGAGTAATGCCATGCTGGGCTGTTTGAGTAGCCGACGCTTAGGAAGCCAGTGGAACCAAGGCATTCTATACCCTTGGGTGGCTTAAAAGTGTTTTGGCCTAAGTCCAGTGCCGTGGTTATGTAATTCCAGTGTGCAGTCAGAGATGAGAACAACTAGGCTCCTTCAGTGTTTGTGAGGCTCAGGGAAGGGGAACAGGAATGTCTCTCCAGCCTTTTGGATACTATGAATAGGAAGACTGGATACAGCAGGAGGTGAATGTACTTTTCTCTCTGTTGCTTATTTTATCTCCTCAACTCTGCATGGACAATGTAGCTTTAAGAATAGGAACACCATTCTCTCGTTCTCATCTTCTTGCCCTACATACCTGAGAAGAAGTTTGGATCTGAAGAGCAGCCACAATCATACAGGATAACCTGGCGCCAATCTAGGGTGAAAAGGTAGAAAGACAGATTTCCTGTTCTGGAATCCATTTCTCAGATTTTTGTCTCCCTGGTAAAGACTATGTACCAGGGGGTGCATCCCTCCTTATCCCTTATCTCCTCCTCTGTGGAGTGGAAGGTGGGTGACAGACCTATTTCTACAATAGAAGTTCTTTACCTGGAAACATGAGGTCTTCCACCCCCAGCATTACCATTTTACTTTAATAAATATCTGAATATTTGTAAGGGCCATATTTATTTCATTTCTAACCATAATCCCATATACTAATCTTTTCATAAGGTATAACCATCTCCAAGAATTGTTCAAAGGTTGATTGTACACAAGGAAATGTGTATGTAGGTGCACACTCAGCTCATACACACTCAAATGGCCTTATAAACAAACACAGAGAACACAGGTGCTGAGTTTTAAGGCCTCAGATGACGTTCGAACTTTGTCCATTGCCTGGCTAGTTGGCCTTTGTAATCATAAACAAGAGCTGAACAGGTTTGAAAAGAAGGGAGGATTAGAAGATGATCCCAATCTCCTTCCAACAAACTCCATCACCACCCACTTTCTCTCTTAAGCCCAGCAGCACTGGGGCTGGTCAGTGGGTAGAGTTGGAAGGGTGGGCCAGGCCTTAGTTCTGTAGGATTTTGCCCCTTTGGGCAGCATGAGAGTAGGCACTAGAGCTAATGGCCCTGGGGTAAAGATACAGTTTGTGGGTGGAGATTCTAGATCTCCCAGAGAAACAGTGATGGATAAATGAAGTCCCTGGGGACCTGCTAGGCTTCTTAACCCCCAATCCCACCCTGGATTGGACTAGGCATTTGAGACCTTTTAATCCCCAAGATTTGCAGAGTAAGAGGCTTTGTAGCTGAAAAATACCAGGACTGAATCTCACCTAACCATAGTCTAGGAACTGTGCTAAGTATTCGTATTAGTTCAATTAATTGTTACAACAACCCTATAAAGCAGGTTTCTATGTGATCTCATTTTTTTAGAAGAGGGAAGTGAAGGACAGAGAAATTCAGTGATTTGCCCAAAGTCACAGGCAGACCAGGGGTCCCAAATGAAGCAGTTTGGCTTCTAACCACCATGCCATGCTTTCCTTTTGGGTTAATATGTGATTTACTTGTCACATGCTGCTGGAACCACTAGCTACTTATCAAAGGTAAAGTTAAATTCCTTTCTTATTCCATATTCAAGAAGAAATTTCAGATACACTAAAGGCTAAGTGTAAAAATATTTAAATCAAAAATCACGAAAACACTTAAGCAACTACGTTTTACCCTTAAGATGGGGAATAACTTTCAAGCCAAGACAATAAATCTGAAAGGTATATTAGAAAAGACAGATGTGCTTGATTACATAAACTTTTCTGTATTACAAAGTGTACTATAAGTGAAGTGAACAGAGGAATGGTAAACTTGAAGGGGAGAGGTGTATTTTCAATGCACATTGAAAGACTGTTAAGAAAAGCTTTTACATTTAAGAAAAATTAGTAAACAATTAGAAAATGGGTGAAAGATGTGAATAAGCATTCCATAAGAAAGCAAATCAAAGGCTGATAAATATATAACAAGATGTAGAACTTCTTTATAGTAGTTAGGGAAATGCAAATTAGAACAATGTAGTTATCATAAATTAAGAGTAACACCCATTATTGACAATAATTAGGAGAAAGATCTCATATTATTAGTGGAAAAATGAATTGTGTTGCCTTTTGAGAAAGCAGTCTAGCATACAGCAAGAAGGTAGTTTTCTGCAAGCCAGGAAGAGTTCCTACCAGCAACTACTCCTGATGGAAACTTGATCTTAGACTTTCCAGCCCAACTGTGGGAGAATATATTTCTGTTGTGTAAGCCAGGTGGACTATGTCTGACTGATGCATCGACTTCCTTCCTTTCCTTCCTTCCTTCCCTCCTTCCTTCCTTCCTTCCTTCCTTCCTTCCTTCCTTCCTTCCTTCCTTCCTTCCTTCCTTCCTTCCTTTACTGTCTTTCCTCCCACTGTCTCCAGTTGTGATTGTTCTTCACTCCCTTTCTGTTTTCTAAGATTATTATCAATGAATACAACTTTGAAAAATCTAAACCATTGTAAAATCTGGTCCTCTATTTTATTACTGTAGCCAGAATGTCTTACAGTGCATTTTTCTGTTCTTCAAGGACTCCTCTCCCAAACCTATTTTCTGTTTTCTTCAATGTAGTTGTCCTGTCTGTAAAGGGGCTGTTAACCCGGTTTGGTTTCCTCTGAGCACACAGCAATATGTAAATAAAACAATAGCTGTGCCAAATAATATATAATGGTTTAGTCACATATGATATTTGATTTTCCTGAAGTTAATAATTATCTTATGTTTTCATTTGCTTAGATTTATATGGACTTATCATTAATATTCCTTTTTTTGTTGTAAGATTAACTTTAGGTCTATCAGTTTGTATTCCAGATGGTAAAACAAATAACTTCCCAAATTTACTTTTTTTCTGAGACCTTCCTCTTGGGATTCTTCAACCTCCTGCTGCAGTTTGGGAGGCTTGCTTTATAGTACTACTGGCTGCACCATCAGCACCATCCTCAGACCAAGATAAAAGGAACCCATCCCAAGTTGTGTGCTTCTGAAAGCCGTCTCCCAGGCATTCCTCTCCCCACAGAGTGAGGAGTCTATGAGATAAAGGCATCAGGCCAGCCAGAGCCTGAGTTCCTCCTTCCAGACCATAGCCTGGGTACCTTGGGGCCTGGAATCTCCTGATTATATTGTCCTGAGTCTGTTACCCTGAGTGTGGACCTTGCTCTGTGTGTGTGTTCACATGTGTGTACTTCTTGGCCTGAGAGATGGCCAGGGCATCAGTGGGGTTAGGGGTTACTGCTGGGCTACGCCCTTGCATGTGAATTTCCTTGTGGTGCTGGGCAGTCTAAGGTGAGAGAAAGAAGAGATGGGCTAGGGGCTAGCTCTCTCAAGTCTTCACTTTCCCTCCTAGAACTGCAAAAGTGGGAGTCTGTGATCTCCTTCTTTCCAGGTTGGTACACTGGTGAATTTACTAAGGTAGTTATACACATATTTTATTGAATACAGAAATACTGTTTGTCTGTTGATTGAGTCATATCTTTTAAATGCCTAGGTTTAAAGTATGTAGGCTTCCATTTGTAATCTTGCCCTAGGCCCTGCAATATTTAGGGCAAGCCAAAGTGTCACTAGGGAATTCTTTGTAGCTTTCTTGAGATAAGATCTAGCTTTCTTGAGATAAGCTCTCTCTTTGCTGGGTCATGTTTTAGTTTTAGGTCATGCATTAGTTTTCACGCATTAGTTTTCACTGAATAAAAAGCATTTCAAAACTAAGTGACTCCATCAACAAAGATTTCAATTATTTCTTATGATTCTGTGGGTTAGCTGAGTGGTTCTGGGCAGGGATTGCTCAGCTCAGGCTCCTGTGCCTGGACCCTCTGCTGGGATAGCCGTGGTAGCTGGAGCCATTCTCCCCATGTCCCTCATCTTCCAGCAGACCAGCCAGGCTTGTTTACATGGTGCTGGGGAGTAATTTCTGTTACATTCTATTGGTCAAAACAAGGCACAGGGCCAGCCTGGTTTTAAGAGTAGGAAAAAAGACAGAAGGACCTGTAAGGGATTTGTGGTCTTTTAAAAATTTTTTTGAAATCTATCACAACATGTCCTCTTTCTTTGGGGTTTATTCCCTAGTTCTGCAAGAGCACAAATTCCAGTAGTTTCTTCAGAAGGGTGCATGGGAAACAAATATTTTAAGTCTTTTCATACTATTAAAACCAACAGTGGGATTTAGTGTGGGGATTAGTCACACCAGAAAGACCAACAGTGTGCTTCTGGGCTGAGGCTTTGTGTCATTCCTGAAGAGACTGGAGACTAAGTCTGAGATCAGCCATGCAAGCTGATTTGCTGACATAACAGAGCCCCAGAAAACTCTGGACAGAGAGGCTCAGCTGACCCTCCCTGGTTAGCAATAGTTGCCTACCATTACATACGATCACTGGGGATACAATGCACCTTGACTCCACAGGGAGAGAACAAAGGAAATTTTGTATTTTGTACTTTTCCTAGACAGTATCTGATATACTTCTTTCTATGGATGATGTTAATTTGTAGCCTTTCCTTGTAATAAATAGTAACTGTGAGTATAAGAGGTTTCAGTGAGTTCTGAGTCCTTCTTGTGAATTACAGAACCTGGGAATGTTTTTGGGAATCCCTCAAATTTGTAAGTGGTATTAGAGGTGAGGAAGGTCTTCCGTGGTCTGTGTCCACTAATTTGGAAGTTGGATGAATTCTTACAGTTTCCCAATAAATCTTTCTCATTCTCTGATTATTCTTTTGTCTTAACATTTTATTCTTCTGATATGTTCATTTAGGATGGGGGCAATATCTTCTCTTATTTCTCAAGGACAATGTATGATTTTTATTTCCTGTTCCCTATTTCTTCTCCCTTTAGTTTTCTGTGAAGTTGTTTGTCCTATTTGGTTCCTTCTTTCATGTTGGGTGCCTTCCTGAAATGTATGCTTACTCATCACTAACCATTCATGGTTAAGAATGAGGCATTGCATGACGATTAGAAGCCTCGTGTCTTGTGAAGGCCTTGTGGACTGGAGAGGTTCATTAGAGTGATTAGGTGGTTGGTTGGCGTTTCTGTGGGATGATGCCCAAATCTAAAGATGTTTTCTCTGGGGATTTAAGATGTGTTGAATTTCTCACAAATCCTCTGATTTCTTGTGGTGGAGGTGAAATAGACCTGCCTAAGGGAATTCTGGAAATAGAACTTTGTCTGGATCAGATTAAAATTCATTTCTTCTGTCTTTGCCCTAAATTTTTACTTCTTTTAGTATCCTGAAGTCTGCTTGGAGAATATACCTCTTTCTATTGTGGGTTGGGTTGGAGATAGGGACAAGAGTATGGAGGAAGGGTAGTCACCTTGCTGCTTGCAATGGAACAGCAGTCTGCCTTTCTTGGTCCGTAACACTCAGTTCAGCCCTCGCATACAACTGCTATGGGCTGTTCTCAGATGGCTCTTGTCTGTGCTTGTCTCCTCAATAAGTAGTGTTCAGTCACAGCATTTACTGGTATTACTCCAGGTATCAAACATTGGGAGAGACCAGAAACAAAAAAAGTCCCTGCTTTCTAGGAAGTGAGCATCTTAAGAGAAAGTAATTGAATGCAAATAGCTACAATATCAGGTGCATGTGCTATCTACTGTAGGAGAGGAACAAATATGAATCTGTAGGAATCACAGAGAGGAAAGAAGTCTTCTAGCATGCCCCTCAGGGAAGGTTGCCTGGAGGAAATAAGATCTGGCTGAGTTTTGAAGGGTTAGTTGGATTTCAATAGGCAGGGATGGGCAGGGAGTGAGGAGTGGAGAGAGAATGGGGCCTACCAGGCTTTTTCCCTGTGTTTCTCTACCTGGATCATCAGATTCCTTTTTTGTTGCCGTGGTGTGAAGATTGGCCCTTGGCACATTCTGTGTGCTTACATTATAAGGATTGTGTGGGCCTGGTCTAGGAGAATCCTCTAAGACTGAAATCATAACTTGGCAGAACTGGTCCATCAGGGGAGCTGCTGCCTCTGGCATAGTCCGACAGGTGGAAAATCAGGACGCCACTCCTGGAACCACTGAGTTAATGGCTTGTCACATAGCTTAACTTGGAAAGTGGAAAGTGACCTCTGTCTCTACTACAACCAGCTCTACATACCTGCAAAGCTTATGAGTGGCCCCTGTAATGCTCTTCTGAAAAACCCAGTGTCTGTATGGTCATGCTTACCAGTGGCAATAGCAGAAGTTACTGGACAATGGCCATGCTGCCCTTTGGCCTCTAGAACCAAGAGGAAATTGACTAATGTTTGGCACTTATTTTGCCTCTAGAACTCTAGCAGAAAGTGCTTTTAAACATGCAGAACAATTCTTCCACATATGTGATTGGTCCTGGGCCTCTGGGATCCCATTAAAGGTGTATCTTGCAAAACTCACTTCAGCTTGTAAAGCATATTTATAATGATAACCTAGATGGTGATGGATATTTATCTAGACTGATCTCCAAGGAGAAGGCCAAGGCCCTCCATCAGACCTCTAGTATTACAGAAGTCTTTTTCTGCTCACAAAGATAAAAATCCTTTGTAAAAGTTTGAGGCTGGAATGGGGAGATGGTTCCTCTGTAGTGGGAGAGAGGACATACTGGTAATGTACTCAAGATACGGCTTTGGGGGGCATTTGTTTGGGAGAATGAACCAACTGTTGTCATGTCAGAGGTTCCTCTAATATGCCACATAGTCCTTCTGCCTAGAATAGCAGCTCCCTCCTCTTTGTATGTAGCTTCTCAATCTTTAAAGTTCAACTTTCCTAGAAAGGCCGAGCACCCCATTGGGAAGCAAGTCTCAGTGAACCAAACAGGAATACAGGTTTGTTTGGTCCAGGGACCCCTTTCTACATGGTGGTATTTTCATCCTTTTTCCCCCCTAGAAGGACTGGAGATGGAGATTATCAGAAGCAATGGTGGGTTCCCAAGGAGGGGATGTTCTTTCTGAGACGGTCTCCAGTGGGCTAAACCACTAGGGAAAGGACAGGGGAGGGGACGCCGGAGTTTTCCGGCTGATGCCTCTGCCATCATTCTAGCCCTGGCCAGAAGTTGCTGTAAGGCTGGCTTCCCCTCAAGCATGCAAGCCAGCAGGGTGACAGAGGCCTTCCAGGGCCTTTGAGAAATGGAAAGCCATCTCAAAGGTGATCTCACCCATGCCCCTCATTTGACAGAGGGAGAAACTGAGGTACAGAGAGGCTATGACTTATGTCCAAAGTCATTTACTGAGTTCTACAGAGCTAGGCTCTAATTCTTCATATTTCCTCCTCAGTGCAAGGATGAAAGCATCCTGCTTTTCACTGATGAAGTTGTAAGGGAGATGGATTTTATTTTTAAAGCCAATTTGTAAAAGCAGATGTTGTGATTTTGGCCTTTGTATGTCTTAAGGTAATGTACAAATCTACTCCGACACTTCTGAGGATCCTGGCATCTTGATATCTGGAAAGGGAGGAGAGGTTAGCTGTGCCTTTTGTGAAGAAGTGAGAACCCAGGGAGGCTAAGTGACTCGCCCAAGGACATACAGTGCAATCAGGACCAGACAGTGCAGTCTGAGCTCCCGCCTCCTCTCCCTAGACACCTGCCTTCTCAGTGATCCTGGGAGCTCAAAGCTTACCCCAAGATAACCTATTATTTTCTTTGGAAACTCTGGGCCATGAGCCTTCATCTCAGTGTTTTGGGGAGTTTGTGAGCCATCTCTAAAGAATTTAGGGGCCTCCAGCTGATGATCATGCAATGGCTTACTCTAAAGCAATATTTCCCAGTACTCCCCTGCCCCCCAGCCTCTTCCCTGGAGCTGGGAACAAATTGTGGCCACCTGGGCTCTGACTAGCAGCATTTCATAATGTGCTTTTGTTTGGAATAGAGTAAACCACATGCTCTTTCTCAACCAGGCAGAGAAGTTCTGGTACTTCTTCTTTGCAAGCAAAATACTGTTAGGCAACCCCTGTGTTGAAACACAGTGCAGCTTCTAAAACAAACCTAGGAGTTCTGCCTTTATTTCCTGAAGACTCAGCCCTTCACATGTGGTCAGTAAACAGAAGAGAAGTCAGTGTAGAGAAAAAAGGCTATGCCCCTTATAGGTTGGGGGGCCTTTGTCAAGTCACCTCACACCTTCTGAGTCTCTGTTTTCACATTTTTTAAATGGGAATCAAAGCACACTCAGTGTTAGAAAATGAGTTGAGATAATATTTTGGAAGCAACTAAGTCTGCTCCCTTTCCAACTTCCCCACCCAACCATGTGAATTTCTAGGTCCCTGTCCCACAAGATGCCTGGAAGGTTCTAATTTGTTCCCAGCTCCAGGGAAGAGTCACAGCAAAGCAGAATCAGACCAAGGTATCTGCAGCTAGGGTCGGGTAGGAAGGGCCAACTCTACCATACAAACTAAAGTAACCATAAAACAGCAAAAAATAGTTCACAGGGATGTTGACATAAGAAACGTACAAACCTGTAGAGAATTTTTATGAGGTTTTTTGAGCCAAACTGACAACAATTGCTGGGAATAAAATCTCAGCAGATTAAGAAAATGCTCCAGGAAATGGCATTTTGCAGCTTATATTATACATCAGAACCAGAGGAGACGTAAGGGGGTTACATGAAATCCATTTGTGGTAGATTAAGGAGGTGGAAGGAAGCAAAACAGGGAAGTCTCTCAAGATTTGATAAAGAGTCAAATAGAAAGACGCATAATTTTTTCACATTAGTGGGTACATGATTATTAACAATCAACATTTCCCACACTTAGAAATCGTAATCGGGAACAAGATAACCAGGTGGGGTTATGTAGTCTGCTCTGGTGGGAGACTAAGTCCTGAGGGGTCTGGAAAAGGGAATTACTCTGACATTACAAAGGTATGTTATCTTAGATGCCAAAAGACAACAGACAAGGTCAGTTAATGTAAAGATTGACCTTTGTCAGAGAAGATAGTGGCCTAAGACATGACTTACCTGTCATGACTCACTTTTAGTTAGGAAATTTTAATTTCAGATCATCCTATGTGGTTACTTTCAGCCTCTGAGTTTGTATGGCCACCATGCCAGCCTCTCCTGAGCTTGTCAACTTTAGTATGTGGGTGCTTTTTTGTCCGCAGGAAGAAGAGGTGAATGGTTCACAGGGTGGCTTTCCCTGCCTGCTAGCAGTGATCAGTTCTGGAAAGAAGACTTTCACCTGGACACTTAGGGGGCCTTGCAGTGAAATGCCAAGGGCTGGGAAGGCAGAGGGTTACGTCTAGTTGTGTATGGCAGATGCCTAGTGACAGGGGTCCAACAGGAAGCAGACTCACCTCTGAGTTTTTCTATCTTTCAAGGTGTAGGGGACTACGGGCGGGGACATTGAGATGGCAGAGCTAGGCCACAATGGAGCTGACCCACCCTCAGAGGGCAATGCAGAAAAGGGGAGTTTCCTGAGTGAGGAACGGAAATGTCTCCTGTCTCCTGTCTCCTGTCTCCTCTTACCTTCTGGTCTCCTTTTAGGGCTTCCTGGGGGCTCAACCTGCAACCCAGAGCAGGGCCATGTGTGAGCAAGGTGTGTGGGTGCACATGATGTAAAATACCAGGCTCATTCATGACCTTCTCTGAGCCTCAGCTATACAAACAGGAAGACAATCCCTTCCCTGCCTATCATTCAGGCTGGTCCTGTCAGCAAACTTGCCAACCAAGGCACCTCTGCCAGGAATGGGGTGGTGAGGCAGAGAGCAGAAGTAGCCCTAAAGATGAAGCATGAAATGTATTTGTCTTTCCCGATGTTAGCTTAGAAATTAGTGTGAAAATTTGAATCCAACCGCATATTTGTTTTTATTACAATAATATATTTTTAATTACCAAATCTTGGGTACATTCGGTACTCTGGGAACATAAAGAATGCTTTCTTTGTGGCTTTATGTGTCCTCCATTCACCCCTCATCCCTAATCCAGGGGTTCTCCTGATGCAGCTGCCCAGCTCAGCAGCGCCAAAGCCACAGTCCTGACACCTGGCTGCTGGTTCCCCTGAGCAGCCACCATGTCCTGCTCTGGGTCACACTGATGAGCATGCATCAAGGCCTTGTCCTCTGTGCTCAGCATGGTTGGAAGGCATGCAGCAGCTCTCTGGCCTGCAGTTGTTGGCTTCTGGCATTTACCAGAGGTGAGAAGCTGGGAGGGCACAATAGCTGGACTAGTATTTTGGGTCCAAGGTTTGGAGGTTTTCCACTCTACTTGGAGAAGGTGCAGGTAAGGCTCTTTTTTGCCCTACTGGGAAAACAGAATTAAAAACATAATCTTCCTACCCAGAACATCAATAAAAGCAGAAGAGAAAAAAATATGATTTTATTAATAAGCATAAAACCAGAGTGTGATACTCATCCCAGACAATCCTCTAAGAGCTTGCAAAAGCAGAAAGAAATCTCACTGTTCTTCTAGCCAAGCAAATACAACCCATTACTTACATGTTCTCAAGGCTAAAAGTAACTTCTCACATAAGAGGACTTGCCAGCACCACCTGTCACACAGAGTTCATTCTAAATTTTCTGGGTAATTGGGGTCGCCATTTGAATTAGTTCATTGATTTTATATACATAAAAAGGTAAACTTATCTTTATGACAGGAAGTCATTTTGCAACTTGGAGCCTGTTCTCCCATGGAAATTGGGAGAAAGACTATCTCCCTGGATATTTCTGTCTCAAAGAAATGGCTCCCAGTTCCTTGAGAAAGACATGCCTGAGTCATAAAGCTGGCAGGAGGCTTATTTAGATCCTAAAAAATATTTTCATATGCTTCAAAAAGACAGAGAAATAACAGACATTTTCTGAGTAAAGGCTTTTGGAAAAGGGATAAAGGAGTCTCTTACATTATTTTCAATATGGAGAATTCAGCCTCTCATTTTTAAAAAATTTTTTTAAAAGATTTTATTCATTTATCTTTAGAGGGGAAGGGAAGGATAGAGGGAGAGAAATATCAATGTATGGTTGCCTCTCACGTGTCCCCTTTTGGGAACTGGCCTGCAACCCAGGCATGTGCCCTGGCTGGGAATCGAACTGTGATCATGTGGTTCGCAGGCCCGCGCTCAATCCACTGAGCTACACCAGCCAGGGCCTTCATTTTAAAAAAAGATTTTATCCATTCACTTTTGAATAAAGAGGGAAAGGGAAGGAGAAAGAGAGAGAGAAAGAGATCAATGCATGTGAGAAACATCTATTGGTTACCCTCTCTCTGTACTCTGACCAGGACCGAACCCTCAACCCAGGCATGTGCCCTGACCAGAAATCAAACCAGTGACCTTTTGCTTTGCAGAACAATACCCAACTAACTGAGCCACACTGATCATGGCTCATTTTTAATTTGTATTTGTACTTAGAGCCCCCAAGTGGAGAAATGCATCTCAAATTCCAAGGTGAGGGTCACTATCATCCAATTGGCTGATATTTTCTCTGGCACACTGAGAAGAGTTCAGGGTATGATTTAGACTAGAGTGAGGGCAGACACCCAGAGTATGGTCAGCTGTGCAGAGGGGTGGTAGGAGAGGACTCAGTCTTCCATGGAGCTCTTTGTGTCTCCTGTTACATAGTGAGGGGTGGAGCCTTAACACGTCCCTGGGTTGTGATGCTGTATGTAGGGGAGGTGTCTGAGAGAACAATGGTGCTTGCTCCTTTCTCTGCCGGATTTCAGTCACTTCCCCCACTTCCCACAAGCAAATTGGGCCTTTATGGTGCTGATTCCCATGTGGGTGGGTTTGTGTATGTTCCAGGACCCTGTAGGTCTCTCCAACAAACTCTCCTGTGAGACTGGAAGTCTCTCCCAGCACCTCAACCCCCACGGGTGTTTTTAATCGGTGTTTTGAGGCTTTATTTCCCCACACTGGAGCCACTGGGTTGTGCAGTCTGTCTCGCTCCCAGTTTTGCCTGGTTTATCTCTGCGAGAATGTGGACCACCTGGTCCCCTAGCCACCTTGTGCGCCTGGGCCTCTTCACAATCTACCTCCTTGCTGGGTCCGCCTGCTGCTGTGTTGCATGCCCAGGGTCCGCCAACCACAGCTTCTTTTGGCCACAACCCCTCTTCGCCTGGCCACCTGACTCCGCCCTTTCTACAGGTCTGGATGAATATGTCTGCTTTAACTCCTTGGTTGTCAGACTTCCATACAGTTCAATTTTCTGGCAGTACTGGTTGTTTTTTCTCTAAATGTTGTCTTTTTTTTTTTTCAGTTGTGCAAGGAGGCACAGTGTGTCTACCTATGCCTCCATCTTGGCTGGAAGTCCCCATTGCCTCCTTTTTAACAGTCATATTTTTTCTTACATATGGTCTATGATTTACATCAGACACACCTGAACAGGTAAAAAAAAACTGATTCCTGGGCCCTGTGTACTTCCAGAACTGGAAACTCTGGGGGTGGGACTGCATTTCCAACCAGCATCCCTTATGCTTCTTACACTGGCAGGACCTGGAAAAAGGGGTTCTTCCAGAGACAGCCTGCCTAGGAAAGGGTGCCGCCCTCTGAACCAGAAAGGCAGTCTGCCACGCTGTGCAGATGATGCTGACAAACCACTTAAACTTCCTTTGTCAAAGAGAGAGAACACTGCACGTCAGTTTAGGATGAATTACATTAGAAAACATGTATAAAGGGCCTTGAAACTGCAAGGGGCCAACAACGGTAGTAGTATGGTACTGCTCCTATGTGGGAATCTTTCGGGCCTTTAAGCATCTTGTGTTTGGAAATAGAGTCCTCTAAAGCATCAAGCCCTTTTGTCCTGCTGTCTTGCTCCACTGCCAGGTGTTACTTGTAAAGATGTCCAAACAAGACTCCAAACAAAATTTCAGGACCAACCTGCTCTGCTTGGAGAAATACACTAGCCCTTCTGTCCCTTAGTCTTCCCACATTTCGACCATGTGCTATCCCATGACTTCATCTACACCTAGTCCCAGTAGCAGGGAGCTGTATCTGCTTCCTCCACTAGGGGCACCATTGAGATCCCAGTGTTTGGGTCTCCTCTGGGCATAGCTGCTAGTGTTATTCTCAGGTCTTTAAGGTCCAAATGAATAATGAGAAAAAGATTGAAGAAGTAAGATGGAGTCACTATGGTCAAGCTGTTAAAATTGTTAAAATCAATTTAACAGTTTAACAATCAATCAATCTCAGGCACAAAGACATGATTCTATTCTTACTTAAAGTGGCTGGAAAACTTAAACTTTTGAACTTTTCAGTTGTGCATTATTTCCTAGATATACCTAAATTCCAGAGCTAAACCCCTGAATGACTTAACAAGAAATTTTTGTTGTATTCGAATGGCGAGAAACCAAATGTCCAGGCACTTAGAGCTCGTGATGTTATTTATTGGCCAAAAGCTTTACCTGCGCAGGGGCGAACTTCCCCAATTGTGACCGGAGTCACGTAGCTCCTCAGAGCTGCAATATGGAAGTCGCGCCTGGCTTACAGACTACAGGGGTTTTATAGAGCGCAGCAAGCAAGCAGTGTCCAGAAGCAGATGTGGCTGTTAGCAATCGGTGCAATTGAACACAGCTTTTTCTTTTGATTGGCGGGGTTACTCGTTGGCGGGCAGATTCTGGCGGTCTGCCTTGCTCCACATATTTACCTTATTTGGCTATTTACTTGGCTAACCACTCATCCCATCTTCCTGGAACATTCTGGGGGCGGGGAGTACAGCCTTAAGCAATAACATCCTGCTTTACACCTTGTTGCATTTTCCATTTTGTCGTAACCTTACATTCCCCCCTTCTCAAGGTTATTAGTCAAACCATTGACTGTTCTTCTTGGGGTAGTATTGTATAAGGTTGGGACAGGACCATAAGTTTGACCCCGTCTATCCTATCTTTGATAAATGCGAGGAGTTTTTTTGAGAATGACTGGTCCTAGGGTTAGGGTCAGCAGGAGGAGTAAGAGGGGACCTACTAAGGCCGACACTAAGGTGGTAAGCCAAGGTGAAGTTCTAAACAGTGAAGCAAACCAACTGGGGCTGTCTGGTTCACTTTCTCTTTCTCTAAGTCTTTTGGTGAGTGTTTTTATGCTTTCCCTTATGACGCCAGAGTGGTTTGCATAAAAACAGCATTCTTCCCCTAGGGCGGCGCATAAACCCCCTTGTTTGAGGAATAATAAATCTAGGCCTCGTCTATTTTGCAAAGCTACTTCTGCCAAGGAATCAACTTGTCTTTCTAAGTACACTACTTGGTCTTGGAGTAAGGATATGTCCCTAGAAAAAGTCTGAGATAGGAGTTTTCCTTGGGTGCAAATGAACCATACTCCTTCAGGTGCTTGGGGAAACCTAGGTTCTTTGGTTTTGTTAATATTTACAGGCACTTGGTCAAGGCAGTAACTGCTGTAGTCTGAAGAAGTTAGGTTATAGCCCTCCAGGAGGTAACAGGTTCCGTTCCCGTGAAACTCGGCAAGGGTGAGTGACCCGTCTGCCTCGCAATTTTCCATGGTTGACACGGGGACGGAATCCAAAATTAGTCCTGAGGTATTGGCTCCTATTCCTACGTAAAATGGGGGTCTTGGGCTTAAGCATAACCAACATGACTCGGTAATCTCGGGTTGAGTATCATTGAAGAAAGGGAAAATCTTATCTAGCAAGTCTAAAGCTGATTCCCCTCGGTTGTGGGTCCCCTCTGGAGGATGGTGGGGAGTCAAAACTGAGATCCCTTCGGAATGTGGGGTAGTAGATAGGGAGCTATTTTCAAGGGAATTTCCTCCAGGCTGGATAACGGATGGAGGACCATGGGGAGGTCTGGCTGCCGGACCTACAGTGGGTTTATCGAGTGCAGCCTGCCATCATCACAGAGTCTGTCACCAAAAAACTGGGAAAAATCAGTCCTCAGGGAGACAGGTGTTCTCCAAGTATAGTTGGTGGCAATCACAGTGCCATCAGCTGTTCTAATTATTACCCATTCTTGGAGCTCTTGCCCGGAGCACTGCATGACCCCTAGGAGGAGTAAGAGTCCTACTTTTTGGAGAACTTCAGCTGAAGTGGTCGTCCGGGGGTTTGCTGAACGCACCATGCTCCGTCGTCGTCCTTGGGTGGTAGGGCTGGTTTGATGTGGGCAAGGTGAATCCAGTAGGGTTTTTCAGCAACTCGGACGGCTGAGGGGGTGCTGAGCAGTACCTGAAAGGGTCCTATCCAGCGAGGTTCCAAGTTCCCTCGCCGGTGATTTAGGATCCACACCCACTGTCCAGGCTCTGGCGACTCTACCCCTTGTCCTTCTGAGTGAGACGTCTGTTGCAGCGCCCTCACCTCACGGCGGATGTTTTGTAGAGCCTGTAAGGGCTTGAGGAAATTGGAATTAGCCAGCTCTATTTCCTCTGTGGTGAGTTTGGGAACTAGGGGTATGGGTTGTCCAAACATAATTTCATATGGCGCCCATGTTTTAATGTATGGGGTGCACCTTACTCTGAAGAGGGCGAAAGGGAGTAGCTCAACCCAGTTTTCGCCGGTCTCCTCTTTTAATTTAATTAAAGTTTCTTTTAGGGTTCTATTCATCCTCTCTACCTGTCCTGAACTTTGGGGTCTATATATGCAATGGAGTTTCCAATTAATCCCTAGCCTGGTGGCAAGTTCTTGTGAAACCTTGGACACAAAAGCAGGTCCATTATCTGATCCTATGGCTAGGGGTATTCCATACCGCGGGATAATTTCCCTTAGCAATACTTTGCAAACTGTAGACGCAGTCTCACCTCTGGTGGGAAAGGCCTCTACCCACCCAGAGTAGGTGTCCACTAATACTAAGAGGTATCTATATCTGGATGTGCTTTTGGTCATCTCGGTAAAATCTACTTCCCATAGTTCTCCAGGGAATTTCCCTCTATATCTAATGAGTGGAGGCAATTTCTTGTTTTGGGCATTAACTTTAACACAGATTTGACACCTCGCGGTTATTGAGTGAACAATGTCTCTTAGGCTTGGTCCTGTATAATATTTTCTGACTAACTTTTCTAATTTATTCTGACCTAAATGGGTACTAGTGTGAATATCTTGTATTACTTTCCCTAACACACCCTGGGGTAGGAATATCCTGGAGTCTGGCAAGATGATCCACCCAGCCTGATCTTTTCTCCCCCCTAGTCCTTTCCCGAGTTGTTCTTCTTCTGTAGTATATTTAGGATGAGGAGGAAGGCTTGGGTGGGGAAGTAGGGGCAGCACACTCTCTTTCTGGGCGGCGGCTTCCCGTGCCGCCGCATCTGCGAGGTTGTTCCCTCTGATGACAGGCGTCTCGCCCTTTTGGTGCCCTCTGCAGTGAATTATGGCTACCTTGGCGGGGAGCCAGATGGCATCAAGGAGGGCTAAAATCTCTTCCTTGTTTTTAATGTCCTTACCTCCTGCAGTCAGGAGGCCTCTCTCCTTATATATGGCTCCATGGATATGTGCTGTAGCAAAGGCATACCGGCTGTCAGTGTATATATTTACAACCTTACCTTCTGCCATTTTCAAGGCCTGAGTTAGTCCAATCAGCTCAGCCCTCTGCGCTGAAGTCCCAGCGGGCAGCGCCTTCTTCCATAATACCTCTGTCTCTGTCGTCACCGCTGCTCCCGCGTAGCGCTGTCCATCCTCAACATAGCTGCTCCCGTCTGTGTAGAGGGTGAGATCTGGCTTTTCGTAAGCCTGATCCCTCATATCTGGGCGGGAGCCTGACACAGCGTCTAATACATGTGAGCAGTCATGCATCACGGTGGAATCTGGGACGGGCAACAGGGTGGCTGGGTTCAAGGCTGTTGTTTTCAAAAATGTCACAGCTGGTGGATTCAGGAGTTGGGCTTGGTATTGGGTGAGCCTTGCATTTGACAGCCATCTGTCAGGTGGAGCTCTCAAAACTTGTTCTAAGTAATGTTCTCCAATTATTTGGATGTCCTGGCCTAGTGTTAGTTTACTGGCTTCTTTTACCAGGACGGAGGTCGCCGCCAGGGCTCTTAAACATGCTGGCCAGCCTGAGGCTACTGGATCAAGTTTCTTGGACAAGTAGGCTATGGGCCTTTTCCAGGGCCCTAATTCTTGGCTTAGTACGCCGAGGGCTACCCCCCCCCCCTCAGCCACAAATAGTTGGAAGGGTTTAGTCATATCTGGTAGAGCTAGGGCTGGAGCTGTGGTTAGGGCTTCCTTTAATGCCTGGAAAGCCTGTCTTTCTTTCTCTGTCCATGTGAAGGAGTCCTCCTTTCCCCTAGTTAATTCATGGAGGGGTCGTGCCAACTCGGCGAAGCCCAATATCCAGAGCCTGCAGTATCCCACGGCTCCCAGAAATTCCCGTACTTGTCTTTTGGTTGTGGGCTCAGGAATTTGCATGACAGTCTGAATCCGCTGGCTAGATAGCATTCTCTGCCCACCTTGTAAATTATAGCCCAGATAACTTACAGTTTGTCTGGCGATTTGGGCCTTTTTGGCTGACACTCGGTACCCCATCCCCTCCAGTTCTCGCAGCAGATCCTTTGTAGCAGTCTTGCACTCCTCTGAACTCCTTGCCGCGAGGAGTAGGTCGTCCACATACTGCAGGAGCACTACAGAGGGGTGGGAGGTACGGAAAG
The DNA here is from genome assembly GCF_014824575.4 of Sturnira hondurensis. NCBI lineage: Eukaryota > Metazoa > Chordata > Mammalia > Chiroptera > Phyllostomidae > Sturnira > Sturnira hondurensis. The sequence continues at coordinate 1,617,597 of NW_028082295.1, forward strand.
GCTGTAAGTCTTTTCCCAAGGCCTCACTGAAAATAGTAGGAGAGTTTTTATAGCCTTGTGGCAGGCGCGTCCAAGTGAACTGCCCTATTAGTCCGTTTTCTGGATCATCCCACTCGAATGCGAAAATCTCCTGGCTCTTAGGCGCCAGCGGGATGCAAAAGAAGGCATCCTTTAAGTCTAGTACCGAGTAATAAATGTGGGTAGGGGGCAACGAGCTTAATAAGGTGTAGGGGTTGGGCACTATGGGATGTATTGTCTCTACTCGGGTGTTTACTTCCCGCAGGTCTTGCACTGGTCGATAGTCCTGGGTCCCAGGCTTCTGGACTGGGAGCAGTGGTGTGTTCCAAGCTGATCGGCACTCCCGCAGGATGCCAGCCTCTAGGAGACGTTTTAGGTGCCGGGCTATTCCCTGTCTCGCTCGTGCGGGCACAGGGTATTGCCGCACCCTTATCGGGCTGGCCGTGCTTTTCAGCTGGACTACCACTGGGGGCTGGTGTACCGCCAGTCCGGGCGGGTTGGACTCCGCCCAAACCCCGGGGATCTCGGAGAGCATGTCCTGCGGGATTTCTTCCCCCTCCTTACCTTCTAGGAGGGTAGCAAGCAAATACTCTTCTGATATGGGTACAGTCACCTCCAGCTGGACTTCGGTTTCTCCTTCCAGGGGACGATCCTGGTTGGGCTGGTCGTTTCCCCTGAAGGTGATAGTGGCCTGGAGCTTTTGTAACAAGTCCCTCCCGAGCAGTGGATAGGGACATTCTGGAATGACTAAAAAAGAGTGCGTTATGGTGCCCAAGCCCAAATTTGTTATTCTAGCAGTTGCCCACGGATAGGCTTCTTCTTTGCCCGTTGCTCCTACTATTTTGGTAGTAGCCTTTTGGACTCGCCCTTGTGGTTGCTTTAAGACAGAGAAAGTGGCTCCCGTGTCGACTAGGAAATTTATTGGTTTTCCCTCGACATTTAGTGTGACCATGGGCTCTTGGGAGCCTACTGGGATGGAGCCCCGGCCTCATCAGTCCAAGGTTTGGAGCAATACGGCGGGTCCCGCCTCCTGCTCCATTTTCTTTGCTTGCAATTTCGGGCATTCTCGCTTCCAGTGTCCCTTTTCTTTGCAAAACGCACATTGGTTCTTGTCTAGCGGTTGCCTCTGATTCTTATGTGTTCTTTCCCCTCTTTGCCCCTTGTGGGGAGGTTTTTGAGCAGCGATCAAAATCTTGGCGACCTCTTTTGCCCTCCCTATCTCGGGGTCGTCTCTGTTCACATATACCTTTTGGGCTATCTCTACCAGTTTGCTGATATTTTCTCCCTCAAAGCCTTCTATTTTCTGTAGTTTCTTCCTAATATCTGGAGCTGCCTGAGTCACAAAGGCGATATTTAGTAGTCGCCTATTCTCTGGGGCCCTGGGATCTAAAGGGGTGTAGACCCTATAGGCTTCCATGAGCCTTTCTAAGAATGCTGCAGGGGACTCTTCCCTACCCTGAATTATTTCACTCGCCTTACTGAAGTTCGTCGGCTTCCTGGCTGCAGCCTTCAACCCCCTTAGTAGAGCCCGGCGGTACTGGAGGAGCGCCTCCCTTCCCCCACTGGAGTTCGAATCCCAATTGGGGGGTTGCTCAGGCAGTATATCTTGAACCTCCCTTCTTCCCGCTGCAGTTTCCCCTTCCTCCCCCATGACTGCCTTCGCGGCCTCCCTCATAATCCTGTCCCGTTCTTCTGAGGTAAAGAGGGTCTGTAGTATCTGCTGACAGTCATCCCAAGTGGGCTGGTGGGTTCTGAAAATGGTTTCTAATAGGGATATCAGACCCTGTGGTTTTTCCGAGAACGGAGGGTTCTGATGCTTCCAGTTATATAGGTCACTGGTGGAGAAGGGGACATAGATTAGCCGCGGCGGCGCCCGCACAGGTGCATCCGGGTGTGGTGGTACCTCTCTGAGGGGCAAAATGGCGGCGCCACCCTGAGGTTGCATCTCTACCCCCCCCCCCCTACCTACTCCCTCCTCTGGTGTGGGGGGGACTCTGCACCTCCCCCCTCTCTGTGGTATCTGGTCTCGGGAGGGGGTAGGGTGGAGGGGCAGTAGGCGAGACTAGGAGATCTTCTGAGTCCCCTTGCAATACTGGATATAACCTAGGCTTCTCCTTCCCGTCTGTTGACTGCGGTGGGCGCCCAAGTCCCCCCTCGGGGCGGTTAATCCCGCCCCGTGGCGCTGCTACACACACCGCCCGCCGCCTCCTCCGCCCATCAGTTTGGCACCGGCGGATGTATCCAGGACGGTCAGTGGCGATGTCTACCCAGACATCTATGTACACCATTTGGTCTGGGTGGGGGACCCGGTAGACCACTCCTCGGACGGCGAAGAGGAGTGGTAGGTCAAAGGTTCCTTCTGACGGCCATCCCACACCGAAGGTTGGCCACTCCAGCTCACTGAAAGTCCGGAGGATTTCAGGATCCGGCGGTGGTCCGCCATAACCCTGGGCTCGTCTCTGAAAATCAGAAAAATTATTTAGCAGACACTGGAGGGCAGTGTCCGGTGTGGAGCCTCCCTGTCCCATACTGGTCCTCTGGACAACCTTGGGGACTTCAGAAATAAAAATAAGGAGGGCAGCAATTAAGGTTAGCAGGAAACACACGGACAAACAAACTCTCTGATCACACACAGGCGAACCGCGGTTCTCAGGCATACGTCTCGCAGCGCGGCGCAGCGCAAAAAGTGAAACCAACTGCGACTTTGTCCTGGGAGCCTAGCTCCGATTCCCGAGAGCGTCCTCTCCTTGGGAATCCCCCGGGTGGACTACCGGCGATGTCTCGCCTACCACCTCGGGGCTCTGAAGGTCTAGACCACCGAAACCAAATGAGGATCCTCCCAAAAACTTACCGGGCCCGGCGGTTCTCTTTCGGTTCCTGGACGAAACCTCCCCGGCGGGAAGTTAAAATCTCGCTGGGGCCTCCAAATGTTGTATTCGAATGGCGAGAAACCAAATGTCCAGGCACTTAGAGCTCGTGATGTTATTTATTGGCCAAAAGCTTTACCTGCGCAGGGGCGAACTTCCCCAACTGTGACCAGAGTCACGTAGCTCCTCAGAGCTGCAATATGGAAGTCGCGCCTGGCTTACAGACTACAGGGGTTTTATAGAGCGCAGCAAGCAAGCAGTATCCAGAAGCAGATGTGGCTGTTAGCAATTGGTGCAATTGAACACAGCTTTTTCTTTTGATTGGCGGGGTTACTCGTTGGCGGGCAGATTCTGGCGGTCTGCCTTGCTCCACATATTTACCTTATTTGGCTATTTACTTGGCTAACCACTCATCCCATCTTCCTGGAACATTCTGGGGGCGGGGAGTACAGCCTTAAGCAATAACATCCTGCTTTACACCTTGTTGCATTTTCCATTTTGTCGTAACCTTACAATTTTCATATGCTGGAGGTATATATACCTCTTATAGATAACCACTTGTCATGCTTAGGAAAGAATAGTTTATTATCCAGACCACAGAACATCTGGAAAATTACAATCCTGAGTCAATCTGTGCACTAAGAATTTGGGACTGACTTTTCTCAAATATGTGCTTTTTAGTATAAAAACTCTGAAACTTTTCTTTCTCTTTTGAAACACCTGGCAGTATTTTTAATTTGAAGATCCTGAGATCCTTGAAGAAATCTTTGTCACTTATTTCTAGCCAAAGTCTCCTGATTCATTTATGCTCATTCATAAGCGTCTTGCACTATGTGAGGAAGTAGGAAGTAAAATATGTGACCAAATACTCAAGGGTCCTGTCTTCAGGATGAGCTTATCACCCCACTGGGATTCTAGACTTGTTAAGGCAGGAGGCTGGGTTGAATAATCTCATTTCTATATAATGCTTGGCACAATGCTAAATTGAGAGCCAGTAAATTCTTGTTGAATTGAAGAGTTTTTACTATGTGTACCTGGTTTTCTCAGATCTGGCCCTATAGATTAATTAAATTAAAAATTAACCTAATAAAATTAATTTTTCAATAATAATACAATAAGAACTTATTATACGTACTTCTGACAGACACCAAATCTAGGTGGGTTATCTATGAATTATCTCCTTTAATCCTCTTAACAATTTGTAAATAGGTACTATCACTTCTTAATTTATCAAAAGTCACACAACTGTTGGTAATGGGTCTGGGATCAAACCCAAGTTAGTCTATTCCTTCAATTCTTTTTCCTCTGAACTAATAAATAGCCCTTTATTAGATACATCTTTTTATTTTTTAAGGATTTTTTATTTATTCATTCCTCAAGAGAGGGGAAAGGAGGCAGAAAGAGTGGGAGAGAAACATCACTGTGTGGTTGCTGCTTGAGCGCTCTCCACTGTGGACCTGGCCTGCAACCCAGGCATGTGCCCTGACTGGGAATCAAACCAGTGACCCTTTGGTTCACGGGCTGGCACTAAGTCCACTGAGCCACACCAGCCAGGGCTAAATAACCCTTTGTAAAAATGCAAATACTGTATTAGTGCCTGTTACCCTCATTCCCAACTGCCTCCAGAAGAATTATAGTAAGAAGGGAGTGACATTTTTATTGTCTTCTATGTATATAGCTTTGGTTTTTAAAATTTATTTATTCATATGTTTTGGGGTTTATTTTGGAAATCATCTTCAAGGAAGATTTGCAAAGTCCATGTGATCAGATCCCCACATTAGCCTGGTAAGTTGGTCAGGAGAGGTATTGCTATGTCTTCCTTGAGAAAGCTGCAATTTGCTGAAGTACCGTGGGCTGGAATGTAGCAACGTTGGCCTGGGACAGAAGATTGCTCACTCCTGAATCCGTAAAGGTAAAGGGAGCCAGAACCCAGAGGGACACTTGCAGGAGTTAGGGGATGGGCTCAGTTGGACCTGTGGTCTCCAGGTCTTGGGCTGGGGGCTCAAAAGCTAGTCAGTCAAAAAAAGCCTAAGTCTTATATTTGATAAAAAGCAATGGTGTTTAGAGTATTAATTGATAAAATACACAAATATAAAAGCTACAATGGATCCACCAGTGCTTTAGATAAAATTTTATTTTATGGATTAACAACAGAATCTTTATGCCATTGATAAATAGTAATTTATGCACACAAGAATATAATTAATTTACTCTCCTGATTACTCCTGAGGGGTGGTAAGGATTTCAGGACCTCTTTTTTTTTTTTTTATAATTGAAGAACATTATTTTATTTATTTATTTATTTATATTTTTTTAAAGATTTTATTTATTTATCTTTAGAGGGGAAGGAGAGAGGGAGAGAAATATCAATGTATGGTTGCCTTTTGTGCATCCCCTGCTGGGAGTTGGCCTGCAGGGAACTGGCCTGCAACCCAGGCATGTGCCCTGACTGGGAATCGAACCACGATCCTCTGGTTCGTAGGCCCGCGCTCAATCCACTGAGCTACACCAGCCAGGGCCAGGACCTCTTGCTATTCCTGTTTTTCCTGTTCTTCACCCTGTCAACCTCTGCCCCTACCCTCCCCCTCCCCAGGTTTTTAAGGCAAGCTTCAGAGGAAGACTTATTTCAGGCCTACCTGGCAAGGTGTTGAGAATGAGGCCCACTCGGGCCTAAGGTGAGAAGGTGAACCATCCTGAAGAAAGGCCTCTCAGAATAGAGCTCCCATTGCTATTACCTGAAGGGCAAGTTCAACAGTGGGAGTCAGTGTCAGATAGAGCTACTGCAGTGACCCAGAGCAGGAATAGGATGGGATTTGGATGGTGATCTTGTGCTCATGAATATGTCAGGAGGAGAGGCTTAGATTGTGGGATATTGTGTAGAGTACAGGTAGGTTTGGGAGGGGCTGGGGTGTTCAAGTGCTTGTTATAGGAGCATTGCTTTGGTTCTCCCCTTCTGCAAGCTTCAGTGGCCAGAGAGGGGTGGGGACTTAGAATACTGATCATGGACCTTTCCTGTGAGACAGGATGAGAGGACAGTATAGCTGTCTTCATATTGCCTCTGCAGAGATAAACAGGTAAGGTTTCTTTTCTCTCCAGTACAGCTAAGTAGTCTGAGACTTTGGATTTTGAATTCTGGCCTCACTTATTGTAAGGTGGAACAAATAGTTTATATCCTATTGTACAGAGCATGCCCTGGGAAAATAAATGAAAACTAGCCAAATGAGAAAAGCAAAAGCAATTTATTCAGAGCTGGCTATGAAAGGGAGTCAGGTACCATCATTTGCATTTTGCCAGAGACTCAAAGGCAGGCAGAAGAGTACAAAAGCTTTATGGTGGAAAACAGAAAAATTTCAGTTATGCTCTGATTGAAAGTGGTTGGCTCAGGAAACTGGAAATAGGCTCACCAGAAGCAGAATGTTTCTGTGTGTTTGATTAGGGGGTGTGTTTGGCTTTCTCCGACTGGTCCTAAGTTAGAAACACACCAGAGAGGGGGGCAAATATTAGGGTGGCTGATAGTTACTGATCAAGTCATGACTGTTTGGGGTTGATTGCTATAGGTGTTGGTTGTCAGACCTTCCTGCAGTTGGTGGTCAGACTTCCTGAGCTGGTTACTGCAGATTGTGGATCAGAATGCTATTATTATATGTGGCCTGGTTATTGTATATTCAGTCTGGTACTAGTTCCCCCTCCATGGGGTCTGGGCTCATTGCAGGGATTAGCCTGGATTGACCCACATGTGAGAGGGATGGGAGAAGCAAGGCTGGAAACTCAGTGCGACTTGTGTATTTCAGTGGATTCCCTTCAGGGTTGAGTTATCAGCATTTAGCTATGTTCATTACTTCGGAGCTATTCTGCAACTCTTTGTAAATTGTAAGAAACTGTTAAACTCATAAATTCTGTCCTGTGTGGAAGAGATTTAATTGGGTTCTCCTGATCCCCTTGGAAAGACCAGTTGTGTCTCTATTTGCAGTTCATCCCAATATTGTTTTCTGCACATAAATCTCTGCTGTTTTAACTTTTCCTTTGATCTGGTTATAACATCTGCTTGCATCCTTCCTAGCTTTTAAATACATTTTTTTTATTTCTATGTTTGTGTGAGAGTCATGATTTTACTTCTTTCTCAAAAGTATCTTTTCATACTCTGTGTGTGTGTCTGTTGTAGGGATAAATGGCAGCAGGTGTCCCTGGAGACCAGGTACCAGCCCCTCTGGGAAAGGGAGTGAGGAAACAGTCCTGCCTGGTGGAGCAGGGGCCTGGTGATGGCCAGGAAGGGGTGTATATCTGTAGGATGAGGGCCTCCAGTGAAGGTCTGGGCCTGTGGTCAATAAACAGGACAAAGAAGCCAACAGGCTGATGGTGGGGAGTGGTAGCCTTGTGGCTGGACCTGTGTCCTGTATCTGCAAGGCTGTGTTCTGATTTTGTCCACTAAAGAGACCACCATGGATTCCAAGTTCTGGCATGCCCCTGGTCACTGTGCTGGCTTGGTAGACTGAGTGAATTCAGAGGGCTTTGAGTGGCCAACAGCTTCTTAGGAAGATGAGAAGCACTGTCAGCTCAGAAGAAAGCTACTCTCAGTCCCTGAGCACATTCAGAACAGAGACTCAGAACTACCCAGAAGGTGGTCAGAGCTTTCTAACGAACCTTTAGAAATAGTGTGAACCTTGAGTATCCTTTTACCACCTGCCACTCCGAAACCAGGAATTCCCAGGGGCCCCATTACTCAGACTCCTCAGCTCTATCTACCCAAACTGAGTGTGCAGTTATTAAAAGTTTATCATTGTGAGGACCAGGGCTCCAAGGAATACAGACTGACCAGATCAGGGAGAGATGTCATATAGAGATGGTCTTGAAGTCCCCTGACAAGTGGGAGAGTTTTGAGAAACAGAAGACAGAGGCCAGGCGAGTTTGCCATTCCATCTATACCAGGGAGTGGGGCTAGGGGCCAAGGGACATGTCTGGCAGGAAAGGGGCTCATGCCTTCCCTGGGATCTGGAAGCAGGAAGAGTTGGAGTTCAGAAGCCCTCCTGGAGTGGGACACTGGCTCTCTTTCTTCTTAGCTATGTGACTTATGCTCACTGTCCCTCAGTTTTCTTCTCACCTCAGTAAAGTGAGCTGACACTGCTCAGTTCATGGTGGCTTGGGACTTTAAATAGGAAGACATATGTTGTGTATTAAATCCAGTGTTTAAAGGATAGAAAGCACTTCATAAACATCAGTTCTCTTTGTCTTCTTTCATGGAACTGGGGTGCATGGAGGAGCTGGTCATGATGAGGAAGTCAGGAGCTCAGTCATCAGAACCAGGAAACTGTGGGGATTTCCTTCGGGGTCTGTCTTGCCAGGCCATCCCAGCCACAAAAACCACTCTAGGAGGTGCCCAAGGATGTCTCTAGAAGGGAAAAGGGGGCCCATTTCACCAACTCAGACTTCCCGTTGTTCCCCACTCACTCATCCTACACCTCACCCACCTTGCGTCTGTGGATGTTACTACCTGCCAAGCTCCTGTACCAGTCTCTTGGCCCCTGACCTCTCCCCACCACCTTCATCTTGAGAAGCCTGGCCCTAGATGCCTGTGCGTAGCCAGACAGCAGTTCCTGCAGGTCCCAGCCTGACTTGGGGGAGGGCCAAGCCAGGAATAAATAATGTCAGAGGCCTGGTGAGTTGCCTAGAAAGGATCCAGTAGTAGCCTAGGGCTCCCTAAATCCTTTTTGACTGGTTGCAGCACCCAGGGTGTGGCTGTGCACATGGGTGGAGTGGAGAGTACTGGCTGGGAGCAGGGCAGGCCACCACTTGGCCTTTGGATAAACAAAGAGCTTGTTCCAAGTGGATTTCTCACACTACTGATCTTTCTTGGTACCTAACCTCACTATACCTCAGGCTGGTTATTCATGTCCAGGGTGTTCATGAGTTGGTGTTAGTTATATAGCAATGGATGACATTCACTGGGTGTTTTACTTTCTGCACACAACTTTTCTAACTCTCTTATTGTCCCCAGTGTATAGAGGAGAAAACCAAATCAGAGAGGTTAATAATTATATTCCAGGCCACTAACTAGGAGAGAATCGTATTCACCTTTGCACTTCAGCTCCTTGAACTCAGCTGATATTGTTTGTGCATTCGTCCTACAAGTCCAGACCAGCACAAAAACCGCTCTAGCAGTTGTCCAAGGAAGTCTCTGGGGAGAAAAATGGATCCCGCCTGTTTCACTAAATCAAACTTTCCTCCGATTCTTCACTCACCTTGCCTCTATGGATGTCGCTACCTGCCAAGCTCCTGCACCAGTCTTCTGGCCTCTGACCGCTCCCTATCCCCTTCCTCCTGCGAAGCCTGGCCCTACATGTCTGTGCACTATCACTCACCAACGTTTCTATTTTGGGGGGTGACTATTTTAAGATAAGTGATGCAGGGTCTTCTCCTGGGGCAGGGCTTCTTTTCAGAAACCAGCGCCCCTAGTAGTTAGGGGTCACACTGTGCCTGGTCTTGCGTTCGGAGCCAACCCTGGAGTGTGACCACACTTGAGGGGCTGGTTTTGAAGATGACCTCTTACCTGCCTTACTTATAAAAATGTTTTGCTTCTGGCCTCTTTCCACTTGGCAAGAATAGCAAAGTAGTTAACTTTTAGGTGGAATGTGATAGGCTCAGTGCCCCCCGAGTGAAATATTTTTAGAAAAGGAAATGATAAACACACCCATCCCATCTCTTCAGGGTATATATGTGTACCCTTCCCAGGACTGACTCTTCCAGGTGCAATACCAGGAAAGCAAGTCAGGTGGTTATGTCTGCTTGTATGTGAACCTAACATTTTCTTCTTGGTCACTTTGGTCACTAATAGAGTGTCCAGGATGACTGTCAGGTTATTCTCTCCTGAGGCATTGATTGGTGGGGTGAGCAAGAAGGCATGGTTCCATAATTCATATAAGAAAGCCATGAACCCATGATTCAGAGAAGAAAGGTATAAATATATGATTCAGATAAGAGACCATTTACTGTCCTATTTGATTCTCAGCCATTGTTTTGAGAAACAGATCTACCTGAATTAGTGAGGGAATATATATGTTGAAAAAGCAGCTGGAATCTTGTCAAGTACAGCCTGGCAATAGATCCGGGCTAACAGAGTGTTCTGAACTGAGACACCTGGAACAAATAATTCTGATTTGTTATCAGTGCATCATCACTTTACATACGATATGTGATTATTTTTCATAAGTATGTCATGTGTGCTTGCTATAAATTGTTTGTTTTTACTTAGCAACCTTTTTTTAATACAGGTAGAATCAGAAAACATTTCACTCTAGTCCTGTTCCAAAAGTGTCAGCATTATTAACACCCCTACTTTTACTGGATTAATGGAATCAAGTCAAGGCTTAGACATCCCAAGGGGAATGAGGTAATGCATTGTAGATTCTGTGGGTAAGAGAGGTAATGCTGGTTGCTGGGATAAAATCCAATGAGAATTGACATTTGAATGGCTCTACCTGGAGGAAGAAACTGTCCTGTGCAGATGACCTTAGTATTGGTTATTGCTTAACTGGCACCTTGCTGTTATAAATCAACATTGATTTGTTCACATCTCCATTAGTCATTTTCTCTACTAGAATGTGAGTTCTCAGGGCTTAGAGCAATGTTCAGCTGAAGCAGGAACCCAAAAAAGATATTAGTGAAATGAATGCATGGGGATTCTGCTCATAGTTGGAGTCTGATCTCTGTGCTTGGCCTGAGTAGATTCAGGGATTAGATCCTAGAAGTTCTGTTGTTCTGTGAGGCCTCTTGTGATCTAGCCCAGCAACCTTAATTTCATCTGTTTTTCTCCTTTTTTCCCTTTATTCTTTATTGTTCATGCTACTACAGTTGTCCCACTTTTTTTTCCTTTTCTCACCTCCACCCGGCCCCTGCTTTACTCCTTCTTCAGGCCATCGCAACACTGTTGTTCATGTCCATGGTTTATGTATATATGTTCTTTGACTAATTCCTCCCCCTTCTTATATCAAGTTCCTTCCTCCCTTCTCCCCTCTGACAGCTGTCACTCTGTTCCATGTGTCCATGACTCTGTTTCTATTTGTTCATCAGTTTATTTTATTCATTAGATTCCACATATAAGTGTAATCATATGGTATTTGTCTTTCACAGACTGGCTTATTTCACTTAGCATTACAATCTCCAGATCCAACCATGGCTGTGTAAATGTACCACAGCATTTTTATCCACTTATCTACTGATGGGCACTTGCGCTGTTTCCAGATCTTGGCTATTATAATCCATGCTGCTATGAGCACAGGGATGCATATAATCTTGAGTTGTTTCAGGATTCTTAGGATATATTTTCAGATATAGGGTCTCTGGGTCAAAGGCAGTTTCATTTTTAGTTTTTTGAGGAAACTCCATACTGATTTCCACAGTGGCTGCCCAGTCTACATTCCCACAATAGTGCATAAGGGTGCCCTTTTCTCTACATCATAGACAACACTTGTTTTTTTGATTTATTGATGATAGCTATTCTGGCAGGTATGATGTGATATGTCACTGTGGTTTTCATTTACAGTCCTCTGATAATGAATGATAATGAACACTGTTTCATATGTCTAATGTCCATCTGTATATTCTTTGGAGAGTGTCTATTTAGGTCCCTTGCCCACGTTTTAATTGGATTGTTTGTCTTCCTGGTGTTGAGCTATGTAAGTTCTTTATATGTTTTGGAAATTAAAAGGTTACCAGATATATCATTAGCAAGTATGTTCTCCCATACAGTTGGCACCCTTTTCATTTTGATGATGGTTTCTTTGGCTTTACAGAGGTTTTTAGTTTGATATAGTCCCATTTGTTTATTTTTCCTTTATTTCCCTTGCCCTAGAAGATATATTGGCAAAAATGTTGCTATGTGAGATATCTGAAATTCTACTGCCTACGTTTTCTTCTAGGATTTTTATGGTTTTGATACTTGCACTTAAATCTTTTATCCATTTTGAGTTTATTCTGGTTGTGGTGTAAGATGGTGGTCTAGTTTTATTTTTTTGCATGTACCTGTCCAATTTTCCCAACACAATTTATTGAAGAGATGGTTTTTATTCCATTGTGTGCTCTTGCCTCCTTCGTTAAGTACTATTTGACTGTAAAGGCATGGGTTTTTATTTCTTGGCTTTCTGTTCTGTTCTATTGATCTATATGCCTGTTACTATGCCAGGAACAGGCTGTTTTGATTACGGTGGACTTACAGTGTAGTTTGATACCAGGTATTGTGATATCTCCAATTATGTTCTTTGTTCTCAAGGTTGCTGAAGCTATTTGGGGTCTTCTTTTGGTTCCATAAAAATTTTTGGAATATCTGTTCTAGGTCTGTGAAACATACCATTGGTATATTAATAGGAATTGTGTTGAATTTATAGATTGTTTTGGGTAGTATAGGTATTTCAGTGGTGTTAATTCCTCTAGTTCATGAACACAGTATATGCTTCCACTTGTTTGTATTTCCTAAATTTTTTTCTTCAGTGTCTTATAGTTTTCTGAGTACAGGTCTTTTATCTCTTAGGTTAAATTTATCCCTAGGTACCTTATTTTCTTGTTGTTGCAATTGTAAATGCAATTGTTTTCTTAGTTTCTCTTGTCCTTTTTCTTAAATGTCTTCCATGAATCAGCCTTGGAATTTTTTTAGTCATTTGCTTTTTCCCCCTGCAGGAGCCAAAAATGCAGCCCTAGAGAATGTGAGTGGTTCAAGTCCTCAGGCAGTGGCTCTCAACTGCAATGGGCAGTGCGTGACAGTCACAGGCTTTGAAATAATTGACTGCCCCAGACCACCCTTTTCAAGGCCTAGTTGGTATGGGAGTGGCCCTGGGTATCAGTCAGTGTTTGTTAAAAGCTTCTCATGTGCAGCCATAGTGGAGAATCACTGGGTTAATTCTTTTCAAAGTCTCATCAACATCAGAATTATTTAGGGGGTTTTCTTGTTAAACACTTACCATTTGGCCCCTCCACTAGTTTCTGAGGGGGAGCTCAGAGTCTGTGTTTTTAACAAGCTCCTTGGAGGTGCTGCTGCTCTTGGTCTGAGCACAGCTCTTGAGAAGTGCTGCCTATGGCCACCCAACCCTCCCTGAGCTGCACTGTTTTGTGGCCCTGCCTTTGCTGCCCTGACTCATCCCTTCCCCATGTGGAGGCATGTGTTTTGCCCTCTACACCACTCTGCCCTGTGCTGAGCTCTGGGCTATCCCTGCCAGGATGTCAAAAAAAGTGTTTTCATCTATTCTTCTCAACCCAAAGGAGATTGGAATGCTTCAAAATATGTTCTATTTGAAGAAGAAAAAGACCCCCAAATGGGGAACTACATACATAGAAGTGGGCACATTTGAAGGTGGTTCATTCAGGTGTGAATTCTGGGTTGGTTTGTCCTTGAGAGGTGTGCTTGTGGGTAAGCTCTTTCTATCTCTGGGACTTGATGAGTCCCTTGAGGGGTCAGAATGTCTCCAGATGTCAAAGCAACAGAGAAGTGGGGAAAAAAGAAAAGAGATGTGGTAAATAAAAGATGTAGTTAACACAGGGTGGTTTGCAGAGCAATAGGGAGTAGATGGCTCTGAGCTGGGGAGTATTCACTCAGGTCCAGTATAAAGTCTCTTAAAATCAATGTCTAGTCCGTAAAGTCTGCAGTGATGTGTCCCTGCTCCTGTCCTCTAAGCTCAGTCAGACTCTACAGCTCATGGTCTGAGGTACTTGCAGCAGTGTGCATCACTGCTATCCATGGACCTGAGCAGGCAAAGGCAGTAGCTTTTGTGGGGTGATGTGGGAAGCACATGGACTTCATTTCACATGAAGACTGATGTGCCAGCCTGTTGGGGAGGCTCCACCCACAGCCCCCCCGCCCCTTTCCCAGCCACCATGGTTGAGAATCAGTCTACCAAGACATGATCTGCTTAGGGAGGAAAGGTGGCAGATCTCTCAAAGGGGAAGGGCCAAGAGCCTTTTCCTCAGTGGGCTTTTATTGGGTTTTGCTCAGGAATACAGGTAAAGCTCATTAATCATTGCCAGGCAATAAGGATCAAACAATAGATAACAGAGAACTCTGAGGGTCTATTTTGAGTCAGTGTCAGATAGCTAAAGAGCTATAAAACTTTGAGGAACAAACTCACTTCTTGCTTGGATCCTTATTTAATTGAGAGCATTCTAAACAAATCCGGTTTCACAGGATTTTGCATATTCTAAACAAAGCAGGTTTCACAGGATTTTACATATTCTTTCTTAGGCCTGATTGCCCTAGGGAACCTGCCCTTTCCAGCACAGGGCGGTACCTACCACCAACATTGTTTCAGTCTTAAGGCATTGTCTCAGGCTTAAGTCAGCCAGGAGTAGTAAGGCAGCCAGAAGAACTGCCTGGCCACTAGAAGACATTATGGGAGATGGGGATATATTAGTGTGGGAGGTGGTAGGGATGTGGATAAGGGTGGCTAGAAAGGCTGTTTGACCTAAGACTCAATCACAGAGGGCTATGGATGGTGACTTTGAAGTTTTATCTCTGAGTTTTGCACAGTCATTGAGGTTGGGACAAATTTTGAAGCGCTTATTTAGAAATTAAACATTTACAATACAACCTGATGCCTGTTACTCCATTTTGACATAGATCTTTAATGTCCTGAGAGTGTGCTTTGAATTTTTTCCCGTTTTTTTGTGGTGGCTGGGGTCTCTCTCCTTACCTGCTGAAGCCCTGCCAAGTGCTAGCTGGAAATAGTAATTGCTGTGTAAGTAGCACTGAGAGACTGGCATGGCTCTGGGGGAGTGCACGTAAAGTGTAGCAGTGTAGCACTTCATTAAGAAAAAACCTCCAAAACCCAGCACACACACACACACACACACACACACAGATCCTGGGTTAGAGACCACCTTTTTTATTTTTTCCAAACCACCATTCCTATGAGTCTAAATTTAATTTAAGAATTCAGCTACTTATGTTTTTTATTTCTAACAGGAGCCAGGAGATTCCAGTAGAATCCTGACAAGAATAGCTGGTGGGTGGTGGCCTCCTGTAAAGACAAACCCTGCAGATCTCAGCTCCATGTGTCCATCTGGAGCTCTGTGTTGGCACGGGGAGAGACGCACGGCGTCAGCCATCATAGGTGGCAGCAGCTCTCAACTCTGATGTATGGTAAAGACATTGTCCCTTAGATGGACTTGATTGTGTGCATGAAGTCATCATGATGTAGTCTATTCTCTTTCAGTTTGGATCAGATTGGAAAGAGGCTGGAACTGTTGGTAAGCAAGTCCTTCTGCCTGCCTTTGATGGGTGGACATGTGAGTTGGAGCTACACAGCAGAATAATAGAATGAATAATATGAGAGAGATCACAGCTCTATCAGGAGAAATATTTCCCTTTTCCAATTCCCTGAACAGGAAGTAACAGGAATTTTTTTTTCAATTCTCCCACAGATCACAGAGTGAAAGCCTGTCATTGCCTGTGGAGTTTGGCGTCTAGGGTTTTTCTCACCCTAAACCAGGTCCCCAGCACTGGCAGATCCCAGACCCAGGAGGTAATAGGACAAGGCTGAGAGAAGCAGGACCCCTCAGGGAGCATTCATGAACGTCTTACTTAAGGACAGTGGTCCTTAAATAAGATTAGGTGGGGCCTGCCTGTGCCTCTTGAGACCCAGGTGGAGGGAAGGCTTGCGTGTAGTTAGAGAAGCGGGGACCCAAAGAGCTCTGGGGCATTCAGTCCTGGATCCAGTCCAGGTGCCCTGGGGAGGGGAAGTAAGCGTAAAATGGGACCAGCTTCCAGCTCTCCACCCTTCCTCACTCTAGGTCCTCAGGAGTTTGGAGGGAGAGAGTGACTAGGGTTGTTAGTATCATGGTTGCCCTGGAATTTTCACCCCTTCCCAGTGTCTCTCACTGAAAACCAGGGTGAAAAGAAGGAAGCAAAAGGAAAAGCTGGAAAGAAAAAGCCTTTTCATAAAAGACATTGGAGTTTGTCTGAATTAACTCGCAAAACAAAATCTCTCCTGTGGCTCTCAGAAGTTCTATGCATACTCTTTCTATATATTCTAGACAGCCTTAGCCCTTAGGTGTGAAGGGAATTGTGTTTCAATCCATAGTTATATAGCACCATTTTCTATGCTTCCATTTATGATCACAAAGCACAAACTGTGAGAACTGGAAGGAATGGTGGAGCTTGTGAGGGGCTGAATACTGGTCTCTTAAACATGGCCGCATCATAATCTCTGGCACCGATGATTGTGTTACTCTATATGGCAAAAGGGATTTTACAGATATGGTTAAATTAAGGATGTCGGGTATAATCATGAGGGTCCTCATAAGAGTGTCAGGGAAAAGAAGACCACATGATGATGGAAGAGAGGGATAAAAAGTGATGTGCTGGGGATAGCCCAGGGATGATGACAACTTCTAGAAGCTAGAAGGGGAAAGAAAACAATTTCCTCCTGGAGCCTCACAAGGAATGAGCATGATTAACACCTTGATTTTAGCCCACTGAGACTTGTGTCAGACCTCTGACCCCTAGAACTGGAAGAGAATTAATTGGTGGTGTTTGAAGCCACAATATGTGGTAATTGGTTACAGCAGCTCTAGGATCTAATAGAGATCTCATTCACCTCAGCCTTCTCTTTTTACAGTTGAGGAAACTGAAGCCACTGCAGTCAGTATTTCCATTTTGACTTTGTTAATTTTTATATTATTTCTGTAGGGGAACATTTTGTCTTCTGCCTCTAGGACACAGACTTTTTTCTGTTATTGTCTAGATGAGTATAGCAGGCCTTAAAATTTTCAGTTTTATGGGATCTGACTGCCAAATTGGCCTTATGAATTTAATGACCATGTTACTGCATGCAGACCCAGAGAAAGGTCCTGGGACTGAAAATCCACCTTCTAAGGGGAGAGCAGGGAAAAACTGAGGAAAAGAGGTTGGCCACTCCTGCTAGTAATTAATTGAGTGTACCAATAGCGACTTAATCTATGGAGTGCATCTTGGGTGGTTTCAAGAAGAAATGGATCCCTATGCAGCTTGGCAGGTGCCAAAGAGTTATCTAGGACAGAAAGGGCAAAGTGATGGGTACTAGGATGTGAATGCCGCCGGGTACGAGAAATTACATTCTTGACCGGCCTAGACAACCAGGAGCAAGCATGTAGTGGGAAGTGGGGCATGCGTTGATCTAAGTCAGAATGAATATCAGTTATGATTAGACAGTCTCTTAGGGAGGTTTGCAGCAAGCAACCTTTGTTCTGGTCCAGAGCCATCTCACAGGTCAGACAGCTGTCCTGTCATGGAACGGTGTCTCCTCCACACTGTATTTTCTTGAATTAAATTTAAGGACTCTGATCTATTAAAAATTAGTGAATTTATGGGGATAATATAACAGAGGCTGTCTCAAAAAAAGCAGGGACAAATAGTCCCCATTACAGTACATGACAGAGAGGCCAGCACATGCTCTCCTCCTCTCCTGCCCTTCTCACATTCTCCAATCCTTTGGCCTCCACATCACAGGAAGGAAAAGGATTGGAATCTTGCCAAAAGGGTTTTCAGAGGATACTGCTGATTTTTGAACCAGAATAGACTCTGGAAAGGCTTTCTGGGTCTAAAAAGTGAAGACTCACTACTTCAATCCTTGCAATAAACATCCTGAGTGACTTTCACCTAAAACCTCAAGGGATTTTGAAATACTTTGGGACATTCTGTGCCTGGTCTATTTCCCATCAGTTGGTGGAGAAATGGAGCCAAATGTAGATGAGATAGTGAGATCAGGACAGTGTAGGCTATGGATGGAAATGAAGGGATGTAGAAAAGGCAGCCATAATTCCCTGAGTGTGACCGCAGACTGGGGACTTTCGGCTGACTATTGGGTCTGAGGTGTGAGTTCTTGAAAGGCCTTGTTAAACAATTCTTGTGACTCTGTGATGGAGTTTTCCTATAGCAAGACATGAGGTTATATAAATTCCTCTTTATGGATCACAAGACTAGCAGTTATACTTCAGCATGGCCAAATGCAGATTACATGATTTCACTTCCTCTCTTTGGTTATCTTAAGCTGTGGGCTGCCCTTGTGCTATTTAGTTGGGAATAGAATCCCAACCAAGGCAGGTCAGCTAGGATTGGGATGCTTGATGTCTGTGACCATAGAGAGTGTAGAGAAAGCTCAATTATTTTTGTGCTCTCTATCCTGGGATGATGATATCTGGTGAGATTTTCCTGATGGGGTGAATTTATACCTTTGAAACTTACTTGGCTTGACCCTAAATTTATAGCTCACTCTTTAATCTTACCATGATATAATTATGGAACAAATATAAATATTCCCTCTGTCTTTGGAAAAAACAAACATAGATACAGTGTAACTTTTACTCCTTGCTCCACTAACTTCATTTTGGGGGTATTCGAAGTTTAACCTTCCTTCAATCCCATCCCACTCGATTAAAGACTAAAAGTCCCTTTCTCTCTAATAGGGCCTCAGTTGGTCAAAGTACACACCACTTTAAAACCACCTCTCAGCTCAAATGAGAAGTACATAAGTCTTAGTGTCACCAACAAACAAACACACACAAAAAAGGGAACTCACGCAGAGTTTCCTCAGTCACTTCCCCATCTGAGTGATCTTGCGTCCAGCTCTATATAGCCTGGGGTGCTCCCTTGTCAAGAGGGAAAAGGTGTGTCCACCGGCACCCAGTCACAGAGTGACACAGCCTGATTAGGAAATCCCTGGAGGATGAGAATATATATCCCTACCCTGAGCTTCCACTGAGGTAAAAGTCAGGCCTGACAGCCTTCCCTAGGCAGGAAGCAACGAGGTGAGAAATGCAGAGCTGCAGGTAAGAGGCTTCTGAAAGAGGAAAGGAGGGTGAGGGGAGATAGAGAGACCAGCGAGAAGCATTCCAGAGCTCCATTTCTGGATGGAGCCTCATGCAGTTCTCCTGATGTCTCTGGATTTCAGGTGTCTCCTCTGGGTGACCATCCTCATCTCTGTGACCTTCTTCACCCATATGAAAACAACCTTGGCTTTTTAGGTCTTCAGATTCTCTGTCATCAAAGGGACTAGATCAGATGGTTTCTGAGGACATTCAGTGAGTCAAAATTACAGGCAAAAGTGCTGTGGAATTCCATGAGAGGAAACAAATTGTTGTGTACAGGTCCTTACCCCTTGGGAAGTTGTGCTTGTGAGACTTACACTGAACTCATATTTTCTTCTTTAGGAGGATCATGGGATTTTCTAGTGGGGCATGTTTTCTTTTTCAAAGTAAATATAATTTT
The DNA here is from genome assembly GCF_014824575.4 of Sturnira hondurensis. Lineage (NCBI taxonomy): Eukaryota > Metazoa > Chordata > Mammalia > Chiroptera > Phyllostomidae > Sturnira > Sturnira hondurensis. The sequence goes on from NW_028082295.1 coordinate 1,636,704, forward strand.
CTGACACTGGTTTTCTAACACTGGCTCCTGGGGCCGGCTGGGTACCAGCACTCATGCTTGTCTCAGAAGAGTCACAAGTAGTCTGGTGGAAAAGTGTGAGCCCTGGGGCTAAAGAGTCTGGGTTCAAGTTGTGACTTTGCCTCTTACTACCTGTGTGAGGTCATGTATGTGTTCATAATGTAACTGTCTTTAGAATATTCTGTAGTCTAATGACTATGAAGTGCCATTTGAGTACATGTTGTTCACCCAGGGGCCAGCAGCTTACCAGTAATCACCGGCCAGGAAGAGGTATGTTTACCTTGCATATTCTCATGAAATAACAATAAACTGGGCATGATTCTTTAAAAAAATATATTTGTATTTCAATTATAATGAAACAAATTACACAATTTATTTTACCTTCTCAGGGCCTCAGTTTCTCCATCCATTCACTGTGATCTTAATGAGGGGGAGGACCACCAGGGTGGTGGGAAAAGTACATGAATCTGAATCCAAAAAAGTGCTTAGAATTGTACTTGGCACAAGGTGGGTGCTGCCTAAGTGCCTGCTCTCACTATTAGACATCCTTCCTCTTGAATCCCACACCCCTTTGGAAGTTTTTCATCTTCTTAGAACCCTAGCCCCATCAGGAGTCTCGTACCTCCAAGTCCCAGCTCTACCAATCATCTCTGAATTTCCTCTTCTGTAAGCTGAGGCAATTGCAGGGCTTGAACTTCCCAGTCTGTCCCAGCAGCTCATGTCTGTGGTGCTATGCTGCTGACCTCCTCTCTGCAGTCCATCCCACCCCCCACCAAGCGCACTCTCTCCCTGGCCTATGTCTCTGAACTCTACCTTCCAAAGAGAACAGTGTATCCCTTTCCACCAATACAGGCTGCATGATTTCACTTCCCAGTATAGTATAAAAGAACGCCTCTTCCTTCAAATCTCATCACAGTCTTATCCATTTTAATTTGTATTTTTCATTTTTTAGCCTCTTTGATTATCCCAAACGGTAAGAAGGAAGTCTCTGCCCATTTTTTCTCAGTTGGCCTGGGAGCTTCTTTCATACCCTGACAGCAGGCCTTCCCTTCAACATCCCTGCTCCTACTCCAATCTCCAAAGTCCAGTTGTTTGACAACAAACAGCTGGGTGATCCAGAAGTTTCATAGACTCCTCCCCGCTCCTCCCCCAGAAGAGGTGAGTTGGCCTCTTGTGACAAAGCAACTGAATAGATTTGCATTTTTTAATGTTATCATCACTTGCTCTCTCTATAGGGGCACTTGATCATGACCTGCTCTTTTGATGGGACATCTGGGGACACTTGATCATGGCAGGGCCTTTGGTCAGTAGTTCTCAAACCTGAACTTACAACATCACCTAAGGGCTTGTTTGAACACAGTTCTGGGCCCTGTCAGAATTTCTGATTCAGTAGCGGGGTATGTGTGTATGTGCATGGCAAGGATTTGTATTTTTAATAAGTTCCAAGGTGGTGTTGAACTTATTAAAGTCTGGGAACCACACTTTGAGAACCTCTTCCTTAGTAGGTAAGATGAGGAGGTTTCATGTCTAGTGGCAAACTACAAGTTATTTCAGAACAGGAGCCTTGGAGGCCATTTTTAAAAAGAATTCGCAGAGACCTTCTACTGTATTTGACATGAATGCTAGGAGTAGGGAGATGTTAAATCAGATTATTCTGTTTAACAGATGGAGAAGCAAGCACAACAGGAACAAATGAGTCCATCAGTGTCTGACACTTGGCCTTAGTCTCCTATCAGTTTTGTTCTCTGCCCACAAAGGAGTGTTGCTTTAAAGAAAGAGAGGGCAGTAAAAATGTAAAATGAGTATGGAAGTTTCTGTGGCCAGCCGATGGGCCAAACCCAGTGTGGCCACAAGAAAAATAGTGATGATTTTTTTTATTCTATAGCACCTCAGAGTCCCTGCTCCAGTGGTTCTCAGTCCTGACTCAACATTAGAATCACCTGAGGAGCTTTAAAAATTCCCTATACCCGGGACTGTTACCACAACTAACCAGTCAGGGGTGGGGATTCTACCATTCGCCACCTACCAGGCAAATCTTCAAACACGGAGTTCGGTGGAAAAGAAAGGACTCTTTTATCTAATGGCATGTTTCTGTCTAAAATATCTGGGTAACAAAGGTAAGGGAAAATACGAAGAATATGACATCAAAAATAGCTATTTAACTATTTGTCATTACAACTACTACATAGGTTCAAGAACTGAAAATAATACAAGAACAAAAATCTATTCTTAGTGCTGAAGATTATCACCAAGTTCTATGGGAATAATGGCAAGTTCCTGCCTCAAAGCTCATTCCCTCTCAGACACCCAAAGAAAATTCACCCTAACACCCTCTGCCAGCTCAGTTTAGGGCTGCACCAGGAACCTCTTCTTCCACCCAGAAATATCTATAGGTGGTTTAGCTGGTCTCCAGTCACTGTCCAGCTCCAGGCACCTTTCAGAGTCTGTGCCCCAAGGTCTCTGTGCACAGGCCTGCACTGGCCACTGCTGGCAGGCCTGCTGGTAACTGTTGAAGCCACCCTGCCCCCAACTAGGAGAGAGGAAAGAACCAACTGTCTACTTCTTGACATGTTTATTTCAAAAGTCCTCTCCCAGAATCCTATGCACACCAAAGGCCGGTGGGAGTGTCCAGCCTTCTAACTAATGAGGGCCAGTATTAGCTTGCATGCCTTTGCCCCCCTTCCAGCTGCCCTAGTTAGCAGTCTCCTAAGTGGGTAGAGTCTGTAGTCACGCATGTACAGCTCAAATCTTTTCCCCACTTCCAGGGGCGTGCTCCCTGTAACAGGACCAATCACATCAGGAACTTGGGGGTTGAAGCCCAAGGATCAGTTGCTTTTGAAGCTTCCCAGGCAAGTCTGATGTATAATCGAGGCTGAGTCCACAACCCTGTTCCATCTCTTAACTTCCTCCTTGCCCCACCCTTTATAAAGTAATCAATCATAGACTTATTTTCTCAAAACCTGTGTTCTGAATCTGTCATTGATGTGATGATTCTCATTGAATAACTAGGCATTTGACTCACCAGTAGTGTAATTAAGGGAGAAATATGAGAAACTGTATTAAACTTCATCCTCTGTTTCGTATTAAGTATAAATCATTTCCTAAACATGGGAGGCAAATGATTGTGACACTTGATTTTAAGGCAAATAGCCCAGTTTAAAACCTGGATACGACTTGCTATTTGACTTAGGAATATAACTTCATATTTCTGGATGCTAGTTTCATTCACTAGACGAAAGGGATGGATTAGAGAGCAGGGTTCTTTGTTATTTTTAAGAATCTGTAGGGAGTATTCATACCATCCAGATTTTTCATGAAATGTCAAGAGGAAATTTAAGAATACTTGGACTTAACTGGGGATTGCAAACCTGAGTGTATTCAGGATCTGAATAAGTCAAATCTGTGAGGCTGTCAGTGACAGGGCCTGTGGCCAACTGGACTATGCTTGTCCCTTGGAAAAACCAGGCAATGAAAAATAACACCAACACTTTGGCTGAATGATGTGTGTGTGTGTGTGTGTGTGTGTGTGTGTGTGTGTATAAATAAATTGAATTGGTCTGTGAGCCCCAGTTTGTTAGCTTTGACAACTTGTGCCAATATGAGTTTGTAACCCTAAATTGAAGGAATGAGTATCAAATCCTGGCCTCACCACTTCTATATGTGTTTCCTCAGAGGAGATAGTTAGCTTTTGTAATCCTCAATGCCTTAATCTCTAAAATGAAAGCAATAGTATGTAATTCATATATATTTGAAAAATTAAAACAATAATACATTTTCAAATTTTTCCTACTTCCTGATGGATGTTCAGTAAGCATTAACAGTATCATCATAATTGTCATCATTAGATTATGAGGTTCTGACAACAGAATTTCAGAAACCATTCTGAGAGGGCTGGGGTGAGCAGAGCACAAGCATTGAACATTGGCTCTCACTTCATGTGCCTACTTTGTTTAAGAATTATCCAATACTAATGACCAGTACATCTCAGATCCCCTGGGAATCTTGTTACTATGCAGATAATTCTGACTTCGTAGTCTGAGGTGGAACCTGAGACTTTGCATTTCTCCTAGGTGATGTCCTTGCTGCTGATCTGTGAACCACACTTTGAGTAGCAAAGTTTCAGAATATTTGTGGTGAGGTTTTTTTGTTTGGGAGCAAGAAAGAAGTTAGTGCAAGGTTTTGGATGGATCCTAAATTTCCTAGTGCTAATATTCACCTAGTGCTAATATTAAGAACCTTTTCTTAACTGTCTGAGGTAGGCAGAATTCTAAGGTGATCCCCACTGACTCATGGCTTTGTCTAAGCCCCGTCCCCTTGAATGGGGATGAGTTATATGAATATGATGGAATGTCATTCCCATGATTCATTTCTCTTATAGGGCAAAGGTGAAGGAATTTTGCAGATGTCATTTAGGTCCTTAATTGGTTGACTTGAAGTTAATCCAAAGGAAGACCATCCTGGAACAATGGTCTTCTGAAACAATCAGTGGGCTTTTTAAAGGAAGGTCTAGACATCAGAATCGAGAGGTCAAAGAAATGTGAAATCGCATCTGGAGTCTTTTATTGACCTAGAAAAAACAAACTGTCATGTTGTGTAGAGGGCCATGGGACAGGGAATGGTGGGTGGCCTCTAGTTGCTGAGAGTGGTCTTTGCTGGCAGCCAGCAAGAAAGTGGAGACCTCAGTTGTAGAATGACAAAACTTTTTTTTGTTGTTGTTTTTATCTTTATTTAACTTTTGTTCAAGTACAGTTTTCTTTCTTGTATTCCCAGCCCTGCACCGCCCCCCCCAGTGCTCCCCAACCCCCTCCCATCTCCGCCCCCCGTCTTAGTTATTGTCCATGTGTCCTTCATACTTATTCATGTGAGTCCATCCCCTTTTACTCTGTGCTTCCCTCCCCTCTACCCTCTGGTCCCTGTCAGCATGTTCTGTATTTCAGTGTCTTTGGTTACATTTTGCTTGCTTGTTTGTTTTGTTGTTTACATTCCTGTTAAAGGTGATATCATATGGTATTTGTCTTTCACTGCCTGGCTTATTTCGCTCAGCATAATGCTTTCCAGCTCCACCCATGATGTTGCAAAGGGTAGGAGCTCCTTCTTCCTTTCTGCAGCATAGAATTCCATTGTGTAAATGTACCATAGTTTTTTGATCCAGTCATCCACTGATGGGCATTTAGGTTGCTTCCAACTCTTGGCTATTGTAAATTGTGCTGCTATGAGCATCGGGGTGCATAGGTTCTTTTGGATTGGTGTTTCAGGGTTCTTAGGATATACTCCTAGCAGTGGAATTGCTGGGTCAAAAGGCACGTCCATTTTTAGTTTTCTTAGAAAATTCCATACTGCTTTCCATAGTGGTTGTACCAGTCTGCAATCCCACCAACAGTGGACCAGGGTCCCCTTTTCCCCACAACCTCTCCAGCACTTGTTGTTTGTTTATTTGTTTATGATAGCCATTCTGACTGGTGTAAAGTGGTATCTCATTGTGGTTTTAATTTGCATCTCTCTGATAGCTAGTGATATCGAGCATCTTTTCATGTGTCTCTGGATCCTCTGTATGTCCTCCTTGGAGAAATGTCTGTTCAAGTCCTCTGCCCATTTTTTAATTGGGTTGCTTGTCTTCTTTGAGTGGAGTCGAGTGAGTTCTTTGTATATTTTGGAGATTAAACCTTTGTCTGAGGTATCATTGGCAAATATGTTTTCCCAAACAGTTGTTTCTCTTTGTATCTTGATACTGTTTTCCTTAGCCATGCAGAAGCTTTTAATTTTGATGAGATCCCATTTGTGTATAGAATGACAAAACTTAATTCTACCAACACACTTGCACTTGGAACAGGACCATGACCTTTGATATCAGTCCGTGAGTCCTTGAGCAGAAACTCCAACCAAGCTGAGACCAGACACCTGACCCACAGTAATGTGAGCAAAAAAAAAAAAGGTTCTTTTAAAATAAATCACTGACTTTGTGGCAATTTGCTACATAGCAATAGAAAATGAACATGATATCCCAATTCTTTTCTTTGATGCTGTGCATGCCAGTCCCAGTTATACTGCAGTGATAACCTTAGACATCTCAGTAACTTAATACAACACCAGTTTATTTTGCTTGTACTATATATTGTCACTGGCCAGCTGTGTCAGATTGTGATGGCTCATCATAGCCTTTTGAGAGTATTTACAAAAGACAGTTTACAGACCATTCATTTGATTCTGATTATTTTGACACTAATTCTGTGATGGGAAATAGGTTTCTTCTGTTAAGCAGAAGAAACACCTTCTTCTGTTCAACAGAAGAAGAAACAGATATTCAGGAGTGAGGAAGTGGATCCATGGATAGTAGACCCCAGCCTTTTTATCAGGATGGCCTGACCATTCTCTGTGATTGCTATTGGCAAACAAGGGCTCAGGATTCGTGGTGACAGAAGAGAGAGTGTGGGGTAGGGCACCAGAAGAGAAATGGGAAGGCCTGGAAATGACCCACATCCTTCCCACTTACTTTCCATGCCTATCATGAATTATTTGGCCATGCTTAACTTTAAGGGAGCCAAGAAATGAACTCCTTTTTGTATCTCAAAATAGAAAGGTTCCAGATATTGGTGCACACGGTTCTCTCTACCACATAGTGTCGTCCAGTAGGTCAGTTGGAGTGGCAAGGTGAGCACCAGGATTTCCAGTGGCCCAGTGTCAGGGAGCTGTTCTTACCACCAGGGAACAAACTGGCTGGTATCAGAAAGTGGAGAGAAGCCACGAGGGACAAGTGAATGAATGCACCACTGACCCCAGCTCCAAGGTAGAGTAAAAGTTTTCTTGGTGGGACTTTTGGGGTCTCTGAAAAACCTGTAAGTCTGGGCTGTCTTCAGGCTAAAGACTGTTTTCTTGCAGCAAGAGATTTATCCATATAGCGCAGATAAAAACCAACTGGGGTTTTGATGTTTTGTGTGTGCTTGACTCTGTCTGATCTCATGGCCATGTTGGACACAGGGCTGAGGAAAGCTGCTGCCTTTTGTGACCCTTAGAGGTCAAGCCATTCCAGGTGTGCACATCTTCCAGAGAGTGAAGGTGGTCTAGCATAAAAAGAAAATGCCATCTGTTTTGATGATGTAACAACTTTGGACAGAAATATTTGTAAAATGTATGTAGCATAGTCAAAACATATACTCATTGCAAATCAATGCCATGAAAATGTACCTTTACTAACTCTTCTAATAAGAGTCTCATTTGTCTATCTCCTGAGACTCTTTTTCATCAGGAAAAAGGAATTAAACCTACCACCACATATTATCCCCATCTTGGTGGGCTCAAATCTGCCTCTCTTGGAATTGTTTGATTTCTTTGAGGTAGATTCTCTGTCTTTCAGAATTTCTCACTTTGCCATATTCTTCTAGCCAGGAAAGCATCCAAGCATAGGAGAAGCTGTGTTTCCAAAGTGTGAAAGGGATGGTGGCTAGTCCACATCTGTTGGCCTATGTGTCTTTGCTGGATTCCAGGGAGATATCCCTGGCCTGGCTGTCATGGGTGTCCTGTTGAAACTACTTTTGAGTTCCACATCTGGGAAAACTTATGGAGTGCTATTTCAGCTGAGTGAGAGCCAATGCTATGGCTGACATGGTCCCACTGTACCTCTCGCTGGCTCCACAGGTCCTCTGCATCCTGGCCATGTCATCATTTGTCCTCCAGCTTAGACTGGCCACCTGTGCAAGTGATACTCAAAATATTCACCTTCCAGCAGGATGCAAGCACCAACTAGTCAGAACAGTTGCTGCACCACTGTTGCTGGACCATGAAGATCTCCAGGGAGCACCTGGAAAGTTGGAGTAGCAGAGGGTAGAGAGCTCAGGACTTAAGTAATTGGTTATTCACTAATTAGTAAGCACATGTTTCTTCTACATTGGCCACAATGCTCCTCATGGACTGAGTATCCTGCAGTCTCCACTCCAGGTTATCTTGTCCTTCATCATGGTAGCCCTATATCAGCCCAGATCTCAGTTTACTTCCCATTCTCCATGGGAAGCACAGAGGAACATCTGGATGTTTTCTCCATTTATGAAGAGCTGAAGCTAGCAGGGAACTAACATTAGATCCCTCTGCCTAGCCACACTATGCCATTATTTTTATCCTTCCCTAATGTCCCCATTTGGCAATAGCTCCTTATTTTACTACAGTGGAATTCCCCGAGAGACGTAGTTTGAAAGCAAAGCAAAAGTGCCTCGGCTTTTAGCTTCCTCCTCTCTTCTACCTTTTCTCTGTTGGCATAGTTTTTGAACCGAGAAGAGGGAGTAGAATCTGTTTGCTTCCTCTTGTGGCTTCTCTCCTTTCATCCTGGAGACCCAGAGCCTTTCTATTACTTCCCCTTCCTACCAGGAAGAAAAGTCCCCTATGTCATATCCACTTCTCTCCTTTGTAAGGAAGCCCTTGCTCTGGTACTTTCTTGGGGTCAGAGTGGCAGAAGCATCAAAGATAGTAAGAAGGGTAATATGTTGGAAGGTAATTACAATATTCTCCTTATTGCATATGTTATACACTGTTTCATCCTAGAAAAAGAGGGTTCTGAACAAAAGTTAAGCTGTTCTTCATGATTCAGGGGACTCATTATGAACAAGGAGTGTTTTGTGCTGTGATATCCTGATATCCTCAGTAGAGCACAGTGAGGTGGAGAGAACTGTTTGTGTCTGCTCTTAAGGCCTCTTATTATTGTGCTCATTGGTTCTTGCACCTGTCTTAATAGTTTTTTTATCTCTCCTTTTATTGGACAATCAGCTGCCATTTATTTTTGTGTGTTTTCTTACACCAGCCCTCTCTCCATTTCTAATTTGCTACCTCAGATCTGCTTTTGATTAAGCATTTTTGGTTACCTATTGCTGCATAACAACTGCCCCAAAAGTTAGTAGCTTAAAACAAATATTTTATGCTAATTCATATTCTCTAGGTCATGAATTTGAGAAGGGTTCAGCTAGGTGATTCTTCTGCTTCATGAGGTTTGATTGAGTTCAAACAGTGGCTCTCAGCTGGAGAGTCTAAGGTGGCTTTAAGTAGCTGGCACCTTTGAGGGAATTCCTGTGAGGCTGTGAATAGGTGGGACTGTCAACCTGATCCTCTACATGTGGTATCCCTCACAATGTGGTCTCAGGAGATTTTACATGGTGGCTGGTTTCCCTCAGAGCAAAGCTCCCAAAGAAACCAGGTGGAAGCTGAATGGCTTTTTCTGACTTATCTTCTGAGTTCATCAAGATCACTCTGTTGTTAGATTTGAGTCACAATCTGGCCCACATTCAAGGGAGGTGACCTGATTTCAACTTTTGATAATAGGGTGGCACAGTCATATAATAGAAGCCACCTGGAATGAGAGATGTTGCTGTGGCATCTTTAGAAAATACAATGAGCTACTCTGAGAAACTACCCATGCTCACACAAATACAGAGAAAGAGGTTCTTTTTTTTAAAATAAAATATATTTTATTGATTATGCCATTACAGTTGTTCCATTCTCCCCCCTTCATTCCCCTCTCCCCTGCACACCCCCTCCCACCCACATTCTCTCCCTTTAGTTCTTGTCCATGTGTCATAAGTTCTTTAGCTTCTACATTTTCTCACACTACTCTTGCCCTCCCCCTGTCTACTGTCTCCCTACTGCCTACGCTACTTATTCTCTGTACCTTTTCCCCCTCTCTGCTCCTCCCACTCCCCTGTTAATAACCCTCCATGTGATCTCCATTTCTATGGTTCTGCGCCTGATCTAGCTGTCCTCTTAGTTTGCTTTTGTTTTATGTGTGGTTGTTAATAACTGTGAGTTTGTTGTCCTTTCACTGTTCATATTTTTATCTTCATTTTCTTAGATAAGTCCCTTTAACATTTCACATAATAAGGGCTTGGTGAGGATGAACTCCTTGAACTTGACCTTATCTGAGAAGCACTTTCTCTGCCCTTCCATTCTAAATAGAAGCTTTGCTGGATAGAGCAATCTTGGATATAGGTCCTTGCATTTCATGACTTGGAATACTTCTTTCCAGCCCCTTCTTGCCTGTAAGGTCTCTTTTGAGAAATCAGCTGAGTCTGATGGAAACTCCTTTGTAGGTGACTGTCTCCTTATCTCTTGCTGCTTCTAGAATTCTCTCCTTCATTTTAATCTTGAATAATGTAATTATGATGTGCCTTGGTATGTTCCTCTTTGAGTCCGCCTTCTTTGAGACTCTCTGAGCTTCCTGGACTTCCTGGAAGTCTATTTCCTTTGCCATATTGGGGAAATTTTTCTTTATTATTCATGCAAATGGCTTTTCACTTGTTGCTCTTCCTCTTCTCCTTCTGGTACCCCTATAATTCAGGTGTGGGAATGTTTAAAGATGTCCTGGAGGTTCCTAAGCCTCTTCTCATTTTTTTGAATTCTTGTTTCTTTATTCTTTTCTGTTGTTTCTTTCTTCCTTCTGGTCCACTCCATTGATTTGAGTCCCAGTTTCCTTCCCATCACTATTCGTTCCCTGTGCATTTCCCTTCATTTCACTTAGTGTAGCCTTCATTTGTTCATGTGGTTTCTGACCAAAACAACCAATTCTGTGAGCATCCTGATCACCAGTATTTTGAACTATGCATCAGATAGGTTGACTATCTCTTGGTCACTTAGAAGTATTGGCTCTGGGGCTTTGATTTGTTGTGTTTGAGCCATTTTTGGTCAGATTGTATCTGTTACATAGTGAGGGACTGAGCCTTAGGTGTTCACCAGTGCAGGGCAATCCAGTTGCTGGGTTGTGATGGTGTATGTGGGGGTGAGGTCAGAGAGGGAACAATGGTGCTTGTTCACTTTCTCTTGGATTTCAGTCCCCTCTGCTGCTTCCCACAAGCAAATTGGGCCCTTCTAGTGCTGGTTCTCAGGTGGGTGGGCTTGTATATGTTCTAGAACCCTGTGGGTCTCTCCAACAAACTCTCCTGTGAGGCTGGGAGTCTCTCCTGGCACCTTTTCAGTCGGTGCTTTTAGGCTTTATTTCCCGACACTGGGGCCCTGGGTTGCGCGGTCTGTCTTGATGCCCATTTTTGCCTAGTTTATCTGCTTGGGAAGGTGTGACTGAGGTCAGCCCTGCACCGCCTGTGTTCCCGGATCAGGCAGCCACTTCCTTTTCATGCTGCTATCCCCCTCTGCCATCCACTGACTCCACCCTTCTTACTGGTCTGGTTGACTGGTTGTCGGTCTTTCATACAGTTCAGTTTTGTCTCTGTTCTGGTTGTGTTTTTGTTTATAAATCTTTGTTGTCCTTAATTTTGGTTGTGGGAGGAGGCACAGTGTTTCCACCTATGCCTCCATTTTGGCTGGAAGTGAGAAAGAGGTTCTGAAAGAGAGCTTCCACCTTCTCCTGAGAGTAGAATACATATGCCTTTGTGCCATAATTCTTTTGGCTATTTTTCAACTGTTTAGATTCATGTTGTCGTTGTTTCTTTGGCCTGTGGTATAGTTTAAATGGGCAGGTTTTCTGGTTGATGGTGATTCAAATATTTGAGGTGTTTGCCATACTCAGATTATAAGAGACTGAAACCATCATTTGGTTTAAAGGGTGTGTATCCACTCATAACACCTCCTGTCCCATGTCAGCACAGAGTGTCAGTTACTAGGCAGTATTACCCAGTGAGTATCCCTATAAGCTGGAACTCCAATACTCAGGACAACTCAGAAGACTTGAGTCCTGGCTCTGCCATTTGCTCTCTTAGAGACTTAAGCAAATGAATGGACCCAATCTGGTGGTTATCTGGTTAAGCCTCCTGATTCAGTGCTTTTGAAATGGAAGCTGTGCCCAAGACTGAAGACTAAGTTCAAATTCAGACTGACTTAAAATCCTAAGGTTTTACACCTTGGAGGTGAAATATCTCTCAGCTGCCCAACCCTTGCATTTAGTGACTTAGAAACTGTGACCTAGATTTGGGTAAATGGCTTTCCCAAGATCACATAGCTAATTAACAGATTGAAGGCAGGATCCATCTTTAATCTCCTGTGTGCTTAAAGACTTCCACAATGATGTCAGTCTGAATGAAAACATCAGAATTCCATGTTAGGCTTTGGATATGTGTGTGTTTATGACTGTGAGTTTACATGTCAAACATCCTTCTATAATATGGATGTGCACATAGGCTTATTGATTCCATAGATAAAGTTGTACACCTTTACAATATAGTAACTGGTGTTAGCTAAGTTAATGACTATGATACCAGACTGTTCTTGGGCTATGTGAGGGACTATTAGCAGGAGTTGGAATACAGACAGTGGAAGCTCTGACTTCTCACTGAGGTTTTGGTAGCTGTGTGTTCTTTAGCAACTTGCTTACCTCTCTGAGTTTTGGGGAACTGCTTATGTAATAACACTGTTGAGAGCAACCACTTGTTGACTGCATTCTCTTTGCCAACTCTGTGTTGACCTCTTTATATACCACATGCCATCCAATTCCCCTGTGATGTATGTCAGTGATGTATGTCAGGCCACAGCTGTTTCACAGATTAGCAGACTGAGCCTCACAGAGGCAACAGAATCTTTCTACTGTCACCAAACCCTCCAACTGGCAAACAAGGAAGACAGGACTCTCCCTTTCCTCCTCTGTCAGACTCTACAGTTCATGTACTTTCCACAGTGCTCCCCTGTATAGACTCCCTGAGTCTCAGGACTACTGGAAGATGTAGTCTTCTGAGCTGCCCCCAAGGGTGGAATCTGTCCAATGAGTAGAGCTTAGGGGGAAACAAATTTGTATTTAGATATGACAGAGAAGTTTCTGATCATGAGTCTTTTTTAGGACTCAGAAGTGTCCATTGTAAGAAGAGTAGCTTGTCCAGCTACAGAGGCTGTTAGGTTTGAGAAGGCTCTTTGGCTGAGTTGCTAAGCTCAGTGGTTTCTGGAGCCCCAACCAGTTCCAGGTTCTGATGGTTCTATAGAGCAGAGAAAGAATATCAATTCAGAGAATTGTACAGGCTTAGGCTTGCATCAGACTTCGTCATTCCATTAGCTCTGTGGCCTTGGGTAAGTTACTTAATGTATCTGAGTCTGTTTCCATTGTTTCATGTTTATAATAGGGATGGTTTGCTCTGCCAGACATATGAGTTCTGACCTTTAGAGTTGTTCAGAGCAGTGATCCCTCTTACACAATTGTCAAGCTGGTAGAATTTGAAGCTTGGTGGATTTGTATTGTGGGTGTTGGGAACCTAATGGGTAGAGCTTCCATTTCATTCACTTTGAGAAGGATGGCAACTGTCCTAGGCTAGTGGCCTGATCTTGTCGGGGGTTTGCCTATGAGTGGGCCTGTAAAAAGGAGGAAAATAAGGAAGTGTCTTTGGTTTATGGCCTGGCCTGCTGGGGGCTCTGAATGACTCAGTCTTGATGGGAATGCAGTATATGAACAGAGGATTTAAATGAGTGGGAAGATGAGTTGTTTTCCTGAAGCTCTCAGTCAATGAATTATTTTTAGGGAAGAAGTTGGTCAAGTTCAAAACTTTTGATAGGGATGGTTTTAGAGGGATAAGATACTTGTTGGCAGAAAGTGAAATATAAAGAGAGTGTGTGTAGCCATTGATGGTGGCAAATCTTAACCAGTTCAATTTTTCTCCTTGAAATTCAGCCTAATGCTCCATTCTGCCAGGCTTCCAGTAAGCCATCTGTCTTCTGAGGCCCCACCAGAGTCAAGGACATTGAGATGCTGTTATCCTGACACAGCCATACAAACCAGAAAGAGTCCCACTGTGCTGATTTGAACTCCTTTAATTCTGGGGGTTGGTGGGTGGAGGAACTAGCTTCCATATTTTTTAGAGAACAAAATTAGTTTATGGAGAACCTATTAAGGGTTTTCTACTTTGAGCAAGGACAGTTTACAACAAAAGCTGCCTTTAACCTGGTCATATATTTCTCTGTAGCTCCTTTTCTACTGCCAAATTCCTACCATTCTGTATTTTCCAGAGACTTAGTTCAAAATACTTTTTATTTTCTTTTACTTTAGCATTTAAAGAATTTTTCCAAGCTTAATTTTTATGTAAAATATTTATTTTCCTCATGTGCTTTAGAAGGTTTATACCATATACCTGAAAGAACATTTTTGGGTTTTTAGGAATTGATTATACAAACTGGAGGTGACTAAGTAATATGCTTAAGGCTTGATAGCTATTTGACTTCATGAATATTCAGGCTGTTACCTTGTTTTTGGATGATGGTATGATCTGACTCAGAGTTTTTAGACTCAGTTGCCTGAGAGCTTTCAGAAGGAAGGTGAAGATAGAAATAAAGAGAAGTTTAATTTTCTGGGTGAATTTCCACCTCTATGACTCAGTGCAGTGTCATCAGTCCTTCCCACCTTACTATATTCTTTCTCCTTTTTTCAACTCTTCACACATTTGTGCCATTTTTTTAATGCCTGGCCCTGATGATTTTTAGTTCTAGTTCTGTTTTCTTACATTGGGGGTGGCAAAACATGGTTGTTTGCCCCACCCCCAAATAAGGATAGAATTGTAACTCAAATACTTGGAATGTGCTGCCCTTAAAATTTCCTTCTTCCAGTAGAAGGTCTACTCAGATTCAAGCAGAAATGTAGAATTTTCTGTAATTTAAAGACACATTTAAAGAAAGTAAGGCAGGAGAATAATGTTTGTTTGCTACAAACGTCTACAAACATTTTTTTCCCTCCGGGTCTGCCCAAAACTTAACTGTTTACCACACTGTGGCAATTTGGGTTCCAGCCTTTCTAGGAGGTTTTGATTAATGAAAACAATTACTATGATGTGTTTGTGGCTTCGAGTCTGAAGCCACTTCCTGGAAAGTTCATAGTAAAGCAGCTATTTTGCCAAAGTCCATAGAGAGAAATCAATCTTCTTGGCAGTGGGGATCCTGGGTGGGGGCTAGGGGGTGGGGTGTGACTGTTACTTAAGGAGGGCAATATTAGGGTTCTCCTTAATTTAAAGGACTCTAAGTAGAGGGTCCTGTATTTGTTTTATTGAAATAGGGTCCTTGTTGAAACATCTCTACTTCTAACCCTGACTAGACATGTGATTTTGAGAAGAGGGTTGACCTCCAACTTATTTGCATCACTTGGAAAAGAAAGTGATGGCACTAGATGTCTCTAAGATTCTTCCAGCTCTGCAGCTCTGTGAAGCTTCAGCTGGCAACTGCCCCTGAAAGAATGCTGCCTGACTTCCTGGTGTAAAAATAATTTAAAACATGCTCACAAAGCTTCACATAATGCAAGTCTAAGCCTGAACCTGATTTGGGGGCCAGGGAGCTGCTTTCATCTAAGGGGAGGCTGCACAGTGCCTCTTGCCTTTGAGTTTAAGTGACTTTTCAAGGTCAGTCATCAGAAACTGTTGAACATCAGAAACAGGACCAGTTAGAACATAATACCTGACCGTACCCGGCAGGGCTTACTACCCCAGGGTCCTGTTCATAAACTCTGCAAAATTAACATACTGAGGTAGGTATGGCTGTGCATGACAGAAAACCCAAACATAAAAGAAGGCAATCTGGGATGGGGGCGGGCAGCTCCATAAAGCCATGCTCCTTGCCTGTGGCTCAAGGTGGTGACTGTAATCCAGCCCTCACATTCATATGGAACCATCAGGAAGGAAGACTAATGAAGACTTTTAAGTAGACTTCCAAGGAGGATATTACATTTCCACTTACATTTCACTGACCCAAATTTTGTCATGTTGCCACTCCTACTTGCAAGGGAGGGGTGAAAATACAGTCTTTGTGTAGGATAGTGATTTATCTAGTTAAGAACCTGGTAACTCTATTATTGGGGAAACAGGGAGGACAGATATTGGAGGAAGAAACTAGCAGCATCTGTCAAAGGAACTAGATTTTTGAAGAGCAGGGGCTGTGGAATTACCAATCCTGGATTTAAACTTCAGCCCCTGCTTACTAGCTATAAGATATTGGCCAAGATACTTAAGCTCTTTAATCTCTTCTGTTACATCACCTGTAAAATGGGCATGATATTCACATAATAGGGGTAAAATAGAAGAACAAATGCTCGGAGTTTAGCACAATAGCTGTCACTATTACACTAGTCCCTGCATAAGAATCTTTGACTTCTTTCATTTACTTAGATATGCAGTATTAGTTATACCTGGTGTATGTAACTCCTACTTCTTTCATATCCTTACCAGAGAACTAGTAAGTCTGGCTGAGACCAATACAACTGGGGACAAATCATCTTGGTCACTACTGATATGACCTTTTTCTAAGTGGCCTGATGAACCAGAGGGTAGTATTAAAGGTAAAGTTACAGAAACATTTGTGTATCAGAAACATGTGAAGGATAGGACTATGTAGGAGTAGGAAGAGCTTAGGGGAGAGAGTCCTGGAGCAGATATCCAGCTAAGGGGACAATCTCACTGCCTACCTGTGACTCTGAGTCACTAGAGTGGGGATTTAGACTGCAACTCTGAGCCTGCCTTCTGATGGTCCTGACTGATGAGGGAGGGTTCCTAGAGTGCAAGTTTAACAGCCCTGTCCTGGCCAATTAAGAACCATTTGGGTTTACTATGAGACATTCAGAATGATAATTTGTTCCAGGAACAGAGAATAAGTCAAATTCCTTCAAGGAAATGGGGGAGGGGTGGTGGTAGGGCTTTTTGTTGTTGGTTTTTGTTGTTGGTACTCCCTTGTACTTTCTGGGACTAGGATTTGTGTGGGCCACGGAGGCTGTAAACAACATCGGGGCTCTGTCTTCATGGCTGTCCCCACCCATGGGGAGCCAGACGAGAAATAGGTATGGCAGATGCCATGACTTCTCCCATTTCTTTTTCCTCTTGGAGCAGCTTTTCAGCTCTTCCAACTAGAGGTGGGGACATTTCTCCATCCCACTGATAGCATGTTTGGCCCTGTGACTTGTTTTGACCAGTGGAATGTAGGCAGACAAGAGCAAGCTAGTTCTTAGCAAGGCTGTGAGTGGTTTTGCTCACATTGATTTCATTTTCCCATGACATGAGAAGACCATTGCCCAGAAAGACAGTGATCCAAGGAGGATGAGAGGCACATGGAGCTGACTTGGATGCCATCTGAAGCTTGGAGCCAAGCCTAACCCAGCCTAAACGAGTGCAGCCAACTTCCAGCTGACCCATAGACTTGAGAGCAAGAATAAATGATTGTTATTTTAAGCCAATCAGTTTTGGGGTTGTTTGTTAGCAGTACTGTTGTACCAATGGTTATCTGATACAACAGGCAATTGCAATATAGTGTGGGAGGGCCTACAGGGAGAAACAGGTATCTGAACATCTTGGGGACATTCGTGTGGAGGAGGAATGCTTCATAGACTTGTGTACATCATTCACTTTTGGACCTCATGTTGCTTTTCCCCTGTGATGCCCTACAGCAGAGAGCAGTACAGACTCCCCAAGTGTTTGTCAGAATTGTATGTAAAATAAGACTTCATCCATAAGGATTAATTTATAAAGACTATAGGAAAACTTCTCTGACAAGTAAAATGAGGGCCTTTTGACTTATAGTGATTCATTCACTCATTCAGTCATTCAAAAAGTAGGAGGATGAATAAAATGAAGTAGGATTCCTCTGCACATAGAGCTTACCTTCTAGAGAGAGGAGTCATGGTTGATCACGAATACCATAGAGAGCAATAGAGCAAGAAAGGAGGATGTGGAGTGTTGGGGTGGAAGGGTGGTTCCATTTTAGACAGGAAGACTAGGAAGACCTCACCAAGAGTGACGTTTGAGCAGAGAGACCTGAAAGAGAAGAGGACTCAAATAGTGGCCTTAGTTGAGGAGAGGGTCTCAGGCTGAGGGACAGGGAGTACTAAGGAACACTTCAAGAGAGACAGACACTTAGTGTATGGAATCTCCAGGCCAA
The DNA here is from genome assembly GCF_014824575.4 of Sturnira hondurensis. NCBI lineage: Eukaryota > Metazoa > Chordata > Mammalia > Chiroptera > Phyllostomidae > Sturnira > Sturnira hondurensis. Next base: position 1,654,527 of record NW_028082295.1, read on the forward strand.
GGCTGTTTGTAAGTACTCTGTGGATTTCATGTTAGGTGTGTTCAGTGACTATAGCTGTAGAGGAGCAAATCCCCAAATTGTGAGTTTTCTTATTTAAAAATCTAGGCAAAAAGGTTACTATTATTAAGTGAAGCTTCCAGAATCCACCCCTGGCAACATCTTCAAGGGGTTCTCGCTCTAGATGTTTGTGCCTCCTGGTGACCCCTCTGTGTTCTTCTCTAGGCTACTGAGTGCTGGACCTAAGGTCTCCACTTTCTGTGTTCTCTGGAAGCTACTGGAAACAATGTTTTTCTTGCACCTGTTGATAATGGGTGTTTCTGCCTTCACCATTCTGCCTGCGGAACACACGGGTAAGAAGTGACTCAGCTGGAAAGTGCTTGCCTGTAGTTTCTCTGGGGAAAGCAGGTGTTTTATGTAGGGAGGTTTTGTTGTTAAAAAAAGGGGTGATTATGAGAGGGGAAGGGATATAGGGGAGGGCAAGATGGGTAAAGGTGGGTCAAATATACGGTAGTGGAAAACTAGACTTCGGGTGGTGAGCATGTAATCGAGTATACAGATATCAAATTATAATGTTGTATACCTGAAGTTTATATAATGTTGGTAACCAGTGTTACCTCAATAAATATAATATGAAAATAAAGAAATGAAATGCAAATACAAAATCAAAGAATTAAAAAAAATAAAGTGTCTTGCCTTGGTAAATGACAACTGTTTCCCCTGGCCCATCTTCCATGCTCCCCTGGGCATCTGCCATTCCTGCCAAAGGAGTGAACCAAATGAGTTGTGCTTTGCCCTTCCTAAAAGATGACTTTGGATTTTAATCACACATCCTGTCAGGACTAAGCTGTGTTTTAAAAAAATTGAAGTCAGGTAAGGTCTACTTTAATGAGTCAGAAAGCAAAAAATATGGCCAAACATTTTAATTATTATTTTTCATCATCATGTGAACCTGATTTAACTTTTCCTATAAAATGTAGATTGGAATTGATGGCAGCCCTAAAGTACCTATTTAGAAGTTTTGAAAGCTTTCTAACAAAAGGAGTTAATGGAAGTCCCCAGGATATGGACCACTTTGTTAGTGGAATGCTGCTTGTTTGGATGTGCCCATCAAAGGGAGGTTTAGGACACCAAGCCTGACTGTAGTCTCTCTGTCCTTCAGTGGCTTCAGAAAACTGCCAATTCCGTGGCAAGCATTTTAAAACTGACTTCAAGGTGGAAGGGGAACCTGTGGTCCTGAGGTGCCCACAGGTGCGGTATTGGCTGGGGGCCTCTGCCAGTCCCCATGTCAACCTGACATGGCGTAAAAATGATTCTGCGAGGGTGGTCCCAGGGAAAGAAGAGACACGAGTTTGGGTCCAGGATGGTGCTCTCTGGATTTTGCCAGCCATGCAGAGGGACTCTGGCACCTATATCTGTACCATCAGGTAAGCACAGAAACAAGGGTGGGTGTGGGAGCTCTTGAACAAGAGCTGTACTCTTGTACAACTCTTCAGTGATGATCTGCATTTTAAAATCCAGTGTACAGGTGAAAATCCATCTTATGTCTTCTTCACTGTTCTTGCAATTCCCCCTATGCAAAAGCCTTTCTCCAGATGTCTTCACGGTACCTCTTTCCCATCATTTAAGTCTTTGGTCAGTTGCCGTATCTTTAGCCACTCTATCTAAAACAGGACTCCTGTCACTCTCCTTAGCCTATCATTATAGTTCTTCATCTGACACACACATATGTGTGTATGTAGTTAATGTTTGTCTACTCCATTGGAATGTAAACTCCAGGAGGACAGGGGCCAGACCTATTTTGTTCACTGCTGAACCCACATGAACACAAGGAATAGATATAGAACATGGAATAGAATTTGAGACTTGGGTGAGACATTAGGAATAAATTAATTCAACTACTTATTCCATGTGTGACAAAACCAAGGTCACTTTTGAAGTTCTCCCAGGTTGTAGATGTGGAGCTGAGATTGAGACCCACAGCTTCTGACCGACAAGTCTAGTTCCTCTCCTTCTTTGTCTTATTGCTCTTTTAAAAATTGTGGTAATGTATGCATAACACAAAAATTACTATTTTAATCCCTTAAATGGTACAATTCAGTTGTATTAGGTACATTCATATAGTTGTGCTACCACCACCACAATGTGGCTTCTGAACACTTTTCATCTTCCCAAACTGAAAATCTGTTCTGGTTAAACAGTAACAACTTCTCATTTTCTCCTCCCTCAGCCCCTGGCACCCACCATTCTACTTTTTGTCTCTATGAGTTTGACTACTCTCAGCACATCATATGAGTGGAACCATACAGTAGTTGTCTTTTGATAATTGGCTTATTTCACTTAGCATGTTTTCAAGGTTTATTCATATTGTACAATGTATCAGAATTTAATTTCTTTTTAAGACAGTGGTATTTCATTGTATATATAGACCACATTTTGATTATCTATTTATCTGTCCATAGATACTTATATTTCTTCTGCTTTTTGGCTGTTGTAAATAATGCTGTAATGAATGTGGGTGTCCAGGTGTCTGTAGAATTGGGTGGGTCACATGGTAATTCTGTGTTAATTTTTTGAGGAACCATCATACTGTTTTCCACAGTGGCTGCACTGTTTTACATCCCCCTAGCAGTGTACAAGTTTCCAATGTCTCCACATCTTCACCAACACTTATTATTTTCTGTTTTTTTTTCCTGGGGTTAGGGTGTGGTGGGTATAATAGCTGTCCTAATGGATATGAAGAGTTATATCATTGTGATTTTGACTTACATTTTCCTAATGATTAGTTATGTTGAACATTATGTCTTTCCATGTGCTTTATAGTCAATTTGCATATCTTCTTTGGAGAAATGTCTGTTTAAGCCTTTTGCTCATTTTTTAGTTGAGATGTTTATTTGTTTCTGAGTTATAGGAATTCTTTATATATTCTGGATATTACTCTCTTACCAGATATGTGATTTGCAAATATTTTCTACCATTCCATGAATTGTTTTTTTTTACTCTGCTGATAATATTCTTTAATAAACAAAAGTTTTTAATTTTGATGAAGTTCAATTTATCTATTTTTTACTTGGATGTCTATGCTTTTGATAGCATATCCAAGAAATAACTGCCATGTCTGATGTCATAAAGATTTTCCCCCAGGAATTTTTATAGTTTTAGCTCTTCTGTTTAAGTCTTTGACCCATTTTGAATTAAATTCTGTATGTGGTATAAGGTAATGGTCCAACTTCATTCTTTTGCATTTGGATATCTAACTTTCCTAACACTTTTTGTTGAAAGACTGTCTATTTCCCATTGGATGGCTTTGGTCTAGCTTGCTGCTCTGTGAAAGAGAAAATTGTAGGTTTAGTGTTGGAAATCCTGAAAATTTACTGGCTTATTTCTTCTGAAAGGATTAGGGCCAACTGTTGGCTTGACTAAGAAATGGGGCTCCTGGCCTTCTCTCTCCAGCTGTAGCCTGTATCCCTCCTGAAGGTTATAACCACTCCTCCTACCAGGCAACTTTAGAGTCTCTCCAGATTTCATAAACCTATTTGATTTAAGGAGAAGCCATACCTACGCACACTGACATTTAGGAAGAGAACCAAAGAAAGTGACATTCTTAGCACTAAGTTATTACTGGTGAATGTGAGAATTTTAGATAATATCACCAGTCCCAGATTCTTAGATGGGGTGTGTGTGTGTCACATTCTATCAATGAAAGCAGGCAAGCAATGTCTTATCTGTATATCAGGGAAATACGGATATGTGATTTTACAGTAGCTACAACGTGTAGTTTTTCTTTCTTTCTAGCCCCCCAAAATTCTACTTTTTTTTCCCTGAAGGAACACTACTAGGAAAACTTAAAAGTGCATTAGAAAAAGAATAAAATTTGGAGTCAGGTTTGACATGGATGTGAATCTGAACCCTCTCACTTTCTATCTGGTAGGACTTTGGTATGGACCTTAGTTTTACCTTCTGACTACCATCCTTTTCCTGTAGAGGTTTTTTGGGAGGGTTCAGTGAAAGTATTGCATGTGAAACATCTAGTAATGGGACCATCAAAGCATGTGGTCAATAGATAAGTAAAAATGTTCTTTCTTTCCCCAAAGGCAGTATTTGTTGATTACTGAAATGACAATAAGCAAAAATCATGAAGACATGGGCTTAGTCATGTTTGTCTTAAAGACTATTTCTATACTTCACTAAAAAATTGTACCTAATTTCATTATTTTATTTTATGTGCTTCTAGAAAAATAGAGATCTGGAATTGAGGGCCAGGAGCAATCTGAATCTGGGTCCAACTTCCTGAGCATGCAGAGAGTTTACCTCGCTGATATCTAAAACTCTCTTCTAGGCAGAGGGCATGAATTGCACTGTCCTTGTGATTTTTGTAATCTTGTGATCTAGAACCCATGTGGCCCTTCTTTTAATCAGGGTGGGGAAGATGCTGCAGCTGAGTAAAACAGGCTTCAAATCTCAGTGACTTTAAACAGCAAAGGCTATTTATCACACATGAAACAAGCTCTGGAGCGTTTGGCCAACACTCAGGGACCCAGACTGGAGGAGAGGTTGTAATCTCAAATGTTGGTCACTGTACCCAGAGAAAATTTGTTCTGAATCTCTCCTGGCTACTAAAACTTTGGTGTAGAAGTGATACACATATGACTCAGTGACTAAAGTCCTATAACTGTACCCTCCCACAGTGGGGCCAGGTCAGGCAATTCCATTGTGTGTTCAGGATTGGGAGAACTGGATATATGTAGTGAAAAATATAAATGATTACCACCCTTTTTCGTGGGTAAACAAAACTATATGGGGAATATGAGTGGGGATCAAATTACTCCTCAACCTCTCTCTCTATTGGGTTATTTTCATGGAGTATCTTCCTCAAGGGGAATTATCAGATCAATAATGTGAATAACTCTTAATGAGTTTAGTCTCTTGGTTTCTGTCTAGTAAGCTTGGTTTCTAGAGATACTGTCCTAATTTAAAGGTTTTCTCAGGGCTATCCTGGGTTTCCAACCTTGGTTTGACATCTTAGTAGATATAAAGCCTGAAGAAATTACTTAATCTATGTATACCTAATATTCCTCATCTAAAAATGATATAACAGTAATTCCTAACTCATAGTTTTGGAGAATAAATGAAATAAAGTATGCAGAACACCAGCACAGAACTGGCTCCTCCCCTGCCTCCTCATCTGGAAGACATTCTGGGTGGACTACTCACAGATATACACTGTTCTTTAGATTTGTGTTCATTCATATTTTCCAAACTTGCATTTTTCAAGGTGACAGTTAACTTTTTGAATTTCTTTGTGCATAAAATGTCTGTCCATCTCTTTTTTCTATTTCTAAAATAGATATGAGTATAATATAATATTGGCTTATATACTTGAATTCTTTTTACTTTCCGATAGTAAGCTTTTATCACATATTTCTTTCAAATGATATTTTTCAAATGTTTTTAGTATATTTTATTGATGATGCTATTACAGTTGTCCCATTTTTTCTTCCCTTTGTCCCCTTCTGCCCCATGGACAATAGTGTACTACTATTCCCTCCAGCAATCCCCCCTTAGTTCATGTCCATGGGTTGTACATATAAATTCTTTGGCCTCTCCATTTCCTATACTATTCTTAACCTCCCCCTGTCTATTTCATACCTACCAATTTTGCTTCATATTCCCTGTACCTTTCCCTCCTTCTTCACCTTCCTCCTCCCCACTGATAACTCTCCACGTTATCTCTATTTCTAGGATTCTGTTCCTGTTCTAGTTGTTCACTTACTTTTTTCTTTTTGTTTCTGTGTTTTGTTAGGTTCAGTTGTTGATAGTTGTGAGTTTGTTCTCATTTCATTGTTCGTAGTTTTGATTTTCTTCTTTTTCTTAGATAAGTCCCTTTAACATTTCATACAAGAAGGGCTTGGTGATGATGAACTCCTTTGACTTGTCCTTATCTGGAGAGCACTTTATCTGCCCTCTCATTCTAAATGAAAGCTTTGCTGGATAGAGTAATCTTGGATGTAGGTCCTTGCCTTTCATGACTTGGAATACTTCTTTCCAGCCCCTTCTTGCCTATAAGATTTCTTTTGAGAAATCAGCTGATAGTCTCATGGGAACTCCTTTGTAGGTAACTCTCTCCTTTTCTTTTGCTGCTTTTAAGATTTTCTCTTTATCTTTAACCTTTGGCATTTTAATTATGGTGTGTCTTGATATGTTCCTGTTTGGGTTCAATTTGTTTGGGACTCTCTGATCTTCCTGGACTTGTACATCTATTTTCTTCTCCAGTTGGGGAAGTTTTCTTTAATTATATTTTCAAATAAGTTTTCAATTTGTTGCTCTTCCTCTTCTCCTTCTGGCACCCCTATGATTCAGATGTTGGTATGTTTAAAGTTGTCCCAGAGTTTCCTAAGCATCTCATTTTTGGAATTCTTGTTTTTTCTTTTCTGGTTGAATGTTTATTTCTTCCATTTGTTTCAAATAGTTAATTTGAGCCATGGTTTCCTTCCCTTCACTGTTGGTTCCCTGTGGATTTTTCTTTACTTCAGTTTATATAGCTTTCATTTCTTCCTTTATTTTGTGACCATACTCAATCATTTCTGTGAGCATCCTGATTACCAGTGTTTTGAAGTCTGCATTTGATAGGTTGCTATCTCCTCATTGCTTAGTTCTTTTATTTGAGTTTTGATCTGTTCTTTCACTTGGACCATATTTCTTTGTCTTGGCATACATGTTACATTGTAAGGGGCAAAGCCTTGGGTATTCACCAGAGCAGGGCAACCCACTTCATTGCTTGTGGCGCTATATGTGGTGGAGGGGTCAGAGAGGCAACAATGCTGCTTGCTCGGCTCTTGCTCCATTTTTAGTCACTTCCCCCACTTCCCTCAAGTGAATGGCATCCTTCCAGGTGTTGTCCTGGTGCTAATTCCCGGGTGTATGGGCTTGTATACATTCTAGGACTCTTTGGCCACCTCCAACAGACTCTCCTGAGAGACTGGCAGTTTCTACCACCACCACAACCCTCACAGGTTTTTACAGCCAGAGGTTATGAGCCTATATTTTCCCCAGCACTGGAACCCTGGGTTGAGCAATCTGTCCTGGGCTGGGATTGCTCACTCCCCAGTTGTTGCTCCTGGTTTTTATCCACAAGGGAATGTGGGACTATCTGGTCCACCAACTGCTGCCTTGATCACCTGGTCTGCTAGCAGCTGCCTGGCTTCTGGTCCTCTCTGCCCCACTGCCTGTCTCCACCCCTCCTACTGGTCTGGATGAATGTTTCTATAATTCCTTGATTGATGGACCTCCCTACGGTACAATTTTATGGCAATTGTAGTTGGTTAGGGTTTTTTTTTTTTAAATTTGTTGTTATCCTTCTTTTGATTTTACAAGGAAGCCAAGTATATCTACTTATGCCTCCACCTTGACCAGAAGTTCCAAATTTTGTTTCTTCTTTGGATATCAATTATCTTCCTTTTTGTGGTGCCAGCCTCCCCAACCTTCAACACACTTTCTCATTGTCTCTGTTGATGTCCTATCCTTCTTAGGTAGCTAGAAACTTAGTGACATAATTATATTTTGTGGTTTTCTACTTAAAAGTTAGTTTTAACTAATCTCCTTTGTCTTTTCCTCCATTACCTATACTGTTTCTGCACTTCCAGTGTCTTGATAGAATTATGATTTTGAAATTATAGGTAGCCCAACCCCCCAAAATTAAAATCTAAACAAACTTATCAAGTTAATTTTCCCCATGCAGCATTGCAAAAATCTTTTATAGATTTTATACTAAATTCTGAGCAGTTTTCTGAAATTAAACTTTGGTTAATTACTAAATGATTCCCCAGAGAAGTGAAGGGAATTTTATTTATGAAGACAGTAGCTCTTACAAAACAATTTCTTCCTTTGTATATGGTTCCCTGGACCAAGAAGTTGGTGCATTTGCTCAAAGAGCCCCAGAGACTTGGAGAGTTTAGGCCTTGGGGATTTCTCAGTGGCCCTGGACGGTATTGAAATCAGGCTTGTGAAGGGTCCTTTGGGAAAAACACAGAATATATAACATTTATGATGTGGTGCTTTCTTTTGTTTCCTAAGCATTCAAAAGGATCATGGACAGAACTGTTGCAGTACTGATTAATAAAATGCAGAATGCAGAATTTAATGGGATTAGGAAATTGTGTTTAATTTTATTTAAGTTTTACTTTTATTTGCCTTGCCATTTATTGCTTTTCTTTTTCTCTTTCAAATTAGAAACACTTCTTACTGTGATGAAATGTCCATTGAGCTCAGGGTTTTGGGGAAGACAGAAGCTTTGCTGCCTGTCATCTCATATCCACAAATTCTAACTTTCTCAACCTCTGGGTCATTAGTTTGTCCTGAACTGAGTGAATTCACCTGCAACAAAACTGACATGAAGATTCAGTGGTACAAGGTACATTTTTTAAAATTGGCAGCTAATAAAATGTGTTTTACTGCCCATAGGAATGATATAAAATGCCCATTCTGAAAGTAACATTTGCTTTTATATTTCTGTTTTTTTAAAACTAGTTAATTAAAAAAGAGTCATGATAAATATGGTGTTTTAATCCTTATGTGGGTTGGGTAAGGATCCTTAGAATAGTGATTTGAGAATATGAAATAAATCCAGAGTAAATAACAGCTGAAGTAGATAATTTTTACTCTATTTGTCTGTTAAAATTTAGAAAACAATTGCTGGCTTATTTAACAACTTTATACACATATCACCTTTGGGTTAAAGGAGTAAATAGAAACACAATTTCTTCTATTGCCTGGTTGAATAAATACTATCACCAGATCACGTAGGTAGACCGACCAGGTATGGGCAAACCACAGCCCAGGGCCAAATTGAGCCACCACCTGTTTCTGCAAGCAAAGGCTAGTTTTCACTTTTTTAAATGGTTAAAAATAATTAGAAGAAGAATACTACTAGATGGCATGTGAAATGATATAAAGCTCAGATTTCAGTGTTCATAAAGTTTTACTAGGACACAGCCACCACACTCATTTGTTTTCATGCTTTCCCACTGCAATGGCCTAAAGTGGATTGTAGGCCTAAAATACTTACTATCTGGCCCTTCACAGAAAAAAAATGTACTTGATATAGAATAGACTGATATTGGAAAGTAGAGTTATTTGTTCAATCATTGATAGAAATTAACCCTTTAATCGAGAATTAGGTCCATTTAAAAACATATATGGAAATAATGAGACAAATATATGTAACACTATATACTAACATAGTTACTGAATCATTGTTTATAATAAGATACTAGAAACAAGAAAATGTTTGCTCTTGGTGGTGGCTCAGTTGGTTAGAGTACCATCCCCTGCACCAAAAGGTTGTAGGTTCGATCCCTAGTTGGAGCACATACAGGAGGCAAGTATCGATGTTTCTCTCTCTCCTTTCCTCTCTCTAAAATCAATAAGCATGTCTTCAGTGAGAATTTTTAAAAAATGTTCAGTGTTAGGAATTAAACTAATTTTCTCTCATAAGAACAATGGAATATTACATAGCTATAGTATTTACAAAGATGAGATTATTTTATATGTATTAACATAGAAGAAAAATACAATATTGTTATAGTTAAAAGGGTTTAAAGGTTATATGTTATATTTCCTAGTTATATAAAATATGGTTTAATATATTTAAAAAGCTGGAGGAATATACACTGAAATAAATGATGTTTTGAAGATGAAGAATTAACTTCCTATCTTTTATAAGTCAGTGTTACCTATTTTTTTCTAGTTGTACTACTTTGCTAATCAGCAAAAACATTGAAGGTATTTCTGTAGTGTAAAGGAAAAAGAACTGAGGAACTTTCATTTACTTAAGAAGTACATGTATTATTCCTTAATCTGCACTCAATCTATATAAACCTAATTTTCTAGTATAGTCTCAATCAACATTATTTATAATTTTTCATAATTTTCAAAATGTGCCTTTTCAGAAAAACAAATAGGTATAACTGGTTGACTGGTCTTATTACTCTATAGGATATCAATGAATATTGAAAACTTTTAAATGAGTTTTTTGAAGTAGAAGAAAGTGGCCAGCTCCTATGAAGTAGCCAGTCCAATTAAGCAATAAATTCTTTTTTGGTCTAGGAAGAGTATAAATAGAACAAGTAAGAGGTTGCACCTTTGGAGAAAAGATCACAGGTTCTGTAGTTGACCAGTGTGGGTTTAAAACTCCCTTCTTTTCTTTCAGTGATTGTGTGGCATTGGCCAACTTATTTCGTCTTTTGAACCTGCTTCCTCTGCAAAGTGGCAATTAGTCATTCCTACTGCCTGAGATTATTTGAAACACTAAGTGGAAGTACTGTGCGTAAAGCACTTAGTGCAGGGCTTGTCATATAAAATGGAGCTCAATACATATGGGTGGACAGGATATCACAGTGATCTACTTAGTAATATTTGTTCCCTTTCTAAGAAAGCTAATCACTACTGAGCTTGTACTGTACACAATTCTGTCCTAAACTTGCTGATATGTTAATATCTGTATTTTACAGATTAAGAAACAGAGATACACAAATGTAAGGCCAAGGTCACACAACAGCTAGATGATGGAGCCAAAATTGTACTCCAGGAGGCTCCACACAACACTGCCACGCAGGGCATCCCTGGTGGCCTCATGAGGGCCTGGGCAGAACTGTGGTGCTGAGCCCTCTTTGGCTTTTTTCATATCTGACCACTTGTGATAGGGACATTTAAATTTCTCATTTTATTTAAATATATTGAAAAGTAATATTTTATGAGCCACATGGCGAACAAACTCTTCCAGTTATGTGTATGTTTCTATTCAGAGTAAGAGTCTGAAATGACTCAGGTTACATTTGACCATTGCAAGCTTTTAAGCATCATGGCTTTGAAAGAACTGTTCTCCTTAGGATGTCTTTAAAAATCCCATTCAGCTTTTTTCTGTGTTATTGGAGACCTTGCTCCTGAGTGTTGTAATTCTGCAGAACCCACAGTATCTTTTGTCCATATGAAAAATGTGAACTCGTTTCTCACATTTAGTTTTTTTCTAGAATTTTGTCTATATCTCCACCAACTCCTAAAATCTAAATGATTTTTAAAACAATTACAGCAATATTATCACTTTTGAACATTGTTTTCCAAGTCACCATAACTATGTAATAGTACTCTTCCCTGGGGGTCTCCTGAAGTCTATAGGCAGCTATTAGGTCATTATTATATTTGTATTTTAAAAGGTTTACATTGTCAAAGAAGAGTTTCTTTTGTTTCCTCATTGTGTTTAAGCAAACGTGGTTTAAGCATTGTGGTTTAAACAAATCCAGCAACTTTGTTTTACATGTTAGCAAGTTCTCTCTCCTAAAAACAGAGTTAAAAGTATGTCCAAAATATAACATTTACAAAGAAATAACGGGCAATTCTTGGGTTGCAAATTCAACACTGATTGATAATACTGATAATATTCATAGCTTTTGAGATAAAAATTAGTATACAGTGTAACTTTGAAAAACATTTTTCCTAAGGATTCTGTCCTTTTGGATCCAGACAATGAGAAGTTTCTGAGCGTGAGGGGAACAACTCGCTTACTCATACATAATGTATCTGTGGAGGATGCAGGCTATTACAGCTGTGTCATGACATTTGCCCACCAAGGCATGCCATACAACGTAACTAGAAATATCAAACTACGTATCAACAGTAAGTGCTCGCCATCAAGGTACCTCTCCACCCTGGTTCAGTAACAAGCATGCAAAGAACAAATAAGGGCGCACATAGAATTCCTTGAATGTCTTTGGTATGAAAGGAAAACAACCACGTCAACCATCTTAAAACATCAGACTAATAAGACATGTGTGTGACACCTTGAAATGTAGAAAGCAGAGTGTTATTTTGAGGAAAGATGAATCCCTGGATTTCAAGTCTGAGGCTAAAACACACCATTAGAGGGGGCCAAACAGTGCTTCACTGGAAGATCCTTTTGGAAGGCTTGCACCCCCAGGGCCAGCCATCAGAATATGGTTGCCATAACTTTACATATAATTCTAAGATACTGGGTTTTTAATTGTATTTTTCAGTTAGAAGGCTATGCAATGGCATATCTAATGGAAATTGTCCCCTGTTTTGTTCCTCAAGGCATGTCTAATTGCTCTTAAAAGCAGGATTTCAAATAGTGAGTGCTCTTACTGGTTTAAATGAGCTCTACTTGAAAATAATATTGTGAACAGTACTGATTGCTACTTAATATTTGTTTAACATTTACTCCATACCTCCTACATGCTGGACATCAACCTTGGTGTCAAAGGTCAAAAATGTTTAAGCCCTTACCTCTGCCCTGGAGAATAAACTGTTTTTATTTATTTTATATACTAAAGAATTACACAATTAGAGTTTTTTAAGGGCATTTTGGAGAGTGTTGGAAATATATTAAGATTAAATACTTGGTCTGTGAGGGGAAAGGACTAACTTTTTTTCTCACTGAATCCAGAGATTCAGTTTTGCTAAAGGGAAAATCATGTCTCCCATGAAATCAAATTGCTAGATTATATTTCTTTTGCTGTCTTGTGAGCATTCATTCATCTCAACTCCTTCCCCCACAGGGGAACAAAGTTAAAGTCCTTTGACTTTGAAGAGGCTGTATACTGTTCGTGTGATACTGCAGAAAAACACTAGAGGGCAGTCAACCTACATATTATCCTGTATTATGATCACACTATCTCAGCAGTTCTAGGAGGACAGCAGCCTGATTACCTGAGTACTAGTTAGACATGCCATATCTCAGACCCCATCCCAGATCTACTGAACTAGACACAGGACCTGGGGGAGCAAAGCATCCCCCCGCTCAGGACAATGCTATGACCCACTGGTATATAAGTCCCTAAAGCTTCTGTCTTTCCTGTCTGTTACCCCAGCCTATGAGTTGCAGCCATATAAGTGTAACGGAAGGGAAAGGCTACTGGTGACAGTTGGGAAGCCACCCGCACTTTGAACTCTACTGTGATACTGCCTAATGCTTTACCCATTTTAGGGTTTCAAAATTCTCTTAGTGGACAAAGTGTGGATGGAGTAGGTGGATGTGAGATAGGCAGCCCTTTCTCCACCCCAAGCTGTCCTTCTTGCTCCAAGTCAGATACCCAGTTTCTTCAAACTGCTGGGAAACCTGCCTGTTGGCGCTCTGGGTTCTTATTCCTAGGAGATCCACCTTTGCCTCCCTAAAGAATTATCTCCTCAATTAATACATCTCATTGGCCAACCTGAGCCAGTCTATCACTCAGCATGGTATTAGCACTGTACACATGTGGTCCCCAAACCCATGCGCTTCTTTTTTTGAGGTGACTCTTCAGTATTCTGTGGAAAACATTTGGGGAGGTGAGGATGGAGTGAAGAGGCATATTTTAGGGCAAGTTGACCATGGGGTAAAACCTATCCTGTGGACATTATGAACATAACTTTTAAGAATTCATTCAGGAAGACAGGGAGGGCAATGGTTAATTGTTTATCACAGAATGAAGAACATCTGTTAGTGGAATGTGTTTGTAAGAGAGATTCTTCTAGTAATCTCTTTTCTGGGAAAGGCATTGACCAAGGATGCTTAATTTTGTGGAGAGACTGTTTCCTTTGCCAGACAAAGGTCAAATCCCACAATGGCTGGCCATAGTGTCAGGAACAACTTAATTAGCTACACAATGAAACTGAACCTCAGCTTGAAAGGAAGTCTTTCCTAATTGAATCTCTTTTCTGTATATTTATCTCAGAAAAAGAAGAGGAGACAATTCCTGTGATTATCTCCCCCCACCAGACCATACTGACTTCTTTGGGTAAGACCTGTAAGGATGTACAACCCACAGGGGTGCCTGCAATGTCAAAGTCTGGAGCCCTGGGACCCCCGTGTCTACTGACTACACCTGTCCCTTTGTGTGTAGTGTGCCTGGGTAGAGACCCTAGAACCCCATGGTGAGGGACTGGAATGACAAATGTGAGAGAACATTTCTCTGTGTCAAGTGTTGTTAGAAATAGCATTGTTTGAAACAGGTATATTTGATCCATGAAAACCCTACTTATAAAAGTCTAAATGTAAAAAATATGAACATTTTGAGCAGTTATTAATGGTGGGAAAGGATGAATGGCATGATTCCCTGACAAAGCCAGTACCTGCAGTATATTTAAAATAATTCACTTTACTGCAATGTGGCCTATGTTCAGCATTTCCCTAAGACAGCATTTGTAAAATGAGGCTGACCCAGCCACAGCTGGCCCCTCAGAGGCCATTTTCTGGTGCCAAAATCGGCGGTCAGCTGGTGGGATGATGAAAGTGATTTACAGGGTTTTCCTTTTTTCACCCCATTTTGGTGCAAGCAGTCTGAGTGAGCACACACCTCCTTACTGAACAATAGTGTGTTTAGTGTGGTGTCATTATGCCCAGCATCAGTGCTGTAGAAAGGTTTTATTTCTGCCATTCTCCAGAAGGAGAAGCTGTCCAGGGGGGTCACAGTGGTACAAGAAAGGTCAAAAGCTGCACCTAAGTCAGGCTGGGGTTCGGACTCAGGCCTATGTGTCTGTGAAGCTTGTACCTTTTTGTGTGTTTTCTTTTGTGTAATGGTTCTGTAGGTTTATGCTCATTTATTAAATCCTAGCTGTAGTCCTATCATCTCTCATATGCCCCAGCCCTTCTCAGTTTCTTCTATTTGGTGTTGGGCTTATATTTAACATTTTAACTGGTGGCCATAGAGAACTTCTCAGTATTCTCAGCCAGGTGGAGCTGGGTTTCCTGCACCTTGCTTGTAAGGCACTGACGTGTGCAACAGAGTCACATGAGGCAGAATTTAATGGGCTGATTTTGGCGGAGAGATTTTCAGATTATTGGGGTGGTGAAGCAGGGAGAAAGGCTGGCGTTCTGAGCTTGAGGTGGGGAGAGGTTCCTTACAAGACATAGCATAGGGAGGCATAGCACCCATGAGGAAGAAATAAATTGGGAGGATTTGTTCATTTTCTCTCCCTTCTCCCTTCGGTGACTTAAAACATGTAAGTTATAGTGACTGAGTCTCAGGTATTCAGTGCACATTACATTGTACAACTGTAGAAGGCACTATTTCTATAAAATACTACTTTAAAAGTGGCTTTTAAAGAGTTAATTCTACATGAACATAACCTCAGAAGGAGAGTTCCCAGGGGAAACAGGAGGGCTGAGGCCAGCAATGGGCAAAGAGAAAGAATCCATATGTTAATCTGGATCTGTGGGATGGGTAGTATAAATTGTGAAAGAAGGTGGCCCTTTAATTCAGAAGGCCCTGTAGGAGCTGCGTGGCCTTGGGGAAGCCATTTGCTTCTGGATTTTTATCTTCGATGAAGGCCAGTTGAAGGAACTGGAGATACTTGGTAACTACTGATGATCTATGTGAGTGGAATTTTTTGAGGGAGCTGTTTCCTTCCAAGAACAGAATTGGCTGGCGAGAGGTGTTCGAGGAGACAGGTAAGGATCCACTGCTCAGGTCTGCTGCTGGATGAGGAGCTGGGCAAACTTTTGCTTCCAGCTGGGTTCTGACATTTGACGTGCTATGTCTTACTGTGCACAGGGTCAAGACTGACGATCCCATGTAAGGTGTTTCTGGGAGCTGGCTCACACTCAACTGCCATGCTGTGGTGGATGGCCAACAACACCAACATAGACAGTGCCTACCAGGATGGCCGTGTCACTGAGGGGCAGCGTCTGTAAGTGGGTAAAGATGTTTGTCAGTGTAGAGGCATCTTCTGGGCAGAGCTGTTGTGAGACCTCCGTATGCTTTACACTTTTTTTTACAAAATAGATAATATAATATCCAACTTCTCAATATGACACATGTACCATATTCAAAATAATTTTTTATCCTAAACTTTTGGATTTTCAGAGTTTTAAAACCTGAATTTTGGTATGAATTACCATTTGTTCTTAGGAAGCAAACTTTGTATATAAGAGTTGACTTGTAGTCAGCTACTTGACATTGAGGTTGCATTTTCCAGCTTCTTAATAAAATATTTATTTCTTAATTTTACCATTAAAATACTTTGAAGTTAATATATTTCCATTCCCCACTCTTCAACCTGAATGTCATTTTCACAAACCCTTAAAAAAGATTCTGAAACTTAGCCACAGTATCTGAGAGATCCTCCTGTTTCTCAGGGAACTCTGGGCTGCCAGAGTCTCTAAGGAAGGTTAATATTAAAAGTAAGAAATAATTCTGTTCTCATAAGCATTCATCTCTGGAAAATATTTTCTCACTTTGAATGTAGCACAATCAGACCTTGTAAATAGGAACCATTTATGTGTGAGGAAGGGAGACCATTCAATGTCCCAAATCATAAAGTACAGATTTTAATATTATAGTTTCAATACCCTGAATTAGCCTGAATTTTGACTTGCCAATTTTTTTTGCTTTTTTGAAAGACCTATCAAAAAAGATCTTTCTGGATGCAATTGAGTGGATGAAAATTATGTTTGGTTAGCACAATTGTTTGCTTGCAAGTTCTTATTGTGATGTTAGCATTCCCATGTCAGCTTACTCACACTATCCATTTACTAGAGGAGCCTATCTTTCTCCCATAGATTAATAAAAGTCCTTGTGGATCCACAGCAACAAGATTTACACTAGTAGATAGTAAAGCACCTTCACTAGTAGATTCCTGTAGCATTACAAATGGTAGTTAGGCTGACTAGAGTCATCCTCCCCAGACTGTCTGCAGCCCTCAACTCTGGACTTGAGTTTCCAGAGTGAGACTTGGCAGTAGAAGTGAGAGGATGGAACACTTGAAAACTAGATTCCTGGAAACTCCCTACCTTTAATATGCAAATGTTTGTGGGTGATACAGTCAAGTTTCCCAAAATGAGACGTTTCTATTCTCACTACTGATTCTTTGTTCATTAATGGCTTTAAAAAATGAAATTTCCATTGTTCAAAGAAAATTGGCTCCTGTAAGTTCTCCTTATAACAAGTGTCCTACAACAGTGACCAACATCGGTGTCACTCCTACATTCAGAGAGAGGCTTAGAATTCTCCCAAATAAGTAACAAATATAATAGCAAGTGCTCCTAACTTTCTTAATCTTGAAATCAATGTACAATGTAAGCACAATTAACTAAGCAATGTTAAATCCAATGTAATCACAATGGATCCTCCTCACTGAGAATGCTTGGATGTCTACATTTTAAAGACAAGCTTGAACTTATACACCATGTTTAAGTAAGTATTTTCTCACTCAGGGACTACTCAGAAAACAATGAGAACTACATTGAAGTGTCATTGATTTTTGATCCAGTCACAAGAGAGGATTTGATCACAGATTTTAAGTGTGTTGTTCGTAATACACTGAGTTTTCAGATGCTACATATGACAGTCAAAGAAGGTATGTGTTTTGGGAACTTTGAAGGAAAAAAACATGTTGAATATTCTGTGGATGCCAGACAAGGCTACCAGATCTCCTGATGGTCACCTACCAAGTCCTTCATGTTTCCTGTCAGTAGAGCACTGAGAATAAATCTCTAATATTTTATGGTTCTTTGGTAGGGTGGAGACTGGCTTTGGAAAATTATATTTAAATAAAAATTTAAATAGCAAGCTGAATTTTGGAAAAGAGATAAAGTGGTTCTGTGATAAACTCTAAGAAACCCTGTGTTCTCTTATGGTTCTCAGCAGGACCAGCTGTTTCTTACGACCCCTTGCCAAGGGTAGGACATTCTTTATCCTGAAGTTGAGAAACATTATCCTCCAAGAGCCAGGGACTGGGAGATATCCAGGGCTCTGGGTGGGTTTAGGATTAAAGTCATCAGTTGACAGGAAACAAAGTGAAAGAATTTTTAAAAAGAAAAACACACATTATCATTCTGACCAATCAACTCCTTAGTTTAAGCACTTAGCAGGAAAGGGGGACACAAGTAATGTCATCTGTTGGCAGCCCCAGATAATAACAAGGGACAAGCCAAAGTCATCCACAGCTGTGATCTCATCATGCCTTCTGAGCAGTTCGCAGCAATCAGATAAACACAAATTGCTTCATAGTCTCCATGTTTGCTGGGGAAGCAGCCGCAGACATATTTCTAATCAGAAAGTTGGAGCTTTGGATAAGTCTAAAGTCAGAGAATGACATGACGTAATTGTTCTCCAAAAAGAAAAGTCGCCACAGCTTTGCTCGCTTCAGCTACTTGTTGAAAATATAGGTTCCTGGGTTCACCACAGAGCTATCCAGTCAAATTCTCCTGGGGTAAGACCAAAGATCACAACTGAACAGGCTCTTTTATATTAAAGTTTGAGTGCCATTGTCCTCAGACATATATATAAAGGCTGATATTTCAGATCATTTCCATGAGAGTGTTGGTAGTAGTTTAGACTTGGAAATGGAAGATTCCACAGAATGCAGAATCCACTGTTGTGTTTTAGATTAGTGACCCAAAGGAACCTGTGGTTGTCTGGTCCTGATGATGGGGACCTTTGAATATTGCTGTAACATGAGCCTATTCTTGTTGCTGAACTGGTCATGACTGATGGCAGAGGATGGAGAGGTGCTCAGAAAATGGAAGCATCACTCATTTAAAGCCTTGTTGGATTTTAGCGTGTAAGAATCACGTGGAGAAAATAATTTGACATTGTGTTGATTCCTGAATGCCTAGACAGATTATGATAAACAGTAGCTTCAGCATGTGGAATTGTGGCCTCATCATCAATGTGTCTGATGACACTTATGTTCTTGTGTTTACTTGTTAACTTTTTATTCTTAGTCACTTCCTGTATTTTCATAACACAAGGAAGCACAAGGAGTAGAATATAAAACAGCTGGATCCAAGCAATAATCTTGACACCTCAAACTTTATTTTTCAAAGTTGGTTTTCCTTTCTTTTGTAACCTTATTGAAACCTCATGACATCCATGCTCTGACCATGTCACAGTTGGCTGGTCGAGATGTAACCAGATGACATCTAACTGCACACTATTCAGTGGATGAAACAAAATCAGACCCTCAACACCTGCCCTCCACTCTGCCTTGTTTCTTTTTGATGAAGTGTTCTTCTTCACTTGTTTCCCTAATGCCAGAAATAGCATTCTCAAGTGTCTTCTATCTTGGTGTCAGGGACACACTCTGAAAATCAATGCCCATTTATTAGGAAAAACAAAGTCCAATGGCTTTCTTCTCTCTAAACTTGCATTACATTGTCCTATTTGGTAGTGAGAGAACATTTGACCCCTGATATGACTCTGTTCTTTTTACAGTGGCCACATTCTCCTGGGGGATTGCACTGGCTCCCCTTTCACTGGTCTTCTTGCTTTTGGGAGGAATGTGGATACACAGAAAGTATAAACACAGAACTGGAAAAGTGTATGGTCTGACTGCATTAAAGACTGACCATCAAGATTTTCAATCCTATCCAAGTAAAATAAAGGAAATAAAATAATTCAAATACAAATGATATTCTTATTTATGAAAGCGGCTGTGCCTTTTTGAGGGACCTTGTTCTTTCCCTTATTTGTTTAACAAAGCTGTTATATTTATAGTGGGTTTGTAGTAAATGACTGGAGTATTCATGTGAAGTTTATTTTAAAACTGAATGACAGGAGAAAATGTGGATTGGTGAGTAACCCTCTGTCACTTGTGACTTGTTTAAAAGTGTGAGACAACATCAGACCTGAAGAGAGTTTAAAACATCTAAATGAATTTGAAATTCACTTATTCATCATCTAACAAAAATGTATTAAAAGTCTATTTTGACTCTGCTCTGTTGGAAATGTTATAGATACAAAAACAGTTAAGACATAATTTGCCCCTTCAGGAAGATGGAATTAATTTTAACACTGAGAAAGATGGTTTAGAAATGCTAAAGAAGAAGAATCAGCAAGAACTGGTGAATTTTTCTAAAAGGATGATCCAAAAAATAGCAATTAAAATAGAGTAATCTGGCAGAAAAATATGTGTTAGAACATATTAGTGAACTGAGAAAGAGACTCAATCTCATAACAAAGCTTCTGAAAATCAAGAGAAAGGAAGGCAATATTGAAATAATTGGACATGCTAAGGAAAAAATAATTAGAGCCTCTTCTATCATATACCAAAAAATTCCTTTTAAAACTATTTAAAAAATCAAATTGCAGGAAAATTAGCACAACTCATTCCTTCACCCATTCAAGCATTTTTTCCAATTCGACCTTCCCAGAGACCCTTCTAAACGGCACCTTTTTCCATCCTCATACCCCCTCACTCTGTTTTGTATTATTAGCTCTTATCATCACAAGACTTTTTTTATTATTGTTTATGATGTTACAGTTGTCCCAATTCCCCACCCCCAGGCCCCCTCATCCAGCCTCACTTCCATAAACAGTATTGGCACCATTGTCCATATCCATGGATCCTTCATATATGTTCTTTGACTAATACCTTCACCTTCTTTCAAACATTCCTCACCTCTCCTCTCCCCTCTTACCACTGTCAGTCTCTTCCATGATTCTATGCCTCTGGTTCTATTTTGCTCATTAGTTTATTTTGCCCACTAGGTTCCTGTTATAAGTGAGATCATATAGTATTTGTCTTTCACTAACTGACTTATTTCACTTAGCATAATAGTCTCCAGTTCCACCCATGCTGTCGCAAAAAGTAGGAATTCATTCTTTCTGCTTTGTAGTATTCTACTACGTAGATATACTATTCTACTGTGTAGATATACATTGTCCAGAGTTTTTTAATCCACTCATCTACTGCTGGACACTTAGGCTTTTTCCAACTCTTGGCTATTGTATATGGTATTGCTGTGAACATAGGGTTGCATAAATTTTTTTGAATTGGTATTTCAGGATTCTTAGAGTATATTCCCAGCAGTGGAATCTTTGGGTCAAAAGGTAGTTTCATTTTTAATTTTTGCACTTTGCATGGCGTGGAATTATAGCTCACCCTCCACATAGAAAACCAGTGGGGAGTGAGTGGCACTCAGGACCACGCCTGCAGATAGGTTTTCCCATGAGGAGTCAGGTTTGCATTGTACTCAGACTGCTATGAGACTTGCTTTTGCTAAAACTCCCCCACCTGGAATTGAGGCAGTAATGGCTTACAAGTCTGTGCTAAACCTCCCAAGTGTGGAATACGTTCAGTTCAACAACTTTTCCCTCTAATCTGCAACATTTTTCTCTTTGAAATAGTTAGCAACATTCTTTCCTTTGTTACCTATGAAAGGTAATCCCCTACAGTGAATCTGTCCTAGTAAACTAGGACTACCCTCCATGTAATGTACCCAGAGAAGCAATAAAAGCCTGTTCAGGCAGGGACTGAGCACTCTGGCCCTCTTGCCCTCTCTCTCTCTCTCTCTCTCAGAGGGTGCCCATGCCGTCCCATTTTCTCCGCAGGGCTTCTGTTGTCCCTGTGTATTTGTTCTCGAGCAGCCACAACATACACGGATCCTGCCAGCCAGGATCTGCCACAGTTCAGTACTGTTTTCCATAGTGGCTGCCCAAGTCTGCATTCCCACCAACAGAGCACTAGGGTTCCCTTTTCATTCTTGCCAATGCATTGTTCATTGATTTATTAATGATGGGCATTCTGACAGATCTGAGGCAGCTATCTCATTGTGGTTATAATTTGCATCTCTCTGATGGCCAGTGATGTTGAGCATTTTTTCATATGTCTATGGGCCACCTGTATGTCCTCCTCAGAGACTTCTCTGTTTAGGTCCTTTGCCTATTTTTTAATTGGATTTTTTGTCTTCCTGGTATTGAGTCATATGAATTCTTTAATATTTTGGAGATTAGACCCTTGTCAGAGGTATCATTGGCAAATATGTTCTCCCATACAGTTGGCACCCTTTTCATTTTGATGATGGTTTCTTTATCTGTGCAGAAGCTTTTGAACTTGATTTAGTCCTATTTGTTTATTTTTTTTCTTCTATTTCCTTTGCCCTAGCAGGTATATCAGTAAAAATACTGCTATATGAGGTATGCGAAATTTTACTGCCTATGTTTTCCACTAGGGTTCTTATGGTATCATGATTTATATTTAAGTCTTTTTATCCATTATGAGTTTATTTTGGTATGTGGTATAAATTGGTGGTCAAGTTTCTTTTCTTTTTTGCATGTACCAGCCCAGTTTTCTCAACATTTCTCATTTATTGCAGAGACTGCCTATACTCCATGGTATGCTCATACTCCCTTTGTGAAATATTAATTGACCATAGAGACATAGGTTTATTTCTGGGCTCTGTATTCTGTTCAATTGACAGATGTGTCTGTTCTTATGTCAGTACCAGACTGCTTTGATTGCAGCGACCATGTAGTATAGTTTTATGTCAGGTATTGTGATCCCTCCAGCTTTGTTCTTTTTTCTCAAGATTGCTGAGGCTATTTGGGGGATTTTTGTTTCCATATAATTTTGGGGAGGTATTTGTTTTAGATCTGTTAATTATGCCATTTGCATTTTAAAAGGAATTGTGTTATATCTCTGGATTGCTTTGGGTAGAATGGACATTTTAATGATGTTAATTCTTCCAATCCATGAATGCAGTACATGCTTCCATTTATTTGTATCTTCCTCAATTTCTTTCTTTAGTGTTCTATAGTTTTCCAAGTACAAGTCTTTTGCAACCTTGGCTAAATTTATCCCTAGGTACTGTATTATTTCATTTTTGCTATAGTATATGCCATTTTTTCTTAGTTTATCTTTTTGAGAGTTCATTGTTAGCGTACAAGAAATGCCATGGATTTTTGACTTTGTATCCTGTTACTTTGCTGAATTCACTCATTATGTCAAGTAGTTTTTTGGTGGAGTCTATAGGGTTTTCTTTGTACACTATAGATCGTGTACAACATGTATCTGAAAATAATGACAGTTCTACTTTCTTTCCAATTTGAGTAACTTTTATTTCTCCTTCTTGTCTGAACACTGGCTGGATCTTCCAGTAGTAATTTGAATAAGAGTGGGGAAAGTGGACACCATTGCCTTGTTCCTTATCTTAAGGGAAATGCTTTTAGTTTTTACCCACTAAGTGTGATGTTGACAGTAGATTTTTCTATATGGCCTTTATTATGTTTACGTATGCTTCCTGTATGCCCACTTTGCTGACTATTTTTATCATACATGGGTGTTGGATTTTTTGAAATGCTTTTTCAGCATCTATTGATATGATCATGTGGCTTTTGTGCTTTATTTTGCTTATGTTATTTATTATGTTTATTGATTTGCAAATATTATGCCATCTTTGGATTCTTGGAATAAATCTCACTTGATCATGGTGTGTAATCTTTTTAGTGTATTGCTGGAACCAAGTTTGCTAATATTTTGTTGAAGAGTTTAGCATCTGTGTTCATCAGAGATATTGGTCTATCATTTTCTTATTTTTGTTATATCTTTACCTGGTTTTGGAATTAGAGTAATACTGACCTCACAAGAAGAATCTGGGACTCTTGCCTGTTCTTGAATTTTTTGGATCATTTGAGAAGTGTAGGTGTTAGTTGTTCTTTGAATGTTTGGTAAAATTTGCCTGTCAAGCCATCTTGTCTAGGGCTTTGGAGTGCCAGGAGTTTTTTGATTACTGATTCAATTTTTTTAGTTGTTATCAGTCTATTCAGGTTATCTTTTTCTGTCTGATTCAGTTATGGGAGATTGGATGTTTCTAGAAACTTATGCATTTCTCTCAGGTTGTCCAATTTCTTGACATATAGTTGTTCATAGTAATAACTTACAATCCTTTGTATTTCTGTGGTATCAGTTGTTACTTCTTCTCTTTCATTTCTGATATTATTTATTAAGGTCATCTCTTTTTTATTCTTGATGAATCTGGTTAAAGTTTTGTTAATTTTATTTATCTTTTCAAAGAGCCAGATCCTGAATTCACTCATCCTTTGAATTGATTTTTAGTCTCTATGTCACTTAATTCTGCTCTGATCTTGATTATTTCCTTCCTTCTAGTCTCTCTGGGCTTTGTTTGTTGCTGTTCCTCTAGTTCTCTTAGATGAAGGGTTAGGTTGTTTATTCCAGATTTTTCTATCTTCTTTAGGTAGGCCTGTCTTGCTATGAATTTCCCTCTCGGGACTGTGTCCCATAGATTTTGGGTTGTTGTGTGTCCATTTTCATTTGTTTCCAGATACTTTTTGATTTCTTCCTTGATCTCATTGTTTACCCAATCATTATTTAATAATATGTTATTCAGTCTTCATGTATTTGAATGTTTTAGAGTTTTTTCTTGAGGTTAGTTTTAGTTTCAAACCATTGTGATTCTAGTAGATGCTTGATATGATTACAATTTTGTTAAATTTGTTATGACTTGTTTTGTGACCTACCATGTTGTCTGTTTTGAAAATGATCCATGTCCATTTGAGAAGAATATATATTTTGCTTTTTTGGGTGAAATGTTCTATAAATTTTACTGAGTCCATTTGATCTAGAGTGTCATTTAATGTCATAATGTTCCTGTTGAATTTTTTGTTTGGAAGATCTATCCATTATTGACAGTGAAGTGCTAAAATTTTCTACCATGACTGTATTGCTATTGATCTTTTTTCTTAAAGTCCCTTGAAATTTTCTTTATATATTTAGGGTGCATATATGTTTATAAAGGTTATATCCTCTTTTGGTCTACTCACTTAAGTATTGTATAGTGACCTCCTTTGTCTCTTGTTATGGCCTTTGTTTTGAAGTCTATTTTGTCTGTTATAAGTCTTGCTACCCTGGCATTTTCTTTATGTCCATTTGCATGGAATATTTTTCCCCAACCCTTCATTTTCAGTCTGTGTATACTTTTGTTCTGAGGTGGGACTCTTGTACACAGCAGATTGTATTTTCTTATCCTTCAGCTACTCTATGTCTATTGATTGGAGCATTAAAACAACTTACATTTAAGGTTAAAATTGCTAGGTACTTATTCTTTTCCATCTTATCCCTTCATACCTGTGTTCCCCTCCCCGTTCTCTGTATTTCTTCTTAAAGCAGTCCCTTTAGCATGTCTTACAATGCCAATAGTGTTGGAGATGTAATCTTTTACCCTTTGTTTTTGTCTGGGAGGCTCTTTATTTAGCCTTTCATTTTAAATGAGTACCTTGTTGGACAGAGTAGTCTTGGTTAGAGGTCTTTACTTTTAATTAGTTGGAATATTTTGTGCCAGTTCTTTCTGGCTTGTAGTGTTTCTGTTGAGAAACCAGCTGATACCTTATTGGAGCTCTCTTGTATGTTACTAGCTGTTTCCCCCTTCCTGCCTTTATAGTTCTTTGTCTCTAAATTTTGCCATTTTGATTGAATATGTCTTGGAGTGAGCCTCTTGGGGTTTTTCTAGATTGGGAATCTCTGTGCTTCCTGGACTTGAAGACTTTTTTCATCATCAAGTTAGAGAAGTTTTATGTCATTATTTTTTAAAACAGGTTTTCTACTCCTTGTGCTTTTCCTACTCCTTTTGATATTCCTGTGCTGTGAATGTGACATTTCATGTTGTCTTGGACCTGCTTTAAACTATCCTCATTCTTTTTTATTTTTTTTCATTTCATTACTCTGTTTATTTCTACCTTGTCTTCCACCTTGCTGATTCAATCTTCTGCTTCATCTAGCCTGCTTTTGATTCCTTCTAGTATACTCTTCATTTCAGATATTGTATTCTTCCTTCCCACCTGGTTCTTATTCATAGTTTCTGTGTTGTTTTTCATGCTGATGTAGTTCCCACTAAGTTCCTGTATTACCCATAATGTATCCTGTAGTTCTCACTAAGTAGCTCAAGCATCCTTATAACTTTTACTTTGCATTCTATGTTTAATAAATTACCTACCTCTTTTTCATTTAGCTCTTTCTCTGAGGATTCCTCCATTCCTTTTGATTGGGGGCTTTTTCCCCCTTTTTGGTGACTCATTTGTTGGTTTTTACATATTAGATTGGTCTTCTCTGCCTCCCTGTCTTTACGGGGTGGCCTGTTGTGATAGGAGTCCTGTGGGACTAAGTGGTGCATTTTCCTTGATCTCTTGACTTGGATGCTCCAGGGATGCCCTTTATGCGTTTTATGTGGGTTCTCCTATTGTATGTGGGTTTGAATGGTTATTGATTCATTTATTGGTGGCTTCCAATCCCAGGTTGGCTGACTGAGAGTCTCAAGCCCCCATAATATCTTTTTTTAAAAAATATTTTATTGTTGTTCAATTACAGTTGTCTGTATTTACTGTCCACCACTCCCCCACACCACGACAGCCATCCCCCGCTTGCTTCCTCCCCTCTTGGTTTTGTTCATGTGTCCTTCATAGTTGTTCTTGAAAACCCTTCCACCCTTCCCCTCATTATCTACACTGACCTCCCCTTAGGTTACTTTCAGATTGTTCTTAATTTTAATGTTTCTGGTTATATTTTGCTTGCTCATTTGTTTTGTTGATTGGATTCCAGTTAAAGGTGAGATCATGTGGTATTTGTCCCTCACTGCCTGGCTTATGTCACTTAGCATAAGTTCCATCCATGTTGTCACAAAAGATAGGAGCTCCTTCTTTCCTTCTGCTACGTAGTATTCCATTGTGTAAATGTACCATAGTTTTTTTTATCCATTCAATAAAAAAGGAGCTCCCCAACACCAATTGTTGAAGAGGCTACTTTATTACATTTTATGCTTCTTCCCCCTTTGTCAAATATAAATTGACCATAGAGACTTGGGTTTATTTTTGGGCTCTGTGTTCTGTTTCATTGGTCTATGTGTCTGTTCTTATGCCAGTACCAGGCTGTTTTGATTACAGTGGGCTTGTAATACAGTTTGATATCAAGTATTGTGATCACTCCTACTTAGCTCTTCTTTCTCAAAATTGCTGCAGCTATTTGGGATTGTTTATGGTTCCATATATATTTTTGAAATGTTTGTTCTGTACCTGTGAAATATGTCACTGGTACTTTAATAAGGATTGTGTTGAATCTACACATTGCTTTGGGAAGTTTGGAAATTTTGATGATGTTAATTCTTCCAATCCATGAGCATGGTACATGCTTCCATTTGTTTGTGCCTTCCTTAATTTCTTTCTTCAGTATTGTGTAGTTTTCTGAGTACAGGTCATTTATATCCTTGGTTATGTTTCTTCCTAGATACTTTATTTTTCTTGTTGCTGTATCAAATGGGATTTTTTCCTGATTTCTTTTTCTGATGTTTCAGTGTTGGTGTACAAAAATGCCTTTGATTCCTGAATATTGACTTTGCATACCACTTATTAGGTCAAGTACTTTTTTGGTGGAGCCTGTAGGATTTTCTATCTACACTATCATGCCATCTGCAAACATGACAGTTTTGCTTCCTCCTTTCCAATTTGTATACCTTTTATTTCCTTTTCTTGTCTGATTGCTGTGCCTGAGACTTCCAATATTATGTTGAATAGGAGTGGTGAAAGCAGACATCTTGTCTTGCTCCTAATCTTAGTGGGAAAGCTTAAGTTTTTGCCCATTGACTATGATGTTGGCTGTATGTCTCTTGTATGTGGCCTTTATTATGTTGAGGAATAATCCTTCTATCCCCATTTTGCTGAGTGTTTTTATCATAAATGTGTGCTGTACCCTTTCAAATGCTTTTTCTGTATCTATTCCTATGATCATGTGATTTTTGTCTTTCATTTTATTTATGTGATGTATTATATTCATTGATTTGTGAATATTGTACCATCCTTGCATCCTGGGGATGAATCCCACTTGGTCATGTTATATGATATTTTTAACATATTGCCAGATGCAATTTGCCAATATTTTTTAAAGGTTTTTTAAAAAAATCTTATTTATTTATCTTTAGAGGGGAAGGGAAAAAGAGAGGGAGAAATATCAATGTATGGTTTCCTCTGGTGCGTCCCCTGCTGGGAGCTGGCTTGCAACCCAGGCATGTGCCCTGACTAGACTCGAACCTCAATCCTCTGGTTCGCAGGCCTGCACTCAATCCACTGAGCTACACCAGCCAGGGCGCAATTTGCCAATATTTTGTTGAGGATTTTAAGATGTGTGTTCATTAATGATGATGGCCTGAAGTATTTTTTCATTGTTATATCTTTATGTGGTTTTGGGATTAGGATGATGCTGGCTTCATTAAAGAAGTTCGGGAGTCTTCCATCTTCTTAGCTTTTTTGGAATAGTCTGTGAAGGATAGGGGATAGTTCATCACTAGCTGCTTTGTATAATTCTCCTGTGAAACTCTCTGGTCCAGCGCTTTTGTGTGTCAGGAGTTTTTTAATTACTGCTTCAATTTTGTCAGCTATTACTGGTCTGTTCAGGCTTTCTGCTTCCTCTTCAGTCAGGTTTGGAAGATTATATTTTTCTAGAAATTTGTCCATTTCACCTAGGTTTTCAAATCTCTTGGCATACAGTTCTTTGTAGTAATTTCTTACAATTCTTAGTATGTCTGTAGTATCAGTTTTAGTCTCTCCTCTTTCATTTCTGATTGTGTTTATTTGGGTCCTCTCTCTTTTTTTCCTGATGAGTCAGCTTAAAGTCTTGTTGATTTTCTTTATCTTTTCAAAGAACCAGCTCCTGGATTTATTGATTTTTAGAATTGTGCTTTTAGTCTCTGTCATTTAATTCTGCTCTGAGATTGGTTATTTCATTTCTTCTACTTGCTCTGGACTGTCTTTGTTGTTGTTCCTTGAGTTCTTCTAGGTATAGTGTTAGGTTGTTTATTTAAAATTATTCTATTTTTTTTTTTAAGGCAGGCCTGTAATGCTATGAACTACCTTCTCAGGACTGCCTTTGCACTGTACCGTAAGTTTTGGGTTGTTGTGAGTTTATTTTCATTTGTTTCCAGAAACTTTTTTATGTCTTCCTTGATCTCATTCTTGACCCATTCATTGTTTAATAGCGTGCTATTCAATTTCCATGAATTTGAGTTTTTGGCAGTTTTTTCCTTGATGTTGGTTTCTAGCTTCAGTCCCTTGTGGTTGGAGAAAATGCTTGCTATGATTTTCATTTTTGTGAATTTGTCAGAGATTGTTTTGTGTCCTATCATGTGGTCTATCTTTGAAAATGTTCCATGCGCATTTGAAAAGAATGTGTATTTAGCTTCTTTGGGATGAAAGGGTTTATACATATCACTTAAGTCCATTTGATCTAGGACATTGTTCAATGCCACAATATGTTTGTTGATATTTGTTTGCTTCCAAACAGATATTTGTTTTCTATCCACTTTTGACAGTGGGGTCTTAAAATTCCCCAATATAATTGTGTTGGGGAATATCTTTCTTGAAGTCCTTCAAGATTTTCTTTATGTATTTGGGTGCTCCCATGTTGGGTGCATATATATTTGCAATATATATGTGTTCTTGATGGATTCTTCCCTTGAGTATTATGGAGTGACTTTCTGAGTCTCTTTTTATGGTCCTTTTTTTGAAATCTATTTTGTGTTATATGAGTATTGCTACCCTGGCTTTTATTTTCTGTCCAATTGCTTGGAATGTTTGTTTTCACTCTTCACTTTCATTCTGTGTAGGTATTTTGTTCTGAGTTGAGTCTTTTGTAGGCACCATATGTGTGGGTCATAATTTCTTATCCATTCAGCTATTGTATGTCTTTTAATTGGAGCATTTAATCCATTTATGTTTAAGGTTATTATTGATATGTCCTTATTCATTGCCATTTTTTGTACCTGTGTTCTCTCTCTTACTCTTTTTTCCCCTTTTCTCAAAAGCAGACCCTTTAGCATCCCTTGCACAGCTGGTTTGGAGGAGATGTATTCTTTGAGACTTCTTTTGTGTGGGAACATCCTTATTTCACCTTCCATTTTAATTGAGAGCCTTGCTGGATAAAGTAGTCCTGGTTGTAGGACTTTGGTTTTCATTACCTGGAATATTCCTTACCATGCCCTTGTGGCTTTTAGTATTCCCATTGAAAAATCAGCTGCTAATCTTATTGGGGCTCCCTTGTATATTACTTCCTGTTTCTTTCTTGTTGCTTTTATGATTCTTTCTTTGTCTTGGAATTGTGTCATTTTAATTATGATGTGTCCTGAAGTGAGCCTCTTTGTGTTCCTCTTGATTGAGACTCTCTGTGTTTCCTGGATTTGCATGACTTTTTCTCTCATCAAATTAGGAAAACTTTCCATCACTACCTTTTCAAACAGGTTTTCCATCCCTTGATGTTCTTCTTCTCCTTCTGGCATCCCTATGATATGGATGTTATTCCATTTCATGTTGTCCTACACTTCCCTTAAACCTCTTCATTCTTTCTGAGTCTCTTTTCCTTGTCTTGATCTTTCTGGGATAGGGGGGGTTTCTACCTTGTCCTCCAGCTAACTTGTTCTATACTCTGCTTCATCTAGCCTGCTTTCGATTCCTTCTACTGTGTTCTTCAATTCAGAAATTGTATTCTTCATTTCCTCTTGGCCCTTGTTGATAGTTTCTATTTCCTTTTTCATGTTGATATAGTTAGCAGTGAATTCATTATAGTTTCCTTGTATTTTCTGGTAATTCTCTGTGACCTCATTGAGCTTCCTTATAACAATTACTTTGAACTCAATATCTGATAGTTGACTTGCCTCTGTTTCATTCAGCATTCTTTCCCAGGCTTCCTCCTTTCCTCTCATTTGAGGATTGTTTGTTTTCACATTGTCTGTGAGACTCTTCGTTTTAGCCTCTGCTTTTTAAATTGATCTGTTCTGACTCCCTGGGTTTATGGTGTGAATGTCTGTGGTTGGAGACCTGTGAGATACAGTAGTGCAGTCTCCTTGATCTCCTGAATTTGCTGCTCCTGGGCAGCTGTTTATGTTGTCCGTGTGTATATCTTTGGGTTTTGATTATTGTTGGGCCTTTCTTTGGTGTGTCCTTCCCTCCACCTGTTTAACTGAGGGTCACTCTGCTCACCATGTCTTGTATTGTGTTTTGCAGGTGTGGACAGGTTGTGTTGGAACTGTTTCTTCTGTCTGTCTGAGGTTTTGAGGCTTCTTTCTTGCTATTGTTCAGTTATTTGTTCTGGGTAATTTCTCCACTGTTTAGTTGTATTTCCAGATTGGTTCTGGGTGGAGGTTGGTGTGGCTTCCACTCACTCCATCACCTTCTTAGTTATTATCTGTTGGTGGTTCCTTTGCTGGTAGGTTCTCTGTTCCAGTGACTATACTGTTGTTCATAGCTCCCACCTACTCTTTTATGTGATCAGTTGGAGATGGAAGGCAAAATGGATTAAGACAGTAGGAGTGTATTCTATTGGACTTAAAGTACCCACCTGTAGAGAAGAGAATGGAGATCCTTTGGATAAGCATAATGTTAACTGTGATATTTCAGCCAACTAGTGTCTTTTTAGAAAGAGTGGAAAAAAGATAAGACTCTTGTTGGGGGCGTGGGTGGATTGTGAGTTGGATCCAGAAAACAGTGAGCTTGTGGGAGGTCCAATTATGAGATGTAGTGAGAGTAGATGATAGAAAATAGGTGTAGTATGTGAGAGAATAGAGTTAACCACAACAGTAATAAATTTCTGGAAAACAGTGGAATGAGCTAAGATCTAGGAGGGGTGCTGTGTGGTATTTACAATTGTATGGAACAATAATTATTTACAATAGTAATGGAGCAACAATCATATTACAGAATCTATGTGATCTGAATAACATGAATAGGAAGTACATGACCTATTGTAGTGTGCTATCGGAGCACAAGTGAAGTGAAAGAAGGAAAATTAAAAGTGCACTGTGAACAAGGAATATGAATGAAACAATGCAATTTAATAAAATGAAGGCAACTAAAGAGAAAGAAGGTAAATAATGAAATACTAATAAAATAAAAGAAATGCAAAAATAATAATAATACAAATAAACAATCACTTGCAAGTTCTCTTGATTAACAAAGTGAAATTTGTCTCACTGCCTCAATTGTTGGGATGACACCTTTTTTGGTGTTGCTCAGACCCTTTCCCAGCTCCAGGTTTTATTGTCTCCCTTTGCGGGGCATGGAAAGAGAATGAAAAAAAATAGGAAGATTGAAAAAGCCTCTTGCTGGCTTTATATCAGCCAAGTGAGATCTGCTGGTCTTCCTGGCTGCAGCAGGCTGAGGGGAGATTGGTTTTGCTTTTCTCCCTTTCTGTGGTTTTGTGCAGATGAGAGCCTGGTCTGAGAGCCAGTCTTCACAGTTGCCCAGCCTCCAGCCAATTTCCTCAGTTCACTGCTGGGCCCCCTTCTGCATCAGGCCTATACCTTCAGTCCACCTGTTGTGCTGCTCCTGAGGTGCACCAATTAGAGGCAACTTACACACCACCTTCCTGCTTTTGGCTAGCCTAGGTGCTAAGGACTCTCAAAGTTTCTTCTGGGTAGTTCGGCTCCCCCACTGAGTTCAGTCTTCCTGGGGACTGGTGCTCTCCCCTGTGGGGGGTGCCTCATCTTCCTTTTAGCACGCCGTCCTGTTCCGCAGGGTGGGGGGGGTGCTATCATGACTATGGCGGTGGACGAAGGCATGTGCCTCTGGTGTTGGAGGCAAGTGTGTGCAGCCTCTGTTGCTGCTGCCACAGGGGTGGGTGGTACAGTTGCACCAGCAGCTGGGTCTGGTGCATGCGACCCACAAGGCAGTGGGCACCAGCAAGCACTCTCTGGGATAACCCCTGCTGGGACTGGGGCTGGGGTAAGGTAGGGGCACTGCCTCAGTCCTAGTGGCAGGGGCCAGCCACAGAGGAGGCTGTTGAGCCTGCAGGGGTGCAGCCTTGGGCAGCAAGGCCAGCTGCTGTGGGAGACTTCTGCTGTGGGACAATTCCTTAAACAGCCATTTAGAGCCTTTAAAAAAAATTCCTCCTGTTCAAGACTGCCACTCTAAACAAGTGCCTGATCTCACACAGCCTATTTTTCCAACCAGACCAAAGACTATCTGGATCAGGGTCCATCATGGCCCAACTCTTCTCCCTTCTGCAGGTGTCACCTGCCTCCCCAGCTTCTCTGGTAATGACACCAGCTTCTCTGGTGTCACCCAGCTAGCATCCACAGTCTCAGTAGGTGCACACTGCCCCTGTGCCCCTGTGTGTTTGCCACTTCATGTTTGTTCCCCTCAGCGACTTCAGGCTTCCATGTCCATCCTCCTGCTGCTCAAACCTCCCTTTTTGGTAGGGGAAGGAGCTGTTGACCTGGCTTTCATCCAAGAATCCTGCTGCTTGCCTGCAGGCACTGGGCCTGGGGCTGCAGTTACCCTGGTTCCCACGCTGGTCCCAGGGACCTTATAGTCCCAAAGCAATCTCCTTACCACTTGATTTTTCAATGTCCCCTACAATTTTGGCCTCCAACCTTCATACATCCTGGGGTACTGTTTTCTGTTCACGTTGTTCCTCAGAAGATTGGCCAAGTGTTCCACTTGTGAGCAGGGAACTGCTCCCATCTATCTTGCTGCATCTCTTTTCTCTCACGATGTCTTGTATGCTGTTGTACAGGTGCTGACAGAACAAAACAAAGAAACATGGAAAACCAAACCCACACCAACAAAAGTACCCTCCCAACAAGAACTGTAATATCAACAACAAATGAGCAAAGGTCACCAAAGGTGGAAAGAGAAGATGAATATTGTTATAAAGGGAAAAAGAGTATGAGATGGCTAAGGGAAAGAAAAATGATTTTGAATGAGTAGAAGAAGAAACAGTAAGAGTTGGGAACAGAATCAGGGTGTAGAAAGTGATCAAGCAAAATCCTAAATGCAAATAAGAAAGGGAAGGAAGAAGGTAAAATAGAAAAGCAAAATATGAGGTCTGAACTTTTAAAAATAGTAAAAAATTGGAACAAAATTGAAAGAAACAATACAACAATATCAAGGACAAATGGTCAAAGATTAATAAAGGTCAGTAGTGAATAAGAATATTATAAGGAAGAAAAAAGAATATGAGATAGCTAAAGGAAAGAAAAAATTATTTTGAGAGGATATAAGGAAGAGAATAAGAGTAAGGAATAGAAACAAGGCAAAGAAAGAGGAAAAATAAAATTTAAAACAAAAATAAGAAAGGGAAGGCAGAAAGCAAAATGGAATAAGACAAGGTAAAAGTAAAATATGAGATTTGAAAGAAAAAATTAAAATTTAAAAACAAAATAAAAAAACAACAATAGCTGTAACAATGACATAAGCAAATACATTTGGAAAAAATAAGAATATTATGAAAAATAGCCCTGGCTGGTGTAGCTCAGTGGGTTGAGCATGGGCCTGTGAACCACATGATCGCAGTTCGATGCCCAGTCAGGGCACATGCCTGGGTTGCAGGCCAGTTCCCAGCAGGGGACTCATGAGAGGCAATCATACATTGATATTTCTCTCCTTCTCTCCTTCCCTTTCCTTCTAAAGATAAATAAATAAAATCTTTAAAAAATATTATGAAAAATAGAAAAAGAATATGAGATGACTAAGGGAAAGAAAAATGATTTTGAGCAGAATGATGGAGGAGAAATAATAAGTGAGGAATAGAAACAAGGCAAAGAAAAGGAAGAATAAAATTTAAAATGAAAATAAGAAGGGGAAGGAAGAAGTCAGAATCTACTAAGAAAATGGAAGAGTAAGATACGAGATTTGAAATAAAAAATAGTGAAAAAAATTGGAAGAAATCTGAAGAAAAAGGCAAATGCTAAAAAGCTATGTGAAAGAAAAAATAATGCAAGTAATGAAAAAGAATGAAGAGGTATTGGTCTCAGCAGAGTTTACGGCTGGCCTGCTAGGCTCTCCTTCTGGTTATATATCTGGTAATGTCAGATGTTGTGCTCTTCTAGCTCTAGACAGCCTGTTTGAGGCTATAACTGGTCTACAGTCTGTGGTTGCCTCCTTCAGGCCTGGCTGCATCCAGGATGGACCTCACTGCTCTGCGATGCTGGCTTTTTCTCAGCACAGGGCCCAGGGGTAACTCATCTAACATCTGAAAGCACTGCAGGTACCATGTCCACCTGCCTCTCTCTGTGGTCTTGCAGTTAATTTTATCCTCTCTACTGAACTGTCTGTTTCTGAGAGGGCTTCTGGTGTCATATGGAGGATGACACCCCTAGATCTCCTTTGGGAGGCTGTATTCAGACTTCAAGGATGTTGGGTATCTTCTGCTACCCCCGTGCCACACTTCTTGGTCTGTCCCAGACTACTTCCAGTAATGTATAGTTTCTGATGAGTTAGCTGCCCATTTAATGTGAAGGGCCAATCTGTGTAAAAGGGTCAGCTCTTTCTTGCTTGGCACTGATGGCAGCTCTGTAAAAGAGTTGAGGCTGAGCACAGCCCTGAATACCCCTTGTTGCACAGATTCTGATCTCTTTGCCCAGGTGGTTTCAGTGGAGTAAGACTCAGGGAACCAACTTGGCTTGATAGGCTGACAAAGGTTCAGAAAATCACCTTTGAGAATTTTTTTTCTTTCCCTTGTGGAAATGATTTATACTCTGTAGGTGGTATGAGGGGTCTGCCTGGCAGCAAAGACTCTCAGGTGCTCAACTCTTACCTGTCTAAATTCCATCCCACTACATTTGCATGAGACACAGTCCAGACCTCTCTGTTCTGTGTAGCCCCCCTCCCCATCCCATCCCAATTGCTTGCTAGCTGCACTAGGAGGGGCACAGTGCACCCCTAATTGCACAGCTTTCTGAACTCCCTGCCCTCCTGGATCAGTGGGAGTGGATTTGGAGATCTAGAATGGCTTGGTGTGGCTGAGAAAAATTCAGAATGTATCAAAAAGCACTTTTCCCGTTCTGCAAGGTTCCTCTCCACAGCTGCATCCACAGCAGCTGATTAGCTTGTGCTGGGGCAGGGGGCAGGGCAGGGCCCTTCTTGCAAACTTGATACTGGGGAAACCAGTTTTCTTCCCCAGTCCACTCAGCAAGGTCTCTCTGTTCTGGCCTCCCCCTGTGTTGCACAAGTCTCTGATGTCTCTGCCCAGCTGGTCTCAGTGGAAAAGAACCTGTAAATGCAGTGTAGTTTGGCACAGCTGAGAGAGGTTCAGAATAAGTCCAAAAGAAGCACTTTTCCTATTCTGCTATATTTCTCTCCATACCTGCACTTTCAATCTTGTCTCTATTGGCAGAGCAACTGCATGCGGGGACCTTGCCCTGCCACATTTCAGCTCCTCTTTAAAAAGTCTCTGTGCAGTACTCACATGACAGAACAAGTCACTGTCTGGTTCTCCAAACATACCACTTCCCCCACAAGCAAAATGTCTCTCAAGGTCACCACTGGCTGCATACTGCAGGTGCCTCTGACAGAACCAGGTCTGGCAACCTGCTCTATGTAGGAGATTGAGTCCATACCTGGAACCTTCCAGGTTGGTGCTGTACTTGTTGTGCTGCTCACTGTGTGTGTATGGCCTGGGTCTCCCAGACTCTGTATATCCTCCCAAGTCATCCCCGATTAGGGTTGGGGATCCCTGTGTGAGACTGAGGCACCCTACTCTGAGAAGGGAGGGCACCCCAAAGCTCCAGTTTCTGTCTGGTCTTTCTGCTGCTGCAGGTTCCACACACAGGGTATTTTCCCTTCAGCTTATAAAATCCCCTTACCAGATGGTATGAAGCATCTTCTATATTCCTTGGCTTCAAAACTTCCTATCAGCTAAGATTCCATTGATTGTTCAGGTTAATCATCAGAAGATCAGCCAAAAATCTGAGTTAGGGGCAAGAGCAAGTGGATTGAACTTCCACTTACTTGGTTGCCACCAGGAACTTCCTTAAATATTTGCTTGCTTCATTTTTACTTGCTTTCCCTACTGGAATGTGAGCTTCATGAGGACAGAAATGTTGTTTTGGTCATGGCTGTATCATCAGTACCTTGAATCATGCCTGCCATATACTGGGCATGTAATAAATATTTGTGGAACAGATGAAATCAGGATGAATTCTCTTGTATTCACTACCAATGAAAGAATCACTGGAGTAAAGATCAACAGATTTGATGATATTACAATTTCTTCGTGACAAAACAATATTGTAAAAGCAAAATGTAAAGGAAATTGTGTCAGTCAGATTCAAGGAATTAGTAACTATGGTATATAGAGTTATTTACAGTTTATTGTGTTTTTAATAATTTTTATTAATGTTTGAACACAATTGTCTCCATTTTCCCACCACCACTTTCCTTTGCCCCACCAGCCTCCACCTCCCACCCTCAATCCTACCCACCTTTGGCTTTGTCCATGGGTCCTTCATACGAGTTATTTACAGTTTAAAGAAAATCACTATAATTCCAGTAAATGAAAGAGCATGAGTGAGAAATTTGCAGGAGAAACACACATAACAAACCATAGAGAATGATCCATTTCAATAATAATCAGATATGTAAATTAAAGTAACACTGAGATACAAAATGTCACACACTATTAAATGTTAAAATGTGTTATCAAGGTCATTTCAAAACAGTCACTCTCACACCCTGTAATCCCATTTATAATTTGGTACTGGGAAGCAAAAAGGCAATATGTATCAAACCAGTGGGGTTCTGGGCCCAGCTTGCACCTTCTTGCAAGAGCCAAGTATGGCTGGCATTTCTTCCCAAATCTGTTCAGGGATATCATGTTGGTAGATTAAAATTGTCCATTATGGAAGTATTTACACCACAAAAATTGGCTAATGCCACAAGTGAGCTCTCTCTCCAGAACACCACTCTAAGGGTCATAGAGATGCCCAGTAATGGTACTTGTGGGAATTAATCTTAGGAAGTAATAGTTTAGTGAAACTTATTACCCTGATGATAAAAAATTATGCATCTATGATAAGTTATAGTTATCAAGAATGTGAGACTGAAATATTTGTAATGTTAAGGAAAAATTCTTATTGTTTTACACAATTTAGGTGGTTATAACAAATTTCTAGTGCCCCTTGACTGCACCTATTACACATTTCTTCCCCTCCACAACTCATGTGCTGTTAGAAAAAGTAGGAGACCTTAGAGAATTTTGAACACTAGATTTGTGATAATATCAAGGAACATGTGTGATATTGAGATTGTTACATTTTGAAAGCAGAGTTATCTTTCTAAGAGGCATACAGAAATATTTATGGATGATAGTTGATATTTGTTTAAAAATAATCCAGTGCTGGGTGGGAGTGTATATGAAATAAAATTGGCCAGGTATTAACACTAATGATGGGTGCATGGGGATACCTTATACCATTCTCTTTATTTTTGTATATGTTAAAAAATTTCCATAACACAGAGCAAAAAAAAAAACCTACATAGAAACAACCCAAATACCCACAGACAAGAGAATGGGTACATAAACTGAGGGGTAGTAATACAGTGGAATCTTATACAGTGGTGGAAATGAAAAAAATTATATCTGCATGCAATACTATGGGTAAGTCTTAGAGATATATTATTGAATAAATAATAAGTCCCAGAAACACTTATTTATAGCACAACAGCCTTTTATATCAAGTGAAAAACACCTAAAACTAAACTCACTCTCTTTCTATATACATACACACATATATACATACATATATATTAATATATCAAAGAGTACATATGTGATAAAACTATATTTTAACTATATATATACATATGTCTTTATTTAAAGGTCATATATATAAGCTTAAGTGTTGAAGTTGTCTATATTTTAACAAAGCAAGAGAGTGATAAACCCAAGGGTCAAGATCGTGAATAAATTCAGTGGCAGGTCAGGCATCAGGGTGGAATGGATTAGGAGGATGTAAGTTTTGTCAAGTTTTAGATCTTATGCTGGCTGATAGATTATTATTGTTTTATTATTGAACACATTAAGAAACAGGCCACTTGTCGACCAGTGAAGTGTATGTGTCTTGAATCAAGGGTTCTGATTAATTTAATTCTGTGCTCCTAAGTCCAAATTAAGCAAACAAACAAAAAGAAACAAGGTGGTTTCTTTCCTTAATGTGGCCAGTTCTACCTATTTTATGTTAATTCTATTGGTTTAACTCTCTGAAGCTGAACTTTTCACCTCCCCCTAAAATACTGTGGGGGATGGGGTAGTAAATAGATTTGGACAACCTGACACTTCAATGCATTGCTTATAGGAAAAAAAATCCCATATGTAATCAAACAACACCTCTCTAAGAACTCACAGAGAATGACAGTGGGCAGCAGAAACATGTTCCAACAATAAATTATGCACTAAAAGATAAAATTCATGCCTCAGTATTTCACATGCTATGGGAACACGTAA
Source organism: Sturnira hondurensis (assembly GCF_014824575.4). Classification (NCBI taxonomy): domain Eukaryota; kingdom Metazoa; phylum Chordata; class Mammalia; order Chiroptera; family Phyllostomidae; genus Sturnira; species Sturnira hondurensis. The sequence goes on from NW_028082295.1 coordinate 1,693,509, forward strand.
GGGTTTTTCAGAGAGGGTGAGATGGTTCCCTGACAGTGTGAGTCACCAGGAAGTGTTCTTGCTTGTCACCGCAGCCCCAGTGTCTTGCACAGTGCCTCGCTACCTGACAGAGATTTAAGAAGTGTTGCTGAGCATAAATAAAGGGCATGTTCCTTGAGTTTTCCCAGAACTTGACAGCCTGTGTGGACAAATGGGAGCCCATGAATGGGACTCTTCTAAGTTTCCTTGCTCCTGATCCTGTTGCCAAACTCATACTGGTTATTTCCATGACTCCTGCCAATAGCTCACTTAAACACATCCACGAGCCTTGTGTTTTTGTGGTTGTTTTCTGTTCTTGCTGCCCATATCCATTAGCATCTGCCACCCATGCCAACTCTTCAGAGCTCCTTATTGATACTACTGGCCACCAAAAAAGCACTGATAGTTTCCACCAAAAGAGGGCACTATCTTGGGGTGTCCAGAGGACAAGCAGTCCAGCTGCCACTGTGGACTACAGCCTCAGTCACTGTGGAGCCGGAAACCTTCCTGTACACTCACTGAGCTCCCCCTTTGGTGGATCTCATGGTCAGTCAGACGCCACTGGGATGGTTTGCTGGCAGCCCCTTTCCCACAGAGCTCGGCCATGGAGTGTACTCTCCTTCCTGATGTGCCAGCAGAAACCACTTCTTCATTTTTCTTCAGGCAAACCAAAGAAAAACAAAGCCTCCTGCAAAGAAATTTCCAGAGGTGCTGCCTATTGGTTCTTCAGAAATAGGGAGGTTAAGGTGTTGGACTTCTTGGGGTCAGGAGCTACTCAGTCAGCTCCAAGAATTAGGGGACAGGAAACTTTCAATGTGGGAAGAAAAAAAGAGAAAGAATGAAGAACATAAAACCAACATTTATGTATCTACAATGTGAAAATGTGATATATTTTACTCAATTTAATCCTTAAAAAATCTACAAGGTGAATATTGTAACCCATATTTTCAAGTTGAGGAAACAGAGGCTCACTAAGGTAAATATTACATACTATTACATCATAGAGAGTGTGGCTTAGATTTGCAGCAACACAGAGCTTCCTAATACTGAATCCCAAAACTCAACACAGCTGGAGAACAGCTGGCCCCCAGATGGGATGAAGCCTTGGAAGGAACCCAGGAAAGAGCAGAACAAACTTTTTTTCCCCTGGGGGCAACCTGTATCCTGAGAAGCTGAGATACATATGAGTACGTCTGGTGCCTCTCCAAAATCACCAGACATACATTTGGAGTCTATGAAAGGACAAGAGTGACTCTAATGGGGGAGCCCTCCCCAGGGAACTAACCACAAAAAATGAAACCCAAGCATCCCTCTTCCCTACAGTATTTTCCAGGTTTTTGTTCTCTTGGCCTATGGGATTCCAACCAGCCTGTGGATGACCAGGGAGCTACTGTGTTCCACTGGGATGGAGATGAGCAGACTGCCCCACAGTCCCTCTCACTTTTTTTTGTGGGGAGGGGGCTGCTCACCCAGTAAAAAACACAAGTGCATTTTTCTGATCTTCCTTAACCTGAGGATGGGCAATGTAGATTTAGTCCCCAGAAGACTCAGAAATGATTAAGAACAGTATGGGAATCAAATTAGATGCAAAATCATGCTTTACTCGTCTGAAAAATTTGTGCTATTTTTTGGTCCCAGATTACTATATTAAAATGTAGGTTTTATCATTATTCAGGTATGGTGAGGACAACAGGAGCAGGAGATAACTCTCACTGAAAAGGTGTTTCTTACAGTCCTCGAGAGAAGGGGCATGCCACATGGGGAAGCACCAGGGTGGCTGGGAGGCAGAGGGATTGAGGGGGAAAGCATCCACCTTTATTGTGGTTTCTGTGGAAGGAACAGACAGGTATGGAAAGCAGGCTCAGTGTTGGCTAGTGTGAATGATTTTCAAGGGGCTCTGGGGCACACAGGCTGTCCTGAGGTGTCTGACGCCACGCTTAGGGCAGGTGGATAGTGGTGGGGAGTGTGAGAGCTCCATAAAGGAGGAGGTTGAGGTGAGGTCCTCTGGATTGCCTGCTTTGCATTCAAAAGCATGCTCTAGGAAGTGGATAGCCCTAGGAGAGGGCTATCCTTTGGAGTCAGCAAAGACTGGAAGTAAAAATTTTAGAAACACATGGTTAACACAATTATGCCTAGCTTGTCTGACACAGTTTGCCAGAGGTTCTGCAACAAAATTAAATGACCAAAAGTATAGAGCCAACAAAATACATAGACTCCTAATTTTATTTTATTTTTGCAAGAGGAATCTCAAACACCCTTTACTAATCTCTGTCATGCCAGTCAAGCCTGCACCATGCATATGTCCAGCATTAGCTGTAGAAGGTTAGTGCTACAGAGAAATGTAGCCTTGCATCCGTAGCCTTGGCAATATCTAAAAGGATGTAAAAAGAATATTCTGTAGCCCAAATTTGATTTTTAAAAATATATTTTATTGGTTGTTATTACAGTTGTCCCATTTTTCCCGCTTCACTCCTCTCTACCCTGCACCACCCCTCCCACCCACATTCCCCACCTTTAGTTACGTCTATGGGTCATACTTATAAGTTCTTTAGCTTCTACACTTCCCATACTATTCTTACCCATGCTCTGTCTATTTTCTACCTACCATCTATGCTACTTATTCTCGGTGCCTTTTCCTCCTCTCTCCTCCTCCCACTCCCCTGTTTATAACCCTCCATGTGATCTTCATTTCTGTGGTTCTGTTCCTGTTCTAGTTGTTTGCTTAGTTTGTTTTTGTTTTTGTTTTCGCTGTGGTTGTTAATAATTGTGAATTTGCTGTCATTGTACTGAACATGTTTTTATCTCGTTTTTCTTAGATAAGTCCCTTTAACATTTCATATAATAAGGGCTTGGTGATGATGAACTCCTTGAACTTGACCTCATCTGAGAAGCACTTTATCTGTCCTTCCATTCTGAATGAAAGCTTTGCTGGATAGAGCAATCTTGGATGTAGGTCCTTGCCTTTCATGACTTGTAATACTTCTTTCCAGCCCATTCTTGCCTGCAAGGTCTCTTTTGAGAAATCAGGTGACAGTCTGTTGGGAACTCCTTTGTAGGTAACTCTCTCCTTTTCTTTTGCTGCTTTTAAGATTCTCTCCTTATCTTTCATTTTGGGTAATGTAATTATGATGTGCCTTAGTGTGTTCCTCCTTGGGTCCAACTTCTTTTATTAAAACATTTTTTAAAAATTTTAATTGTTCAAGTACAGTTTTCTGTCTTTTATTCTCATCCCAGCCCACTCACCCAGCTCTCCCCACCTCCCTCCCATTTCCAGCCCCCCTAGTTTTTGTCTATGTGTCTTTTATACTTGTTCCTGTAAACCCTTCCCCTTTTCCCCTGAAATTCCCTCCCCTCTCCCTTCTGGACATTGTCAGCCTGTTCTCTATTTCAGTGTCTTTGGTTATATTTTGCTTGTTTGTTTTGTTGTTTAGGTTCCTGTTAAAGGTGAGATCATATGGTATTTGTCTTTCATCACCTGGCATATTTCACTTAGCATAATGCTTTCCAGTTCCAGCCATGCTGTGGCAAAAGGAAGGAGCTTCTTTTTTCTTTCTGCTGCATAGAATTTCATTGTGTAAATGTACCATAGTTTTTTTATCCATTCATTTACTGATGGGCTCCTTAGGTTGCTTCTAGCACTTGCTATTGTAAATTGTGCTGCTATGAACATTGGGGTGCATAGATTCTTTTGGATTGGTATTTCACGATTCTTAGGATATAAATCTAGCAGTGAAATTGCTGGGTCAAAACACGTTCCATTTTTAGTTCCATTTCTGAGAAAATTCCATACTGTTTTCCATAATGTTTGTACCAGTCTGCAATCCCACCAACAGTGAACAAGGGTCCCCTTATCACACAACCCCTCCAACATTTGTTGTTTGTTGCTTTGTTTATGATGGCCATTCTGACTGGTGTAAAGTGGTATCTCATTATGGTTTTAACTTGCATCTCTCTGATAGCTAGCAATACTGAGCACCTTTTCAAGTGTCTCTGGATCCTCTGTATGACCTACTTGGAGAAGTGTGTGTTCAAGTCTTTTTCCCACTTTTTACTTGGGTTGCTTGTCTTCTTAGAGTGAAGTCCTGTAAGTTCTTTTTATATTTTGGAGATATACCTCAAACCCTTGTCTGAGGTATCATTGGTAAATATGTTTACCCATACAGTTGGTTCTCTTTTTATTCTAATACTGTTTTCTTTAGACACGCAGAAGCTTTTTATTTTGATGAAATCCCATTTGTTTATTCTTTCCTTTACGTCCCTTCCTCTAGGGGACATGTCAGTAAAAATGTTGCTGTGTGAAATATCTGAGATTTTCCTGCCTATGTTCTTCTCTAGAACTTTAATGGTGTCACAGCTTATATTTAAGTCCTTTACCAACCTTGAATTCATTTTTTTGTATGGTGTAAGTTGGTGCTTGAGTTTAATTTTTTTTCATGTACCTATCCGGTTCTCCCAACACCATTTGGTGAAGGCTATTTTTTCTCCATTTTATGTTGCTGCCCCCTTCATTGAATATTAATTGACCATAGAGACTTGGGTTTATTTTTGGGCTCTCTGTTCTGTTCCGTTGGTCTATGTACCTGTTTTTATGCCAGTACCAGGCTGTTTTGATTACAGTGGCCTTGTAATACAGTTTGATATCAGGTATTATGATCCCTCCTACTTTTTTCTTCTTTCTCAAAATTGCAGCTGCTATTTGGGGTCATTTATGGTTCCTTATAAATTTTTGAAGTGTTTGTTCTATGACTGTGAAATATGCCATTGGTACTTTAATAGGTATTGCATTGAATCTGTAAATTGCTTTGGGTAGTATGGACATTTTGATGATGTCAATTTTTCCAATCCACGAACATGGTATATGTTTTCATTTGTTTGTCTCTTCCTTGATTTCTTTCTTCAGTGCAGTTTTATGCATACAGGTCTTCTACCTCCTTGGTTAGGTTTATCCCTAGGTATTTTATTTTTCTTTTTGCTATATCAAGTCAGATTTTTTATTGATTTTTGCTTCTGCTGTTTCATTGTTTGTATACAAAAAAGCCTTTGATTTCTGGATATTGACTTTGTATCCCACCTTTTTGCCAGATTCATTTATTAGGTCAAGCAGTTTTTGAGTGGAGTCTATAGGATTTTCTTTGTACACTAGCATGTCATCTGCAAATCATGACAGTTTTGTTTCCTTCTTTCTGATTTGGATGCCTTTTATTTCCTTTTCTTGTCTGATTGCTGTGGCTAAAACTTCCAATACTATATTGAAGAGAAGTGGTGAAAGTGGACAACCTTGTCTTGTTTCTGATCTTAGTGGAAAAGCTTTCACTTTTTACCCATTGATTATGATGTTGGCTGTAGGTATCTCATATTTGGCCTTTATTATGTTGGGGAACATAATTCTTTATTATCTATTCCCACTTTGCTGAGTGTTTTTACCATAAAAGAATGAGGAGAGGCGTAGGAACCTCCAGGACATCTTTAAACATTCCCACATCCAAATTATAGGTACCAGAAGGGGGAGAGGAAGAGCAACAGTGGAAAGGTTATTCGAACAAATAATAAAGCACTTCCCCAATCTGGCAAAGGAAATAGACTTCTAGGAAGTCCAGGAAGCTCAGAGAGTCCCAAAGAAGTTGAACCCAAGGAGGAACACACTAAGGTACATCATAATTACATTATCCAAGATGAAAGATAAGGAGAGAATCTTAAAAGCAGCAAGAGAAAAGGAGATAGTTATCCACAAAGGAGTACCCACAAAACTGTCACTTGATTTCTCAAAAGAGACCTTACAGGCAAGAACGGGCTGCAAAGAAGTGTTACAAGTCATGAAAGGCAAGGACCCACATCCAAGATTGCTCTATCCAGCAAAGTTTTCATTTAGAATGGAAGGACAGATAAAGTGCTTCTCAGATGAGGTCAAGTTCAAGGAGTTCATCATCACCAACCCTTTATTATATGAAATGTTAAAGGGACTTATCTAAAAAAAGTAGATAAAAAACATGTTCAGTACAATGACAGCAAATTCACAATTATTAGCAACCACAGCTAAAACAAAAACAAAAACAAACTAAGCAAACAACTAAAGAGGAACAGAACCACAGAAATAGAAGTCACATGGAGGTTTATTAACGGGAGTGGGAGGAGCAGAGAAGGGGGAACAAGTACAGAGAATAAGTAGCATAGATAGTAGTTAGAAAATAGACAGAGCATGGGTAAGAATAGTATGGGAAATACAAAAGCTAAAGAACTTATAAATATGACCCATGGACATGAACTAAAGGTGGGGAATGTGGGTGGGAGGGGTGGTGCAGGGTAGAGAGGAGTGAAGCGGGAAAAATGGGACAACTGTAATAACAACCAATAAAATATATTTTAAAACGCCACATGCTAATAACAATCAGAGCAAGGTGATATCAAGGTGATAAGCAAGCTAATCACCATGACTTCCAGTGGCCCCAAGGGAAGATTCCATAGTGAGAGCATAATACAAACTATTGTCTATTTTATGGAAGTGACCTACCACCCACTGTAAAACAACCTATATAGCCACACGGCCTCATGTGGGCTGCTGCAAGCCACCAATGCAAGGACGAACTGGGCCACCACAGCTTATAACCATCCCCTTGGTCACATCAGATGTTTTTATCACATTGGAAATTTTATCACCTTGTGTGTATTTTACCTATAAATTGTACCCTTATCACTCCTGTTTTCCCCAGATGAGTTCTGAACCAAGTCAGAGAAAGGAGAGAAGAAAAGGCAGAAGGGGAGCCTGGACATATCTGTATTACAGACAGAGCTGGTGTTGGAAGGTGTGTCATAGGTGTGTGGCAAAGGAGCTTCCTGATTATGACTGCCTGAGCACCCAGTCCCAGAAAGGATGTCACATGGACACCAGCCCACATTGTCCACAGTGTTATGGATGAGATGAGATAAATTCACACTACTGAGGCCTGTAAAGGAAAAGGGACGGCATAGCTACCCTCTCATGGGGAGAGAGTGTGCCGACCCTTTCCTTGATAGGTTTTTATTGGCTTTCTAATAGCATACATCAAAGAAGGTTTTCATTCATTAAACTTAGGTTTGTTTAGGTAATTACTTTTTACAGATAGCAACAGAAGGGATGTTACTGATTACTTCTTACAGATTAACAAGGAAAAAGTGTTGCAAATGCAAGAGAACAGTAAGAGTGATAGGTCTGGTTACACCTGGTCCTTGGGAGAATTAGCACAGACTTCAGGAAGTTACTTTAAAGATATGCAGTGAACATTTTCTGCCTGAACTCAGGGTGAGAGATTTTTAGCAAGAGCAAATCACAAAACAGTCCAGGTATAATGCAGGCCTGATTTCCCACGGGAGAACTTCTTCAGAGGTGTGGTCCTGCATACTGACTTGCTTCCCACTGATGTCCCACATGGGTGCTGAGCTACATTTCCACACCTTGTGAAGAGGTTTCCTACAAGGATGGGACCTTACCATCTCCGGGCTCTGGCCCTGGAAAATTTGGGACATGGCGAGCCCAGGATAAGCTTGCTACCTGTCCATAGCTTGGCCTCTATAAGGCAGAATAGGGGTCCATGACTGAACACTGCATGCTCCACTCCTCTCTGAAACTCATAGAGGGGTCCCTCACACTCTTCCCTGTGGTAGACTAGCAAGTGATGAGGGTCTAGGAGTGTCTAAATGGAAGGAAACATGAGGAGAGGGGACCAGGTATTACCTCCTAAAAATGAGCAATTTTTGGTTATTTGTAGCAACTGTCCTTCAACTTTTGTCATTGTTGTTTCTGTCTAATTCTACATTATGGAGACATTCTTTTCCGGAAAGAGGACAGGTGGGGTAATTGGGCTCTGGTCAAAGTTTGAGTACCACTGGGCTAGCTCTATGGAGGCCAGACCCAGAAAGTAGGACAAAGGTTTTGTGCAAACATTTGTTTCTGGTGTAATATGGTTTCACCCTCTGTCTACCAAGGATATCTGTACCAGAGCCAGATAGTCCGGCAGCTGTTCAGAGATATGCAGAAAAAAAGGAGGTGCTCATATAGTAACTGATCAGTTAGAGCTTGCTGAATGAACTAATGAAAGAAAGAAAGAAAGAATGAATGAATGAATGGCTTCTGCACTAAAAGGATGGGCAAGAGGAAGTTTGCCCAGTGATTGTTTGCTTTTCTCATGCTTTTTCTTTCTCTCCAAATCCTACTTGTACATCAGGGTTCTGTTCCAATGTCACCTCCACTACAAAGCACCTTTCCTATTACAGGAATGATCTCTTTGCTCTGGAATTCTATCTTAGCCTTCACTGCAGCACTCTGTGCTTTTAACTTTCCATGTTGTAGATCATGTTTTTCTGTTTTCTCCTCTATGAGACTGTAAGTAATTTGAGAGGAACTTCAGGGTCTGATATCATCTTTACCTCTTCAAAGCTATGAAGTATCACAGGAGAAAAACCACATGATAGACATGTGCATAGCTCTGAGGGAAAAAGTTCACACCTAAGTGGGCCCCAAAATACCATGGATGGGGCCATGATACCACAAAAACAGATGGAATCAATCAGATTCTCTCCTGGAAGTCTGAACATGCCACAGAGCCAGCCAGCAGGGGATGCCAGAGCTGAGTGCTTTGTGTTCATGGGATGGGTGGTGTGGTGTTCTGGGAAAAAACAAGGAGGTGTTTTTCTGTCCTATTCTAGGATCACTCCCCCCTACACTCAGATATCTGAGCATCCTCTTTGTTCATGACTGAATGCTGCCAGGCTATGCCAGCTTCATCTTCAGGCTTGAGCTCCTTTATCTCATGATGAAAAGAACCCCCAAATTCCTCTTTTAGCTTTAGACTTAACATCTCTTTCAACAAGGTGGAGGACACTGGGAACTTGGTGTGAACAGAGGGTGACTTTAGGAGTTCCTGGCATGGTTCTGAATGTTTTCCGTTCTGCAGACTTAGAGAGTTTCCTGTTTAAACGTCTCAGAGAATATCACTGTTGGACACAGGGTACTTGTTGGCTTCTAATAAAAGCCTATAATTAAATTATTTCAGAAGCTAAGAAAACTTAGCTGAATTTTAGAATAAAGTCATTTGGGAATTCTACTAGGTACTGACTATATTTTTCTTGGTAAACATTCAAATCTACTGTATTTTTTTTAGTTAGCTTTTACTCAGCAGTGTCCATCCTGAGGAAATTCAAGAGACTTATCTTCAAAGTCAACGTTGATTTCAGAAACCTCCTGGAGATAAAGGATCCTGATGAGACATCACATGGGTAGTGCTTTTGTTTTAGCATATTTTTCTTTAAATAAAAATTTGCTATAACACACTTGAAATTACAGTCTTTCAGGGGAGAAAATTTATGAAGAGGTTGCTCTCAGTCTCCCTTTCTCTGTTCCCCTATTCCCCAAATATAGAGCATCTAGTGATAGAGTTGGGGGGGGGGTGCGGAGAAGAGCTAGGGGACTGTGAGCCTCTTGACTTCTTTATGTTCACTTACAACACTGACTCCAATATTTCTTTTTTTTTAAAGATTTTTATTTATTTATCTTTAGAGGGGAAGGGAAGGAGAGAAGGAGAGAAATATCAATGTATGGTTGCCTCTCCTGAGTCCCCTGCTGGGAACTGGCCTGCAACCCAGGCATGTGCCCTGACTGGGAATTGAACCACGATCGTGTGGTTCGCAGGCCTGCGCTCAATCCACTGAGCTACACCAGCCAGGGCTCCAATATTTCTTAAATTACATTTCATTCTCCAATCGCCCAAAACAGATTTTGTATTTCTTTCCTCTTAGAGACCAATTATTTTTAACAAATTAAATTAAACACCTCCCATGAGCAAGAGGCTATATGTGGTGAGAGTTTGGGAGAAGAGCTCTCAATAGATGATATAGCATTTCCTTGCTTTCCCGGAGCTTGTGAAACAAAGGTGGGCATGACATTTTTACAGGTTGTGCATGCTTCTCCAACAACACCAGCTTGTGGGGACTGTTGATGCATGAGGTGATGAAACATCTTTTTTAGCTTTAAATCTATATGCACTTGGCTGCAATTAATGGAAAATGAATAGAGAGTGATTTAAACAAAATTTTTTTTCTCACATTGCTAAAAGTATAATTCCACAATGTGGGAGTCAGTGACTCTTGAATTTTTTACCTTTTCTCATGGTCACAGGATGACTGTTGGAGTGCCAGTCAGAGCCTACATTAAAGGCAGGTAGAAGGGTAAAGGGTAACCTCAGTCCCATCTCTACCTTTATCTGGAAACCCTTCCCAGAGCTTGCCACAGGTTTCTTCTATGTCTCATTGATAAGAGTGTCACATGGGCAGACCCTGACCCCAAGGGAGTCTGGGTCTAAAAATGCTGCTAAATCTCTGCTGTGCAGTACCTCCAATAAAGGCTATGGTCTCATTGGGTGCTTGTGAGTGGTGACATTGAGGACTGAACCTAAGCATAAAGTCATGAAAGTGATGTCAATAGAGTCTCTGGTAGATTAAAGATGGTTGCATATTCTTTTCTACTTCTTTCATTAAGAAGTGGCATTTAAATTTCCTTCCCTAAACTTGGTCTGGTGTTAGTGACTTACTTTGACAATGGACTGAGGCAGAAGTGACTTTCTGGGACTCCCAAGATTTTCTCTAGGAACCCCACAGCTTGCAACTGAGTGTCTTGACTGGAACACTTGCTTTTAGAGTCCTCAGCTTTTGTAAAAGGCATCCAGCTTCTCTGAAGCTGCCACACTGGAGAGGCCCCAGGTAAGCAATCCAGGTGAGCATATAAGCTGAGCCCAGCCTTCTCTGACTGTCCCTGCCAAAATGCCAGACATATCAGAGACCCACCAGACCAGGCCATCTTCCAGCTGAGTGCCAGTAAGTAACCTCTGTTGATACCAGAGGAGAAAGAAAGATCACCCGCTGCCTGTACTCCTGACCTATAAAATTGTGAGATAAAATAACACACTTGGAGTGTTATTCTAAGTGTTTCTAAGTTTTGGAGTGTTATTCTTAGTGTTTCTATGTTTTGGAGTGATTTCTTACTTAGTAATAGAAAACTGGAACATAACCACCAGTTTTTATTTCCTGTGCTCACTGTGGTCTTCCCTTAGAAGACAATGTGCTGTCTTTAAATTTAGGCCAAAATGTTAGGCTCAAATTCAGCTGTTTGGACTAAATTCTAATATATACATATTTAGAAACCATTGGAAAGTTTGGGAATTTTTTTTGTCTCTGTGATCCATTCCTGGAATTTTGGATTGAGCGTGTGACAATCTTGCCCCCATCAGGTGAAAGCACACTCCATTCTCAGCATTGAATTTAAGTGGTGCATGTGAGTCTTAGCATTAATCTATAGACATAAGCATACTAAGCAGTAGGAAGTATACATATTTTGAGGAGGTTTCCATAAGGAGGGTGGTAAATAAAGCATTGATTGTGGATATGCTTTCTGAGAGAAAGCTGAACAGAAAGTGGAACAAGAACTTGGGTATTCTGAAGAGACTCAGTTGGGTGCTCAGAAGGCAAAGAGATGACTTTCAGAGTTCATGCCAAGGCTACAGGAGGAACTGTAGCAGGAAGCATTGATATCCCATGCCGCAAAGAGGTTCAGGGGATTGCAGTTCAAAGAAGGCCATCAGTTTGCAGGCGCCCTTGTCACGGTTCCTTGTGACCTAGGTCAAATATTTATTGTTGGAAAAAAGACACCTTCTTTTACTAATTATGTAATTAATTTAATGAGGCATTTCCCCTTTTGGGGGCAAACACATGATATGATTTCTTTTTTTCCCCCATAACTACAGCAAGCTGTGAACTGCTGAACCCTCTTTTCACTGGGTGGGAGCCCTCTAGTGATTTTCAGTCCATTCCCACAACTCTTTAATAACAGTAGGTTATTAGAACAGTTTAGTTCTGAGTTTTAAGATTTAGTCTTGTTCACTTTAAAATTTTAATCTCACATGGGCCTGCGAACTACACGATCGAGGTTCGATTCCCAGTCAGGCCACATGCCTGGGTTGCAGGCCAGTTCCCGGAGGGGGACTCACAAGAGGCAACCATACATTGATATTTCTCTCCTTCTCTCCTTCCCTTCCCCTCTAAAGACAAATAAATAAAATCTTTAAAAAAATTAATCTCACAATTATCCACTGTTGTGAAAGTGTGTGCATGCATGTGTATGTTTTGCATTTACGTTGGGTCTGTCATCTTATAGCCTCTTTATTTCCCTTGGATTCCCAGCTCTGGGTTGGCAGAGGCTGGCGGGAGGGCCAGAGAAGCTCTGTGAACCACTGCCTTTGACCAGGCTGTGGTCCTCCTTCTAGCTGCCTCTGAACTGGACGGGAGCCCTTTTGGTGCTTTTCAATAATGCTGCCTCTCTGCAGCTGGAAGAGGGCACTGGGTGGCTCCCCAAGTGTCCTCAGAGGGTGGTCCCATATAACACAATCACCTGGTTTTCATAATAATGTTAACATCTCCAACATCTTGATTTTTTTGAAGATCCTCAACATGTAAGTTATCTTCTCAGATCATGTCTTCTATTAAAAAGAAAATGAGGCTTTTCCTAAGTCCATAGGAAGTTTCAGCTATTACCTGATCAAATCCTCTCAATTCTAAAGGGAACAGAGGCTGAGAAAGAGAAAGACTACCCAGGTGATACCCTTGGTCAGTGGCTTTGCTGGGATTTTCACCCCAGTACCCTGTCTTCTAGTCAAGTGTTTACTCCCCGCACCATATATATGCCTACACAGTCAATCATTTTTGTTTCCAAGAACTTACTTGAGCCTCATTTTGTCTTTTTTAAAGACAAAATGGTAACCCAAATTTCACTCCATTTTTCAAATATGGCTGAAACTTGGTTATGTGAAAACACAGGATGATTGTTTGTGACAACTGACACTTTGTTGACATTTGACTCAATGGGACAACGGGAGAGTGTTGCCAAGAAATGGTCACAGTAAGTGATAACATTTCTTCCCAGGGTTGTAATGGATCAGTTAGGTATCTTTATCTTGTAAAAACAGTATAGATGACTTCTCTGGAGTCATTTTAAGGAAAAGTATCATCATAAAATACTGCCAAGGAAGTACAGCTATAATTTCCTGCCCACTACTTATTGCTTTGCCAGACCTTCTTGAAGTTCATTAGCTGACATATCGTGTGGAAAAACTGAGAGTCGTTGTAAAGTTAGAGATTCCCCTGTGTACTCCCTTAGTTTAGACTGCATAGAAGTATTCCTTTATCTTGCAAGTTGGTTTTAGTGTCCATGTTTCCTGTCTATACTTGCTAAATGCCTACTCTTATACTAGTTCTATTTGGAAGTCATCTGGTTAGATCTGAGACACATCTGAAGAGGTAGTTTATCAAAACCTGGGACTTCTACTCAGGCAAGTCAAAAACTGGTGTGATAAGTCTAAATAATCATAAGGTAATTTAATTAAATTTACTCAACCTACTAGAATATACTAGAGGGTACCACCTGATGTTTAATAAAGGCAAAGACAATGAAATGACTCTAAATATCTTAAGGAAAGGTATAGAAGTCATTCATGAAGAGGTGGCACATATTAAAATACCAAGACTCAAACAGGGTCTGATATATTCTTTCCACAATAATAAATACATATTAGGTATTTTTGTGTCAACATACTAAAAATTATTTAACCAGCCTCTATCATAGGAAATTAAGTTGTTTCTAGTTTTTAATTATGATAAACAAAGCTACAGTTAACAGACTTGCCTCTTATGACACTGATCTTTAGTTATAGCAGATCCTGGAATAATGTCATTTAGTTATAATGTTGATGAGATACCTTAGGAACTTAACTCTTGCTTATTTCAGTTAGCCTGTGGTAACATTGGTTTTGCTTTATGTCTTTCCACGTAAAGTTGCAGAACCTATTGGGGATGTTAAGTGAAGACCTTCTGGCAAATTCCTTCTGGCAAGTTCCCGGTAATAAATCTGTGGATCCTAAATAATGTACCTTTCCAGGGCTTTAGGTAAAATACCTTCAGGAAAGAACTACATATTTACAATTCTTGACATTTGTTGAGAGATGTTTCTCTAGGAGATAAATTCAAGGTCAATAAGCCACTAAGCCCAGTAAGTGGAATTCACTCAGTAAGTGCTTTTCAAAATGCACACCCTGGGCAGAGAAGTGGATAACATGTTTATTTACCTCCTTCCCTACCTGGTCTCTGTGCTTTCTCCCATCAGACATGTAAATGGAATATGTTCAATGTTCTGATGCTACGTGATGCTGTCAAGCAGTGGAAACCCTCAGCCTATGGCATGGAGGGGATGCTGTCCCAGAGGACTATGAGCCTAGCTTGCCCAGGATGGTTAGGTTTTGGGCAGACAGACCATTCCTGAGTAAACTTTTCAGGTTCTTAGCAACAAAGAGGCAGCAAAGCAACACATTCTTACATGGCCAGGGAGTTTCCTCAAATCCTGGAAGAACCTGAGTGCAGATCATTAATTTTAATTAAAATGGTATTATAAAAGTAATTCTGATAGCAATTTCTGTAACAGAGACTCACTGACAGTGGTTGACCAGAGTGTCTGAGTGAAGGTATATCTGAGATACCAAAGATGAAAGGTTTTATTCACATCTCCTCAATACCCTGTACTCTGAGATTTGTTTTTTCTGTACCTACAATCACTTCATCCTACCTCAAGTCATTTTATATTTTTAAAAAGCCTAGCAACAATTTTAGCCTCATAATTGTCTTTTACCTCCAGCCATTCCACCTCCTTCCTAGACCTCTTCAGAATGCATCAGACCAAAGGGATTATATAGTATGCAGTGGCTAATTAAGTACCAGGGTTTAATTCCCAGATCAGCTATTTGCTCACTGTATGGTAGTGGACAAGTTCTTAAAATCTCTGTGAACTAGGAGGAGGATGATGCTTATGTTATAACATTGCTTAGGGGGTTAAATTGAATGAGATAATATATGGAGTGTCTGTCACAGAATAAATGCTCTGTAAATTATAGTTATGATTAGATGACATCAGTGATGGTTTCCAACTCTAGGTCTTTATGAGTTTAGGTTCTGTGAGTTTTTAAATTACAATGATTTCTCATTTTGTTGGTTGATTTTCCAGATTTTTCAGGGAATTATTATTTCCCTTGTGTCCCCCCACATCCTGCCTGGCCTGAAGCCCTCTTCCAGGCATAGTGCCCCTCACAGCAGACACTGATGTATACTACCCAGACCCACACCTTGTTTGCAATAAACTTAGTTCCTCCTGGCAAACCAATGGTGGTTTTTACATGCTGAACAGATTAGAGAGGGTGTACGAGGGCAGGCCTAGAGAATACAAACTTGTAAAGCTATTTAAAAAAGGACATATTTTAGAGTAAAATTGTATTCCCCCCCCCCCTGGTTCTGGAGCAGAAGCAAGGCATGCCCTGGATGCATAGAAAATTTAATGGATGGTAAATATACAATACACTATACAGGTGATATATTATAGAATTGTATACTTGAAACCCATACAATTTTATTAACTGCCAACCCAATAAATTATAAATAAATCTAAAATATTTTTTAAAAAATTTTAAGAAATAAAAATTAATGCATGACTCTGCAGAGCAGGAAGTAACCTCATGGAACATGTCCCCAGAGATGGCACAAACTGGGGAGGTGTGTTGGCCAAGGATCTGGAAGAAACTGGGGATAGAGCATCATAGCAATGTGTGTTCAGAAATCCCTGGGAACATCTCAAACCTTTTTTTTTCTTTTGGAAATGAGCAATCTATCAGATGCAGAGTTCAAAACACTATTTATAAGGATGCCCAGGGAACTCAGTGAGGACTTCAGCAACCTAAAAAAGACTCAGTCAGAACTGAAGGATATAATAATTGAAATGCAGAACAATTTACAGGGAAACAACAGTAGAGTGTATGAAGTTGAGAATCAAATCAATAATTTGGAACATATGGAACCAAAATACAACCACACAGAACAACAAGAAGAAAAAAGAATTAAAAAAATGAGAATAGTATAAAAAGCCTCTGGAACAACTTTAAGAAGTCCAACATTTGCATCATAGGGGTGCCAGAAGAAGAGAAAGAGCAATAAATTGGGAACCAATCTGAAAAAATAGTGAGAGAAAACTGATTTGGTGAAGGAAATAGACTCACAAGTCCAGGAAGCACAGAGAGTCCCAGTTATGGTGGATGAAAGAGGCCCGCTTACTCCAAGGCACTTCATAATCAAAAGGCCAAAGGTAAAAGATAAATAGAGACTCTTAAAAGTAGCAAGAGAAAAGAAGTTAGTTACCAGATGATTGCCAGATGGGAGAAGGGAGGGAGAGAATGAGTCAGAACACCCTGAACCTTTTGAGATCAACCTTGGGAAAAACAATCCCCACAGTGTCTCACAGCCTTGGCCTGGAGGCACTGTAGACCTGCCTGCTCTGGGCTATCTCACCTCTTCTTTGAGCATCGCTTTTCTCTTGGAACTTTTGTCCAGCTTGTGAACCCCCTTTATTCCAATTCCCGATCTTTCCCTCTTTCTTTACTATAGCCTATCTAGGGGGCAAGAAAGTAATGAGCCCATACTTTTACATAGTTTATACTGAACTCAATTCATCCTTTCAACCACCTGTGCAAAAGGCAGGGCAGTTTTTACTACATCCATTTCATTGGAGTTTAAATAGTTCAGGGAACTAAGATCTTCATCTCCTGCCGTTTCTGCTCATTTTACCATGAGTTCCATCTGGAGGTGTGCTGAGATTTTATTAGCTGGTAATGTTCATGGAATGCCATTGTAGAGAGCATTTACCTCTCAATAGGTGTCTTCAAAGAATGCTGCTGTTAGAATTTAGCCAAGGTGTCATGGTCATGAGAGAGATTGCCAGATTACATTTACTCAGCTCTGTGATTATGTAGGTGATGACCTACAGTGGCACATCACGGGGCTGGCTGAGTGGAAGTAGATTTAGCCATGGAAGTGGCCCTACCCCCGCATATCACATATATTATTTTTTAAAATTGTAGCATTGAATAGCAGTACAATTTTTGACACAGCTGATGTAAACTTTGAATGTGATTTGATTCTAAGTTTCTTAAAGTAATGAGAATTGATCTGCATACTATAGGGAGAAAAATGGAAGAGAAGATAAAGAACATGACTTTAGTCCAGGAGTTGTTCAATATAGTACATAAGAAACCTGAGTATGTCCAACCTGGCAGAAGCATAGTCCCAAAGAAACATTTATTAGGTTGCTTTTAAATTGGGTTTGATTTAGATAGTAGTAAAGGCAGAAATGTGTGTTTTTATTTATTCTAGTTATTAGTTTTGGCATTTATTTTATTTCATGAGATGAGTTTCCAGCAGCAGAGCTCTCATTACAGTAGACCATGAAGAAAAAGGGTTTGACTTGAGACTGCTCAAATTGGGATCAGTGTCCATCAGCCTATTAAATGGTGAGGTGGTGATTGGTAGCACTTTGTCAATGATGTGGCTGAGGAGTGTGACTATGCTTTGTTACTACTGCACCTCAGAGGTCTCCTGTTGGTGGCTGCTGGCTCTCTATTTTCTGCTTCATCCAGGCCTCTGTGTCTGCTTTTGTGGACTGGGTGCAGTATACAGAAGGGTGTTTTAAACTCCTCTCGGCAGAAGAAATAACTTCCTGAATGGTGTCCAAGCCAAAAAAGATTCTCTCCAATTTGGTAAAATATCGAGTGCCACACACACACTTATGGGTCACATGACTAAATGATCTTTATTACAGCCAGGGTTCAGGACTCTTGTGTTTAAGCTCATCTAGCCCAGTGTTAGGTGGGCAGCACATGTACTCTGAGTTGGGCTGTATTCTGCAGGCAAGAATGAATGTGCAGCATGTTGGCACCTAATGGAGGGTGTGGTAGAGGAGTGAATGTATGAAACTGGTGTGAGCTCTGATGATATCTGGTTCACACAAGTGGTCCTGAGCCTGTTTTCATTAATGTCTACAAGTGGAGATTATTTGGGGCTAGAACCAGAGTGATCACCCACACTCATGGACTTGTGGAAGACAAGTTTACCTGCATGTAACTGATGGCACATCAGCCTTGAATAGTTCTGAAAGCATAAGTAAGAGAATGTCACCTGTAGTTTTCTCTGGGAAGGAGGACAAGCATTCTGGGATGGGTGTGATACTACTTTTCAAAGCATTGTTTTACCAAATGCTCATATTCCTTTCTCATTTGCTAACTTTCTCTACCTATATTAGAAATAACTCTGTGATCTTAGCCACAAATCACTAAACATTGCTGATTTTCACGTTTCTTATTTGCAAAACAAAGGATTAGAGTTAGCACCCTTTAACTTCTTTTCTAGCTCCTTCTAAGGATTCATTTAAAACTAAAGTACTTTAGGAAGTTGGTTGTACCTATAAACAATTTTTCATGTAAGATATTTAAGTTGGGCACAAAGCCTGAATGGTGTTTTGCAACCCAGCAATCTGTTCAACAGATAGCCAAGACAATGGAAATGTCTAAGGTCAATCACACAAGCAACCCTGTCTCCAAACAAGACCAGAAAGGGATACTGTGTATCACTTCCAGTAGATCCAATAGTTGCAACAGATTTTCCTGTTTGAGTGGATGGGTGGGACTTTTAAACCCTTTTAAGTCAAGTCAAAAACTGGGATCCAGGCCAACACTGAAAAAGCCAGTTGCTTTTTGGTCAGGATGCATAGTCTTCTGTGATTCCTCATTAAATGGCCTTGTTTTCAGAAGCTGTCCTCATGTTCATCATTGATACGAACCAGTTTTTGAAAGCCACCATTGAGTCATGACTGGCTGGCATCCTTCACAAAACACTTCCAGAGTGGAAATATTCATGCTTTACTGAAGTCTAAGGGCTTAAATAAATAGTCATTTCTTCTCTCTGTGGACAACTTTAATAGGCTGGAGGTTATTGTTAACGTCCATTTGAGGCCAGTTGATATAATGAGGTTAGTTAGGGGAACATATATTTTTTTAGATTCAATAAAACATCAGTTTTACGTATGTTCATCTGTTTTATTTTTTAAGTATATTTTATTGATTATGCTATTACAGTTGTCCTATTTTTTACTCCTTTATTTCCCCCTCTGCCTGGTACCCCTATTCTATCCAGAATCCCCCTCTTAGTTCATGTCCATGGGTCATACATAGAAGTTATTTGGCTTCTCTATTTCCTATATTATTCTAAACCACCTACTGTTTTGTACCTACCAATTATGCTCTTATTCTCTGTACCTGTCCCCCTATTCTCCCACCACCCCACTAATAATGCTCCATGTGCTCTCTATTTCTGTGATTCTCTTCTTGTTCTAGATGTTTGCTTAGTTTGTTTATTTGTTTGTTTGTTTCTAGGTTCAGTTGTTGATAGTGTGAGCTTGTTGTCATTTCACTGTTCACAGTTGTGATCTTCTTTTTCTTAGGTAAGTCCCTTTAACATTTCATATAATAAGGGCTTGGTGATGATGAACTCCTTTAACTTGACCTTATCTGGAAATTATTTTATCTGCCCTTCCATTCTAAATGATAGCTTTGCCCGATAGAGCAATCTTGGATGTAGGCCCTTGCCTTTCATGACTGTCAATATTTTCTGCCAGCCTCTTCTTACCTGTTAACATTTCTTTTGAAAAATCAGCTGATAGCCTCATGGGAACTCCTTTGTAGATAACTCTCTTCTCTTTCTGTTTTTAATATTTCTCCTTA
The DNA here is from genome assembly GCF_014824575.4 of Sturnira hondurensis. Lineage (NCBI taxonomy): Eukaryota > Metazoa > Chordata > Mammalia > Chiroptera > Phyllostomidae > Sturnira > Sturnira hondurensis. The sequence continues at coordinate 1,713,191 of NW_028082295.1, forward strand.
TCTTTAATCTTGAGTAATTTAATTATAAAGTGTCTTGGTGTGTTCCTCTTTGGGTACAACTTTTTTTGAACTCTGAGCTTCCTAGACTTGCATGTTTATTTCCTTCACCAGATTGGGGTTGTTTTCTTTCAATCTTTTTTCAAATAAATTTTCAATTTCTTGCTCTTCCTCTTCTCCTCTGGCACCCCTATGATTCAGATATTGGAGTTTTTATAGTTGTCCAGGAGGTTCCTAAGCCTTTCCTCATACTTTTGAATTCTTGTTTCTTCATTCTGGTCCAGTTGAATGTTTATTTCTTCCTTTTGTTCCAAATCATCAATTTGATTCATGGTTTTCTTCTCTTTGCCACTGGCTTCCTATATACTTTTCTTTACTTAATTTTGTGTAGTCTTCACTTCTTCCTTTACTTCACTTCTGTACTCAATTATTTCTTTGGCCATCCTGATTACCATTGTTTTGAACTCTGCATCAGATAGGTTGCTGTCTCCTTGTCACTTAGTTCTATTTCTGGAGTTTTGATCTGTTCTTTCATTTGGGCTGTATTTCTTTGTCTTGGTGCACCTGCTATCTTGTAAGGTGTGGAGCCCTACGTATTTACCAGGGCGGGGCAACCCACTTCATTGAGTTGTGGCACTGCATGTGGGGGAGGAGTCAAAGAGGGAACAATGCTCCTTGCTTGGCTCTCCCCCGACTTTCAGTCACTTCTACCACTTCCCACAAGTGAATTTTGCCCCTTAAGTGCTGCCCTGATACTGATTCTCATGTGGGTGGGCTTGTGTATATTCTAGGACCTGGTGGATGTCTCTAACAAACTCTCCCGTGAGACTTACATTTTCTCCCACTCCCACAAACCCTAGAGGTTCTTATAGCCAGAAGTTTTGAGGCTTTATTTCCTGTGTTGAACCCCTGGGTTGTACAGTCTATCTCATTCTCCAGTTGTTCCTCTTGGTTTATCTGCATGTGAATGTGGGACCATCTGGTTAACCAGCCACCACCTTGCCCACCTCACCAGCCCACTGCATTACCAGGCATTCTCTTTGCCCTGGTTGCCCATCTCTGCCCCTCCTATCAGTCTGGATAAATGTTTCTTCTTTTAATTCCTTTGTTGTCAGACTTCCATACAGTTCAATTTTCTGGCAGTTCTGGTTGTTTTATTTTTTAATTGGTTCTTATCCTTCTTTTTATTGAACAATGAAGCAAAGTGTATCTATGTATTCCTCTATCTTATTGGAACATAATTATATTGTTTAGTTTTTTTTGTTTTATTTTATAAAAATTATCTTCCATATTTTCTAAACATGAGGAGGGCTGGGGTAGTTGATAACATGGACCATTTATTTACTACTCTCAACTATTCGGAACAGATTTAGGAGTTTAAAACAAAGTGAAAAACACCCTATAAATAGTTAAAATAGGTGTTGTACTAGTTGTCTATTGCTGTTTAACAAATTTCTGAAAATTTAGTTGTTTGACCAGTGATAATCATTTATTAGCTCACAGTTTCTGAGGCCAGAAAGTTGGGAGTGTTTGGCTGTGCTGGCTTAGGCCTTTCAAGAAGTTGTAGCTAGTGATTCTGTCATCTGAAGTCTTGACTGGGGCTGGAGAATCAGCCTCCAACGTGACTTATGGCTGGTGAGTTGATGCTGGCTGTTGGCAGGACTTCAGCTCTTCTCCATGTCCATCCCCCATGGGACAGCTTGAGTGTCTTCATGACTTGAATGTGTGATCCCAAAAGCCATGTGGAAGCTGCAACACTTTTATGACCTAGCCTGAAAAGTCACCTACCTATCCTCATTTCTGCAGGTCAGTCTCAATTTAATAGTTAAGGTACAAGGGCATGAACACTAGAAGGTGAAGATCATTTGGTAAAGGAAGGTCAGCTTGGAGGCTGGCTACTGCAGATATCGTAACATGTGGTATCCAAAGACCTGACTCAGCTCTGTTCTGGCCTCATTTTTGAGGTTATTGGTCTCTTTGATTGCCCTCTTTGTGCCCTGGGATACAGATGTTGCCACCACCCAGTTCACATATGCCTCCTCACTTAACACCTCAGGAAGTCCTTGTACTCAGGACTGTATAATAACCACAAGAAGATTATTTGAGAACCAGTTGGTAAAAAGTCCACATGAATATGAGTACATCCAATTCTAATAATGAACAAGGGTACACACTGTATCATCCTGACAATTACTACTAATACTTCCTCTTTGGAGAATGAGTGACACTTGCTACCCTATGGCAGTGTGCCTGTCTTGCCTTGTCCTATTCTTTGATTGACCTTGATGGCTTCTATATACCATATAATCCATTCTATTTCACACTTTCAATTCAACTCACACCATAGTTGCTGTGTATTGCTCAAAGATTATTCTTGAAGGACTGAGTCTAATTTGTGAACTTTCATAAACAGAATTAACTGAGGTGTTTTACCTCACTCACTCTCATTCATTCAGCTGTGACCTCGTGTACCCACTCTATCTAGTTTGGAGTGCAGCTAGTATGTGATGTCTGAGACATGGCAGGTCTTGAGCTGGGTGCTTCTCCATTATACTAGAATCTTCCAATGCCTTCTGTGAAACTTCCTTCCACAAAGTACCAGAAAAAGCTGCCTGTAGAACAGAGAAACGAGATCTGAGAAATGGCCCTTTTGTGGGCAGAGACAATGCTGCCAGGGCTGACCTCACTGAGTGTATCTCTGGAAAGTTCCTCCTTTTTGTCATGCCGCTCTCTTCTCTGTTGTTTCCCATGTCCCACTGTCCCCTCTAATGCACAACCTCATTGGCTGTGGTCTCTGAGGGACTTTGCTTCTTTTCCCATTTTTTTGGTCTGTTCCATAAAAGAGGTTGTTGGGTCCTTTCCAAGAGCCTACTTATATGCTGACACTCGTGTATCTGGCCTCCCCAAACAGAGGATTCAAATTAGCTCTTTTAAAAGGTGGGGGGGGGGGGAGGGAGGGCTGCTTGAAGCAGATAGCATGACAGTACAGTAAAAAGCCAAATGAAAGGGATTGAGGAAACATAAAAATTACAACACAAAGCAGAAGTAAATACTCAGAGTGTCCATCTGGAGACATTCAGAGATGGGCTGGGCTTCCCTACCTGGCTTGTTAGAGAAGCAATAATAAAGCCACACAATCCCTGGTCTCCTGGACCCATCCTCCTCACACTGTACACACCATCTGGGGACTGGGACTATACAACGATGGGGAAATGGATGCTCTCTGTTCAGTAAAGTGATCCGAAGGGAGTGGGGAGGCCTCCAGAACTCAGGGATGATAGCAGATTGCTCTTCTGTTAAACTAACTGAGCTGTCAACTAAGTTACCAGAGAGGGAGGAAATGAGCCTCCTGATTCCTTGTTTATTAATGCTGTCGTCTCTTGGGTGATTATTAGAATCTGCTTTGATGAGTGCTCTAGAAAGTCCCCAGGAATTGACAGGCCACTGTGTAGTCTCTGGTAGGCTAGGTTTGGTGAGTGTGTGTATTTGTACATGGTGATCTGTATATCAAGAACTGTTAGCTTCCTCCCCAGTTCAACCTTTATACAGTTGTGAGGACATCTGAACTCTTACCTTGCTCCTTCTACTGCCAATAGAAGAGTTTTCTGTTTTCCACACCCAAGGCCATCTGTAAGCCAAGCACCAAAACAATTTTTAAAATATTCTAATTACCTGAATGGGAAGACAAATTAACTACATAGTTAATACACTTAATTCCTGTGGAGAGGGGAAGTAATAGCACTATCAAAATAAGCCACAGTGTTTCACTACTTGTTAATTGCAGCTGTGTTAGGTCTTTGACAGTAAGCCAACACTCCTTGTGACTCTCCCCCTCAGCCTTAAAGGCTTTCAAATCAGAGAACTTGGTGTGAACCTAAAAGGCAGTTGGTTATTCAGCCACTCATGTGTGGACTTTAGAGTTAGGATAAGTAAACCTCATACTTCTTGGCTGCCTACTCTGGCCCAGGCACCCAAGCAAATCCATTGTATTCATTGTAACGAGTCCTCTGAACCACCCCACCCAATCAGTACCAATACTTCTCTTTTAAGAGACAGGCAACCAGCCAAATTTACTTAGGGATTTCCTCATTTCTAAAAATCATCTGCTAGCTACACTTTTGGAGAGAGAGGTGAGGAAAGATTCCTGAACGCTGTGCACATGAATCTCCCTCATGACCCCTCAACTGCTTCAGGATTGTGCCTTCCCCTTCATCCTACCTCAAATCCCCTGACCTTCTAGCAACTGAAGACCTGTTAGTTCTTTTCTCCTGAACTCTCTGCAGGGAGAGCCATTTTACAGGGTGTTTCTGTTCTATCCTAAGAAGATAACCCTGGCTGGTGTGGCTCAGTGGATTGAGCACTGGCCTGCAAACCAGATGACCATGGTTTGATTCCCAGTCAGGGCACATGCCTGGGTTGCAGGCCAGTTCCCAGCAGGGGACACACCAGAGGCAACCATACATTAATATTTCTCTCCCTCTCTCCTTCCCTTCCCCTCTAAAAGATAAATATAAAAAAGAAAAGAAAAAAAGAAGATAAATTCCTTTTTGCCAATTGGATCTTCTAATCCTAACCTTTCTAATTTTGCACTGAAGCCCATGGTAAGGCCCTTGCCCTTCTTATTTGCCCTCACTGTTATTCTAAGTTTGTAATCATTTGAAAAGAGTTCAGCTAAGGGATAGAAAACCTGACAGGAATTCTATCAGTCTGCCTGGTTTGGGCTTATGGGCTGAGAACTAATGTACCTACTTTCACAGATGCTTTTAGCAGTCACATTGATCAAAAAGGGTGCTACATCTTCAACAGGAGTTACAGAGAGAGATGTGAGAATACTTAAAAGGTTGGCCAGAGCTGGGGTTAAGTTGGGGCTGGACAACGGGACAGAGTTTAATTACTATTTTATGAGACTTATCCATTTTGCCTTTTTCCTTCCTTTCTATATATGTATTATCTGTGTGTATATGTATATACGTATTATCTATATCTATATCTATATCATCTGTACACACAAATGAATCAAAATTAAGTCAAGTTCAGCTTTCAAAATATTTAGTATTATTTATAATAACATTAAAACCAATTCTAAAATAAACTTAAAATGAAAAAAATTGCTCTTTTACAAGTGCAAGAACATTTTCAGACTTTTGGGGAATTGGGATCAGACAAAGCTCTGGCATTTTGACCTCCTTCAAGTCTGCCCATTTGTCACCCTGAAGGACTAACCACGATGTGAGGATGGTTTGACATTGTTGGGCATCAGGCTGCAGGCAAATGTGGGAAGATAGAAAACTCCAAGAGGCAAAATGCTCAGGCAGGTGAGCGAGATCCAGGTTCAACCTTGTGCTCTGTCACCGGACAGTGCCTGGGTAGCTTTGAGCACACCACTTCCCTATACTGGGCCTCAGTTTTCCCCTTCTAAAAAAAAGATTGTCGTTTAGTGACCCACAAGTTCCTTGGAGAGCCAACATCCTACAACTTATAATCATAGGACAATAGAATTAAAACTGTCAACATGCTCACATCTCACCTCACTGTGGAAGATGATCATCATGTGGCTTGACTATACTCAGGTTCAGGGGTGAGAATGTCAATGATTTGGGGCTAACATACTTGCTACATGGATTTTCTTCACCATTTCCAACTGAGATCAACAGTAAATTGGGCTGAGAATGCACATTAGGGTCTCTAATTCCAGCTCCTTCATTAAAAGCTCTGGGATCATGGGCATAGAACTATTAAATTTACCCTCTAGGGATTCTCTACCAGCATATGCAAGGTCATAGTTAGGACTGTGCCTGGGGCAGTGTATGCCCCATAGTGTTGTTCAGCTTATGATTATGATAATGTCTAATATTCTTCATAGTGAACTGAGGATGACATGAGAGTCCTGGCCCACCAGCAACAGTAGGCCAGAAATTAGAGCCATGGTTTAACAAGCTCTTCACTAATAAAACATCTTAGTGAGCACAAAGTAGCAATTACAATTTTCAGAAAATATTTGACTTTAGTTTCTTGGAAGTGTTTTCATAGCTCCATAGTAATAAACATTTTTGTCTTCTTGAATCGAAACACTGAATGGGTACACTGACATTTTCTCTTTTGAAGTATTTCCTTTGGATAACATTCAAACAACAAAATGCTATTATACATCCCAATTTGGAAAACCCCTATTGTGACTGTATCTGACCAATGATTCACTTCAATTTTAGATTGAATGAGAACCCCACTTCTGTCACCAATGTATTTGTGAAGTTTATAATATTTCAATTTCTAGGTTACATGTTTTTAATATGGGTCACTTTTTCTGAATTATAGGCAAAATATACAGATTAACAAAAGCATAACATTTTTACATATAACCTACTCCTTATAACTAAGCATTTGTATTAGTAAATATTTTTATTTGCAAATGAAAACCAACCTCAAATTGGCACAGAGAGAGAGAGAGAGAGAGAGGAAGAGAGAATCTATTAATTCATAAAACAGCCAAATAATTCCCAGAAACCTATCAGTTTCAGGCATGGCTGAATTGACCCAAGGACTGTCAAGGTATGCTATCTGTGTGTCTCTTGGACAAGTGGGTTCTCTTCATATGGTAGGCATGTTACCTACTGGCAGCTCATGGTGTACCTTACATTTGTACAGCAATCCAAATGAGAGAAGATCATCTGCCTTAATATTTCTGGCTGAAGAAGTCCAGGGAAGGGTCTCTGGAGTAATCACTGTGGCCACGAGCATAGTATAATCTAATCAGACTTGGCTGGCATGTCCTTATCCACTCTACAACTCAAATAGTGTGCCTCTGTCTTTGTTTCATTGTTTCCTCATTTCTAAGAATAATGAGAAGAATATTCTGGTTTATTTTTTAAAGCCATTGTGTAGATAAATTGTTTGGGGATTGCTTTCCCTCAGGTGCATGACTTTCTGGGAGTACAGTGTGGCATAAAATCAAAGATAGTTATAGATGGTGTAAGTTCAGAACTCATCAGAACATCTGTCCACAAAATTACTGGAGGGAGGGTTTCTGGGTCCTCTTTCCTCTTGAGATTTCTTCTTTTCTGAGTTTTTTAGTTGCTACTATTACACCCAAAGCCAAATGTAGAAAGCTAAGTTGAAATAAAAGGCTTGGAATTTATTCTTGAAAAAGCCCAACCCGTTGCCATGTCTCTCATCAGTCAAAATCAATTGCATTCAAGTGAAATGTGGAAATCATTTGAATGATTTGATTTATGCTCGATGTTATGCTCTTTCAACAAATGGCTTGTCCAATCTGCAGGCTGCAGCGGTAAGTGGTTCTTCTTCCTGTTCAGAAATTAGGGGGCAAACTCAACAGGGGCACCTCCCAAGTTAGGAAAATCCCTTGAGAACCCAAATGAGTCATCACTTTCTAGCGCTATGCTCACAGCTCAGTGATAATGGTGTTACTTGAAATTCCCCTTTTTGTGAGATTCTTTTTAAGGACAGGAAAAAATAATTGGAGAAAATAAATAACATGTCACCTTAGGCATTGAGAGGCATAAAAGGATTCCATTTGTGTTATCTCATTTTGATAGACCCATGCTCTGTTTGTAGGTAGAGAAGCTGAGGTGTTACCTGAGTCACCTACTAGTTGGGACTCAACTAGAATCCTGATTCTTTCTCTGGGCACTCACAACTTCATATTCCTGTGGACTGAGCTTCAGTTGTGAATTTGGAGTCATTTATTTTCACATAACCAGGCCTTCCATATTCAACAGAACTTTACACCACACATCCTAAAATTTAAAAGCTCAACCTGTCCAAAAAGACCTTAGAGTTTTATTCTCTGGAACAGTTTTCATGATCTCTCAACAGATCTTCTCTGAACTACTTCTCTATGTACTTCTGAGTAGTCACTGCACCTGTAATCAAATACACTTTGACATCTTTTCCAATGCACATTATCAGTTTTGTCTTGTAAACAGCCTTTGAAGTTTCTTTACTTGTGAGTGCAAGAACTTCCCTCTCCTGGGGGTCGCAGAGCAATTACTGGGAGGTTGATAGAAGTGGCTCTTGGCCTGTGAACAGGTGCGCCTTTTCTGAGGCGTGGGACTCCCCAGCTTCTCACTGTGGGAGTTTCTTAATTTTTCCCTTCATGAGAGTTCCCAGGACACAACCAAAGTGTTAGTTCAGTATTCTGAATCTGGAATGTTTTTCCCAGATTAATTAAGCCTCTTTTTTCTTGTCCCCCTCCCCTCCCAGTTCTATCCCCTCCTCAGAGTTAAATGCTAGCTGAGCATTGGGCTCTGGGCCTTCAGTGCACTTCATTGATCCAAGTGGGGCACCAGAAGGCCAGGCCTGCCTGCCCCATATTTGATTGATTTTACTATACTTCCTGATCCTCACCTCTGCAATGGGAGCAGTACATCATTCTCAATTCCTCATGGGGTTGCTGTGAAGATCAAATGAGAAAACTCATAGAATTTTAGAAGCACTGCTGTCCTCACTTCCAGCCTCTCCTCTAAACATTGGGACACCCCTCAGTTCAATGGGATGGCAGGTTGCCTGCAGGCATAAAAACAAACAACTACTGTATAGGGACTTGTAGGATCCAGACACATTGCTTCATTTGATCCTCACTCTGACTTGTGTGGACACTATGGTGGTTATTCCATTTTTCCCAATAAACAATCAAAGGTTGAGAAAGATAAAGGGACTTTTCAATTCAAACTTGTGCTTTTTCTTACTATAGTGGAATCATTTATAAATAACCTTATTCATAAAATATTTTAGTTCTTCAGGAAACAGTTCAAAGTTGTAAAGAGTTTGTGAAAGTATAAAGGGCTATCAGTATATTTATGAATAATAGCCCTGCTTTATGGGGTACCAGACTTGATAAGATTTGGGCACATTTGATGACAAGATGCTAGAGATTAGAGAAACCCAGCATTGTTACTCTTTTGCCAAAGGCAACAATGTTCTAGCTGAGATTGAATATCTGCTCTTCTCATGGTCCATTTTCACTTTCAGTGGTGAAGGTGAGCACCTTCTACTCTGGCCTGTCCCTGCACAACATTGACTGCTGAATATTCTGGGCATGTATAAGCCTTGTCACTGAGACATCATGAGAGTAGGAAGAGCAAAGATTTGGGAAACAGAAAAACCAAGTTGGAAGACCAGATCTGTCATTTAGTAGCTATGTGACCAAAGTCAGTTCTTTAACCTCTCTGGTTCTTAGTTTTCTCTTTTGTAAAATGTGTTTATTATGTCTGTATCACACTGTTATCGAAAGGATTAAATGAGAAAAGGCATGTAAAGCTCCTGTCACAGAAGACAGTCAACAAGTGATAACTGACACCTTCAAGCTTCAAAACTCAAGCTCCCTCCTTCCTTGCTTCCCTTTTCCCCTTTTATCCTTCCCACCTCTTTCTGTCCCTCTTTCTCCCAATCACAATTCTATACCCTTGAACAACCATGTGAAGTGTAGGGGTCTCCAAAACTACAAGGGCGAACTAGCAGAGTTACTCCAACAATTGGAACAACTAAGTTAATGCTCTCAGCCCTGAATGGAGCTTTACTGTTCTCTACAGGGCTAAGCAGACATAGGAGCAGAGAGACCTGAGCTACCCTCTCCATCTCCACAGCTTCTCCAAGAAGATTTGTCTCACTGCCCAGACTGGCTGCAGGTGGCAAATGCTGGTGCTCCCTAGAGTGTGTCATAGCAGTGAAATTAAATAATGGTCACCTGAAGAATTTGATCTGAGATTTTCCTTTTCTCCAGTGAAGACACAGAACAGAGGGTCAGAGAGGGCTTAAGGAACCGAGATTCAGATAAGTGAAGTAACTTGTCAAAGACCCAAAAGCTATTCTATGCCCAAACAATGATAAATAATTCTGGGGAACAAATGGCAGAAACCCCTCAATGAGTATTTGGGACAGTGTTTGCTCTGGCTTTTCCCTTAATTTTTTTGAGCTCAGTGTTATAATATCATCCGGTTGGCCTGTGACATGGCCACAGGAGTCATTTTAGAGCAGGGTTGGACTCTCCTTGGTCTACATTTTACTGGGGTAGAAGGACCACTGGACAGGTGAGTCCTATGACCGACCTTCTCCTATGACCATTCTTACTATGACCATTCTTACTCCTATGACATGATAATATCATACCTGACAGCTGGGCAGCGCTCTGCCCCTCCCTCTTTGTGGCCTTACTTGGGGGCAATGGCCAGTGCTTCTTTAATTATCATGGTCCTAGGTCAGCACACTGGCCCAAAGCTTCTATCTTTCTGGCACTTTCTTTCCTGTGTGGCCTCCCGGATTTAGTAGTTCCTTTTTGACTTGGCTAATTCCCTTCTGGATACTTAGGTTTCCTCTTAAACTTCACCTTGTGGTTCACTGAGAAGACCACTGTTTTTAAGTGCTGTTGAATTCAATTCCTGGTGTGTGATTGTTGACAATCGCCTGTGTCTTGCCTTCCTCTGACTCATTTTATTGAGGAGAAAAGACACATTGTATTTACTAGGTTCATTCAAGAATGTGCTGTTCAGTGAATTTTCCAGGAATTGCAGCTCACTGCTCTGAACAGTTAACATTGTAAACTTCTATTTTGTTAATCTTTATAAAATAAATTACATCATGCCCTGTGTTCTTCGGCACAGATCACTGTGCACATTTAATGTTTTCCTGATAATTTAGTTGACCCCTTAAAAACATGAGTTACTGTCTGAGCTAACTGCATGCTTTGAGAGACTTACATAAGATCGTGTAGTTTCCATTTCCTCACCTGTGAAATGGGGATGATACTATTACTGTCCCTGTAGAATCAGGGGAGGAGGAAACAAAATCATTCTTGGAAAGCCTTCAGTACAGTAATTGTCATGTCTTATGTTCTAATTAGGTGATTGATGCTGTGATTCAAATATCATTCTGCCCTGGGATAGCTGTCATCAACCTGGAGTGTGTGCCAGTCATGATGCTGAGTCTCCCCCAAGATCAACTGAATGAAAGCCTCTGGGGCTGCCTCAGCTGCAGCATGAATGCGTTTGCTGATTTGTTTATTCTGACCCCCAACTCTGACTTTTCTCAAATGCAGCTAGAGCTGGGAACCAATGTTCCCAGGTATGTTCCACTATTTGCTCCAACACTAAATGGCTCCTTACCTGTTGAAAGTTTTGAGACTTATATTTTCATTTTAGAGTGTTTTCTGCCTCCTCTTGCTACTGCTCTTAAGAGCAGTTAATATTTATTAAGCACTTTGCTGTACACTTCCCCCGCTTTGGTCAACACTTCCCTGGCACCACCACTTATTACCAGGTGCCCAGAGAGTGCTCTTCTAGTGCCTGCAGTATGCACATGACTGTCAATTGGCCCTGAGCAACTCTTTGCATTTTCCTAATCTCAGCTCCGCTCCACTGACCCCTTTCTCTATTTTTTCCCCTTTATTCTCCACAAGGACTGGAATCTGTGTCTGTTTTTTTCATTGCACATAGTAGATGTTCAGGAATTTGTGAGTCTCTACAGGAACCCTGTGCCTTAGGTTCTACCACTGTTCATCATTTGTCTTTTACAGGTGAGAAAACTGAAGCAGAGAAAAGCTAAATAATTGGCTCAAGGTCCCCGGAAAGTGGCAGCTCTGCTGGGTCTGCAAGAAGCACTTGTAGACCGGCTTCTGACTTTGTCACTCCCACTGCCCAGAGAAGCTCTGGCTCCAACAGACCATTTAGTCTAAGAAACCAGCAATCACAATATAAACAAGAATGTATAATAAGTAAATAAACCCTGAGTGCCTCATAAATATGATTTTCTGACTTGACTGGTTGAACATCATCCTGCAAAGCAAAGGTTGCTGGTTTGATACCCAGCCAGGACACATGACTGGGTGGTACACCAGGTCCCTGGCTGGGCACTTATGAGAAGCAACTGGTCAGTGTTTTTCTTTAACATGTTTCTTTTTAAACAGCGATGTTTTTCTCCTCTCTTTCTTCCTCCCTTCCCCTTGCTTTAAAATAAATAAATAAAAAGAAACCAGAGTGGAGGTGGGAGGGGATAATGGAGGAAAAGTGGGAAGGGTCATCAAGGAACACGTATAAAGAAAACATGGACAAAGCCAAAGGAGAATATGAGAGGGTGGGAGGTGGGGGTGGCTGTGGTGGGGGAAATATGGAGACAACTGTACTTGAACAACAATAAAAAAAAGAAAAAAATTTAAAAACATGAAAATGAATAAAATGTTTTTTTAAAAGAAAGAAATGGGATTTCCTTTCCTTCTCCTTACTTTAGAAGCCCAAGTACTATTCTTTAAGATAGAACTATTAGCTCAGAAAGTTGTAAGTTTCCTTTTCTTCTTTACAACACAGCTTCCAACTTTGCTGCTGTCACTGACTCTCACAACAGATGTAGGGCTGCTGAGGGGCCCATACTGGCTATTTCTGGTGGTTTCTTATTTGGTAAAACAACAACAGCAACAACAACACGACCCAACAAAGATTGCGAAGGTATTGTCAACCTTCCAGCAAGGGGTGCATGCTTCTTTCTCCCCACTAGACTGTAGCCAGAATGGGGGTTCTGATGAGCTGTAGACACACTCAACAGGCAGTGGGGGGCTCCCACCAGTCTGGCAGGGCCTGAGGTCCTGTCAAGGAGGGTGTCTGAAGACTGCAGTATAAGGAGCAATCAGTATGACCACTTCCTCTCAGACAGACTGTTGAGGGCTGAAAGGAATGCTGAGTCAAGGGGGAGAAAAGCTACTTCTTTCTGAGAAGACCGAGTGAATCCTGAGTCCAGCCTCGTCTGAGTCTGGCCCCATCTAACATACAACCTGCCAGCCCTAGGTTTCAGGGCTCACGATGACAATTCCATGTTGAAGCTCCCTATTCCCAAACTCACTTCTTCAGGAATTATTAACCAAATCCACTCCCAAAATAAAAGCAATGTGCTCTTAGACCCCTCTAGAATGCAATTGTAAACTGTGTCTAGCTCTCTTGGTCTCAGAGAAAGAACTTTATTTTATTGTAGATATAACACTAACATCATACATAATCAATGTCCCAGAATTTTGTATGCATTTTTAAGATCTCCATAGGAAGTCTGGCTAATAATAATATAGACACAGCAATAAGGCTGTTTGGATCCTGGTCTTGCTTCCAGGAAACTGTGCTCTGGGAGGACTCAGTTATATAACTCCCCAGTGTGCCAGGTGTTATTTACACATACTCTGAAGCAAGAACCCCAAGGTTCAGTAACCTACAGAGATACTTGTTTCTAATTGTTGGGACCTATTGCCCATCACTGAGAGAGGGAATTTTTATTGGATTTCTTTTTTTATTTTAAATATTCTATTGTTTATGTTGTTATAGTTGTCCCAATTCCCCCCTTTGTTCCTCTCTACCCAGCCTGCCCCACTTTCCCACAGTCAAACCCCACACCATGTCCATGTGCATGGGTCATCCATGTATATTCTTTCACGTTCTTTCAACCAGTCCCCACCTCCCCCTTAGGCTAAGCTTGTGCAGCACAGAATGACTCAAGTAATTTAGGGTCAACCATGTGTGTGTATAGAGTAGGGGATGTGATTATATAGGATGGTAAGAGGGGCTCTTGCTCATGCCACCTCTCTCCCTGGTCTGTTGCTCTCATTTCCAATCTGGAGTAGGCAACAGGGAAAGGAAAGAAGTGTATTTGAGAAGAGGGTATGCTTCCAGGAAGCCTGATATAGCATAAATGTGCTCTGCAGAGATCCTCAGGGAAAATTTTGTTGTGACTTTGGTAAAGAGCAGAGGAAGGCATGAACATGGGCTACTGTTGATATTGTCACCAGATGCAACACCACTTGCTCCCTGCCTGCCTGCTCAGTTTTCCACTTTGTCTTGAGTGACAGGATGGCCAATCTCAAGTCAACATTCACAGTTAATCCAACTTCCTAGTGCTCTCAGTATCACAAAGTGCAGTTGCACCTTATCCTAAAACATATGTTAAACTTGTATTCTTCCCTTTGTCTCCAGTGTCTTAACCCAGAACCCTGTTATACCTTGGAGCACATTGTCCCAGATCACTAACTGGTTCCCTTGCTTCTAGTTTCACCACACTCTAATTCCCCCTCTGTAACCAGAGCATCCTTCTGACGCCTACACTGACTGATCTCTTCCCAACCATCATCAACAACAGTGACCCCTGACCATTTGCAATCATTCATCTGGGGAAGGTCCCACTCAGGGGGAGCACCCTCTCAGGGGCACACCTGTCTCCCAACCCCTCCGTCTCCTCCTCCCTCCCTTATAAAAAGCAACAGCCTGCACAAGAAGGACAGGGACAAGTTCTAATAAGTAACACATTGCTTGTGCCACACTTCCCAGTTGCTCTCTTGATAAATGAGGACATCAGAATTGAGCAACACTCACCGAGATGTAGAGTCCAATGTCCAATGCAGAGAACATGAGACTTTTCCCAAACTCTTTCAGACCTGCCTTTTCATTCTCATTTTTCTTCCACCCACTTCTCTGTCCATGCCAGTCCTGCAGGCCACCCTTCGCTTTCTTTCTTGCACATCTTGCATGCAGGCCTTGGCCAAGGGTGTGCATCCTTATCCTCTCTAACTTTTCAGCCTCAGCCCAGCAGCAGACACTTTCTTCACTCCCTGATCACTTTATGTGCATGTTTGTTACAGTGCTTGTTGCATCATATTATATTTTCAAGTTTTGATTTTTAAAAATCATCTGCTTTAGGTATAATTTACAAACAAGGTAATGCACCCATTTCAAGTGTGCAGTTTGATGAGTTTTGACAAATGTGTAAACTCATGTAACAACACGAAAGGCTATATACAGGATATTTCCAACATCTTAACAGGTTCCTACCTGGTCAGCATACCTCACAGGTCCTGTGAAACCACTGAGCTATTAGCTGTAATTATGAGTCAGCTTTGTTTTCCCTGGAGTGTCTCATTAACAGAATGCAGAGTTTGTGCTCTTCTGCATCTTGCTTCTTCCACTCAGCATAAAGTGGTTGGAATTTTCCCATGTGTGTGCACCAGTAGTCAGTCCTTTTTTCAATGAACACTATTCTGTTGTGCAAATATGTCACAATTTGTTTGCTAGTTTTTCTGTATCCAAGATTTTCCCTATTTTTGGCTGTTTTAAAGAAGGCTGATATGAAGTACAAGGTTTTTTTGTGGATATATGTTTTTATTTCTCTTGAGAAGCTATCTAAGATCAGAATTCCTAGGTCAAAGGATAGGTGTATGCTTAGTTTTACAAGAAAGTTTCAGCATTTTCCCAAAGTGGTTGCAACATTTTACATTCACACCAGCCATGTGTGACATCTTTGCTTTGGTTGCTCCACATCTTTGTCACTGTTGGTATTGTCAACCTTTTACATTTTGACCATTCAGGTATGTGTGCAGTGCTATTTCTTACATCATCCTTTATCACACTCTATTAAATTTTTTTAATCCTCACTTGTTTCATTGCTTTTTAGAGAGAGAGTATGGGAGAGAGAGAAACATCAGTGTGAGAGAGAAACATCGATTCTCTACCTGCCTGGACCAGGAGCCACACCTTCAACCCAGGCATGTGACCTGACTGGAAATCAAACCCTCAACTCTTCAGTTATGAGTTGAGGCTCCAACCAACTGAGCCACTCTGGCTAGGGCCATCACACTGTATTTTAACTATTTGTTTAAGAGTACTTCTCCTACATCTGACAGCTGTATTCACCTTTGCTGGTTGGGTAAATATCAATATGATCTGAATACCAATACAGTCCCTACCCTCACACTCTTTAAAATCAAATTGGGACATACTGAGAAGATGCTACATTAGTATCATGTAGTGTGACCAACTGTCTCTGTTTTCCTGAAACTGAAGAAGTTCTTGGGCCAAGGGACTTTCAGTTTTAAATCCAGGACTGTCCTGGGCAAACTGAGATGGATGGTCACCTAGATGATGTGGGTAGCTGATGGACAGCAGGTGAACATTTAGCCACAATTACAATAAAATGGACATTCTTTCCCTGTAACTGATCCTAACTTACTTCTGAGGATGGTAGAAAAATTCGGTCTTTCCAGTTCAAGGTAACTCAGGTCCTGTCAGTCTTGCACATATTTACTCAAGAATTTAAGCTAGTTCAAGATTTTTGCCTGCCTCCTCCCCCTCCTCTCAGCTCTGTTCACACTGAGAGCTACCCTGTGATGCCCACTGGCCTGGTCACTTGGTATTGTGATGTTGATTTGCAAGTGTTCTGCCCTGTCCCTGGTCTCATGAAGCAGTGTTTTGTGGGGCTGGCTCTGGAACTGTTTAGAGATCTTCTGTAGCTCATTGAGGCTACCAGTCCTCTGAGGCTTCTTTCAGGCCATCTTTCAGACACTTCAACCCTTTTGCTGCCCACCCACAGACTCCATGTAGGAGGTGGGGCTTCAGTATGAGGTTTGCCCGGAAATCAAGACACAGCTGCCTCCTCAGCTTAGGTCTTTCCCACCCTTACTCACTATAGCCTCCAACTCAGCCATATTCACTCAATACTTTTGTGTTAAGTGCTGCTTAGAATGAGCACTTCCCTTGAGCAAAATGTCTCAGGTTTCTAGGCTTTGGGCTCTTTAAAATTTTTTTAAAAATATTTTTATTTATTTATCTTTAGAGGGAAAGGGAAAGACAGGAGAGAAATGTCAATGTATGGTTGCCTCTTGTGCATGTACCCTGACTGGGAATCAAACTGCATCTGGTTTGCAGACCCATGCTCAAGCCACTGAGCTATACCAGCCAGGACTGGGCTTTTGGCTCTTGATAGATAAGAATGGGTTTCCTGAATTCCACAGATAAAAGCAAAAGTAAAAACAAAATTCTTTTCTCACTCAAGGGCCAGACTTAAAGTCAAAGTTTTTAAGATGCATGTTTTGGCAGTTAACCTGGTGGTCACATCAACTTCTGATTCAGTGCTGCCATTGCTACCTCTGTAGGACAGTGCCTCCTGCCTTAGGGGGTGCACAGTGAGCACAGGAAGCACATAAGACAGAGGTGGCTCTGGAGAGTGGTTTGAAGACTTCTTGGAGAGATGAGACAGGAAATTGGACATTAAAGGGAGGGTAAACTCTGGGTAAGCCCAGAAACTGGTTCCAGAAAAGGAGCCTGGTGTGGACCAACCACAAAACTGGCTAAGTCTGCTGTGTGGGAATGCTAATAAGATAGCCTGCTGGCAGGGAAGATGTGCATTCTGGGGGTGCATAGAGTAGAGGGAAGTGGAGCAGTTCTAGATGGCTCATGAGAGATGCAACTGGGTGGCAAGTTTGGACTCCTCTTCTATTCCTAGTGTCTTGTATTCACAGCAATCTTTTCCTTGACAAAGCATTTCACCTTAGCCTGCATCACCATTCCACACAGTAGATATGATTATCACCATTTGTGATAATCTGGGGCCCAACAAAGGTAAGTTATTTCCATCAGATCCTGGAGGAAAGTCATTCAGTCATCTCACAATATTTGTTGAGCACCTCCCCTGTGTCAGGTATGAACATCACAGATTTTCTTTCTTTTGTATTTCATAAATTTTCAAATGACACTAGGGACCTCAGCTTTTTGAGTGAAAATCTGCAAAAAGTTTGATATTCCCAGTCTCTGTAGCACACTTATAATATGCATAAGAATATTTCTTTTTTTTAGGATTTCATTTCTTTTTTTAAAGATTTTATTTATTTATCTTTAGAGGGGAAGGGAAGGAGAGAGGGAGAGAAATATCAATGCATGGTTGCCTCTCCTGCATCCCCTGCTGGGAACTGGTCTGCAACCCAGGCATGTGCCCTGACTGGGAATCAAACTGTGATGCTCTGGCTTACAGGCCCATGCTCAATCCACTGAGCTACACCAGCCATGGCCATAAGAATATTTCTAATGTTACATACACAAACGCAGATATAAGGGTATATATATCTGGGTGGGATAGCTTTGAAGCTGAGCCTTGTTCAACATTTCATTTAAAGAATTGCTAACCTGATAACCAACAATTTAAAACTCTTTTTGAAAGCCCTAAAAAACATCAAAGCATGTGTGTGGCATTCATCGCTGCAAAGTGAAACAAAACTGTGAGCTAGAATGGAAGGGGGCCACAAAACATGGCTCCAGTCTTTGGCCACTTGGTCCAGGATAGTCTGGATACTCTGGATACTCTGGGTACTCAGGATACTCTGGACCAAGTTTCAGAGAAGGAAAACTTGGTCCAGAATATCCTGGGGATAAGGCCCAAGATTCCACTCATTGGCAGCTCTTTACTTATATTTTTTCATATCAAAAATAGAAGGTGGCTTTAGTTTAAAGAAAATTTGCCTTGACTAATAATCTGAAAATTAAGTAGATCAGCTAGATGATTTTTTCAAGGGTCCTTTCCAGCTGATTGGGTCAGTGAATCTAAGGTTCCCCTAAAGGACCCTTTCTGGTTTCCCTGAGGCTGTGTCTGTGCTTGTGTCATTTCCATGGTCAGGATGTCCAGCATGGTACCTCAAGAAACTGTTGTTGCTTCTAGTATTGGAAGAGATGTAATATCATAGGAAGGTTCATTGAGCTCTAAGCAAAAATAAATTTCAGAAAGGGCTCTCTATAGTCTAAGAAAATTTAATAGCAATTACTATTTAATTAACCATGTTGTGTCAGTTCTGTGAATTTGTTTTTATTCATTTTAGAGCTCAAGACACACATTTAATTTCAAGACAGATAAGACTAGAGAAAATGAGCAGAAGATAAAAAAGCATAATGTTATGCAAATTGTCCTTGTGAAATAACTAAGGTATTTGGAGACCATGCCATTAATAACTCTTACAACATAATTTGTGCCATGTTTTTTACTGTACTTTATTGATTATGCTATTACAGTTGTCCCATTTTTCTCCCCTTTATCCCACTCTGCCTGGTACACTGATTTTCTCCAGCATTCCTCCCTTACTTTATGTCCATGGGTCATGCACTGGGACCCTGAGTTGTGTGGTCTGTATTGCCCCCCACTTGCTCCTCTTGGTTCACCTGCATGCAAATGTAGGACTGCCTAATCCTTCAGCCTCCACCTTGCCCCATCTGCCAGTGGCCACCTTGCCTGCCCCAGTCCTCCAGTGCTGCCTTGCCCAGAGTCTTCTCAATCCTGGCTGCCCATCTCTACTCCTCTGACTGGTGTGGATGAATGTTTCTTCTTTAACTACTTGGTTGTCAGACTTCCATACAGTTAATTTTTAAAAAATTTTTTGTCCTTTTTTTGTTTGTATGAGGAGGCAAAGTGTATCTACCTATGTCTCCATCTTGGCTGGAAGTATCATCCTATACTATTCTTAACCTCTGCCTGTCTGTTTTGTACCTAACAATTATGCTGCTTATTCCCTGTACATCTTCCCTCATTCTCTGTCCACCCTCTCCCTGCTGATAGCCTCCATGTGATCTCCATTTTTATGATTGTGTTCCTGTTCTAGTTGTTTGCTTAGGTTTTTTTTGTTTGTTTGTTCCATTTTTTTAGGTTCAGTTGTTAGTAGTTTTGAGTTTGTTGTCATTTTACTGTTCGTAGTTTTCATCTTTTTTATAGAGAAGTTCTTTTAACACTTCATATAATAAGGGCTTGGTGATAATGAACTCTAACTTTAGCTTGTCTGGGGAGCACTTTATCTACACTTCCATTCTCAATTATAGCTTTGCTGGATAGAGCAATCTTGGATGGAAGTCCATGCTTTTGATGACTTTGTATACTTTCTTCCAGCCCCTTCTTGCCTATAGGGTTTCTTTCAGAAATCAGCTAGTAGTCTTATAGGAATTCTTTTTTAGGTAACTCTCTTCTCTTGCTGCTTTTAAAATTCTGTTTTTATCTTTAATTTTTGGCATTTTAATTATGATCTCTGTATGTCTTGGTGTGGCCCTCTTTGAGTCCAACTTGTTTGGGACTCTCTGATCTTCTTGGACTTTTATGTATATTTCCTTCACCAGATTGGGGAAGTTTTCTTTCAATATTTTTTCAAATAAGTTTCCAATTTCTTGCTCTTCCTTCTCCCCTTCTGGTGCCCCTATGATTTGGATGTTGGAACATTTAAAGTTGTCTTGGAGGCTCCTAAGACTCTCCTTATTTCTTTGAATTCTTGTTTCTTCATTCTGTTCTGGTTGAATGTTTATTTCTTCCTTCTGCTCCAAACCATTGATTTGAGTCCTGGTTTCCTCCCCTTCACTGTTGGTGCCCTGTGAATTTTTCATTATTTCACTTTGCATAGACTTCACTTCTTCCTTTATTTTGTGGCTGTATTCAATCATTTCTGAGAGCATCCTGATCTCTCCATCTGATAGGTTATCTGTCTCCTCATTGCTTAGTTCTTTCTCTGGAGTTGTGACCTGTTATTTCATTTGAGTCATATTTCTTTGTCATGGTGCACCAGTTATGTTGTATGGGGCATAGCCTTAGGTATTTGCCAAGGTGGGGCAGCCTGCTGTCTGCATTGTAGTACCATACATGGGGAAGGGGTCAGCAAGGGAACAATGATGCTTTTTTGGCTTTTTCCCTGCTTTGTGCCTTCCCTCACTTCCTGAAAGCAAATGGCAACCTTTCAGGTGCTACCCTGGTGCTGATTTCCAGGTAGTTAGGATTGTATACATTCTAGGACACCAGGGACCCCTCCATCAGACTCTCTTGTGAGACTGGCAGTTTCTTCCCCCACTGCATCCCCAAAGGTTTTTACAGGCAGAGATATTGAGGCCCATTTCCCAGTGCTGGAACACTGGGTTTCTCAGTATTTATCGCTCCCCAGTTGTTCCTCCTGGGTTTCATCCACATGCAAATGTGGGAACTTCCAGTCCACCAGGCGTCACCCTGCTGGTCCAGGCTGCCTGCTGCTGCCTTGTTGCATGTCCTTTCTGTCCCATATGCCCATCTCTGTCTTTCCTACCAGTTTGGATGAGTGTTTTTTCTTTAACTCCTTGGTTGTTGGACTTCCATACAGTGGGTTTTCTGACAGTTCTGGTTGTTCTTGGTTTTTAAATTGCTTGTTATTCTTTTGGTTCTGTGCTGAGGCAAATTACATGTACTTATTCCTCCATCTTGGCTGGAGCATCAGGCTTTTTCTGTTTTCTGTTTTATTGTTTGTGCTGTTACAGATGTCCTAATTTTATCCCTATTCATTCCTGACTACTTAACCCTCCCCTCACTTCCATAGTCAATACCCATACTGTTGTCCATGTCCATGGGTCCTTCACCTTCCTTCAAGCAGTCCTCCTCTCCTCTTACAACTGTCAGTCTATTTCATGATTCTATGCCTCTGGTTGTATTTTGTTCCATATTTGTTCATTACATTCCCCTTATAAGTGAGATCACATGGTATTTTTCTTTTGCTGACTGGTTTATTTAACTTAGCATAATAGTCTCCAGTACCATCCATACTGTTGCAAAAGGTAGGAATTATTTCTTTTTTCTGCTGTGTAGTATTCCATTGTGTAAATGTACACAGTTTTTAAATCTGTTCATCTGCTCTTGGGAACCTAAGCTGTTTCCAACTCTTGGCTATTGTAAGTAGTGCTACTATGAATGCAGGTGTGCATAAATTCTTTCGAGTTAGTGTTTTGGGATTCTTAACATACATTCCCAGCTGTGGAATCACTGGGTCAAAAGGTATTTCCATTTTTACTATTTTGAGGAAATTCCACACTGTTTTCCATAATGGTTGTATTAGTCTGTATTCTCACAGGCAGTGCACTAGGGTTCCCTTTTCTTCACATCCAGCACCTGTTGTTGTTGATTTATAATGATGGCTATTCTGACAGGTGTGAGATGATATCTCATTGTGGTTTTAATTTGCATTTCTCTGATAGCTAGTGATGTTGAGCATTTTTTCATATGTCTGTAGGCCATCTATATGTCCTCCTTGGAGAAGTGTCTATTTAGCTCTTTTGCCCATTTTGTGATTGTATTGTTTGCATTCTAGGTGTTGAGTTGTGTGAGTTCTTTATATATTTTGGAGATTAAATCCTTGTTCAATGTATCATTGGCAAATATGCTCTCCTATATGGTTGGTTCCCTTTTCATTTTGATGATGGTTTCTTTAGCCATGCTAAAGGTTTTTAGTTTGATGTAGTCTCATTTATTTTTTTCATATTTCCCTTCCCTAGGAGATACATTGGCAAAATATTGCTACATAAAATATTTTTATGGTATTGCAACATATTTAAGTTTTTTACCTATTTTGAATTTATTCTACTCTATGGTAAAAATTGGTGGTCTAGATTTATTTATTGGTGGTTTTAGTTTCATTTTGTGCATGTTCCAGGCAAATTCTCCTAAGGACATTTTTTTAAATTAAAACTTCATTTGTTTCCAGAAACTTTTTGATTTCTTCCCTAATTTCATTCTTTACCCATTTGTTATTTAATAGCATACCATTCAGACTCCATGATTTTGGGTGTTTTGGTTTTTTTCTTTGGGGTTGGTTTTCAATATCAGTCCCTTGTGGTCAGAGAAAATGCTTGGTATGATTTCAATTTTCTTAAATTGTTGAGGCTTGTTTTGTGTCCTATCAACGGGGCTGTGTTTGAAAATGTTCCATGTGCATTTGAAAAGAATGTGTGTTTAGCTTCTTTGAGATGAAGGACTCTATATATATTAGTTAAGTCCATTTCATCTAGGGTGTTGGTTAATGCCGCAATATCTGTGTTGACATTTTGTTTGGAAGAGCTGTTCATTTTTGACAGTGGGGTGTTAAAATCCCCTACTATAATTGTGTTGCTGTCAATATTTTTCTTGAAGTCATCTAAGATTTTCTTTATATATTTGGGTGCTCCTATGTTGGGTGCATATATATTTACGATGTTAATGTCTTCCTGGTGGATTCTTCCCTCGAGTATTATGAAGTGACCTTCTGGGTCTCTCTCTCTTTTTTTAAAAGATTTTCTTTATTTATCTTTAGAGAGTAAAGGAAGAGGAGAAGGAGAGAAATATCAATGTATGGGTGCCTCTCATGAGTCCCCTGCTGGGAACTGGCTAGCAACCCAGGCATGTGCCCTGACTGGGAATCGAACCGTGATTGTGTGGTCCACAGACCCGCGCTCAATCCTCTAAGCTACACCAGCCAGGGGTAGGTCTCTCTTTATGGTCTTTGTTTTGAAGTCTTTTGTCTGATATGAGTATTGCTACCCTGGGTTTTTTTTCTTGTCTGCTTGCTTGGAAAATTTCTTTCCAGCCTTTGACTTTTATTCTGTGATGGTCTTTTGACCCGAGGTGTGTCTCTTGTAGGCAGTGTATGTGTGGGTCATGCTTTCTTATCCATTCAGCTATTCTATGTCTTTTAGTTGGTGCATGTAATCCATTTACATTTAAGGTTATTATCAAAACTTATTCATTGCCATTTATGTATCTGTGTTCCTCTCAGTCTCTCTCTTTTCCTTCCTTTCCTTAAAGCAGTATGTTTAGTATTTCTTATAGAGCTGGTTTGGTGGAGGCATATTCTTTTAGACTTCTTTTGTCTTGAAAGCTCTTTATTTGGCCTTCTACCTTGATTTAGAGCCTTGCTGGGTAAAGTAGCCTTGGTTGTGGGCCTCTGGTTCTCATTATTTGGAATATTTTTTGCCATTGTCTTCTTGCTTGGAATGTTTCCATTGAGAAGTCAGTAGCCAACCTTATTGGGGCTCCCTTTTATGTTACTTCCTTTTTCCCCCTTGCTGCCTTTAAGATTCTCTCTTTGTCTTGGAATTTTGCCATTTTAATGATGATCTGTCTTGAAGTGGGCCTCTTTGGGTTCTTCTTGATTGGGACTCTCTGTGATTCCTGGATCTGTGTGACTTTTTCTCTCATCAAATTAGGAAATTTTTCCATTATTACTCTTTCAACTAGGTTTTCAATCCCTTGTTCTTCTCCTTCTGGTATTCCTATTATTCAGATATTATTACGCTTCATATTGCTTTGCATTTCTCTTAATCCCTCTTCATTCTTTCTGAGCCTCTTTTCCTTTTCTTGCTCTCTCTGGGAGTTTCTTTCTACATTATCCTCCAAAATGCTGATTCCAATCTTCTGCTTCATTGATAACCCAAAACTTATGGGACACAACAAAGACAGTTCTGAGAGGGAAGTTCATAGCAATACAGGATTACCTAAAGAAGATAGAAACATTTTAAACAAACAACCTAACCCAGTGCCTGCAAGAACTTGAAGAACAACAACAAAGACAGCCCAAAGCAAGTAGATGGAAGGAAATAAGAAAGATCAGAGCAGAATTAAATGACATAGAGACTAAAAGCAAAATTCTAAGGATCAATGAATCCAGGAGTTGGTTTTTGGAAAAGATAAACAAAATAGACAAGCCGTTAAGTAGGCTCATCAAGAAAACAACAAAGAGGACACAAATAAACACAATCAGAAATGAGAGAGGAGAGATTACAACTGACGCCACAGAAATAGAAGGGATTGTAAGAAACTACTATGAAGAACTGTATGCCAAGAAATTAGAAAACCTATGTGAAATGGACAAATTTCTAGAAAAATATAATCTTCCAAAATTCAATGAAAAAGAAGCAGAAAACCTGAACAGACCAATAACAGCAGATGAAATTGAAGAAGTAATAAAAAAACTCCCATCACACAAAAGCCCTGGACCAGATGGTTTCACAGGAGAATTCTACAAAGCATTTAAGGAAGTGCTAACCCCTACTCTTCACAGAGTATTCCCAAAAATCCAAAATGATGGGAAACTCCCAAACTCTTTTTATGAAGCCAGCATCATCCTCATTCGAAAACCAGATAGAGACACAACAAAGAAAGAAAACTACAGGCCAATATCGCTGATGAACATAGATGCTAAAATCCTCAACAAAATATTGGCAATCACATCCAACAATACATCAAAAATATCATATGCCATGACCAAGTGGGATTCATCCCAGAGATGCAAGGATGATTCAATATTCACAAATCACTAAATGTAATACATCACACAAACAAAAGCAAAGACAAAAACCATGTGATCATATCAATCGATGGAGGAAAATCTTTTGATAAGGTAAAACACCCATTTATGATAAAGGCACTCAGCAAAATGGGAATAGAGAGGACATTCCTCAATATAACAAAGACCATATATGAAAAAACTAGAGCCAACATCATACTCATTGGGTAAAAACTAAGATATTTTTCCACTAAGATCAGGAACAAGACAAGGTTATCCACTTTCAACACTTCTATTCAATATAGTATTGGAAGTTTTAGCCACAGTGATCAGGCAAGAAAAGGAAATAAAATGCATCCATATTGGAAAGGAGGAAACAAAACAGTCACTGTTTGCAGATGACATGATAGTGTACATGGAAAATTCTATAGCCTCTACCAAAAAAACGCTCAAACTAATAAATGAATTTGGCAAAACAGCGGGTTACAAAGTCAATATCCAGAAATCAAAGGCATTTTTGTATACTAATAATGAATCAGCAGAAACAGAAATCAAGACAAAAATCCCATTCGATATAACAAAAAGAAAAATAAAATATCTGGGAATAAACCTAACCAAGGAGGTAAAAGACCTGTATGCAGAAAACTACTCAACACCGAAGAAAGAAATAAAGGAAGACACAAACAAATGGAAACATATACCATGTTCATGGTTTGAAAGAATTAACATCATCAAATTGTCCATACTACCCAAAGCATTTTAGAGATTCAGTGCAATACCTATAAAGTACCAGTGGCATATTTCACGGACATAGAACAAACACTTCAAAAATTTATATGGAACCATAAATGACCCTGAATAGCAGCTGCAATTTTGAGAAAGAAGAACAAAGTAGGAGGGATCAGAATACCTGATATCAAACTGTATTACAAGGCCACTTAATCAAAACAGACTGGTACTGACATAAAAACAGGCACATAGACCAATAGAACAGAACAGAGAGCCCAGAAATAAACCCAAATCTCTACAGTCAATTAATATTCGACAAAGGGGGCAGTAACATAAAGTGGAGTAAAGATAGCCTGTTCAACAAATGGTGTTGGGAGAACTGGACAGCTACATGCAAAAAAATGAAACTTGAGCACCGACTTACACTAAAATAACATTCAAGGTTGATATACACCAAAATAAATTCAAGGTGGATAAATGACTTAAATATAAGCCATGACACCATTAGGGTCCTAGAGGAAAACATTGGCAGGAAAATCTCAGATATTTCATGCAGCAATATTTTTACTGATATGTCCCCTAGAGCAAGAGACATAAAGGAAAGAATAAACAAATGAGATCTCACCAAAATTAAAAGCTTGTGCATGGCCAAAGAAAACAGAATTAAGATAAAAAGAGAAGCAACTGTTTGGGAAAATACATTTGCCAATGACACCTCAGGCAAAGGTTTAATCTCCAAAATACACAAAGAACTTACACCACTTCACTCTAAGAAAACAAGCAACCCAATTAAAAAATGGGCAAAGGACTTGAACAGACACTTCTCCAAGAAGGACATACAGAGGATCCAGAGACACATGAAAAGATGCTCAATGTCGCTAGCTACCAGAGAGATGCCAATTAAAACCACACTGAGATATCACTTTACACCTGTCAGAATGGCTATCATAAACAAAGCAACAAACAACAAATGTTGAAGAGGTTGTGGGGAAAAGGGAACCCTAGTTCACTGTCAGTGGGATTGCAGACTGGTACAACCACTATGGAAAACAGTATGGAATTTTCTCAGAAAACTGAAAATGAACATGCCTTTGACCCAGCAATTCCACTGTTAGGAGTATATCCTAACAACCCTGAAACACCAATCCAAAAAAACCTATGCACACCAAGGTTCATTGCAGCACATTTACAATAGCCAAGAGTTGGAAGCAACCTAGATGCCCATCAGTAAATGAATGAATGAAAAAACTGTGGTACATTTACACAATGGAATTCTATGCTGCAGAAAGGAAGAAGGAGCTCCTACCCTTTGCAACATCGTGGATGGAACTGGAAAGCATTATGCTGAGCGAAATAAGCCAGGCGGTGAAAGACAAATACCATATTATCTCACCTTTAACAGGAAGCTAAACAACAAAACAAAGAAGCAAGCAAAATATGACCAAAGACACTGAAATACAGAACAGGCTGACAGGGACCAGAGTGGAGAGGGGAGGGAATCACAGGGGGAAAGGGGAAGGATTCACAGGAACAAGTATAAAGGACACATGGACAATAACTGAGGTGGGGGGGGAGAATGGGAGGGAGAGGGGAGCACTGGGGGGGTGGGAAATGTTGGGAATATAAGACAGAAAACTGTATTTGAATAATAATTAAATAAGTAAAAAATAAAAATTTTTCTGTTGTTCAATTGCATTTATTCTCATTTTTCTCCAATTAATATTCCCTGCCCTAACCACCTCCCATCTTCCACTTTCAATCCTACTTCCCAAAACCATTTATTGAAGAGACTGCCTTTATTGCTTTGTTAATCCTGCTCCCTTTGTCAAATTTAGTAAAAGGCAAAGATTCATGCCATATGAAGAGAAACCAGAGTATCCCTTTGTCAAATTTAATTGACCATAGAGACATTTGTTTAATTCTGTGCTCTCTATTCTCCTCCCTTGATCTATGGGTCTGTTCTCATGCGCATACCATACTGTTTTGATTATAGTAGCTTTGTAATATAGTTTTATGTCAGGTATTATGTCCCCTCCAACTTTGTTCTTCTTTCTTAAGATTGCTGAGGGTATTCAGGGTCCTTTTTGTTTTCATATACATTTTTGGAATATTTGTTTTAGATCTGTTAAATATGCCTTTGGTATTTTAAAAGGGATTGTGTTAAATCTATAGATTTCTTTTTGCATAGACATTTTAATGAACTATTAAAATGTCCATTTTGCATGGACATTTTAATGGTGTTAAATTTTCTAATCCATGAATGTGGTATATGCTTCCATTTCTTTGTATCTTTCTCAATTTCTTTCTTTAGTGTTCTATAGTTTTCTGAGTACAGGTATTTTACCTCTTTGGTTAAATTTGTTCTTAGGTATTCTATTTTATTTTATTTTTGTCTCTATAGTAAAGGCATTTTTCTTAGCTTCTCTTTCTGATAGTTCATTGTTGCTGAACAAAAATGCCATCAATTTCTGAATATTAATTTTGTATTCTACTACTTTGCCAAATTCACTTACTAGGTGGAGTAGTTTTTTTGGAGGAACCTATAGCGTTTTCTACGTACATTATCATGTCATCTGTAAATAATGAGAGTTTTACTTCCTCTTTTCCAATTTGGTTGATTTTTACTTCTTCTTTTCTGATTGTTATAGCTAGTACTTCCAGTACTGCTTATCCCAAAAGT
This sequence comes from Sturnira hondurensis, assembly GCF_014824575.4. Taxonomy (NCBI): domain Eukaryota; kingdom Metazoa; phylum Chordata; class Mammalia; order Chiroptera; family Phyllostomidae; genus Sturnira; species Sturnira hondurensis. Next base: position 1,741,423 of record NW_028082295.1, read on the forward strand.
GGTGAAAGTGAACATCCTTTTTTTGTTCCATCCTGATCTTTATTATTTCCTTCCCTCTACTCTCTCTGGGCTTTGTTTGTTGTTGTTCCTCTAGTTGTTTTTTATGTAGGTTTAGGTTTTCTATTTGAGATTTTCCTCTCTTTAGGTTGGCCTGTAGTGCTGTGAACTACTTTCTCAGGAGTGGTTTTAATAACGTGTTTCAGCCTCCAGGTATTTGAATGTTTTTGAGGGTTTTTTTGAGGTGGCTTTCTAGTTTCAAGCCACTGTAATCTGAGAAGATGCTTAATATGATTTCAAGTTTCTTGAATTTGTTGAGGCTTGTTTAGTGTCCTACTATTTGGTGTTCCTTTAAAAATATTCCATGTCCATTTGAGAAAATGTATATTTTGCTCCTTTGGGGCAAAATGTTCCGTAAACATTAATTAAGTCCATTTTATCTAGAGTATCATTTAATGCCATTATATCCTTATTAATTTCTTGTTTGAAAGATCTACCCATTGTTAACAGTAGAGTGTTAAACCCCCCACTACAATGACTGTATTGCTGTTAATCTCTTTTTTAAATTCCTCCAAGATTTTATTTATATATTTAGGTGCTCCTATATTGGGTGTATATATGTTTACAATGGCTATATCCTCTTGTTGGACTACTCCCTTAAGTATTATGTAGTGACTTTGACCTAGTTTGTTTCTTGTTATGGCTTTTGTTCTGAAGTTTATTTTGTCTGATGTAAGTATTACTATACTAGCTTTTTTCCATGTTCATTTGCATGGAATATTTTTTTTATCCCTTCTCTTTCAGCCTGTGTAAATATTTTGTTCTGTTGTGGGTCTCTGTAGACTACATATCTGTGGGTTGCATTTTCTTATCCATTCAGCACTCTGTGTCTTTTGATTGAAGAATTTAAGGTTATTGGTAGGTACTTATTTGTTGTCATTTCCCCATTTGTACCTCTATTCCTCTGTCCCTATTTCTTCTTCCTTAAAGAAGTCTGTTTAGCCTCTCTTGCAATGCTAATAGTGGTGGAGATGTAGTTTTTTAGGCATTTTTTTTTAAATCTGGGAAGCTCTATTTTGCTTTCAATTATAAGAGCCTTGCTGGATTGACTAGTCTTGGTTGCGGATCCTTAATTTTTATTACTTAGGATATTTAGTGCCAGTCCTCTCTGACTTGTAGTGTTTCTGTTGAGAAGTCAAGCTGCTAGCTTTATCAGAGCTCCCTGTATATTATTAGCTGTATCTCCTTTGCTACCTTTAAGATTTTCTCTTTTTCTTTAAATTTTGCCATTTTAATTGTGTTGTGTCTTGGAGTGGACCTCTTTGGGTTCATCTTGATAGGGACTCTCTGTGCTTCCTGAACTTCTGTGAATTTTTTCTTCACCAAGTTAGAACATTTTTCTATCATTATTTTTTCAAACAGGTTTTCTATCCCTCCCTCTTTTTCTTATCTTTCTGGTATCTCTATGATGCAAATATTGTTACATTTTATGTTACGTTGTCACAAATACCCTTAAACTATCCTTGACCTTATTTTGTCTTTTTCATTTTATTACTCTGACTGTGTGTGTGTGTTTTTAACCTTATCTTCCAACTCACTGATTCATTCCTGTGCTTCATCCAGCCTGCTTTTAATCCCTTCATTTTAGGTATTGTTTTTTTTATTTCTGCTTGTTTCTTATTCATAGTTCCTATGTCCCTTTTCATGTTGATGTCTTTCCTACTGAGTTCCTTGGAGCTCTCATAAAGTTTCCTATAGTTTTAAGTTCCTTGAACATCCTTATAACCATTACTTTAAACTCTATGTTTGACAAATTGTTTGCCTCAATTTCATTTCACTCTTTTTCTGGGAATTCCTCCATTCATTCTGATTAAGGGTTGTTTCTTTGTCTCTCCATTTTAGATACTCTTTTGTTTTTTTTTCTACATATTAGATTGATCTGCTGTGACCCTGTGTTTTTGTGGGGTGGCCTGTTCTGATAGGAGTCTTGTGGGACTCAGTGTGCGATCTCCTTGATTTCTTGACCTGGATTCTCTTTATGCAATTTATGTGAGCTTTCCTATTGTATTTGGGTTTTGATTGTTCTTAGACTGTTTGTTGGTAGGTTTTCCCCTTTGACTGGCTGGCTGAGATTCTCAAACCCACCATGTCTTGTATGCTGTTGTATAGGTGCTGACAGAACAAAACAAAACAACATAGAAAACAAAACCCACAGCGGCAAAAATACCCACAACAACAACAGCAGTATCAATGACAAATGAGCAATAATATAAAAAATAATAGTATTATAAGAAAAAAAAGAATATGAGATGATCAAAGGAAAAAATGATTTTGAGAGGATGAAAGGTGGAGAAATAATAAGAGTAAGAAAGTGGGACAAGGAATTGCCAGAAAAGGTTGAGGAAATAGAAAAAATAAAATTTATAATCAAAATAAGGAAGAGATGGAAAATGCAATATGGTATAAGGAAAGGGAAGAGAAAAATATAGAATTTTAAATAAAAATTTGTGAAAAATAGGAAAAAATTGAAGAAGTATTAAAAAGCTATGCCAAAGAAAAAATAACACAAATAATGAAAACAGATGAAGTGGAATTTGTTTCAGCAGTTTAGTGCCTGTCTGCTGGCTTTTCTGTCTAGATATGAAACCGGTATTACCTGAAGTTGGTGTAAGCCAATGTGAGATGCTTTCTCCATCTAGTTCTAGTCAGCCTGTTCAAAGCTAGAAGCAATCCACTGTCTTGTCAATGGCTGTCTCCTTCATTGTTAGCTGCATCTGGGATGGTCCTCATTACTCTGCCTGGCTGGCCATTTATCAGCACAATGCCCAGGGATAGATCAACCAACAACCAAAAGTACCACAGATACTGCTTCTGCCTCTGCTTATAATCCTGCTACTAGTCTAACTGCTGACCCACCTGTTTCTGAGAGGTCTTCTGGTGGATTGGGAGGGTGGGACCCCAGGATTTCCTGTGGGAGGTGCTATTCAGACTTCAGGGAAGATGGTGGGTGTGTTCACACATCTGAGTCTGTCCCTGAACTTGGTAGGGTGAAGCCCCTAGGAGGATAGCATGTTGAGCATCTAGAGTCCAGAGTTTTGGCCTGCTATAAACTGAATGGAATTCCTAGGTTCTCTGGTGAGGCGAAAGTACCAGTCTGGTTCCCAGGAAAGTATATAGAGTGGCCTTCTTGACCTTAAAGCTAGTCTTTAACACCCCAGAGCCTGCCTATGTTGCTGTCTCCTCAGCAGGGGATAAGATGCAAGTTGGGGAAAAGTAAGTAAGAAAGAAAAAAACAGATGCTGGTTGGGGCAAGCCAGATTCCAGAGGGTGGGGCTAGGAAGCTTCAGAGGCTGGGGCAAGTGGTTTTCCCACAGGGTATAACAATTGTTTTTCTCCTGGGAGGGGCTTGCTCTTTTCAAGAAAAACGGTTGGTGCGGTATGGTGTTATATCTTAGCACTGGACACCCCACAGCCATTCCCTGACATCTCTTCCACAAGCCTCCCTCTCCAGAGTCTCCTCCTGCAACTGCAGTCTGTATTGCCCTCCCTTCGCCTGAGCCAAATGTGAGTGGTTGGGAATGTGAATAATGTGCATTGACCCCTTATAACAAAAGCAAGAGAAAAAAAAAGAAAAAAGGTGGCTTTGTCTCCAGAGGACTCTGTCTTTCTTTGGTGGGCAATAAACCTGTGACTTTTCACTGCTGAATGCTGTGTGGGTGAGTGACCCCAACACTCTGTGCTTGGGAGTCTGGTCTGAGGTCCAGGCTTCACTCCTCTGTGGGTGACGCTCCCTCCGCCATGCATTTGATTCCGCCACTGTCCATGAAAGCTGTGCTGACCCCTTTTGTGTCCCTGATTTTTCTACTGGTCATGAGGTGGTTTCTGCCTGTCCTTGGTTAAGTATCTCCTTTTCAGGTAGGCTTTAGTTGTTTATTCTGGGGGAACATTCCCCTGTATATTTTTGTTTTCAGCTTGGTTCTGGGTGATGGTATGAGATAAATTCTCCTACTCTGACACCATCTTTTCACCTCTATAGCATAATTTTTTAATGATGTTGCCTAGAGCATTTCTGAGTTTCAAAACTGAAATATATATTTTTGCATATACTTATACAGCATCCAGCAGAAGTAAGGCTTGCTTGAGTATGTTCTAGGGTAATAATATGGGCATAATAAATTATAGTTTTAATTTGAACACTTCACCTAAATGATATGCTTGAATGTGATATTGTTATGTTACAGAATCACATGCTTATGATTTTATAGTGAAAGATTTTGTAATGGAAAAGGGGTGTTATTTGTGCTGGACTTTATATTAAAAGTAGTACATACTTGTTGATAAAACCTGAAAAAAATCAGAAGTGTGTAAATGTATAAATACCAGCTTTCTCTTCCCCTATGATTCCAATTCATATCTCTCTATATAGCTCAATTTACTTGTTTAACTAAAGGGGGTGGTACCAGTAATACCAATGGCAATCTGTGCATGACATTGATTATACATCTACATATATATTTTTATCCCCTATGCACTATTTTATTACAGAGCCTTGTCATAATTTATTCAACCAGTTCTTAACTGATGGCTATCTCATGAGATTTTTGGCTTCAAGTATCAGAAAGGGATCCACACTGCCTTAAATAATAAAGAAATAGCTTATGTAACTAAAATTTATAGAAAGGGAGGTTATAAGATGCACTCAATCCAGTGCTTCTAGCTCCATTGGTTGTTATTATTATCTCTGGCATTTCATTTGAGTGTTTGTTTCTTTGGAAGGTTATTTCCCCTCATGGTGGGTAAATGGCTGTTGGTGTAGCAACAGGCTTTATTATGTGACATCAGGGTCACAGAGGAAGAAAGACAGAAGCCTCTAAGCCAAGGCAGACTTGTGTGATTCACCTGGCTGGACCCTTTGCAGCCTTATTTAATCTACAGCAATGTCCAATAAGGAGTGCCCATATTCTTCTTGACATTCTGCTAAAGTAGAAAGGTTGGGATAATTTTCTCAATGGCATTTAATAAAGTAAAACAATGAAGGGAGGAATTTTGTTCTCATTTAATACATGGCCTGCTCTATATGGTGAAATTTTGGTGATTTTTATTTTCTTCTTTACTAAATATTTCTGTATTTCATTAATTTTTCAATGCACCATTTTTATAACCAGCAAAATAATGCCATTTTACATATATATGAATTATATACACAATCATATTTACATATATACATATTTACATATATACTTCATACATTTTTCACTTGTTTTCTGACTTGAACCTTGGCAATATCTATGGTCAACCTGGATTACCTTGGGCCACCTTTAACCAATCAGGCAAACTTGCACAGGCCCCTAACTTCCTCAGGACTTGCAAATAACAGGCTGTTGTTGGTGAGAGTTAGATTCGATAAAGACCCTCTAAAGACCCTCTCCGCTGACAAAAACTTCTTAACTAAATCTTTGCTGTTAATCAGTATGCACAGAAAATATGTATTCATTCAATAAATATGTGTGATGACATGCTGTGACAATGGCTCTGAGCCATGGTAGGCACTAAGAGGGTCTTGGTATAGGAACTCTACCTCTGAAGCTTGTGAGCTGGTAGGGGTGATACAAGGATGCACAAAATTACAACAGTGTTAAAAAGCAGACCAATAAAGGCAGGTACAAATTTACACATTGCAAAAATGCTGAGATGAGCACCATCTATTTGAAAATAAAAAATAAATGCCACTTCTTTCTCAGGAGATTAGATTCCCACTTTAGAGCTCTTCATCTATTAAGTATATTAGATATAACTCAGGAATTATACATCTAATATATCCTTGATTTTATATATATAATGAACCTTGATTTTAGAACAGCAAAAAAACATACATGCATACACACAAACATACATATATTGTACAACTGGTTTGCAGAAATCAAAGCACTCTAAGGTCAGAGCTGGCCATAATAAGAAAGATTTAATATATACATACATTAAAAATGATTATTCACTGTTAAAGAGTTTAGCTTGAATGTTTTCTCTTCTTAGCACCCTTTTCAGAGAATATGCTGACAGAATAGTTCCTTAAAAGGAAAAGTCATAGTTTGTTGTTTTAAAACTATGACTGATTATAGTTTGTTGATTACCCTTAAATCTCCCTGTTCCCATTGCTATGTCTGTTTATTATTTCCCCTTGTCTTATCACTCAGTTTTGCAAGCTGGGTAAGCCCAGTGTGAGTATGAGCACTTGCTGCTCAAATCTGCCCCCAACCTCCAGCCCAGCATAAATCCCAAACTTTGGTAGGCAGAGCAGTCACCCACTGTGTGTACCCTAAGGCTGCTGACTGTCAGTGTGATGGAGGCTCCAGGATTTCCTGGCCAGGTGTCATCACCATATCACCATTCTCAATGTCTTGGTTTCAGACATCAGATTCCAATCAGATTATTAGTTTCTCTTTTCAGCTGGATTTCTGTTCAGGTTGTGAAAAGCCTTGGATCTTTGTTTTTTTTTTTACTTGAGCTATAGCCTGTAGAAACAACCAGGAAACTCTGATTTAGCCATTTGGGTTTGTAACTTTCTTTTCAGTTCAATGTGTCAAATTGCTTGGAATATGTGGAGGTTCTCTAGTGTAGGAATTCTTTCTTCATTACAAACTTTATGGTCCTCTGTGAAGGAGGTCTCAACTGTCATTCAGACATTCTGGTATTAACCCCTTTGCCTGCAGTTTTTCTATGTCTTTCCCAAACCATAAGAAATATACTAGCAGACTCAGAGGCTGTAAAGTTCCTAAAAAGGTAAAGGATATAGAAATTGAGGGAGAAAATTCTGCAAAGTAGAAACTGACATAGATGACTCCTAATATGGTTCTCAAGTCCTTACCTGAGGAGGTGTTCAGCTGTGATGTTGGTCCAGAGAAATATAAGGATTCTTTCAAACATGAGATACTCTGTGCTGTGCAGAAAAGGGCTTATACCTTCCTGGACTTCCCTCCGCATGACTGTTGGTGATTCACTACATGCCTACCCACTCACCAGGTGCAAATTTCTGGTGCAAAAATCACCTCACACACTCTTGATTATATCTCCTTCAGTTCCCAGAAGTGTCCTAAGGAGGCCCAGATGCCAGAAGGTAATTTCTGGGTGTGTAAAGGGTATCTTGACTGAAAATAATGAAAAGACAGATTAAAAAATTCATATTTTATTGGGGCAGACTATCAGAAGCTGTGCAAATTTCAACCAGTAGCCATGGCTGGTGTGGCTCAGTGGATTGAGCACTGGTTCAATGAAAGGTTTTTGGTTTGGTTCCCAGTCACGGCACATGCCTGGGTTGCAAGCCAGGTTCCCAGTTGGAGGTGTCTGAGAGGCAACTAATTGATGTATCTCTTGCACACTGATGTTTCTTTCCCTTTCTTTCCCCCTCTTTCTAAAAAATAAATAAACAGCAATAAAATTTTTAAAATGGAAAAAATTAATAATAAAAAATTAAATTTCGAGTTGCAAAAGAATGGTACAATTGACTTTAAGACCATAAAACTATTACCATTATTGACAATGTGTGACAGAGATTCCCAAATATGTCAGTGATGGTCTATACCACAAAGGGATGTATTATGCATGTCTTAAACTTACTAAAGTCCAATTTCATGTACAGTATAAGAACCTTATAACACTTTTATTACTCTCTACCCAGACTTTGTGCTATATATAGTTATTTTGGCTTCCAACAATTATGTTTAAAATTATTTAAATAATAAAAAATCTTATGTATGTACCCATGGAGTTGCTATTTTTATTGCTTTTTATTTCTCTATGTAAATCCAGGGTTCTGTTTGGTTTAATTTTCTTTTTTGCCTGGAAGATTTCCTTTAACATTTTATGCACTATAGGTTGGCTGGCAATGAATACTTCTGGCTTTTGTATGTCTGAAAACAACTTTACTTCCTCTTCATTTTTGAAAGACATTTTTGCTGGATAAACAATTGTAGGGTGAGAGTTTTTATTTCTTTAGTGCTTTAATGATATTCACCCAAAGTTTTTCTACCTTGCATCATTTCAGGTAAGAAATCTGCTGTCATCTTTATCTTTTTTCCTCTGTTCTCTGGCAGCTTTTAAGTTTTCTCTTTATCACAGATTCTAAACAAGTTGATTATGATGTGCCTTGGTATAGTTTTTTTTATGTTTTTTTGTTCAAGAAATTTGTTGTATTTCTTGGATCTGTGGGTTTATAGTTTGCTTCATATTTGGAAAACTTGGGGCCATTATTTCTTCACCTATTTTTTTCTGACACATCTCCCTCCCTTACTTCCCCTGCACACACTTTGGAGACTACAATTATAGGCATATTTGGATGTTTTATTTGGTCACAATTCATCAATGCTTTGTTCAATTCAATTTATTTTTTCCCTTTTATTTTTGGATAGTTTCTCTTGTTGTGTCCTTAAGTTTACTAATCTTTTCTTTTGCAATGACGAATGTGCCATTAATCCCATTAAATGTGTGCTTGTTTTATAAAACTCAGACATAATAGTTTTCATTTCATTGTGTTGGAATTTTTAAAAATTCCTTTTATGTCTCTACTGAAAAGATATGATATTCAACATTGTGAGCATATGGTTTATGCTCATAATAGCTGTTTCAAGATCGCTGTTTATTAATCCCATAATCTATGTTATTTCTGAGACAGTTTTGATTGATTGATTTTTTTCTCATTATGGGTTATGTTCTCCTGCTTCTTTGATTTCTTGGCAGTTTTTGATTGGATGGTAGACATTGTGAATTTTACATTGATGGATTAGACCAAATAGATATATACAAAACACTCTACCCAACAACAGCAAAATGTACATTCCTCTCAACTGCATATGTAATTGAGAGGTCTATCCAAAATAGACCATATGTTAGGTCATCAAATAATCTTCAGTACATTTAAAAGTATTAAAGACATATAAAGTTTGTACTCCAACCACAGTGGCATGAAATTAAAAATCAATAAGAGAAAGAAATTTTGAAGATTCTGAAGATGGTGGTGAGAGGTGGGAGCATAGTCTACTTCCCACTGCACACAGGTGGAACACCTAGATGATTTTCTGAGGAACAGATTGAACAACCAGCAGTTCCCCAGCATATATGAGGGTGGAAGCCAAAATTGTACAGGACATTGAAAAATCAGATGGTAAGGAGATTGCTTTGGGATGATAAGGTCCCAGGGACCAGTGTGGGGATCAGTGCAGCTGCAGGATTCTTGGAAGTGAGCCAGATCAACAGCTCTCTCCCCTGCCAAATAGGGAGGTTTGAGAAGCACGAGGTCACCTGGATGCTTGAAGTAGCTGAGGGAAATAAAGATGAAGTGGCAAACACACAGGGGCAGTGTGCACCCGCTGATATTGTGGACACGGGCTGGGTCATTACCAGAGAAATTGAGGACCTGGGTAATGCCTGGAGAAAGTGTAAGAGTTGGGCCATGATGGACCCTGACCTGGATAGTCTCCTGTCAAGTTGGAAAGTTGAGCTGTGTCAGAGGCTGGACGCTTGTTTAGAGTGGCATGCTTTGACAAAAGGAATTTTTTAAAGGCTCTCAATGGCTGTTTAGGAAATTCTCCCACAGTAGAATTCTCCCACAGTGGCCACCCCCACCGCCTGAGGCTGCACCACTGAGGAAATTGGCTGGAGGCTGGGCAACTGTGAAGACTGGTTCTCAGACCAGGCTCTCATCTGCACAAAACCACAGAAAGGGAGAAAAGCAAAACCAATCTCCCCTCAGCCTGCTGCAGCCAGGAAGACCAGCAGATCTCACTTGGCTGATATAAAGCCAGCAAGAGGCTTTTTCAATCTTCCTATTTTTTTTCATTCTCTTTCCATGCCCCGCAAAGGGAGACAATAAAACCTGGAGCTGGGAAAGGGTCTGAGCAACACCAAAAAAGGTGTCATCCCAACAATTGAGGCAGTGAGACAAATTTCACTTTGTTAATCAAGAGAACTTGCAAGTGATTGTTTATTTGTATTATTATTATTTTTGCATTTCTTTTATTTTATTAGTATTTCATTATTTACCTTCTTTCTCTTTAGTTGCCTTCATTTTATTAAATTGCATTGTTTCATTCATATTCCTTGTTCACAGTGCACTTTTAATTTTCCTTCTTTCACTTCACTTGTGCTCCGATAGCACACTACAATAGGTCATGTACTTCCTATTCATGTTATTCAGATCACATAGATTCTGTAATATGATTGTTGCTCCATTACTATTGTAAATAATTATTATTCCATACAATTGTAAATACCACACAGCACCCCTCCTAGATCTTAGCTCATTCCACTGTTTTCCAGAAATTTATTACTGTTGTGGTTAACTCTATTCTCTCACATACTACACCTATTTTCTATCATCTACTCTCACTACATCTCATAATTGGACCTCCCACAAGCTCACTGTTTTCTGGATCCAACTCACAATCCACCCATGCCCCCAACAAGAGTCTTATCTTTTTTCCACTCTTTCTAAAAAGACACTAGTTGGCTGAAATATCACAGTTAACATTATGCTTATCCAAAGGATAAGGATAACCATTCTCTTCTCTACAGGTGGGTACTTTAAGTCCAATAGAATACACTCCTACTGTCTTAATCCATTTTGCCTTCCATCTCCAACTGATCACATAAAAGAGTAGGTGAGAGCCATGAACAACAGTATAGTCACTGGAACAGAGAACCTACCAGCAAAGGAACCACCAACAGATAATAACTAAGAAGGTGATGGAGTGAGTGGAAGCCACACCAACCTCCACCCAGAACCAATCTGGAAATACAACTAAACAGTGGAGAAATTACCCAGAACAAATAACTGAGCAATAGCAAGAAAGAAGCCTCAAAACCTCAGACAGACAGAAGAAACAGTTCCAACACAACCTGTCCACACCTGCAAAACACAATACAAGACATGGTGAGCAGAGTGACCCTCAGTTAAACAGGTGGAGGGAAGGACACACCAAAGAAAGGCCCAACAATAATCAAAACCCAAAGATATACACACGGACAACATAAACAGCTGCCCAGGAGCAGCAAATTCAGGAGATCAAGGAGACTGCACTACTGTATCTCACAGGTCTCCAACCACAGACATTCACACCATAAACCCAGGGAGTCAGAACAGATCAATTTAAAAAGCAGAGGCTAAAACGAAGAGTCTCACAGACAATGTGAAAACAAACAATCCTCAAATGAGAGGAAAGGAGGAAGCCTGGGAAAGAATGCTGAATGAAACAGAGGCAAGTCAACTATCAGATATTGAGTTCAAAGTAATTGTTATAAGGAAGCTCAATGAGGTCACAGAGAATTATCAGAAAATACAAGGAAACTATAATGAATTCACTGCTAACTATATCAACATGAAAAAGGAAATAGAAACTATCAACAAGGGCCAAGAGGAAATGAAGAATACAATTTCTGAATTGAAGAACACAGTAGAAGGAATTGAAAGCAGGCTAGATGAAGCAGAGGATCGAATCAGTGAGCTGGAGGACAAGGTAGAAACCCCCCCTCTCCCAGAAAGATCAAGAAAAGGAAAAGAGACTCAGAAAGAATGAAGAGGTTTAAGGGAAGTGTAGGACAACATGAAATGGAATAACATCCATATCATAGGGATGCCAGAAGGAGAAGAAGAACATCAAGGGATGGAAAACCTGTTTGAAAAGGTAGTGATGGAAAGTTTTCCTAATTTGATGAGAGAAAAAGTCATGCAAATCCAGGAAACACAGAGAGTCTCAATCAAGAGGAACACAAAGAGGCTCACTTCAGGACACATCATAATTAAAATGGCACAATGTCAAGACAAAGAAAGAATCATAAAGGCAACAAGAAAGAAACAGGAAGTAATATACAAGGGAGCCCCAATAAGACTAGCATCTGATTTTTCAATGGGAATACTAAAAGCCACAAGGGCATGGTAAGGAATATTCCAAGTAATGAAAACCAAAGTCCTACAACCAGGACTACTTTATCCAGCAAGGCTCTCAATTAAAATGGAAGGTGAAATAAGGATGTTCCCACACAAAAGAAGTCTCGAAGAATACACCTCCAGCAACCCAGCTCTGCAAGAGATCCTATGGGACTGCTTTAAGAAAAGGAAGGAAAAAAGAATGAGAGAGAGAGGAACACAGACACAAAAAATGGCAATCAATAAGGATGTATCAATAATAACCTTAAACATAAATGGATTAAATGCTCCAATTAAAAGACATACAATAGCTGAATGGATAAGAAAGCATGACCCACACATGTGTCTCCTACAAAGGACCCACCTCAGAACAAACGACCTACGTGGACTGAAAGTGAAGAGCTGAAAACAAACATTCCAAGCAAGTGGGCAGGAAAAAAAGGCTGGGGTAGCAATACTCATATAACACAAAATAGACTTCAAAAAAAGGGCCATAAAGAGAAACCCAGAAGGTCACTTCATAATACTCAAGGGAAGAATTTACCAAGAAGACATAAACATTGTTATTGTAAATATATATGCACCCAACATGGGAGCACCCAAATATAAAAGAAAATCTTGGAGGACTTCAAGAAAGATATTGATAGTAACATCATTATAGTAGGGGATTTTAACACCCCACTGTCGAAAGTGGATAGATCTTTCAAACAAATATCAACAAAGATACTGTGGCATTGAACAATGTCCTAGATCAGATGGATTTAAGTGATATACATAGAGCCTTTCATCCCAAAAAAGCAAAATATACATTCTTTTCAAACTCACATGGAACATTTTCAAAGACAGAACATATGATAGGACACAAAAGAAGCCTCAACAAATTCAAGAAAATTGAAATCATATCAAGCATTTTCTCCAACCACAAGGGATTGAAATTAGAAAACATATTCAAGGAAAAAAGCACCAAACACTCAAATTCATGGACATTGAATAGCATGCTATTAAACAATGAATGGGTCAAGAATGAGATTAAGGAAGAAATCTAAACATTTCTGAAAACAAATGAAAATGAACTCATGACAACCCAAAACTTATGATACACAGTGAAGGCAGTCCTGAGAGGGAAGTTCATAGCAACACAGCCTTGCCTAAAAAAGATAGAAACATTTCAAATAGACAACCTTACCCTACACCAACAAAATTTGAGGAACAATAACAAAGACAACCCAGAGCAAGTAGAAGGAAGGAAATAACCAAGATCAGAGCAGACTGAAACAACATAGAGATTAAAAGCACAATTCTAAGGATGAATAAATCTGGGAGCTGGTTCTTTGAAAAGATAAATAAAATCGACAAGCCTTTAAGCAGACTCATCAAGGAAAAAAGAGATAGGACCCAAATAAACACAATCAGAAATGAAAGGAGAGATTACAGCTTATACCACAAAAATGTAAAGGATTTTAAGAGATTACTATGAAGAACTATATGCCAAAAAATGTAAAAACCTAGGAGAAATGGACAAATTTCTAGCAAAATATCTTCCAAAACTGAGTGAAGAAGAACCAGAAAGTTTAAACAGACCAATAACAGCTGATGAAAATGAAGCAGTGACAAAAAAAACTCGTGATACACAAAAACACTGGACTAGATGGTTTCACAGGAGAATTCTACAAAGCATTTAAGGAAGAGCTAACCCCTATCCTTCACAGACTATTCCAAAATACCCAATAAGCTGGAAGACTCCCAAACTCTTTATGAAGCCAGAATCATCCTAAACCCAAAACCAGATAAAGATATAACAATGAAAGATTACTTCAAGCCCCATCACTGATTAACATATATGGTAAAATCCTTAACTAAATATTGGCAATCTGCATCCAGCAATATGTTAAAATGTTCATATACCATGATCAAGTGGGATTCATCCCAGAGATGCAAGGATGTTACGATATTCACAAATCAATAAACGTAATACAGCACATAAACAAAATGAAAGACAAAAAACACATTATCATATCAATAGATGTGGAAAAAGCATTTGATAAGATACAGCACTGACTTATGATAAAAACACTCAGCAAAGTGGGAATAGAGGGAGCATTCCTTAACATAAGAAAGGCCATATATGAGAGACCTACAGCCAACATCATACTCAATGGGCAAAAACTTAGAGCTTTCCCACTAAGATCAGGAACAAGACAAGAATGTCCACTTTCACCACTCCTAGTCAACATAGTGTTGGAAGTCCTACCCATTGTTTGCAGATGACATGATAGTGTATATAGAAAATCTTACAGACTCCACCAAAAAACTACTTGACCTAAGAAGTGAATTTGGCAAAATAGCAGGATACATGATCAATATTCAGAAATCAAAGGCATTTTTGTACATCAACACTGAAATATCAGAAACAGAAATCAGGAGAAAAAATCTGATTTGATATAGCAACAAGAAAAATAAAGTACCGGGGAATAAACCTAGCCAAGGATGTAAAAGACCTCTACTCAGAAAACTATACAACAATGAAGAGAGAAATTAAGGAAAACAGACACAAATGGAAGTATGTACCATGCTCATGAATTGGAAGAATCAACACCATCAAAATGTCCATACTATCCAAAGCAGTTTATAGTCAGTACAATCCCTATGAAAGTACCAAGGACATAGTTCTCAGATACAGAGCAAACATTTGAGAAATTTATATGGAACCATACATGACCCTGAGTAGCTACAGCAATTTTGAGAAAGAAGGAGAAAATAGGAGGGATCATTATATTCAATGATCATTATATTCAATATCATTATATTCAATATCAAACTGTATTACAAGTCCACTGTAATCCAAACAGACTGATACTGGCATAAGAACAGACACATAGACCAATGGAACAGAATAGAGAGCCCAGAAAGAAACTCAAATCTCTATGTTCAATTTAATATTTGACAAAGGGGGCAGCAACATAAAGTGGGATAAAAATAGCCTCTTCATCAAATGGTGTAGGGAGAGCTGGACAGCCTACATGCAAAAAAGTGAAATTGGTCACCGACTTATACCATACACAATAATAAACTCAAGGTGGATAAAAGACTTAAATATAAGTCATGACACTATAAAGGTCCTAGAGGAAAGCATAGGCAGGAAAATCTCAGACATTCCATGCAGCAATATCTTCAGCAATATCAGCAATATCAGCATTCCATATCATTCCATATCAGCAATATCTGATATGTCCCTTACAGCAAGGGACATAGAGGAAAGAATAAACAAATGGGACCTCATCAAATTAAAAAGCTTTGGCATGGCTAAGGAAACAGCATTAAAATGAAAAGAGAATTACCTATATGGGAAAACATATTTTTCAATGATACCTCAGACAAGTGTTTGATTTCCAAAATATATAAAGAACTCACATGACTCCACCGCAGGAAGACAAACAACACAATTAAAAATGGGCCAAAGACTTGAACAGACACTTCTCCAAGAAGGACATACATAGGGATCAGAGACATATTAAAAGATGCTAAACATCATTAGCCATCAGAGAGGTGCCAATTAAAACCACAATGAGATATTACTTCACACCAGTCTGAATGGCTATTATAAAGAAATTAACAAACAAGTGCTGGAGAGGATGTGGAGAAAAGGGAACCCTAGTGCACTGTTGGTGGGAATGCAGACTGATGCAGCCACTATGAAAAACTGTATGGAATTTTCTCAGAAAACTAAAAGTGGAACTGCCTTTTGAGTCAGCATTTCCACTGATGGGGTGAGAACACTGAAGTGTTCTCAGCCTAAAAACACTGAAACACCAATGCAAAAGAACCTATGCATCCCAATGTTCACAGCAGCACAATTTACAATAGCCAAGTGCTGGAAGCAACCTAAGTGTCCATCAGTAAATGAATGGATCAGAAAACTATAGTATATTTACACAACGGAAGACTTCACAGCAGAAAGAAAGAAAGAGCTCCTACCCTTTTGCCACAGCATGGATGGAACTGGAGAGCATTATGCTAAGTGAAATAAGCCAAGGAGTGAGGGACAAATACCATATGATCTCACCTCTAACTGGAACTTAATCAACAAAAGAAAAAAAGGAAACAAAATATAACCAGCAACACTGAAATTAAGAATAATCTAACAATAGCCAGAGGGGAATAAGGAGAGGACATTGTGGAGAAGGGTTTTCAGGAACAAGTGTAAAGGACACATGGACAAAACCAAGTTGGGGGGGTGAGAGCAAGGGAGGGAGGGAGGTTTAGCTGGGGTTCTGGGATTGATGAGATGTAAATGCAGACAACTGTAATTGAACAATAAAATTATAAAAAATTAAATAAAATGATTTTGATTAGGTAGATGGATGAGACCTAATAAGAGTAGGGAATCAGAGCAATGTGAAGGGAGAAAGTAAAATTTACATCACAAATAAAAAGGGAATGAGGAAGACAAATTGAGGAAGAGAAGGGAAATATATAGTATTAGGTTTGAACAGAAAGTAAAATAAAATAAAATAACATGAGAGAGAAAGAAAAAGGAAAAAAGAAAACTAATAATAAAGTAGGAACCAAATTGGAAAGAACTATCAGCACAGCACTATCTACATCAAATGAGCTAAAACTAATATAGATGGGATGGGAATTAGAAGAAAAAAGAAAGAAAAAGTTTAAGATATATATAGAGGAAAGGGAAGTTATGTTGAAATGATGGGGGGAGAGGGAACACTAGGAGTGAGGAACAAAAACATGGCTAAAACAGGGAAAATTAAAATTTGAAATGAAAAGAAAAAGAAAAAAGAAAAAAGGAGGGGGGATTGAAGATGGTAGAGGAGTGAATGAAGCCTACACTACCTCCTCCCAGAACCAATCTGGAATTACAATTAAATTGTGGTATAATCACCCAGAACAAACAACTGAACAATAGCGAGAGAAAAGCCTTATAACCTGAACAGAGAGAAGAATGAGCTTCAGCACAGCCTGACTGGTAAGGAGTGTAGTCAAGACTCAAGAGGACTGGCTGGGTGTCGATAGGAGGCAGCACCAGAGAGAAAAAGTTACAAAAAAATTTTTTATTTAATTATTTTTCAAGTACAGTTTTCTGTCTATTACTCCCATCCCATCTCACCCCCTGTGCTACCCCCTCCCTCCCATTTCCACCCTTCTCAGTTGTTGTCCATGTATCCTTTATGTATGTTCCACCAGAGAGAAAATTAAGGAACCATTTGGGTCCCCCTGAAAAGTGTGGGGTGCAAACAGTAAGTTGGTATATGCAGAACCCCTAAAGTATTCAGATAACAACTAGCATTGAAAAGCAGCAGGGTTGCTCTCTGCCAGAGACTGAGGGCAAAGAGCATTTTAAAGGGCCAATGTAAAAAATGGACCTGCCTTTTGACTCAGCAATTCCACTGCTGGGATTATATCCTAAGAACCCTAAAATACCAATCCAAAAGGACCTATGCACCCCAATGTTCATAGCAGCACAATTTACAATAGCCTGGAAGCAACCTAGGAAGCAACCTAGGTGCCTATCAGTAAATGAATGGATCAAAAAATTATGGTACATATGCACAACGGAATTCTATGCAGCAGAGAGAAAGAAGGAGCTTGTACCCTTTGCAACATCATGGATGGAACTGGAAAGCATTATGCTGAGTGAAATAAGCCAGGCGGTGAAAGACAAATACCATATGATCTCACCTTTAACAGGAAGCTAAACAACAAAACAAACAAGCAAGCAAAATAAAAACAAAGACACTGAAATAGAGAACAGGGGGACAATGACCAGAGGGGAGAGAGGAGGGAATTTCAGGGGGGAAAGGGGAAGGATTTACAGGAACTAGTATAAAGGACACATGGACAACAACTAAGGGGGGGAGGAAATGGGAGGGAGGTGGGGAGCACTGTGGGGGGTGGGCTGGGATGGGAGTAAAAGGCAGAAAACTGTACTTGAACAATAATTAAATTTTAAAAATTAAAAAAATAAAGGGTCAATGCACAAATTTTCATTTATAGCCACTTACCCTGGGCCAATGCACAAATTTTCATTTATAGCCACTTACCCTGGACTCTGGCAAAGATGGGGATACATAGTGGACTACAGACCCTTGAGAAGAGACTAGGGACAGAGGCTTTGGGGAGAGAACTGAGAGAATAGTCATGAGGGTCCCGCTCTGAGTCATCCCCCATACCTCCATGGCCATCCTGCTCAGACAGGGCACTCTCCTCCCAGGAGCAGCAGCCTGAAGAGAAACAATAGCTCCAACCCTCAGGAGGGATTCTGCCCTACACTATGTTGATTAAACTGGACTACTGAGTGCAGAGTGACTAGATTAAAAACTGAAGGAGTCAGCCATGGACAGTAGATCCCTGGTAGTCTCCAACAGGATGCCTAAGGTCAGATGGGGTCACCATTTGACATCACCAAAGGCAGATCCAGAAAGAAAAAAACAGTGGTAAATACTACAGACTACCAAGATGAAATCCACTGTGGTCGTCTCAATTATTTGCCATATTTTCTTTCCTCTAAAGCTTTTTAACATTTATTTTTTGTTCATTAAGTTTGTGCATTTTAAGTCACTAGATTTTATACTATAGTTTATTTCTCTCTTTTCTTTTAATAGTCTTAATCTCTTTACACCCTTACTAATATTGCTTCATTTCCCCTTGAGAGTGGGATTGTGGGGGATAGTTATTTTTGTGGTTGTGAGTTTGTTTCCTGGGCTTTGTGGTTTTCTTCTGGCAGCACCTGCACAACAGCATACAAGACATGGTGGGCAAAGTGACCCTCAGTCAACCAGCTAGAGGGAAGGACCCACCAAAGAATAATCCAACAACAATCAAAACCCAGTTACATTGGGAGAGCCAGCATAAATGGCACCCCAAGAGTGCCAAGTCCAAGAGATCAAGGAGAAAGCACCACTGAATCTTACAGATCTTCTACCATAGAAGTTCACACCATTAAGAGAGGGAGACAAAACAGATAAATTTAAGAAGCAGAAGCAAACCAGAAGAGTCTCACAAATAATGGGAAGACAAAGAAAACAAACCCAATCAAAAGAAAAGGAGGGATCTGCAGAAAGAGTGTGAAATGAAATAGAAGCAAGTAAACTATCAGACACTGAGTTTGAAACTATGGTTATAAGGAAGCTCAATGAGCTCTGTGAAAGTTACCAAAAACTACAGAAATTAACAAAAAGCAAAGAACTGTAACCAAGACTACTGTAACCAGCAAGGCTCTCATTTAAAAGGGGAGACAAAATGAGTTTTCTGGACAAGAGAAGGCTAAAAGAATATATCTCCACAAAACCAACATCACAAGATATACTAACAGGACTGCTTTAAGAAGATGAAGAAAGAGTGAGAGAGAGAAACAGAGGTACAAAGGGGATAAATGGCCATGAATAAGTGCCTATCAATAATAACCTTAAATGTAAATGGATTAAATGCTATAATGAAAAGACACAGCATGGGTGAAAGGATTAGAAAATATGACCCACACACATGCTACCTAGAAGAGTCCCACCTCAGAACAAAAGACCTAAGCACACTGGAAGTGAAGGGTTGGAAAAATATTCCAAGCCAATGGACAGAAAAAAAAGCCAGTAGATGGAGGAGTGGGTAGATACCTACTCACACAAGCAAAAAAAGGACAACAAATTTAAAAACAAAAAAACAATAAGAACTGCCAGAATATTGAACTTAATGGAAGTCTGACAACCAAGGAGTTAAAGAAGAAACATTCATCCAGACCAGTAGGAGGGGAGGGGATGGGCAACCAGGGCAGAGAAGATGAGTAGCAAGGTGGTGACTGGAGGACCAAGGTGGGCTTTGCAGATTTGCAGACCCAGCAGTCCCGCATTTACATGCAGATAAACCAGGGGGAACAACTGTGGAGCCAGACAGATCTCACAACCTAGTGTTATAGCACCAGGAATAAAGCCTCAAAATCTCTAACTATCAGAACCTGTGGGGCTTGTAGTGGTGAGAGAAACTCCCAGCCTCACAGGAGAGTTAAGTGAAGAGATCCACAGGGTCCTAGAACATACACAAATCCACCCACCCTGGTATCAGCACCAGAAGGGCCCAATTTGCTGGTGGGTAGCATTTGAAATGACTGAAAGCCTGCTGAGAGCCAAGCAAGCAGCATTGTTCCCTCTTGGACTCCTCCCCCACATACAGCATCACAACTCAGTGACATTGATTGCTCCCTCCCCATGAATACCTAAGGCTTCACCCCTTAGAACAGGTGTGCTGAGACCAACAATATGGCCCAAATGAAAGAACAGATAATAGCTCCAGGAAAAATACAACTAAGCAATGTAGAAATAGTAAACCTATCAGATGCAAAGTTCAAAACACTGGTAATCAGGATGCTCACAGAAATGATTGAGTATGGTCACAAAATAGAGGAAAAAGTGAAGGCTATGAAAAGTGAAATAAAAGAAAATGCATAGGGAACCAACTTCATGATAACATGGATGGGTCTGAAGAGCATTATACTAAATGATATAAGCCAGGTGGTGAAAGAAAAATACCATATGTTCTCACTTGTAAGTGGAACCTAATCAAGAAATCAATCAAGGAAGCAAAATATAATCTGAGACAGGGAAATAAAAAAAGAAACCTGACAGTAAGCAGAGGGCAGAGGGAAGGGGATAACTGGGGAATGAAGGGGAAGGGTCATCAAGGAGCATGTTTAAAGGACACATGGACAAAGATAACAGTGGGAGGATTGAACAGTAGGAGGACTGAATGGGAGGTAGGGGCATGTGTAGGACAGGGGAGAATAATGAGGTAAAAATTTGGTCAACTGCAATTTGGTCAACTGCAATTTGTTCAACTGCAATTGAACAATAAATTTCTTTAAAATAGCATTTTCTGGGTGCACATACACACTTCTCCAAAGACATTTGATAATGCCTCTTAAAGTTCAGCGAATCAGGCTAATTAAAACAGTTTGTCAAGAAAAATATAACCAAAGACACTGAAATAGAGAACAGGCTGACAGTGACCAGAGGGGAGAGAAGAGGGAATTTTAGGGGAAAAGGTGAAGGGTTTACAGGAACTAGTATAAAGGACACATGGAGGCCCTGGCTGGCGTAGCTCAGTGGAGTGAGTGCGGGCCTGCGAACCAGAGGATCACGGTTCGATTCCCAGTCAGGGCACATGCCTGGGTTGCAGGCAGGTTCCCTGCAGGCCAACTCCCAGCAGGGGACCCACGAAAGGCAACCATACATTGATGTTTCTCTCTGTCTCCTTCCCTTCTAAAGATAAATAAATAAAATCTTTAAAAAATAAATAAATAAATAAATAAAATAAAGGACACATGGATGAAAACAAGAAGAGAAAGTGGAAACAAAAGGGAAGTGGGGAGGGCTGGGGGTTGGGCTGGGATGGGAGTAAAAGGCAGAAAACTGTACTTGAATAATTAAAATAAAAAATAAAATAAAAAATAAAGGTAGAAATTTTATTTGCAAAAAAAAAGAAAATAAATCAGTTTGTTGGTTTTCTTGCCTTAGATGCTATGATGTTTGTGGTTGCTTTCAATAACAGCTAAAAAGGGAGCAAGAGCACATGAGTCCTCAAGTTGTAGTGACTGAACCTTCATGGCATATTCATCCAATTTTTAATGTTTCTATTAGAAGAAATGCATTTTTTGTAAAATATGTACAACTTATAAAAAATATATAAAGAAGAAGAAAACAATCCTGGACTGTTAAGAATTTCTTTTCCCCCATTACCACTGTAATTCCACATAGATGTCTGTCTCTGCAGACTTCTAACATGTAGTGTGTGGATAAAATCTTTTCAGATGTGAAACAAAAGCCTCACAGAGTGTGAAAACTGCAAAGAAAGGAAAATGTGTCAAAATAAAAGATGATATACACAACATGGTACTAAAAATGATAATTATGCAAGCCATGTAAGAGCACAAAAAACTATTTGCAACATAAGTCAGAGACATGTGCATAGGAAAAAGAGAGTGATGAAAATATTGCAAAATACAAATAATTATAGGAATTAGGTGGGAAGATCGTGAAGTATTTATAAATCTTTTATTTCCCCATATTCTGTATTATGTATATCTTTTTGTAACAAAAATTTTTTTAAAATCTGTACTAATTAATACCTTTGGACCTTTCCTACTGATTTAGTGATACTACCTAACTTGTGTCAAAGGAAACTGGAGACCACACTGCTCACCTTACTTTTACTGGCACATGTAAGGACACATTTATTCATTTGTGAATCTTAGAAATTTATGTAAGTAATACAAATACTATATCATCTTACTTTGCTAAAAAGTGACTTCCTTCTTTATTGGAAGAACTGAAAAATTCACCCAAAGTTCACAGAAATGTACAGCTAGTCACTGAGACAGAATAAATGAGAAAAGGTGTTCAAGTTTGTAGATCTAAATTCTAGTCTTAGATTTTTCCCTACTGTCCCCAGTTTCCTATTTCAAAATGTAAATTTAAATGTAGCACCTTGACTTGTTATTTTAACAGGGTACAGCCAAGAAGGGGGCTCCTAATAGGGATTTGGAATGGGGTCCAGAACTCAAGGTGTCCAGGAAATATTAGGAACATATAAAAGATTTCCTCACTCCTTCCCCCCACATGAGTGAGTTGGGGGAAGGGACACCTGGAGCAGGAACATGCAGAGCTATTTTGTACAGCAATGGCTTTGCAGCTAACCTCTGGCATGGTCATTTAACATATCTATAACCTTTAACTGGTTTCATAGATATGTTAAATAGCTGTGGCCATGCTTTGAGCCAGGGGGATGGAAGTGACTTCCACACAAGGTATAACTGGGAGGCAACTCCCCCTAGTTACAGCACCTGTGTGAGAGCTTGGAGCTGATTGACTTAGTGCCACAGGACCACACCTGCCCAGATTCACTATGGCAGCTCAGTAAAGCTGGAAGGGTACTGGAGTGCTGGCAGGTGTAACTGATTGTAGGAAGAGTTGGAAATGGGGGCACAGAGGAAGGTTGTTGCAGGGATTTGAACCAAGACTTGGCAGCCACATGAGGGAGAGAACCACACAGCTTTGGCAGAGTAGGGACCCCTGCAGCTTCAGGGAGAATGAGAACCATGCGGCTTTGGGTTGCTCCCATTTGCCACATGGCTCAGGAGACAGGAGAAACTTTGGAAGAAAAGGGATGAAAGGACTCTTGCTGGTTGGCTATGAAAAGGTGCCACATGGCTTTGGATTAGCTAGAGATGCTGGGGTGACACAGCTGATGGTGCCAAAAGCTTGAATCACAGACTTCTACTTCTACCCCATATTAGGGCAGAGGGAGAAGGAAGGACTGTGTGTGTCTGTGGGTATCCTAAAGGACTTTAATATTTTAATGAAGACATTAGATCACTACTCTAAGTCTAGTATAGCTTTAAATAAATATTTCCTTTCCTTTTCACAAACCTCTGGCATTAAGAGATGTCTTTCCTCTGGTGGTGGGCATAGTGAACCTAGTGAGGGGGTCCTTTCGGTAACAGTTTATTGTACCCATCCTTGGCATGGTTTGGTAAACATTATGAGGGCAAAACAAAACAAAAGAAAATGAAAGAACCCAGAAACTCAATGCAAAAGTAGAGGGCAAACAAGAGGTGGTAGAAGGGATTCCTATTAGATGCTTATGCGGACTGCAAGTGGCCTTTGTTTAGGTATATTGGGGATGGGGCAATACACACCATCTTTGAATTTGGCCATGTTATTGCTGAAACATCTATTGTTACAAAAGTCTTTCTTAAACTGGACTCTGGAACTTTATACCCCCTCACCCTATTTCCAAATCTGTGGTAGGGTTCCTTGGCTTCTAGCTTGGCCTGGTGACTTCGAGGTGTGCACATATTAATTCCCTTGGCTCTGGGCTGGCCAAGGGGTTGGCTGGTCTTCTCTGGCCACAAGCAGCCCTCTTATCATTTTCTGAGTACCCCGATGGGAAAACATTTGGAAAACACTGCTCTAGGGGCAAATTTCAAGCATGACCACCCTTCCTTGTATTAGAAGTTATGCTTCTATCAGGGCACCTAAGCAAGCAGTCTCTGATCACATCTAGAATCAACAGACAATGTCTTAGTCAACCAAAATCCCAATATATATTTGTTTGTGTTTTCCATCAGTGCTTTTGCTTTTTATGTGCCCTGTCTCATACTTAAAAATTTAGGTTTGGGAAGTAAGAATAGAATTTTAGATTTGTCCCTGTTAAATTTCATATAGTCAGATTTGGCCTATGGTTTCATCCTAATGGGATTTCTTGGGTTCTTGATTTGCTCAGTCATAGAATTAGCAGTCTGTGTTAATTACAGGTCATCCCTCATGTGGGGAACTTGTGAGTTTGCCTTTATGCTGTAGAGATCTGATCTGGGCCTCCCAGCTCCCTTCTCAATCTCTAGCTTGGCTTTGTGACCGTTTCCTCTCCAGTGCTCATGGAATCTAGGATCATGGACTACCAGGATCCATCTCCACATTCTCTGTTTTTTTCTTGCCCCCAAAGTCCACTAGATAATTTTTGTGGCTTCAGATTTCAGTTCTGCTTTAAAACATTGAATTTGCCTTTTGGGGGGAAATGTATTCCATTTGTTTTCCTTCCCTCCTCAACTCTTGACTTTCCACACAGGAGGGTAACTATGAGCATGTCCACACTCAGCCTAGCTGTTGTTTTCTTGGGAGGGACCAAGTGCGGGACCTGAGGTTTGCACTGAGACCACTCTTCTGATGGACCCACTTGCCATGGAGTATGGGTGTTTATGAAAGTGCCCTATTCTTCTAATTGCATTCTTCATCTTGCTCACAGAAAAATGTTTGCACATGCTTTTATTAGCTTCTACTTTATTAAGTCCATAGTGTTCTGCCCATTCTCCCTATATATAACCCCATTAAATGGAGGATTGAAAGAGTTTTGCCAGACTTGGCTCACTCTTAGTCTGTTCATGCTTTCTCTTAGCCATCATGGCTTCATGCGCTGCCCAAAGACTTTTGCTATCATACTTCATCTAGAATCTTTCCTGTTCACTAATCTGTGTTGGCAAAATCCTACAAGCTCAGTAATAGATGTGAAACCTGTTTATAGGTTTGAAGTATTAAGAGATGGCATTCTCCTAAGAGGTTTCATAGGAAGCTGGAAATCACAATGTGGCTTAGTAGTCCGGGAGAGTTACAGAGATGATTGGGTTTGTTTACATCATTGCCTGGAACAAGACTGAAATCAGCAGACAAGCATCAAACCAGATTCTCCCAGGGCCTAACCACAAATATTACAAGGCAGCTTTTGGGCACAGTGCGTTAAATTTTTCACAAAAGTTAAACTAACAGAATACGTCACCAGACAGCACTTCAGATTAATCATTTAGGCCAGTGCTCCTCAAATCTTAACATGTGCAGGAGTCACAAGGAGAATCTTATTCAAATTCAGTTTCTGATTCAGTAGTTTGGGCATGGGGCCTGAGATTCTGCATTTCTAACATGCTTCCTGGTGGTACTCATGGTCCCTTGCCATACTTTGTGCAGCAAGGACTTGGTCTATACTATATTTTATTTTCAGATGCAAAAACTGAGCTATGGACAGGTGAAGTAATTTCCCTAAAACCACAGGTCTCTTAGAGCTCAGGTCAGTGTTTCTTTAATTACAAAGTTGCTGAACTTAGTAAAACAGAGGTTTACAACACTTTCTTAAAAACCCATAGCATGTGGAGGGAGAACTGAGGTTAGATTCCAGGTATGTACATGCTTGCACACAGGCACACACAGGTACATACTCATGCATACACATACTGTTTGTGCTTCTCCATGTTCTCCTTTCTTATTATTTGTGATGTTTAGCAAACATGGATTATTTGTGGATGGAAGAAAACACATGGATTCCAACCACATTAAATATACTCTTAAATGCAAGTCAAGTCTGAATGTGTAAACTTTTCTATTAGAATATTCCAGGACAACACATAAATTATTTCTGCTCACTTAAGTGTAAATACAGACATTCTGGAGTTCTGCAAAGACCATGTTCCTGATAAAACCAGCTCATAATGATGTCTTGTAATAATTTTAACATTAACTCTAGGCTTGGCCCAGTGAATTCTGAACGCCAGCATTCACAAATGAGCCTGGAGTTTTGGAGATTTTCTTTTAACTTTTGATATTGAGTTTTTCTTGCCAGCTATAACTGCTTTTCCTAGACTCTGAGGGGGAACTAAGCAATTGACAAATCCCAGGCAAGTGTGTGTGTGTGTTCATGTGTGTGTGTGTTCACACATGTTAAGCTAAACCATACATACAGATTCCTGACATTTTTTTCCTCACTGAGAAGCAGAAAGGAAGAAGGGGGAAGAAGCTGTCTTGAGTGGAAAAGTGGGTCAAGAAAGTCCTTGGAATGAAATCTCTCTTTCTGCTAGAGATTCAGTAAAAATAGTAAGCTAAACTGATTTTAAAAATCATGGTCACAAGCTCCTATTTTGAGAGGTGAATGAATACCTATTGTATGAGTTAAGCCAATAAAGTCACGCTCAAGGTCTGCCTATGTATTTGACAGTAAGCTTCTTGGGGCCAACGCTGAGTGTTCCTGATCTTTTCTTTTTCCTTCCAAAGAGCCCAGAGAAGGTACTTGTACCCAGTGGGAGGCCAGAAGTATCTTTTCAATGAAATAGCATTTGCCCTTCAGGTCCCGCTAGTGTGTTTCTAAGTGTAACAACCAAATCTGGAAGCTCACTGAACTGGTATTTATTTGTTTAAAAGTTGCAAACCGCCACTGACTGCAGTTTCTCTTTTACATTTACTGGCTGTTTTGTCCACTCAACGCCTACTTGGCTTTCTCTCTTTTTTTTTATAGGAAGAAAGATTAAAAGAGGGCCAAAGAAAAGCAGGAACAACAAACAGGAACAGCAGCGGGGTGAGGGAGGGGAAAATGGGAGGGGGGAGGATGGGAGGAGAGGGAGGAGCCAGAGGCAGAACTGTGAGTAGCTGCTGGTGCAAAGGAAAAGGAGCTCAGACTCTTCCTTCTCCTGAGTCGTCCCTCCTGGCTCTACTGCTACTGCTGCTCTCTGCTGTGGGAGCCTATGCAAGTTAGGACACTTTTGGTTGTAAGTAATTGAAAATTCAGCTATAGTGACCGGACTTAAAAACGCCAAAAAGCATGTATTGGCTCTCGTCATTGCACATTCCAGAAGTAATATGGGTTGAATCAGTTTCTACCACTTTCTCTGTAGTTCTCTGGAAATGCTGCTTTGTCCTCAGAGCTTCATCCTCAGATTTATTTTCCTTCCTGTTAAGAGAGGTGTCCATGGCAGCCTCTTGACAGGGTGCTTCCCAGCACTGTTGAGCAAAAATACTAAGACTTGCTCTTGCTGTGTCCAGAAGGACGCCGTGTACTTCCTGGATTTGCTCAGGGTTTGCCCATTTTTGAGCTCTTTGGAAGGAAGGGTGTGATGACTTTGGCTGGCTCAGATCACTGGGACCAACCTTGGAGTTGGGGGTGGAATTCGTCATCTCCGCAGCCTCATGGCTACTCTACAATATGAGAGAGGGTAGAAAGGTCCCCCCAACTTTAGAAGGGCTTCCCAGCTTCTTCGGTGAGATTGTCTTTAGAGTTATTTTGGTTCTCCATATGACCTAGACCTGAACACTCACATTATAGACAGGTTAACAATGTCAGAAAAAGCACTATAGGAATGTTACCTTAAACTTCAAGATCCTTCTGCTTATTCTTAACATTGTTGAGTCCCTGTCCGTAGTTAAAGGGGAATGTTTTGTCTCTCCTTTAAAACTCATTAATCTATCAGTTAATCATGGCTACTTGGTAATTACCTCTAATGAGAAGGCATTCTGATGTGGCCTCTGGAAAGGGTACTAGGAAGAGTGAGGAAGTTGCACTGTCCCTGAGTACATGAATCCCATTCTCAAAAAAAAATACCCCTGATCCCAGGTAGAACTTGAAGAGCAGTGCCAGACTAAGGGATTTGGGGGAAAGTACTTACTTTTTCTATGCATCAGTTTTTTCATCTGAAAAATTGGCCTAAAGTATTTATATTTCCTAGAAAACTGTGACACATTGTAAGTGCCTGTACTTGCTGTCTCAGTTATTGTTACAGAGAGACAACATGGGTTCAGAGCAAGGACAATCACTCAGGATGCCTCAGGTGTTATGCTCGAGAGGATGGTGGTACAGACTGAAGTGTGAGGAGGGGAAAGAGAAGTGGGGAGTGTTGTGGGAGTGGGTGGGTCACACCGAAGAAGATAGGGAGATAGAGTGGCAGTATGATGGCTTCAGGGTGTGTGCAAACCAAGGTTTGAACAGTGCTTTCTAGTATCATTTCAGTAAGAGCAAAGGCTTTTTTCAAAGGCCCCTGGAACAAGGCAGGAAGGGGTGCTGAGGCCAGCCAATGGAAGGCCTTGAGTCCGAAACAGGAGTTTGGGCCTTTTTCTCATCTGTGCTGCAGCATTTTGAGCAGCACTATGATAAGCTGGACCCTGTGCCATTCTGAGAACATGAATCTGAATACGGGACACAGGAGGGGCCATAAGAGAAAAATAAAAGAAGTAATCAGATAATACTATCTGCCTTGAATGGATTAGGCATGTTCTCAGGGCACATGGAAGGGGTGGTAGGCATGTCATAAAGAGGCCCTGGGTCTGAAACATAGAAAAAAACTGAACTAAAGATTCTGGAGCATCATGTCTGTAGATGCTGTTATAAAAAAGATTGGGAGGTAGGCAGAATAGGGAGAAGGTATGAGACCCCAGACTTGGATGGCAGGAGTATAGGACAGGCTAGACATTTTGACAAGTCTTGTCCAGGTTTAATGCAAAGTCATATTTGGAGAGAGACGTGGCCTTGTGAAACACAAGAAGTGACAGTGCAGTACAGAGTGCTGATGTTTCATAAGGCTTTGTTACATTTTTTAAATGATTCTGACTGTTGGTCTGGTTGTGAGTTTCCTGCTGATATATAGTTCGCTACATGTGTCTTGCTGAGGATTAAAGCCCTATAGGCTCTGACACAGGCATTGCCCAGAGCCCACTTTCTTCTTTCTTTTAGCTGTAGCACAGTTGGGTCATCTGACAAGATGTGAGGTAAAATTCTTGTACTGCACAAACCAGATCCAGAGCTCATTGGCAAAGAAAAAAGGAATTAGTTTCTCTATCCAAGTCTGACTTCAAAATGCACATTTGTTTTTAAACACCAACCTAAAGTCAGCTGGCTCCATTTGGGGAAGAAACCCAAAGGCCTCCCCTGAGAGTAACCACCTCTTGTGAGGCTGGCCGTGCCCAAGTGCCCCAGTGATGAGGAGAAGAGATAGCAAGATGAACTGCTCCTCAGGTTTGTGCTCCTGTATTTTTCACTCCTGTTTGTTAACTTGTGCATTGATGCAATATTTAGGAGGGACAAATGTAATCTGATGAGACTGATGAAGTTTTGCTGTTCATTGAAACAAGATTTGAATATTTTCTTGGATTTATGTAGCTCTGTGGACATATTTAACTTCAAGATGTTTCTGGGAGTCATAGTAAAAGATCACTTATGATTATGGATGTTTTATTCTATCAAAGACTAACCATGCAATATAATTATATGGGAAATATATTTTATTACTCTCTGCTACTTATAAACTATAAGTGGCTATGTGACTTTTGATAAATTGTGAGGTTTAATTGAAAGATACTGTAATAAAGTCTTATTAAAATGCTTTTTGTTGCTGATGTTAGAATTAGATTTATTTTATCACTTTTTGTTAAGCTTCTCTAGTTTTATAAGGACATAATCTAGCCCAGTGTTTGACTGAAGGTGTTGCAGTACTATAAACAGACCTCCGCTGATTGCACTTGAAGTTATAACGTATTGTGTTAGCAAAGCGTGTACCTGCTTCTTTCAATAAGGGCTTAAAATGTAACCTTAAAAGTATGAGCATGCTTTTTTCAAAGGCTTTACAAATGTGACACCTATAGCTAGCTATAAAGAAGGCTGTGCACTCTTTTAGTGGGTGATAAACACTGCCCTGTATTTCTTATTGGATACCATTGATGTCCATAATTTCTATCAATACTGTTGTTGTGGGAAAAAATAAAAATATGGGCCCTGGCTGGTGTAGCTGAGTGGATTGAGCTCGGGCCTGTGAACCACAAGATTGTGGTTCGATTCCCAGTCAGGGCACATGCCTGGGTTGCAGGCCAGTTCCCAGCACGGGACTCACGAGAGGCAACATACATTGATCTTTCTCTTCTTCTCTCCTTCCCTTCCTCACTAAAGATAAATAAATAAAATCCTAAACAAAATCTTTAAAAAAAGAATAAAAATATGGGACAGAATCTGGCAGGTTCAAGAAACGGAATAAAACAAAAAGAACAAAATGAGATTAATCACTTAATTTAATTAAAACTAAAACTCCTCGCTCTTAAGCAAAATGCTAGTTTGCACTTTGGCTCTCAAGGTGAGAAGACCTGGGTGGTAGGGAAGGATGTTTTGAAAGATATAGAGAGTAACCAGCTGGTTTGGGAAATCACAGTATTCACCCCCAGATGACTGGAGACCATATGTGTGTCAGAAGCTGAGTGTGTTCACTGTAAATATATACATCATATGGACTAAGGAAGAGGACGCTGCTCCCCAGACAAGCAGAAAACACTTCTTGAGATGAGATTGATCTTCCTGATAGTAGGAATGAACTAAAAAAATACTAATGGCCTTTCTTGGATTAATCTTCAGTTGTTAATCTTTTAACCCTCAAAACCCTGGGCCCCTGTTTGTTAGCTTACTTAGGAGAAAAACTTGACAGGTGTGGACAAGTACTGTCTAAGACCCACTTCTGACCTACATCCTTAAAAATTTACACAGATAGCACATGTTCAATGTCAAAAATTAAACTAAAACAGAATACCAATAGATAAGTTAAAAAGAAGAAAAATAAAAATGTATCATTTGTATATCATAGTTGTAAGATATTTGCATAATTTACAAAGTTGTCCCCCTGACAAGTCTAGCACCTGACATTATAAAATAATATTGAATGTCAACTGTAATTGAAATATTTTTTAAATGCAAGCCATTTAAAAATGGTTTTTAAATGGTATGCACAATGTTCCTTATCATCATGAAATAAACACTGTTAATATTTTGGTGGGTATGATTTTTTCCCTGGACACATACACTTTTTGAGAGAATATACTTGTACTGTGCCTGCTGTTTTATTACCTATTTTCCTTTCAATAACATATTGTGAACATTTCACCATGTTAATGATTTTCTTTCTACAAAAGCTTTAAAATCCCATTATATAGATAATTTATTCACTCTTGTTGGTATATAGTTTATTGTTTTATATTATTAATATTACCAAAACTAAGATCTTTGTAGGAAAACTTTGTATCACTGCTGGATTATTTCCTTGGGACCAATTCCCAGAGGTGGAATTGTGGGGTCAAAGGGCACGAGCAGTGTTGAAGCTCTGGATACTTGCTATAAACTAATTTAGGAAAACACTATTAGTTTCTATTCCCTGCAGCATGGAATGAATACCATTTTCCTATGCTTTTACCAACATTGGGTTTTAACATTAAAAAACTAATACTAATAACCTGCAAGGACACTTTGTTTTCTTAATGTACTTTAATGAAACAATTTGTAAAACCTCTGGCTTCTTATTCTGCCCTTTTCGGTTCACTTCCTTGTCTTTTTTGGCTATTCATTAGTAATGCAAGCTAATGAATAGCCAAAAAAGCTCCTCTTTCTCTAGCAAAGCAAGCTCCTCTTAAAATAACTTATGCCAACCTAATTTCTGAGCCCTTTGACCTCATTTGATGTTGCTAGGCAAGGCTGCTGAGTATGAGGGAATTAGATGCTTTTGATCTGACTTTTTACCGTTTGAACAACCTAGGGTAAACCTCAGTATTTATGATTTTATCTCCTTTTTATCTTTAAAATGTAGAGATTAGAACTGACTTTCTACCTAACCACATGGTCATACTGGAAACATAAAGAGACAAGATAGAGGAAATGGAAAAAAAGTAGAAATACAAAATGGTACTATTACTATGATTGTCACTATGAAGTTTACTTATATTCTTACTTTATAACGTATATAGCATTTGGAGAGCTGAATGTTGAAATTCTGACAGTGACTTCTAATTCTAAATTTAGAAAGTTGTGAGTGTATTTTACAACATATTTCTTGGTTCTTCGATTCAGCAGCACACAAACATATTTTCCATTAAAAATGGTGTTTATTTGGTTGATTATTTATCTTACTTGCATATAGTAGAACATGGCCCAGCTTCCCTTTCTCCTGGACAACTTATCTATCTTGTCTTTGCTTAGTTGTTCCAGTTATAAAATGGAGATAAGAATATAATTTAAAATGGTTTTTACTTATTTTTCTCTTAAACTTTTCAATAGGACTTTGGAATTAATTTTTTTTAAAGTTTACTCTTCTTATATCACATTTTCATCATCCACTTTCTTTGCTCTGACCCCTAGCTCCTCAAGGGTAGAGACTGGTTTTATATGTGTTTCTCTCTCTAGGACCTGGCTTGGGGTCTGACACTCTGCCGGGGATCAATAAGTGTTTCTTGAATGAGTCAACAGAAGGGAACTAGTAATATTTTTTACATATTTCTGCAAAGACAGGAATATCCCAAAAAGAGATTACAGAAGATTTTGAAAATGGAGATTTTCTGGGATGCAAATTATTTTGTTTGTTTAGTTTAGTTTGGGTTGATTTCCATTTCTATTGAGTACATCTTTAAAGCTCTTAATGAATATTAGGCAAATAAATATGAGTCATGGGTTGATCCAGGAAAATGGAGACCACAGGTTTGGCATGTACAAGTCTCTTGGACTTGGTATGAATGTGAATAGCTTTATAATGAGTACAGCATTTTACTCTGATCCTCAGCTCAGTGTTAGGCTGTTAAAATAAAGACCAAGCTAACATTTAGCAATGGTTTAAATGGTACTAAATAAATGATAATGATGGATAATAGTTAATACTATGTGCGAGGCCTGCTTCTAAGTGTCTCATAGAGAAAGTAGTCAGTATTATTACCTGATTTTGCAGATTAAGAAAGTGAAGCACAGAAAACTGATTTGCCTACGTCACACCAGTAGCTGGTACACAGCTGGGACTTGTGATGTAAACAATCTACTCTGGAGTCTATGCGATGGTGAGGGTAGGACAGACAGAACTGGAGAGATATTAACATGTGGTTTTGGGATGGCTGATGATGTTTGTGCTGTTCACTTTGGTATAAAATATGGTCACCATTTATTGCATTCCCACTAGGAATAAGCACTGTTCTGGGTTCTTTACATTCCCTATCTCTAATCTTTCTTACAAACTTGGAAGATTGATATCATTCCAGCTTTAGGGCTAAACATAATAAGACTCTGAGAGGTTCAGTAAGTGGCCCAAAGGTGGCAGCTAGGAATCAAGGAACCATCAGTCTACATCAAGTCTACTTAAATTCCCAGCTCATGGGCCACACTGGTCTGGACAGTTGAGTGCTGATGTGCTTGGTTCTTCATCCAAAAGTGCTAAGGTCCAGTGCTGCTTCATTTGGAGGTGTTGAGCCTGGAAACTCAACTAAATCATCCCCTTACTTGGAGGTTACAGGGAGGTACTGAACCTCAGTCTTTCTGAACCTACACGGGCCAGTGGGAAATGGCTCCAACAGTTGATTTTCAGGCTGAATGCTCCCTCACAGGACCATTCAATTTATTGTGTCAACCCAGACATAATGAGTGTTTAAAATATGTGGGGACACTTTCCTTACACTTCACATCTTGAGCCTAAAATTTTGCTCTAAGGAAGTCCTATGAATGTCTCCAAGGGGCTGTGTTGGGGTATAGTGGGTACTAGCTTGGAAATGGAGGCCCAGCTTCCTTTTTTCCTGGGCAACTTATCTATCTTCTCTTTGCTTAGTTGTTGCAGTTTTAAAATGGAGATAAGAATATAATTAAAAATGGTATTTTACTTATTTTTCTCTTAAAAATTTCAATAAGATTTTGGGATTATACTTAAAAAAGATAACATACATTTTATTTACTTTTGAATAGATATCACACAATTTAAAAGGCTATTCAGTGAAGTCTCTTTCTTTCTTTTCCCCAGCCATCTCTTCCCCTCTTTCTTACCAATAGGTAACTATTGTTAATATTTTCTTGTTTCCTTCCACCTGTATTAGAGTATCCAAAGAAACAAAACCAATATGATATACAGGTATGTATCTCTATAGGAAGGAATTTATTATAAGGTGTTGACACATGTGATTATGGAGGGTGAGAAGTTGCACAACTGGCCACCTGCAGACCTGGGAAAGCTAGTGGTGTATTTCTAAGGTTTGGGAACTGGAGAGCCCATGGTCAACATTCCAGTCCAGGTCTGAAGACCTGAGAATCAGGAGTGCTCAGGGAAGAAGAAGATTGATGTCAAGGGTAATCATTAAGGAAGAGTGAATTCAATCTTCCTCTGCTCTTTTGCTCTACTTAGGCCCCCAGCAGATTGGATGATGGCAACCCACCTGGGAGGGGCTGCCTACTTCAGTCAGTCCACCAATTCACATGCTAATCTCTCCCAGAAACACCCTCACAGCTACACCCAGAAACAGTGTTTGACCAGCTCCCTTGGCATCCATGGCCCAATCAAGGAGACTCGTAAAAATTAACCATCACATACCTTAGTGGTGTACGCACCTCAGTATTCATTTCATATGTGTATCCAATGAGTAGCATTTTGAACATTTTGATGGACTCTTACTATATACAACCTTGCACTATTACAGCCAATGTTTCAGTGGAAGATAGCCTTGCTCATGTCATTGCACAGAAGTATTTGCAAGTGTGCTTGTTGACTAAATTTCTAAAAGTAGAATTGCTAGGTCAAACGCTATGTGCATTTGTGATTTTGATATTTACTTCAAAATGGCCTACCTGCCTCCCATTAGGTTATATCAATTAACACTTCCACCAGAAATGTTTGAGAGGATATTCTCTATGCTTGTTAACACAGTATGCTGGCAAACTGGCTTCTATTAAACTTTGGTGATTGCATGGGGGAAGAGGTTAACTCAGTGTGCTTTTGAAATGTTCATATTTCATATTATGATTGAGGTTTTTAAAGCAGTTTTGAGTTCACAGCAAAATTGGGAGGAGGGTACAGAAAATTCTGAAGTTTTACCTGACCCTGCCCGCCAATTATCCATACGGCTGCCTCCTTAGAGTGGCACATTTGTTACAAATGATGAATCTGCACTGACACATCATAATCACCCAAAGTCCATAGTTTACAGTAGGGCCCACTCTTGATGTTGTATATTCTTGGGGTTTGGACAAATGTATGACATGTATTTATCATTATAGTACCATACCGAGTAGTTTCACTACCCTAAAGAAATCATCTGTTGTGGTGGACTCTGGACAGCAGAGTCCACCTGTTGAGGCTGACGATGAGAATAAGCTCACAGGTGACAGCAATCCTGTGGAGAAAAGGGGGAAGGCATGGCTGCTCTCTCAAGGGGAGAGTACCTATGAATGCCTCGCCACTCCCTCAAGAGGAGAGCTTGTTGCCCCTTGCCTGTAGACAGGCTTTTATTGTTTTCCTTGGGTGTTACATCAGAGAAGAATTTATTATCTATTGCATAGAATATTACTGTCTACATTTTAGGTACAATCAAGGAAATGAAAATAACATGCATAGGTGAATGGTGCTGAGCTGATTAGCTCTGTCCTTGGGCAAATTCATACAGGCTTTGGATATTACCTTGAAGATAGACAATACACATTTGTTGTTTTAGACCAGGGTGATGGAGTTTTAGTAAGAGCAAGCCATGTAACAGTCTGTATGCATTTTCTAGGCCTGATTCCCACAGCAAAACTTGGTTTGAAGGTCTGGCTCCTGCCCACCACTTCACCTCTGTAGGTTTTCCATACCGAGCTGAGTCACATTTGCCAGACTAAAACAAACTGGCCCCTACAATCTGTGTTCTGCCTATTAACCCTGACCCCCACTGATCTTTTTACTGCCTCCACAGTTTTGTCTTGTAGAATATCATAAAGTTTAAATCATACAGTATGTAGCCTTTCAGTTTGTCTTATTTCACTTAGTTACATGCATTTAAGTTTCCTTTCCATTTTTGTTTTTTCACAGCGTGATAGATTATTTCTTTTCAAGTCTGAATAATATTCTACTGTCTGAATGTACCATAGTTTATTATGCACCTACTGAAGGATATCTTGGTTTGCTTCAACATTTTGGAAATTATGAATGCTACTTATATAAATATCCTTGTGCAGGTTTTTGTGTGGACATTAAGTTTTCAACTCCTATGTGATGGGAGTTGTAGGGTAAGTTTTCAACTCCTCAACCAAAGAGTGTGATGGCTGGGTTGTAGGGTAAGACTATGTCTAATTTTGCAAGAAACCATCACACTGTCTTTCACAGTGGCTATATAATTTGCTTTCCCAGTAGCAATGAATGAGAATTCCTGTTGCTCGAGATCCTGTACATTACTTGCCAGTGTTCTGCATTTTGGATATTCTAATAGGTGTGTAGGTATTGAGATTATTTTAAAGCCATTCACAATAATGACTTTTGGTTTGTTCAGTGCTTATTTTTTAAACCTTGGCTGTGAGTTCAGCTGTGGTGTGCCACAGTGGGGAATGGGGATCTGGCTGCTGCCTGCAGAGGTCACAGAAAACAGCCAGACAGCAGCACACATGGTGCACATGTTAAAGAGAGAGATGGATGTCGAGATAGTGACTATGAGAGAATGAGCCAAGCCCTACATTAGCCTGGTGATGGGGCATTGCAATTTGGAGGGATGAGGCCTGAGCAGACAGGCCAAGGGTGGATGGAACAGAAGCACTAGAGCCTTGTTGGAGGAGCAGAAAGAGGGTCTGTCCAAGGCTGTGTAGTGAATGGGAAACAGAAACAGAGGCCAGATCACCATGGGGATTTGGGACTATGACAAGAATTTGGATTTTTCTTCTAGATTTCAGGTAGTTTCAGTCTCCGGTGGTGGGGGGGAGGGGTCCTGTAAGTCTTACTTCATAGACCATAAATGCTCACTGCATGATATTAGGGAGGTACAGCTTCCATGCACAAGCCCTGGGGATGTCATTAAATTTGCTGCAAAAGGTTATGGTAGGGATAACATTTGATATAAGTCTGGGACCCAGGATCCAGCACTCTGGTGCCCAGCCCTGAATTCTTGTGTTTGACAAGTGACACAAACCTTACCTAAATATGGCTATGGAAACATTCCACAAAAATACATTGTGCCTCTCCCAGAAATAAGACAGTTTATAAATGGCTTTTTTGTTCATAATCTCATGCATTACTAAAAGGACGGATCATTTGGACAAGTTATTATGGAGTGTCCAGTCTGGACTAGGCCTTGTGCTTGGTGCTACAGATGGTAAGAGGAAGAGACAAAGATGAAGAAAAGGTGAAGCCGCATAGTTTAGTTTTGAGACAGAATCAAATGTCAGCAATCAGAAGGAAGGCAGGAAGGGGACAGCAAGAGAGCTAGAATACTTCTGTGCTCCAGATGAGAGCTCTGGCCTTACAGTGCAGGGCATGTGCAAATCTGCCTTGGGGACCTGCTTGGTGGTGTTGGGAGCCCATTGGGGCTGTAGTTTCTCTTACATCTTTCTCTGGAGGTGTGGAAAGGATTATTATCTAACTTTAGAGCTGAAGAAATAAGAACATTCCTTCAGGCTACTGAGTGGATAAAGGGTGGAGCTGGAGCTGGCTCATAAACTTGAAGGCCATAGTTCTCTGTGCTCTAGGATAAAGCAAAATTCTTACTTTCTTGGAAAGGCCTTCAGGAGAAGATCACAATCTACCATGCATCTTCTTTTCCTGTGGGTCCTCTGGTTCCATTATTTCAGAGCTGCTTTGTTCACCAGTCTATAACATTGGCAAGGGCCCTGCAGAAAGGGTCTGAATTGGACCACCACCTTGGGTAAGTCTCTTAGCTGAGAGGTGCTTCCATCTTGTGAAGACACATAGGGCACTCAGGCCCATCTTTGTCATTTGTGGTCAATGCTGAGTGGGAATGTGTGTGTGTGTGATGACTGAGATGAATGCCTCCAGAACTGCTGGCCCAGAAGAGACGTTAAAGGATTCAGGTATTCATGGATGTAGGAACATCTGGGCAGAAAGTGGGAAGGCTTTGAGGTCAGTTAACACCCCAGGGAGCTTTGCCTCTTGTTCCAGGGAAAAAAGGACAGGGTTTGCTTCTGAAAAGAAGGGACTCTGCACATGAATTTTAGGTGCTCAACCCAGATGGAACTGCCCAAGGGAACATAACATCAAGTGATAATGATAGGTAAAAAAGGGTTTCAAAGGGACATTTTCAAAAGAAAACCTCAAAAGATATTTATAAAACCTGAAATGTGTCTATGCTAACCATAAATGAAATAAATATTCTAGGATTCACAGATTTTTTTAGGCTTTCAGTTTCCCTATATCTGTCCATGACAATGGTATGACTAGTTTCAAAGACTAAAATTTCAGTGAGGACTTTAGTAAGTTTGATGTCTGAAGTCTTCAGACAGCCCAAATCAATGAACAAAGAAATGATGACATTGCTATAGAACTAGGCGATGGCATGTTTGTGTCTTTTGTGGATGTTTGCCTCTTTTTTTTAACAATTTGAAGGGAAAGTATTGGAAATGAATATGCTTATAAATTATGCCCTATCTTTTTTTCTAAACATGCTGAACTTTTTGACAAAGAAGCACTTCTTGGCTGAGATTAGTAGAGTTGCTTTTAATGACTGTAGCTGCTCAGTCATTTATGCTAACAATTTATTGCAACATGACCCACAAAACCAACACATTCCTAAGCCATGAGTTAGCCCCTCAAAACTTGATGTTGCTTCCCTAATTCCATTCCCAGAGTTATTGAGAGGATAGAACTTGACTGGAAGTCCTAAGGCAACTTTTTTACACCTTCTATTACCTGTGATTTCATTTGCTAGCCTCTTGATCTCTTCACCCTAGGCTAATCAGGAGCAACCTCATTCTGGAGTATCAACGGTTCTTGGCTTTCTTGGAGTCATCTGTCTCCTCCAAAAGATGTCTAGGTGCTTTTTCAACATTACCTATGTTTCTTGCACAGATTTTATTATGTTTAAGTTGTCCTGAAGAAAACTGAGGCCCAGACACAGCTGGCAGTTTCTTAAGATTGTAGCAAATGAATAAGAGTAAGGATTTGGACCTGGGTCTGCTGGGCTTACATACCTCTTTACATCTCATTGTGCTGAAATGATAAGGGCAGTCAAAGGAGGATAGTACTAGTTTATGAAATAGTTTTCTTTCAGATGTAGTTGGAACACTCAGATCTGCATGAGCACTAACGTTTCTCAGAGTTTGTGGAATTTTTTATTCAAACTGGCAGATGTTAACTGTATGCTAGTTTTTAAAAAAACACATTATGTGCAGGGATTACTTTCCAGCCTCTGAAATGGCCAGTATATAATATTTAAGATAAAATCAATATAAGTGAAATGCATACAATAATGAAGTACAAATTCGAATTTGGAAGGTGGTGATGGAGCAGATTCCACTGCCCCCTACACACAAAAGAAAAACCTGGCCAGTCTATGAAGGAATGGAGAAGACAGCCAATAGTACCCCAGCATATATGAAAATAAGAGATGAAAAATTATAGTGGACACTGAAAAACTAGAAGGTAAGGAGACTGCTGCAGGCCAATAAGGTCTCAGGGACCAGAGTGGGGACCGTGCCTTTAGCCCCAGCCCAGTGAGTGGCACCTGGCGCTGGATGCTGGGTCTATTACAGACTCTTTGGGAGCTGCGAGCCTGCCACAGAGTCCTTGGGAGAGAGCTGGGTCAACTGCTCCCTTCCTTCCCCACCAAGCAGGGTTTGAGCAGCACTGGGAGAGATCTGGTTGCTTGAAGTTGCAGAGAGGGGAATAAGGACAAAGAGGCAAACAAACAAGGGCTGTGATCACCCACGGAGTCCATGGTTTCCAGCTTGGGAGAGTTGAGAGCCCCGCAGTGATGCACACTGACCCTGATAGTCACCAGTCTGGCTGGAGAATTGGGCTGTACTGAGCAGTAGGCTTGAGGAGGAGGAATTTTTAAAAAAGTGAAACTATTTGGGGGATTCTCCTGCAACAGCTTCTTGGCTCACTCCCCACCCAGTTGGGCAGCAATCCTGATGCTTTGTGGAAGGCCCTGCATTCCCCCACAGCACCGGGAAGGGTTCGTGCCCAAGCCGGGGGGAACCAGGCAGCCTGGCTGGGCACCCGAGCACACCTGTACCCCAGCTCATTGTGATGACCCCCCAGGGAAAGAGTGCTCTAAAGAAGACCTGGATACCCCATGTGAGGGACTTGGGAGAGGCGCTAGACTAGCTGTTGGGAGAGCGCTTGCAAGACTGGCTGAGCACACATCAGCAAGGGAGAAAGGCCACATCAATCACCCTTCAGCCTGCTGCAGCCAGCAAGACCAGAAAAACCGGTTTGTCCAGTTTCAAACCAACAAGAGTTGCTTTTTTTAAACAAAGTAATCTTTTATTTTTTAAAATTTTTATTATCGTTTTATTTTTCAATACCTTTTTCCTCTCTTTTCTTCTTTTTTGTTTTATTCCTCCTTCCTTTCTTTCCAATTTTATCTCTTCTTCCTTCCTTCTCCTGCCTTTTTTTTTATACCCACAAGTGAGACAAAAAACTTGGCACTGTGAAAGGACCAGAGTTGGACCCAGAGAAGGAGCATCCCAACAGTTGAGACAGTGAGACAAATTTCACTTTGCTATTGCAGAGAAACTACAAGTTACTGCATATTTGTATTATTACTTTTTTCATTATTCTTATATCTTTTATTTTAATAGCATCTTCATATTCTTCTTCTTTCTGTACAGTCTTCTTTGCTTGGCTGGTTATATTGTATCATTTGACAGGTTTCCCCTGTTCTCTCTTTCACAGTGTATTGCTAATTTACTATCCTTCACTTCACTTGTGTTCCTTTAGCAAACTACTCAAAGTTCTATACTCCCTATTCATGTTACCCAGATCACATAGATTCTGTCATATGACCGTTGCTCTAATATTATTGTAAATAATAGCTGTTCCATACTGTTGTAAATACTTCACAACACCCCTCCTGGATCTTAGCCAACTTCACAGTTTCCTGAACTCTATTACTGTAGTGGTTAACTCTATTCTCTCTCACACTACACCTATTTACTATCCTTAATTCTCACCTCACCTCAAAATCTGACCTCCCACAACCTCACTGATTTCTAGATCCAACTACAAGACTTCCCTCCCCAACAAGAGTCTTATCTTCTTTCCATCCTTACTTAAAATTGGCTAGTTGG
The DNA here is from genome assembly GCF_014824575.4 of Sturnira hondurensis. NCBI lineage: Eukaryota > Metazoa > Chordata > Mammalia > Chiroptera > Phyllostomidae > Sturnira > Sturnira hondurensis. The sequence continues at coordinate 1,782,677 of NW_028082295.1, forward strand.
GTTGGAGATCCCAGTTAACACTATATATAGCCAAATAATCCCCTATCTCTTCTCTACTGGCTTCTACTGTAAATATCATAGAAAACTCTCCTGCTGTCATAAACCATTTTGCCTTCCCCTCCAACTGATTACAAAAAAAAAAGAGTAAGCGAAAGTAGTGAACACCAGGATACCCACTGGAAGAGAAAACCCAACAACAAAGGAACCACCAACAGATAACAACAAAAGAAGGTGAAGGAGAGAGTGGAAACCACAAAAACCTCAGTCCAGAACCCATCTGGAAATACAACTAAACAGTGGAGAAACTACCCAGTACAAACAACTGAACAAGAGCAAAAGAGAATCCTCAAAGCCTTGTACACACAGAAGAACTAGCTTCAAAACAACCTGCCCTCACCAGCACAACAAATTACAAGAGGTGGTAGACAGAATGACCATCAGTTAACCAACTGATGGGAAGGACCCACAAAAGAAAGACCCCAAAATGATAAAAACCCAAAGATAAACACAGAGCCTACATAAAGGACAGTCCAAGACCAGTGAGCTTGCGAGATCAAGGAGACCACACCACTAAATCTCACATGTATTCTCACAGAAGTTCACACCATAAACCCAGGGAGCCAGAACAAATCAATTTAAGAAGCTGAAGCTAACAAGAAGAGTCTCACAAACAATGGGAAGACAAAGAAACAATCCCCAAATGAAAGCAAAGGATGAAGCCTCAGAAAGATTGCTAGATGAAAAAGAGGCAAGTCAGCTATCAGATATTGAATTCAAAGCACTGGTTATCAGGAAGTTTAAACAGCTCAAATTGAGCTACCAGCAACTACAGGGGAACTACAATGAACTCACTGTGAATTATATCAACGTGAAAAAGGAAATAGAAACAATTAACAGGGCCAAGAGGAAATGAAGAATACAGTCTCTGAACTGAAGAACACAGTAGAAGGAAACAAAAGCAAGATCGATGAAGCTGAAGATAGGATCAGCGAGTTAGAAGACAGGGTAGAAAAAACACCCAGAAAGAGTAAGAAAAGGAAAAGAGGCTCAGAAAGATTGAAGAGGAATTAAGAGAAATGCAAGACAATATGAAATATAATAATATCCATGTAATAGGGATACCAGAAGAAGAAGAAGAAGAGCAAAGAGTTATAAAACTTATTTGAAAAAGTAATGATGGAAAACTTCCCTAATTTGGTGAGAGAAAAAGTCACACGAATCCAGGAAACACAGAGTCCCAAACAAGAGGAACCAAAACAGGCCCACTTCAAGACACATCATCATTAAAATGGCAAAATTCTAAGACAAAGAGAGAATCTTAAAGGTAGCAAAGGAGAAACAGGAAGTAACATAGAAGGGAGTCCCAATAAGGTTAGCTACTGACTTCTCAATGGAAACGCTCCAAGCCAGAAGAGAACGGAGAGAAATATTCCAAGTAAGGAGAACCAGAGGCCAGCAACCAAGGCTACTTTACCCAGTAAGGCTCTCAATCAAGATAGAAGGTAAAATAAAGAGCTTCCAAGACAAAAGAAGTCTAAAAAAATACACCTCCACCAAACCAGCTCTGCAAGAGATGATAAAAGCACTGCTTTAAGGAAAGGAAGGAAAGGTGAGAGAGAGAGGAACATGGGTACGAAAATGACAATGAATAAAAACCTGTCAATAATAACCCTAAATGTAAATGGATTAAATGCTCCAATCCAAAGACCTAGAATAGCTGAATGGATAAGAAAACATGATTTGCACATATGCTGCCTACTGGAGATGCACCTCAGGACAAAAGACCTACACAGAATGAAAGTGAAGAACGGAAAACAAATTTTCCAAGCAAACAAACAGGAAAAAAATCTGGGGTAGCAATACATACATCAGACAAAATGGACTTCAAAAAAATGGCCATAAAGAGAGACCTAGATGGTCACTTCATAATACTCAAGGGAGGAATCAACCAAGAAGACATAAACATTGGAAATATATATGCACCCAAGTAAGAGCACCCAAATATATGAAGAAAATCTTGGAGGACTTCAAGAAAGATATTGATAGCAACATCATTATAGTAGGGGATTTTAACACCCCACTGTCAGAAATGGACAGATATTTCAAACCAATATCAACAAAGATACTGTGGCATTGAACAACACCCTAGATAAAATGACTTAACTGATATATAGAGAGCCCTTCATCCCAAAGAAGCTAAATACACATTCTTTTTAAATGCACATGGAAAATTTTCAAAGACAGACCACATGATAGGACCCAAAACAAGCCTCAACAAATTCAAGAAAATAGAAATCATACTAAGCATTTTATCTGACCACAAGGGACTGAAACTAAAAACCAACACCAAGGGGAAAGAAAACCCACACTCTCAAAATCATGGAGATTGAATAGCATGCTATTAAACAATAAATGGGTCATGAATGAGATTAAGGAAGAAATCAAAACGTTTCTGGAAACAAATGAAAATGAACTCATGACAACCCAAAACGTATGGGACACAGCAAAGGCAGTCCTGAGAGGGAAGTTTCTAGAAATACAGGCCTATTTAAAAAAGACAGAAACATTTCAAGCAAACAACCTAACCCTACACCTACAAGTACTTGAGGAACAATGGCAAAGACAGCCCAGAGCAACTAGAAGGAAGGAAATAATCAAGATAAGAGTAGAATTAAATGACATAGAGATGAAAAGCACAATTTTAAGGATCAATTAATCCAGGAGCTAGTTCTTTGAAGAGACAAACAAAATCAACAAGCTTTTAGGCAGGCTCATCAAGAAAAAAAGAGAGAGGACCCAAATAAACACAGTCAGAAATGAAAGAGGAGAGATTACAACTGACACCACAGAAATACAAAGAATTGTAAGAAATTACTACGAAGAGCTGTATGCCAAGAAATTTGAAAACCTAGGTGAAATGGACAAATTTCTAGAAAAATATAATCTTCCAAAACTCAATGAAGAAGAAGCAGAAAACCTGAACAGACCAACAACAGCAGATGAAATTGAAGTATTAATAAAAAAACTTCTGATATACAAAAACCCTAGACCAGATGGTTTCACAGAAGAATTCTACAAAGCATTTAAGGAAGAGCTAACCCTTGTCATTCAGATTATTCCAAATAATCCAAAATGATGGAAGACTCCCCAACTCTTTTTATGAAGCCAGTATCATCCTAATCCCAAAACCAGATAAAACCACAACAAACAAAGAAAGAAAAGTTCAGGCCAGTATCGCTGATGAACATAGACACTAAAATGCTTAACAAAATATTGACAAAGCACATCCAACAATACATCAAAAAGATCATACACCATGACCAAGTGGGATTCATCCCAGGGATGCAAGGATGGTTCAATATTAGCAAATCAGTAAATGTAATACATGATATGAACAAAAGCAAAGACCAAAATCACATGATCATACCAATAGATGTAGTAAAAGCATTTGATAAGGCACAGCACCCATTTATGATAAAAAACACTCAGCAAAGTGGGAATAGAGGGAGAATATCTCAACATACTAAAGGCCATATATGAAAGAAGTACAGTCAACATCATACTCAATGGGCAAAACAAAAAGCCTTTTCACTGAGATCAGGAACAAGACAAGGTTGTCCACTTTCATCATTTCTATTCAATATAGTATTGAAAGTTTTAGCCACAGTGATCAGACAAGAAAAGGAAATAAAAGGCATCCAAATCAGAAAGGAGGAAAGAAAACTGCCACTGTTTGCAGATGACATGATAGTGTACATGGAAAATTTTATAGACTCCATGCAAAAACTGCTTGACCTAATTAATTTGGAAAAACAGCAGGATACAAAGTCAATATCCATAAGTCAAAGGCATTTTTGTATACCAACAATGAAACAGTAGAAGCAGAAATCAAGAAAAAAATCTGATTTGATGTAGCAAAAACAAAAATAAAATACCTAGGGATAAACCTAACCAAGGAGGTAAAGGACCTGTACTCAGAAAACTACAGAACACTGAAGAAAGAAATCAAGGAAGATGGAAACATATACTGTGTTCATGGATTGAAAGAATTAACATCATCAAAATGTCCATACTACACAAAGCAATTAACAGATTCAATGCAATACCTATTAAAGTACCAATGACATATTTCACAAACATAAAGCAAACACTTCAAAAATAAATATGGAACCATAAACGACCCTGAATAGCAGCTGCAATGTTGAGAAAGAAGAGCAAAGTAGGAGGGGTCACAATACCTGATACCAAACTGTATTACAAGGCCACTGTAATCAAAACAGCCTGGTACTGGCATAAAAACAGGTACATATACCAGTGGGAAAGAACAGAGAGCTCAGAAATGAACCCATCTCTACAGTCAATTAATATTTGACAAAAGGGCTAGCAACATAAAATCGAGTAAAAACAGCCTCTTCAACAAATGGTGTTGGGAGAACTGGACAGCTACATGAAAAAAAAAATGAAATTTGAGCACCAACTTACATCATACACCAAAATAAATTCAAGGTGGATAAAAGACTTAATATAAGCCATGACACCATTAAGATCCTACCGAAGAACACAGGCAGGAAAATCTCAGATATTTCATGCAGCAACATTTTTGCTGGTATGTCCCCTAGAACAAAGGACATAAAGGAGAGAATAAGCAAATGGGATCTCCTCAAAATAAAAAGCTTCTGCATGGCTAAAGAAAACATTATTAAGATAAAAAGAGAACGAACTGTATCAGAAAACATATTTGCCAATGATACCTCAGACAATAGTTTAATCTCCAAAATGTACAAAGAAATTACACGATTCCACTCTAAGAAGACAAGCAACCCAATTAAAAAGTGGGCAAAGGACTTGAACAGACACTTCTCCAAGTAGGACCTACACAGGATCCAGAGACACATGAAAAGGTGCTCAATATGGCTAGCTATCAGAGAGATGCAAATTAAAACCATAATCAGATACCACTTCACACCAGTCAGAATGGCCATCATAAACAAAGCAAGAAACAACAAGTGTTGGAGAGGTTGTGGGGAAAAGAGGATCCTAGATCACTGTTGGGATCGCAGAGTGGTACAACCACTGAGGAAAACAGTATGGACTTTTCTCAGAAAACTAAAAATGGACCTGCCTTTTGACATGGCAATTTCACTGTTAGGATTATATCCTAAGAACCCTGAAACACCAATCCAAAAGAATCTATGCATCCCAGTGTTCACAGCAGCACAATTTACAATAGCCAAGTGCTTCAGGCAACCTAAGGAGCCCATCAGTGAATGAATGGATCAAAAAAGTATGGTACATTTACACAATGGAATTCTATGCAGCAGAAAGGAAGAAGGAGCTCCTACCCTTTGCCACAGCATGGATGGAACTGGAAATCATTATGCTGAGTGAAATAAGCCAGGTGGTGAAAGACAAATACCATATGATCTCATCTTTAACAGAAACCTAAACAACAAAACAAACAAGTAAGCAAAATATGACCAAAGACACTGAAATAGAGAACAGGTTGACAGGGACCAGAGGGGAGAGGGGAGGGAATTTCAGGGGAAAAGGGGAAGGATTCACAGGAACTAGTATAAAGGACACATGGACAAAAACTAAGGGGGGTGGAAATGGGAGGGAGGTGAGGAGCACTGGGGGCATGGGCTGGAATTGGAGTGAAAGACAGAAAACTGTACTTGAACAACAATTAAAATAAATTTTTAAAATTAGGTACAAATTCAAGTATAATAGGTACTCTATAGATATTTCTCTGGAATGATTAAATAGACTGTGCCTGGAGTACGTAGGAGAAACCTGGTTTTACAAATAGTATCTCCTGTCTACTAAGGAATAGTCCATACATCAAAAATATAAGAGATAAGAGTTGGCAAAGATACATAAAAATGAAAACCCTTGTCACTATTGGTGGGAATGTAAATTGGTAAGTGGCTGTGGAAAACAGTAGAAAGAGTCCTCAAAAAATTAAAAGAAAACTATATTATGATCCAGGAATCCCACTTCTGGTCATTTATCTGAAGGAAATGGAAGTAAGATCTGAATAGACAGATCTGCACTCTCATGTTCATTGCAGCATTATTCACAATAGCCAAGATTTGGAAATGATCTAAGTGTCTATCAATAGATAAATAAAAATGTGTAACTTATTTATTAAAAAATGTGTATTTGTTCTCACAAGTTTAAACTTCAGTCATCTTCAAGTACTCACCATTTGATCCAACAAACCTATTGAGGCATTTTTTCCATTGCTCAAAACAGTTTTTTGAACTCATTGATATTGATGCCTTGTATTTCTTACACTATTTTTCTTTTTAATATTTTATTTATTTTTAAAGAGGAGGAAGGGAGGGAACTAGAGGGAGAGAGAAACATAAATGTGTAAAAGAAACATTAATCAGTTGCCTCTTGCATGCTCCCAACTGGAAACCTGGCTCGCTACCCAGGCATGTGCCCTGATTGGGAATCAAACCAGCAACCTCTCAGTTTGCAGGCTGGCACCCAATCCACAGCGCCACACCTCCCAGAGCACTTCTGCCACTTTTTGTTTCACTTGTCCCACCTCAACAAAATGTTTCCCCTTGAGGATTTTTTCCACCTAGGAAAACAAGAATAAAAAAAGTCACTTAGGGTAAGATTGGGTGAATAGGGAGGATGGGGCACAGGGGTCATCATGTTTTTTGTTAAAAACGCTGAACACTCAGTGTGGTGTGCACAGGTGCACTTGTAAATCACCCATCATGAAAAGGGAAATGCACGGAGAGAATCTTTTAAAAAAATCACTGAAGCCAAATGCAACCTTTCACCACAACAGCTAATATGCTAATACAGATGGGTTCCTAGAACACTCACCTGGGGTTGGGGGAGCCTGTACCAAAGAGGCCCACCCTCCAAAAGATAATTCCAAGTTATTTCAGGCCCCCCTTTGTATATATGTGTGTGTGTGTGTATATATATATATATATATATACGTATATGTATGTGTGTGTGTGTATATATATATATATATATATAAAATTACTCAGTTAATGAGGAAGAAGGAAATCCTGCCATTTGCAACAACACGAAAGCATTAAGCTAAGTGAAATAAGCCAAATAGAGAAAGACAAATAATATCACTTGTTTGCAGAAGCTGAACTCAGAGAAACAAACAGTGAGTGATATTACCAGGGACAGAGGGTGGGGTAAATGGAGAGATGTTGGTGAAAGAGTACAAACTTTTCTACAGGGTGGAAAAGAAGCCTGTGTAGGCTACACACAATTTTTATTGACAAGGTTGCAGCTGAGGTGTTTCAGGTTTTTCCTAATTGGTGCTTTGCTCATCTCTTCTCTTCTCTAATCTTTGTTTCTTCCCAGTCCTCCTGAGGAAGAAATTTAAACACTTTCCCCTCATTCCAAACACAAAATAATTTCTTGATGAGTAACATTGAAACTCTGAGTATAAAAAGATCGTGTGGCCTTTAAAAGGTTTGATAGTTAGCATGGAATATAATTTAAAACTTTGGCCATATTGGTTCTTTAGTAATAAGGTAACTGTTTTTTCTCTTCTTTTCAAAAAAATAAAATTAAATTAAAAGATCAACCAGGTCTTGGCATAAATGCCCAACCCACTTCTGTAGGTGATATTTCTGGATTAATTTTATTGCACCTCAGTGCTCTTCAAAGAATTTTATTTTTTATTTTTATTTATTTTTTAATTTATTTTAACCATTGTTCAAGCATAGTTTTCTGTCTTTTACTCCCATCCCAGCCCACCCCCAGAGTACTCCCAACCTCTCTCTCATTCCCACCCCCCTTAGTTTTTGTCCATGTATCCTTTATACTTGTTCCTGTAAACCCTTTATTTTTTTAATCAAATTTCATTTTTATTATTTTTTACTTTATTTTTATTGTTTACATTATTACAGATGTCCCCATCCCCCCAACCTCTTTAACCACCTTTCTTCCACCCCTGTCCTCATAGCACCTTCCCTCTGGCCAACACTACTCTGTTGTATGTGTCCTTGGGTTATTCATATGTGTTCTTCAGCTTTTTTTAACCAGCCCACTCCTCCACTCACCCCTGAGACAGATATCAGGCTATTACAGGTTTTTATGCCTCTGTTTCTATTTTTTTATTCAATTCTTGTTCAAGTACAGTTTTCTGTCTTCTATTCCCAGCCCTGCCCCCTCCCAATCCTCCCCAACTCCCTCCCATTTCCACCCCCCACCTTAGTTATTGTCCATGTGTCCTTTATACTTGTTCATGTGAGTGCATCCCCTTTTCCCCTATGATTGTCTCCCCTCTCCCCTCTGAACCCTGTCAGCCTGTTCTGTATTTCACTGTCATTAGTCATATTTTGCTTGCTTGTTTGTTTTGTTCTTTAGGTTTCTGTTAAAGATGAGATCATATGGTATTTGTCTTTCACCGCCTGGCTTATTTAGCTCAGCATCACGCTTTCCAGTTCCATTCATGACGTTTCAAAGGGTAGGAGTTCCTTCTTCCTTTCTGCAGCATAGAATTCCATTGTGTAAATGTACCATAGCATTTTGATCCAGTCATTTACCGACGGGCATCTAGGTTGCTTCCAACTCTTGGCTATCGTAAATTGTGCTGCTATGAACATCGAGGTGCATAGGTTCTTTTGGATTGGTGTTTCAGGGTTCTTAGGAGATACTCCTAACAGTGGAATTGCTGGGTCAAAAGGCACGTTCGTTTTTAGTTTTCTTAGAAAATTCCATACTATTTTCCATAGTGGTTGTACCAGTCTGCAATCCCACCAACCATGAACTAGGGTCCCCTTTGCCCCACAACCACTCCAGCACTTGTTGTTTGTTTCTTTGTTTATGATAGCCATTCTGACTGGTGTAAAGTGATATCTCATTGTGGTTTTAATTTGCATCTTTCTGATAGCTAGTGATATCGAGCAGCTTTTCATGTGTCTCTGGATCCTGTGTATGTCCTCCTTGGAGAAGTGTCTGTTCAAGTCCTTTATCCATTTTTTAATTGGGTTGCTCATCTTCTTTGAGTGGAGTCGTGTGAGTTCTTTGTATATTTTGGAGATTAAACCTTTGTCTGAGGTGTCATTGGCAAATATGTTTTCCCAAACAGTTGCTTCTCTTTTTATCTGGATACTGTTTTCCTTAGCCATGCAGAAGCTTTTAATTTTGATGAGATTCCATTTGTTTATTCTTTCCTTTATGTCCCTTGCTCTAGGGGACCTATCAGTAAAAATCTTGCTCTGTGGAATATCTGAGATTTTGCTACCGATGTTCTCCTCTAGGGCTTTAATGGTTTCATGGCTTATATTTAAGTCTTTTATCCACCTTGAATTTATTTTGGTGTATGGTGTAAGTTGGTGCTAGAGTTTCATTTTTTTACATGTAGCTGTCCACTTCTCCCAACACCATTTGTTGAAGAGGCTATCTTTTCCCCATTTTATGTTACTGCCCCCTTTGTCAAATATTAATTGACTCTAGAGAGTTTGGTTTATTTCTGGGCTCTCTGTTCTATTCCATTGGTCTATATGCCTGTTTTTATGCCAGTACCAGGCTGTTTTGATTACAGTGGCCTTGTAATACAGTTTGGTATCAGGTATTGTGACCCCTCCTACTTTGCTCTTCTTTCTCAACATTGCAGCTGCTATTCAGGGTCGTTTATGGTTCCACATAAATTTTTGAAGTGTTTGATCTATGTCTGTGAAATATGCCATTGGTACTTTAATAGGTATTGCATTGAATCTGTTAATTGCTTTGTGTAGTACGGACATTTTGATGATGTTAATTCTTCCAATCCATGCACATAGTATATGTTTCCATTTGTTTGTGTCTTCCTTGATTTCTTTCTTCAGTGTTCTGTAGTTTTCTGAGTACAGGTCTTTTACGTCCTTGGTTAGGTTTATTCCCAGATATTTTATTTTTGTTTTTGCTATATCGAATGGGATTTTTTATTGATTTTTGCTTCTGCTGATTCATTGTTGGTATACAAAAATGCCTTTGACTTATGGATATTGACTTTGTATCCCGCTGTTTTGCCAAATTCATTTATTAGTTCAAGCAGTTTTTGGTAGAGGCTATAGGATTTTCCATGTACACTATCATGTCATCTGCAAACAATGCCAGTTTTGTTTCCTCCTTTCCGATTTGAATGCCTTTTATTTCCTTTTCTTGTCTGATCACTGTGGCTAGAACTTGAATGTGGCTAGTGCTATATTGAATAGAAGTGGTGAAAGTGGGCCATCTTGTCTTGTTCTTGATCTTAGTGGAAAAGATTTTAGTTTTTGCCCATTGAGTATGATGTCGGCTGTAGGTCTTTCATATATGACCTTTATTATATTGAGGAATGCTCCCTCTATTCCCATTTTTTCTGAGTACCTTTATGATAAATGGGTGTTGTACATTACCAAAAGATTTTCTGCATGTATTGATATGATCATGTGGTTTTTGTCTTTGCTTTTGTTTATGTGATGTATTACATTTAGTGATTTACAAATATTGAACCATCCTTGCATCCCTGGGATGAATCCCACTTGGTCATGGTGTATGATCTTTTTGATGTATTGTTGGATGTGATATGCCAGTATTTTACTGAGGATTTTAGCGTCTATGTTCATCATCAATATTGGCCTGAAGTTTTCTTTCTTTGTTGTGTTTATATCTCACTTTGGAATTAGGATGATGCTGGCTTCATAAAAAGAGTTGGGGAGTCTTCCATCATTTTGGATTATTTGGATAATCTGAATGACAAGGGTTAGCTATTCCTTAAATGCTTTGTAGAATTCTCCTGTGAAACCATCTGGTCTAGGGTTTTTATATATCAGAAGTTTTTTTTATTAATACTTCAATTTCATCTGCTGTTATTGGTCTGTTCAGGCTTTCTGCTTCTTCTTCATTGAGTTTTGGAAGATTATATTTTTCTAGAAATTTGTCCATTTCACCTAGGTTTTCAAATTTCTTGGCATACAGTTCTGCATAGTAATTTCTTACAATCCCTTCTATTTCTGTGGTTTCAGTTGTAATCTCTCTTCTTTCATTTCTTTTTTTTAATAAAGATTTTATTTATTTATTTATCTTTAGAGGGGAAGGAAAGAGGGAGAGAAACATCAATGTATGGTTGCCTTTTGTGCGTCCCTGCTGGTAGTTAGCCTGCAAGGAACTGGCCTGCAACCCAGGCATGTGCCCTGACTGGGAATCGAACTGCGATTGTCTGGTTTGCAGGCCCGTGCTCAATCCACTGAGCTATGCCAGCCAGGGCTCTCCTCTTTCATTTCTGATTGTGTTTATTTGGGTCCTCTCTGTTGTTTTCTTGATGAGCCTATGTAAAGGTTTGTCTGTTTTGTTTATCTTTTCCAAAAACCAACTCCTGGATTCATTGATCCTTAGAATTGTGCTTTTAGTGTCTATGCATTTAATTCTCCTCTGGTCTTGCTTATTTCCTTCCTTCTACTTGCTCTGGGCTGTCTTTGTTGTTGTTCCTCGAGTTCTTGCAGGCATAGGGTTAGCTTGTTTGTTTTAAATGTTTCTATCTTTAGGTAAGCCTGTATTGCTATGAACTTCCCTCTCAGGACTGCCTTCACTGTGTCCCATAAGTTTTGGGTTGTTGTGAGTTCCTTTTCACTTGTTTCCAGAATCTTTTTGATTTTGTCCCTAATTTCAATCTTGACCCATTCTTTGTTTAATAGCATACTATTCAGTTTCCATGATTTTGTGTGTTTCGGTTATTTTCCTGTAGGGTTAGTTTCCAATTTCAGTCCCTTGTGATCAGAGAATATGCTTGGTATGATTTCAATTTTCCTGAATTTGTTGAGACTCGTTTTGTGTCCTATCATGAGGTCTATCTTTGGAAATGTTCCATGTGCATTTGAAAAGAATGTGTATTTTGCTTCTTTTGGATGGAGGTCTGTATATATATCAATCAGGTCCATTTCATTTAGGGTGTCGTTTAATGCTGCAATATCTTTGTTGATATTTTGTTTGGAAGATCTGTCCATTTTTGACAGTGGGTTATTAAAATCCCCTAGTATAATTGTGTTGCTCTCAATGTCTTTCTTGAGGTCCCCTAGGATTTTCTTTATGTATTTGGGTGCTCCTATGTTGGGTGCATATATATTTACAATGTTAATGTCTTCTTGTTGGATTCTTTCTTTGTTTATTATGAGGTGACCTTCTGGGTCTCTCTTTATGGCCATTTTTTTTGAAGTCTATTTTGTCTGATATGAGAATTGCTACCCCGGCTTTTTTTTTCTTGACCATTTGCTTGGAAAATTTGTTTCCATCCTTTCACTTTTAGTCTGTGATGGTCTTTTGACCTGATGGTCTCTTGTAGGCAGCATATGTGTGGGTTATGCTTTCTTATCCATTCAGCTATTCTATGTCTTTTAATTAGCGCATTTAATCCATTTATGTTTAATGTTATTATTGAAAGGTACTTATTCATTGCCATTTATGTACCTGTGTTCCTCTCCGTCTCTCTCTTTTCCTTCCTTTCCTTAAAGCAGCCCTTTTAGTATTTCTTGTAGAGCTGGTTTGGTGGAGGCATATTATTTTAGACTTCTTTTGTCTTGGAAGCTCTTTATTTGGCCTTCTATCTTGATTGAGAGCCTTGCTGTGTAGGGTAGCCTTGGTTGTTGTAGGTCTCTGTTTCTCATTACTTGGAGTATTTCTTGCCATGCTCTTCTTGCTTGGAATGTTTCCATTGATAAGTCAGTAGCTAACCTTATTGGGACCCCCTTGTATGTTACTTCCTTTTTCTCCTTTGCTGCCTTTAGGATTCTCTCTTTGTCTTGGAGTTTTGCCATTTTAATGATGATGTGTCTTGCAGTAGGCCTCTTTGTGTTCCACCTGATTGGGATTCTCTGTGATTCCTGGAGTCATGTGACTTTATCTCTCCTCAACTTAGGAAATTTTTCCATTATTACTCTTTCAAATAGGTTTTCTATCCCTTCTTCTTCTTCTCCTTCTGGTATTCCTATTATTTGGATATTATTAGGTCTCACGTTGTCTTGCATATCTCTTAAACCCTCCTCATTCTTTCTGATTCTCTTTTCCATTACTTGGTCCATCTGGGAGATTCTTTCTATCCTGTCCTCTAGCTCACTTATGTGGTCTTCTGCCTCATTGACCCTACTCTTCATACCTTCTACTGTGTTCTTCAGTTCAGAAACTGTATTCTTCATTTCCTCTTGGCCTTTGCTGATGGTTTCTATTTCCTTTTTCATGTTGGTATATTTTGTGGAGAGTTCATTGTAGCTCCCCTGTAGTTTCTGGTAGCCCGTGGTAAGCTGTTTGAATTTCCTGATAACCAGTGCTTTGAATTCAATATCTGATAGTTGACTTGCCTCTATTTCATCTAACATTCTTTCTGAGACTTCCTTGTTTTCTCTCATTTGGGGATTGTTTCTTTGTCTTCCCATTGTTTGTGTTGCTCTTCTTGTTGGCCTCGGCTTCTTAAATTGATCTGTTCTGGTTCCCTGGGTTTATGGTGTGAATGTCTGTGGTAGGATGCCTGTGAAATACAGTGGTGTAGTCTCCTGCAGATATCTTGGTTTTCTCTGCTTCCACCTACCCCTCTTGTTGTTTTCCAGCTGGTCAAACCTTTTCTTCTGTTTGACTTTTTCACTAGCTGCAGCAGCCTGAGGGGCTATTAGTGTGGCCTTTCTCGCTTCTCGGTGAACTCACCTGGTCTCGCCAGTGCCCTCCCAAGATCCAGACTGGTGCTGTTCTTCAGCGCCCCACTGAGAGCAGATTTATCCCCAGGTTTCCCAGCCCTGGCCTGGCGTGAGGGCGCGTGCACCTAGCCAGGATTTCCTGGTCTTGCAGCCTTGGGCATGGACCTTTCCCAGTGCTATGACTGAACACACAGGGCAACTCACAATTCTCCCAAGCCGGCAACCATGGCCTGACTCCCGGTTTTTTCAGTCTGTGCCTGGCCAGGTAGGGAGGGAGCTGGTGACTGGCTGTTTTACAGGAGCCTTGCTAGTAGCCTGAGACTTCCCAGGTCTGTGGCAGATCTGGCTCTGACCCCGAGCCACAGGGAATACATGGGCAACTCTCAGTTCCCCAAGCCGGCAACCATAGCCTGACTCCACAGGTTATCAGAGCTCTCTGGTTTGCTTCCCAATGCCCACTCCTCTCTCTGCCACTACAGGCAAACCGATCTCTCCTGGTTTTTTCCAATCTTTACCCTGCCGGAGAGGGAGGGTGCTGGTGAATAGTTTTCTCCCAGGGTTGTTCTTGTCTGCCTTCAGCTCTCAGATACCTGGGGGGCCCAGCCAGGGCCCTGGCATGGCCAGGCTGAGGGCCTGCAGCCTCTGTTCCCTCATACCTTGTTGATCTGCGGTCGTCTCCTCTCCTCAACCTCTGGTCATTCAGTTCCGCTATACTTTCTGGAGCCCTGCCTTCCTATCTGCTGTGCTCCTCTGCAGATCAGCCCGGTTCTTCTCCCACATGTGGAGGAAAGCGAAATCCTTTGTCCTACTCCGCCGCCATCTTCCTGATCTCGCTCTGTTTCTGTTTTGTTTGTCAGTTAATTTGGTTCATTACATTCCACATATACTGTATTTTTTTAACCATAAGATGAACCTAAGTTTTAGAGGAGGAAAATAGGAAAAAAAATTTGAAGCAAAAATGTGGTAAAATATTTAATAACATAAACCCCATAATATTTCACCAATGTAAAAGTAAACAGAATTCAATAGCAGCATTAACAACCATTATACCTTCCAAATTTGACGGGGGGTGGTGTGTCTTATAGTCTGAAAAATATGGTAAGTGAGAAAAAATATAGTATTTTTCTTCCACTGACTGGGTTAATTCAGTTAGCGTAATTATCTCCTGGGCAATCCATGCTGTCGCAAAAGGTAAGAATGCCTTCATTTTTTACTGCTGCATAGTATTTCATTCTGTAAATGTATCACAATTTTATTATATACTCATCTACTGATGAGCACTCAGGCTATTTGCAGATGTTGGTTATTGTAAATAACACTGCTATGAACATACGGATGCATATATTGTTTTGAATTGGTGTGTTGGGATTTTTAGGATATATTTTCAGGAGTGAAACTGCTGGGTCACTTGGCAGTTTCATTTTTAGTTTTTTGAGTAAATTCCATACTGTTTTCCACAGTGGCTACACCACTCTGCATTCCCACCAAGAGTGTATTAGGGTTATCTTTTTTCTACATCCATGCCAAAACTTGTTTGTTGATTTATTTATGGTAGCAGTTCTGACAAGCATGAGGTGATAGCTCACTGTGGTTTCTAATTTGATCCCTCTGATTAGTGATGTTGAGCATCTTTTCATATGTCTATTGGCCATCTGTATGTTCCCTTTGGAGAAGTGCCTATTCAGGTCCTTTGCCCATTTTTTAAAAATTAGATAATTTTCTTCCTGGTGTTGAGTTGTATAAGTTCTTTATATATTTGGTAAATTAACCTCTTATAAGATGCAGCATTGGCAAACATGTTTTGCCAAACAGTGGATTCTTTTCTCATTTTGTTGATGGTTTCTTTTCTCATTTTGTTGATGGTTTCTTTTACTGTGCAGAAGCTTTTTAGTTTAATGTAGTCCCATTTGTTATTTTTTTTTCTTTGTTGCCCTTGCCCTAGGAGATACATCAGCAAAAATATTGCTTCAGGAGATGCTTGAGATTTTACTGCCTATGTTTTCCCTTAGGAATTTTTATGGTTTTGTGGCTTATATTAAAGTCTTTTATCCATTTTGAGTTTATTCTTGTGTATAATGTAAGGAGGTGGCCTGGTTTCATTTTTTTGGCATGTATCTGTCTAATTTTTCTAACACCATTTATTGAAGAAACTGTCTTTACTCCATTGTATACTCTTGCCTCCTTTGTCAATTATTAATTGACCATAAGGTTGTGTCTTAATTTCTGACCTGTCTGTTCTCTCCCATTGATGTATGTATCTGTTCTTATGCTAGTTTTGATTGCAATAGACTTATAATATAGCTTGATATCAGGTATTGTGATATCTCCAATTTTGTTCTTCTTCCTCAAGATTGCAAAAGTTATTCGGGGTCCTTTTAGTTCCATAGAAATTTTTGGACTATTTGTTCTAGATTTTTGACATTTTAATAGGAATTATGTTGAATTTGTAGATTACCTTGGGTAGTATAGATATTTTAATGATGTTAATTCTTCTAATCCATGAACATGGTATATGCTTCCACTCATGTGTATGTTTCTCAATTTGTTTGTTCAATGTCCTACAGTTTTCATAGTACAGATCCTTTACCTGCTTGGTTAAATTTATTCCTAGGTATCTTGTTTTCTGTTGCAATAATAAATGGGATTGTTTCTTCATTTTTCATTCTGATTGTTTATTACTGGTATATAACAATGCCAGTGATTTCTGCATATTAATTTTGCATCCTGCTATTTTGTCAAATTCCTTTATTAGATCTAGTACTTTTTTGTGGAGTTGATAGGATTTTTTTTTATTGTTGTTCAAGTACTGTTGTTTCCATTTCCCCCCCACAACTACTCCCCCCTGCCCCAGCCATCCCTGCCTTCTACCCTCAATCACAATATCATATCATGTGTGAATAATGACAGTTTTACATTTTCCTTTCAATTTGGATGTCTTTTATTTCTTCTTCTTGTCTGATCACTGTGGCTAGGACTTCCAGTTCTATGTTGAATGTAAGTAGTGAAAATGGACATCCTTGTCTTGTTCCTGATCTTAAAGGAATTGCTTTTAGTTTTTGCTCATTGAGTATGACATTGGCTGTAGGTTGTTCATATATAGTCTTTATTGTGTTGAGATATGATCCTTCTTTTCCCACTTTGTTGAGAGTTTTTATAGTAATGGTTGCTGGATTTTATCAAATGGTTTTTCTGCTCCTATTGATATGATCATGTGACTTTTCTTTCATTTTCTTTACATGATGTATTACATTTATTGATGTGCAAATATTGTACCAATCTTGCATCCTTGGGATTAACTCCACTTGATCATGGTTGTTATTTTTTTAATGTATTGTCTATCTGGTTTGCTAGTATTTTGTCGATAATTTTAATATCTGTATTCATCAAGGATATTTGCCTATTGTTTTTTTTTCTTTGTTGTGTCTCTACCTTGTTTTGGAATTAGGACAATACTGACCTTATAGAAAGACTTCTATAGGAAGCCTTGGAAGGCTTCCTTCCTCTCACATTTTTTGGAACAGTTTGAAAAAGACAGGTGCTAGTTCCTCTTTGAATATTTGGTATAATTTCCCTGTGAAGCCATCTGGTCAAGGATTTTTGTTTGTTGAAAGTTTTTTTATTACTGCCCCAATTTTATTAATATAATCAGTCTATCAGGTTTTTTGATTCTTCCTGATTCAGTTTTGGAAGATTGTATGTTTCTAGAAATTTATCCATTTTGACCAAATTGTCCAATTTTTTGCCATATAGTTGTTCATACTGTTTTTTTACAATCCTTTGTATTTCTTTGGTGTCATTCGTTACTTCTCCTCTTTCATTTCTGATTTAATTTATTTGGGTCTTCTCCCTATTTTTCTTGGTGAAGCAGGTAAAACCTTCATCAATCTAGTTAATCTTTTCAAACAACCAGCTCTTGGTTTCATTGATCTTTTGTATTTTTCTTTTAGTGTGTATGTAATTATTTTTGCTCTGATCTTTGTTATTTCTTTCCTTCTACTTTCCTGAATTTTATTTGTTGCTTTTTTCTGTTTTTGGTTTTTTTTTTTTCGTGTAGGGTTAGATTGTTTACCTGAGAATTTTCTTGCTTTTTGAGGCAGGCCTACAATACTGTTAACTTTCTTCTCAGGGCTGCTTTTGTTGTGTCCCATTGATTTGAGGTTGTTGTGTGTTCATTTTTATTTGTTTCTATGTAAGGATTTGGGGATCCCTTGTCCTTCATTGCAAGGAATGTGTGAAATCATAGTAGCAGACTTTCTGTACATGATCCAGTGTTTTATTTATGACCAGGCTAACATTTTTCTAGATGAAATTTGCATATCTATAGTTTCTCATATCTATAGTTTGCATATCTATAGTTCTGCTTCTTACCACTGTCATGGAAGTTCATAATCCCATTGCAATATGTCTGACCCAGTTCAAAAAATATCTAATGATAAATGGGGGAGGAAAAATTATTTTAAAAAGATAATGCTTATTTACACATGAATCTCAGATACATGACAAAGTAAAGAAATAAAAATGCCAAAAAGTCTTAGGCTTAATGTCTTGGTTTTAAACATTGGACAGTATTGTCTCGTACCTACACCTTTTCTCATCAAACCCAGTGTCTAATTTTGGATTGAGAGGACATCTCTTTTCTACACTTTAAATCGTAGCACCTTCCTCACTTTTCTTTGCCAGACAAAGATAACAATACAAAGCACCTAATATGTGCCAGCTGCCACAATAAGCACTCATATCTGTGCTGTCACCATCCTGGCAAGGTGGGCTCTATTATCCTCATGTGACAGGGAGAACTAAACCTGGTGAAACACAACTGGAAAGAGGCTGCCATGGCCTCTCCTACTTATGATTTAATGCTCCTTGTGGTATCTCCATGTACATTTGCTGCTCAGCTTTCTTGTTGACATCACAAAATAAAGTGGTTGCATATATTACCATAGTTACCTCTGACTTCTCAGATCCTAAAATAGCTGCCAACATTTCTCTTCACTCTACTCAGAGAGCTGTCTCTGAGTGTTTGCCCTTTCTTCTGGAATGGTCTCTCCTTATTTATTTATTTAGGTGACTCTCATCATGTTCCAAAGAGGATTTGAGGTAGATTGTTGCTTGTTTAAATGTTTGTCCAAGTCTGTATGGCCCTGTGGGTTTCTCAGAAGGGTGTTTGCATGTGGGGACACTGCTGGGCAGAAACACATGAACTCTGTCTAGAGTACCGGTTTCAAAAGTTACCCTCATTAATATATTAAGACCTTGGAAAAGTGTTAAAGCTGCTGTTTCCTGGAAGTTTCCCACCAAAATCAGTCAGTTGGCATGGTAAAAAAAATACATTTGTAAAGTATCAAGAGAAAAAAGATGTATATATTTAAATGGCTCAAAATAAGCATATAAATCTGCTGGAAGCAGAGAAAACATTTACTGAAAGGTAATGATAAAAACCATAAATTAGTGCTGAAGTTAGGTCAGACCTATTTTCCACAATTCAAGCACATCTATTAAAAATATAAGGTCCTTACTGCACTTCACAAATATGCCTTTGTCCATGGAGGGTTTTCCCTCTTAAAATACTTTGTACTACCATGTGAAGTTGGGATATTTACCATGAAAACCAAATTTTACTACCTTTCATCTGCTAAATATTAGAAAATAAATTTTGTTCAGTCAGAAGTTTATTGTTTTAAACTTAAATTCATAAAATAAACTGGAACTGGAGCCTCAATGACACAGTTTCAAAGGGCAATTGTAATATTCACTTGAGAATCAGGTGTTGAGAAAGATGTATGGAACACCTGGTGGGTGGCTTTCTCAGCCTCGTGGAGACAGAAGCTAAGGAGCCTTCACACATATTGCATAAGTGCAGACCATGCACTCTTGGTCAAACAGGTGGATTCTAGTTATAAAAATTAAACATGGTCATTAGTTCCCTCTCAGAACTCTGTAATGGCTCCTTTGGGAACTCAGATAGAAAAATGGAGTTATCTCAAAATGGCTCAATCTGACAGCATTTGAGGACTTAAAGGCTTTCTTTTACTACCTTAGTATAACAAACCTTTACATGCTTATTTGCCTAGATCAACCCCCATATCTAGGTGTCTTTAATGTTAAAATACTTCAGCATAGAGACTTTGATGTTTCAAGTGAGTATGTATATATTATATGTGTCAGTGTTGTGTTTGTGTTATAAAAATATTGCATAAATGTGTTTGTATGTATATTGTATGTTGTGTGAATATTGTATATCTTGTGTGGCTATTTGCATGAGTGTTGTTTATCGTGTGTATATTTTATGTGTTTTTTGTGAGTATTTTGTGAATGTTTTATGTGTTGTATGTGTGACTGTGTGTTGTCGTGTTGTGTATATTTTGTGAAAGTACCCACCACATATTTCCCAGGTCCTTGATAAATATTTGTTAAATAAAGGAAAAAACATTATTTCTGCCCCTGTGAAGCTCACTGTATAAACTCACAGGTAGTTGGATTGTCAATTCCTTGTGGGTAGAACCTGTTTTGTGTTCATTTTTCTGTCATTTAGTGTTACACAGAGGGAGGTGATGCTAAAATGAAATAAGTAAAGGCTCAAGTGGGAAATATCTATTTTGTAACAATGCAATTTTGCTCTCAAGCTCAGTCTACTTGAAGCATATATTTATTTTTCACATCCAGCTTCTGACACACTGTATAATGCCTTTATTATGTTTACAGTTTTATTGTCTGTAGAATTCAAGCTTTATCTGGTAGGGATCTTATCTGATGTGTTGCCAGGTACATCCTAAGTACCCAGAACACTGCCTGCTATATTGTATTTGCTCAATAAATATTGACTAAATAAATATAAGAATAAATTAGTTCTGGAATATTTGCTCTAAGATGAGTTTTTTAGTCAAATGCATGTATAATTTATTTTTATTATCTGCCATAATTTATTTTAGATCCCAGTAACTTTTGGTAAACAGCCTTTAGGGTTTCTCTATCTTGTTTCTCTTTGGTCCTGTCCCTAAGGCTGATCTAATGTCCTGCAGGGATCACCTTCCATGCTGACATTGTGAAGGGGGCCCTGACCCAAGCTGGTCCTATGGTTATTGTGTCATCATGCTTGGTCGACGGTGGTAGCCCCTGTCTTGAGTCTTTGCTGCATCCTTTCTACTGTGTCTATTGTGGTATGACAGGTTTTACCTAGGGTGTGGGCTATCCAGAAACCTAGTTCCAATAACTGTGGTCCTTGCCATAGTCACAGATCTGGTTCCAGAAAATCTTGGCAGCTTCTCCTATTTTGCTTGAGGCCATTCTCTGGCCTCTGTGATTCTCCTATGCCTAGCTGGAAGCCACATCTCACACTGCGCCTACCTTCTCTAACGAAATTGTAATCTCCTAGGAAGCCCACAGAGAGGAGGGCACCAACTCAATGCCAATGACCATAGGTTTCTCCTTCTCCTTCCAGACTTGACCATAAGCTCTTGCTTCCTTTTTCTCTTTCTGTGGGCTCTTCCCATTAGCCATAGAATGTCTCCCCCACTGCCCACCCTGAGCTGTGTGATAGACAAGCTCCACTGTCCTGGTGTAGCCTTGATTTTCTTTTCCTTATGGGCCCAGTCTTGCTCTCTGAGTCTTGAGACGTAAAGCCCAGTTTAGTATGTTCCAAATAAACATGGTTTCTCTCTGTGCTGGGCACAATTCTCACCATACTTTAAAATACATCTTGGCAATACATTGGCAAAATACATCTGCCAATAAGTGGCAGATCATAGTTACTTGTAAGCATTTTTCTGTCCTATTGTATATATTACAGTTAAAGGCCATGGACTTAAACTCTATTCTGAAGTTCAAAGATGAGCTTCTTTGTTCTCATCTCCATTTTCCTCTCCCAGAGGTAATGGGTGCATCTCCTTCAAAGGTGTGAAGCCACTGGGCAACCAAAACAATTAAAAGCTGACCCAGAAAGAGAGAAGATACATTTGTCTTCTGTGTTCAAAAATGTAATTCCCAGCACATAAGATTACCCTTCGAATCAACATAAATGGGATTGGGCCAATTTAATAAAATCAGCTGGCTCTCAAGGAATATAACTAAAGAAAAAAGTGTCAATCTCAAAGAGGTTTGGCCATTCAATGAAGCAAGACACAATGTGTCCCAGACAATGGCACAGTGCCCATCCAGTCCATGGACATGTCACAGAACCTGAGAAGTCCTAGTGCAGAGCGAGGGTAAAGGCTCCCAAGACTGATGCTGTTAAATTCTGGAATCACCCTCCTTTTGATTCCTTGATCAATAAGAACATTCTTTATGACATCTTGTTTTCCCCAGTGTGGCCTTTGGAGAAGGAAACATTTCAGTAAGTAGTAATAGCTTGTCCCTTTGGCAGTTATAGATTTTATTTTAAGCTAAAAAGTTAGATTTCCACTCTGGACTTACACATTTGTCTCAAAAGACCAATATGAGTGTAAGACACTGAGAGGCCTGAATCCTCAAGTCTGTATGATGAGAACCAGATCTTAGAAACAAATGAATTCACAGCTTATAGGCATCTTGCAGGACACTTTGGGGTTAGCCAGATGTACCTTTATAGGCACAATTTAACCTCAAACAAAACCTTTTTTAAAAAACTTTTATACTTTGTCAGTTCTTTCTGTCTCTGTTTCTTTCTCTTTCTGTCTCTCTTTGTCTCTTTCTATCTGTCTCTCTCTCACACACACACATAAATACATACACAATAATAAATGCATGGACAGGAAATAAAAATGTGCCAAATCCTGCAATAACAACAAAATCTACGGGAAAGATTCTCTAATAAGAGTATGAAACTCCCAGTTAGATATTGGTTATTACAAGCAACAGGAGTTGGCCATTACAAGAAATAAAGCCTAAAAACATCTGACTCAAAAAACCTGTTGGGATTGAGGTGGCCAGTTTAAATGAGGTAACATTTATCATGCAAAAAGAGAGAAGTTATAGTCAACATTCAGGGATGTGTCCTACATTCCAAAGGCAAAGATGGAGCCTGGCTTCTAGAAGGAATGGAACCAGCCTGGCAGGTTTTCTGTTAGAGTCTCACCGAGTCTCTTTTCATTTCTTGTCTCCACTTTTTGCTTTTTCTCTTTCTCTGAAAACTGGGTTTCTTTGCTTTTCTGGGTTGTATGAAGGAAAACAGCCACCTTGCATCTCCCAGAACAAGGTCAAAGAAGAACAATACCTTGTGAATTTGGATTCCAACCATAACACACAGAAGCCAATTCTAAATATTTCAAGCTCGATGCAAAATTCTTGAGAGGGAGAACGGGAATGCTCTACCTTTGGGTCTAGTGAATACCTTTGGCTTAATCAGCTAAGATCAAGAGTATTTTGCTAGACCCACACCTACAGAATGTTGATGGAGGTCAGGGAAATTGGTTCACTTTCCTGAGAAGTACAAGCATGCAATACACTGAGTAAACACCAATACAAACACCTGTATGTATTTGCAGAAAGAGTAAATGCAGCCTTGATATTCAAGGTTATTCAATCTGTGTCCATAAAGTGACATGGCATTCCAATCTAAGGTGCATTGATTTAAATAATGGTATAATATAATGGCAAAATTTCATAAATCAAAGGCATTTAATCACAGATGTACCAATGACAAGCTATCTTTATTACATTTAAAGTTGTATTTATGTATTATTAGGAAAGCATTATGAAGCCCAATTTGAGAAATAGGCTGAGTTTTCTTACAAATACATTTAGCCTTTATGAAATGAGCACTCCCAGAATACCATGCTTAAAACACATTTGAGTAAATAAAAGCAAAATTTACCATTAATGGGCTAGGGAAAATAGTTCTGAATTATATCAATATTTTAATATATGCAACAATAAAATGTTACACTCTAAAACCATACACATTAATACAATTCAAAGAAAATATATAAATATTGGTAGAGTATCATATATGGGTCTTTCTTGGTAGGTGGAGATCAAGAAATGAGACTTAGAAAAGATTATAGAGGAAGATGAAAAATAGGAGGAAGAGGAAAGAGGGGGAAAGGATAAAGGGGAAGAAGGAGAGGAAAGGGGGTTTATTGGGCGAGATCATAAAAGCAAAGCATTCAGATGCTATCCTCACTATTGAGACAGAGAAAACTTAGACAATGATGGTGCAGCATATGACAGAGATCTGCCCTCATAGTTCTCAAGGCTGGTGACTAGAAGGGTCTCCTGGAGGCTCTTCCGTGTATACTACCCAACTATCTAGGACCTATTGTTCATTTAGTACATGGAGTCTTTCTGTGGACAAGAAGCTGGTAGGGAAACCACAGTAGAGGATTTACTCTTGCAGCTCCTTTATCATCTTTGCATCAGGAATAATTCTTAGATAGGATTTACTCTGCTACAAGGTCTTATTTTCTCTTTGGTTATCATTCTCGGTAACCTTATTATTGTTCCTTGGACTGAGGGCTCCTAAGGCAGTGAAGGGAAGAACTTCTGACTGGGTGAAGGGTAGTCATGAAGATAAATTCAAACTTAAGTCACATTTAGCAGCTAGAATACACACTATGCCACAGGCCAGGGATGGGAATAAGGGGAATTTTTAAAAATGGAAAAGCAACTGGCCAAGATGGAGGCATAGGTAGATACTTTGCCTCACCACACAATCAAAAGAAAAACAACAAATTGAAAAACAAAAATTAACCAGAACTGCCAGAAAATCAAACTGTATGAAAGTCTTGCAACCAAGGAGTTAAAGAAGAGACATTCATCCAGATTCATAGGAGGGGAGGAGATGGGCAGCTGGGGCAGAGAGAACATGTGGCAAGGCAGCAGCTGGCAAGGCAGGTGGTCCCACATTTGCATGCAGATAAACTGGAAGGAACAACTGGGCAGCAAGACAGGGTTCTAGTGAGAAGAAATAAAACCTCAAAACATCTTACTGAAAAAATCTGTGGGGGTTGAAGTGGCAGAAGAAACTCCAAGCCTCGTAGGAGAGTTTGTTGGAGAGACCCACAGTACCCTAGAATATACACAAAATCTCCCACCTGGGAATCAGCACCAGAAGGGTCCAATTTGCTTGTGGGTAGCAGAGGAAGTGACTGAAATCCTGCAGAAAGCCAAACAAATAGCATTGTTCCCTCTTGGACTTGTCCCCCATATACAGCACCACAACACAGCAATGTAGGTTGCCCCGCGCTGGTGAATACCTAAAGGCTACACCCCTTCCTATGTAATGGGCTCACCAACACAAAAAAATATGTCCCAAATGAAAGAACAGATCAAAACTCCAGAAAAAAATACAACTAAGTGGTGTAGAGATAGTTGAACTATCAGATGCACAGTTAAAAATACTGGTAACCAGGATGCTCACAGAAACGGTTGAGTAAGGTTGCAAAATAGAGAAAAAATTGAAGGCTATACAAAATGAAATAATGAAAAATGTACAGGGAACCAACAATGAAGGGTAGGAAACTGGCACTCAAAATCAACAGTTTGGAGCAGAAGGAAGTAATAAACATTCAACTGGAACAGAATGAAGAAACAAGAATTGAAAAAAAATGGGGAGAGGCTTAGGAACCTCTAGGATGACTTTAAATGTTCCAAGCTCCAAGTCATAGGTGTGCCAGAAGGTGAGAAGGAAGAGGAAGATATTGAAAACTTATTTGAACAAATAATGAAGGAGAACTTCTAGGCTTCCAGGAAGTCCAGGAAGCTCAAAGAGTCCCAAGAAAGTTGGACCAGAGGAAGCACACACCAAAGCACATCATAATTACATTACCTAAGATTAAAGATAAGAAGAGAATCTTAAAAGCAGCCAAAGAAAAGGAGACAGTTAATTACAAAGGGGTTCCAATACCCCTTTGTTCCAATACTCTTTTCTCAGCTGATTTCTTAAAAGAAACCTTACAGGCAAGAATGGGCTGCAAAGAAGTATTCCAAGTCATAAAAGGCAAGGGCCCACATCCAAGATTACTGTATCCAGCAAAGCTTTTATTTAGAATGGAAGGGCAGAAAATGTGCTTCCCAGATGAGGTCAAATTAAAGGAGTTCATCATCACCAAGCCCTTATTATATAAAATGTTAAAGGAACTTGTCTAAGAAAAGGAAGATGATAAAAAATATGAATAGTATAATGACAACAAATTTACAACGATCAACAACCTAATCTAAAAAAATAAAAACAAAAGAAAAATTAACTAAGCAAACAACTAGAATAGGAAGATTCACAGAAATAGAGATTATATGGAGGGTTATCATCAGGGAGGGGGAAAATGTGAGGGGAGGTACAGGAAGCATAAATGATAGGTACAAAATAGAGAGGGGGATATTAAGAATAGTATGAGAAATGGAGAAGGCAAAAAAACTTATATGTATGATCCATGGACATGAACTAAGTTGGGAGAATGATAGTGGGAGAGGGGTACAGGACAGAGGGGAATAAAGGGAAGAAAAAAAGTAGGACAAGTGTAATAGGATAATCAATAAAATATATTTTAAAGATAAAAATGAAAATGGAGAAGCATAAAATGTTAAGATATTCCTGCTCCATTTATTGCTTAAGGGTCTCAGCCAGTATTGTTGGATCAAGCTCTTCTTGAGATTTTGGGTACAATATTCCAAAGCAGAGTTCATATTAACAAAACTTCTCAGATCTAAGATGGCACAGGAGTACTAAAATCTAACCTCTTCCCAGAACCAATCTGGAATTACAACTAAATTGTAGAGAAATATCTTGAATAACCAACTGAATATTAGCTGGAGAGAAAGCTTACAATAATGGACAGGCAGAAGAAACCACTTCAGCATAATGTGACTGGTAGGGAGTGAGGAGGAGACATGAGAGGGCTAGCTGTACTCCTATAGGTGGCAGCTGAAGTGGGATATTTTAGTGGCCAGGGGGTTCCCCCTGAGAAATTTAAGGTCTAACTCCCAAGCTGAGCTCACCAGCCTGCAGCACCAGAGCCAGAAAAGAACACAGATAACATCCAGCTATGAAAAAGCAGCAAAGTTTCTGTCTTTCAGGGAGAGATGGTTGGAGAAGCAGAGAGCCTCTTACAGGGCCAAAGCACAAAATTTCACTTGCAACCACTTACCCTGGGTGCCAGCAAAGGGATGCAAGAGTGGCTAGAGACATTTGAGGAGTCTGGAGTCACTGGCTCTGGGGAGAGAACTGAGTGGACAGCCACCAGGATCCATGTGCTAGATCATTCCCAATACTGCAGAAGCCATCTCTCTCAGGCAGAACACTCCTCTCTGAATGATATCAGGCTGGGGGAAAGTAATATCCTGACCTACAGGAATTACTCTGCCCCAGCTGGTGGTGCTTAAGCCAGGCTGCTGATCATAGATTGATTAGATTAGCAAAATATTGCACTAATGGCTGATCAGTTTAACATCTAAGGCAGAAAATACAAAGAAGCAGCCCAAATAGGAAGACAAGGAACTAGACCCCAGATGAAAGAACCAGAGAATTTTCCAGATGAACTAGATATATGGAAGTAAACAATTTATCAGATAGAGAGTTTAGAGTAATGGTTTTAAGGATACTCAACAGCATGAAAAAAGACACGGAAACCATAAAAAAGGACCAGTCGGAAACAAAGAATGCAATATCTGAGATAAATAATGTACTGGAAAGAATAAACAGTATGTTAGATGAAGCAGAGGATCAAATCGGTGTTTTTGAAGACAAGGTAGGAAAAAAAAACAATCAGGAAGAGCAGCCAAAAGAAACAAGAATTTAAAAATATGAGGAGAGCTCAAGAAACATTTTGGACAACATGAAGCATAACAACATCTGCATCATGGAAATACTGGAAGGAGAGGAGAGTGAGCAAGAAATTGAGAACCTATTTGAAGAAATAATGACTGAAAGCTTCCCTAATATGCTGAAGGAAAAAGTTGCACTAGTTAAGGAAACTCAGAGAGTCCAAAACAAGTTGTACCTAAGGAGGCCTACACCAAGACACATCATAATTAAAATGACAAGTCTTAAAAATAATGAGAAAAATCCTAACAGCTGCAAGAGAAAAGCAGGCAGTTACCTACATGTGAGCACTAATTAGACTGTCATCTGGTTACTCAAGAGAAACATTTCAGGCCAGAAAGGAGTACCATGAAATATTCAAGGTGATAAAAATAAGGACCAACAACCAAGGCTAATTTACCCAGCAAGTCTATCATCTATAATCAAAGGAGAAATGAGGAGCTTCCCAGACTAGAAAAAGTGAAAGGAGTTTGTTAACACCAAACCTATCCTGCAACAAATATTAATGGGGAGGAGGGGGAGGAGAAGGAGTGGAAAAAAAAACCCAGAAGAAAACAGTCTGACAATAAAATGGCACTAAATACATATCTTTGATCTGAGACCCACCTCAGACTGAGAGACACACTCATTCTAAAAGCAGAGTGTTGGAAAAACATTTCATGCAAATGGAAAAGAAAAAAGAGCTAGGGTAGCAGTACTTATATTTGACAAAATAGACTTTAAAAGCAAGGCTATTGTAAGAGACACAAAAGGACAATACGTAATGATAAAGGAATAATCCAACAAGGGAATAGATTTCATTGATATCTTCAGAGTATTTTACTTTAAAGCATCAGAAAATACATAATTTTCAATGTAAAACATTTTTGCACCCAACATAGGAGCACCTAAATACGTAAAGCAAATCTTGAGGGACATAAAAGTAGAGATCAATAGAAATAGTCAATAGTCACAGTTGGGGATTTTAATACCTGTATGACTTCAATGAATAGATCTTTCAGGCAGAAAACCAGCAAGGAGACAGTGGCCTTAAACCACATACTAGATAAATAGATTTCATTGATATCTTCAGAGTATTTTACTTTAAAGCATCAGAAAATACATAATTTTCAATGTAAAACAAGTCTCTAAAAATTTAAGGAGATTAAATTCAAATCAAGCATCTTCTCTGACCACAATGCTATGAAGCTAGAAATCAACCACAAGAACACTAAAAAACATGCAAAGCCATGAAAGTTAAATAACATGTTATAAAACAATGAATGGGTCAACAACGAGATCAAGGAAGAAATAAAATGGTACCTTGAAACAAATGAAAATGAGGACACAACAATCCAAAATCTGTGGGACACTGGGAAAACAATCTTAAGAGGGAAATCCATAGCATTACAGGTCTATTTCAATAAACAAGAGAAAGATAAAATAAAACATCTAACTTTACACTTTAGGGAAAAAAACAAAGCCCAATGTGAGTATAAGGAAGGAAATAATTAAGATCAGAGCAGAAATAAATGAAATAGCATCTAAAAATGACACAAAAGATCAATAAATCTAAGAGCCCATTCTTTGAAAACATAAACAAGATCGACAAACCTTTAACCAGACTCATCAAGAAAAAAAGAGAAAGGATCTAAATAAATAAAATCAGAAATGAAAAGGGGAGAAATAACAACTAAACCCAAAGAAATACAATAAGAAAATACTATGAAAAACTATATGGCAAAAAATTCAATGATCTGGTCAAAATGGATAAATGTCTAGAAACATTCAATCTTCCAAAAATAAATTAGGAAGAATCAGAGAATCTAAATAGACAGATTACACCTAATGAAATTCAAGCAGTAATCCAAAAATTCCCAACAAACAAAACCCCTGGACCAGATGGCTTCACAGGTCAATTTTACCAAACATTCAAAGAGAAATAACACCACTTCTTCTCAAACTATTTCGTAAAATTTAAGTGGTGGTAAGACTTCCAAACTCTTTTTATGAGGCTAGCATTATCCTAATTCGAAAACTGGATACAGACACTACAAAAAAAAGAAAATTATAGGCCAGTATCACTGATGAACATAGATCCTAATCCTAAAATCCTCAACAAAATATTAGCAAACCAAATACATCAGTGCATAAAAAAAATGTACAATGATCATGTGGGACTTATTCCAGAAAAGTAAGGGTGGTATATCATCTGCAAATCAATAAATGTGATTCAGCACATAAACAAAAGGAAGGATAAAAACCACATGATTATATCAATAGATGCAGAAAAGGGTTTTGATAAAATCCAGCATCCATTTATGATAAAAATTCTCAGCAATAGAGGGAATAGAGGGAACATTCCTAATCATAATTAAGGACATATGTGACAAAACCACTGTCAGCATCATGCTCAATGGGCATTCCCCTATAGATCAGGAACAAGACAGGGATGTCTGGCCCTGGCTGGTGTAGCTCAGTGGATTGAGCGCGGGCCTGGGAACCACATGATCTTGGTTCAATTCCCAGTCAGGGCACATGCCTGGGTTGCAGGCCAGTTCCCGGGAGGGGACTCACAATAGGCAACCATACATTGATATTTCTCTCCTTCTCTCCTTCCCTTCCCCTCTAAAGATAAATAAATAAAATTTTAAAAAAAGACAGGGATGTCTGCTTTCACCTGTTTTATTCAATATAGTATTGGAAGTCCTAACCACAGCAATCACACAAGAAAAAGAAGTAAAAGGCATCCAAACTAGAAAGGAACAAGTAAAACTGCCTTTATTTGAAGATTGCATGATACTATATATAGAGAACACCAGTGAGTCCACCAAGAAACTACTTGAACTGATAAATGAATTCAGCAAAGTAGCAGGATACAAAATTAATATTCAGAAATCAATTGTATTTTTATATGCTAATAGTGAACTAACAGAAAAGGAAATTAAGAAAACAATTCCATCCACAATTGCTTCAAAAAGAATAAAATACCCCAAAATAAACCTAACCAAGGATGTAAAAGACCTTTACTTGAAAATTGTAAGACACTGAAGAAATAAATTGAAGAAGATACAAATAAGTGGAAGCACATACCATATTCATAGATAGGGTGAATTAACATCGCTAAAATGTCCATACTACCCAAAACAAGGTGGGGGAGGGGGCAGATACGAGGTTAAGGGATTGAGTAAAATAGGAAAATCATTCATGGACATGTACAACAGGTGGTGATTGCCAGGGGCAGGGGAGTATAAGGGGACTAAATGATAATGGAAAAAATATAACAAAGATTATATATTCAAAAAGAGTTAAATACAAAGAAGTTCTGAAGAGAAAGCTCTAGTTACCTGGGCTTCCAAAGGAAAGATGAGCAAAGCTGAGATGGTCTCTCTGAAAAAGTCCTCTTTTGGTAATACTCACAATGCTGCAAGATTTGGAACTTGAAAAGATTCTTCTACGTGACTGACTTCTTGGGAAACTGGCCATATAACATGGATGAAGAATGAAATAAAATCAAGGATAAACAAGTAGACAACAAGGGAAAGTCAAAATATATAGTGTATTCATTTCCAAGTACTAGCTTTGTTTGAGGGATGAATTAAAATGTTTAAATTAGTGGTTTGTAATTTCTACAGAATTAACACTCTTTTTCTTAATAAATATTTTATAACATTCTCTTTACTATCCTATAATGAAATTTATTGATCACATAGCCTACCTACACATGATATTAAAACTTTAGCTATATTACACTAATCATAATATGGAGGAATGGAAGTCATTCTGTCTTTAGTCCAATATGTATTGTATATAGGTGGGCCTGACTGAATTAGGCAACATGGAGAAGCCGTTAGATGCAATGGCACACAGAAGAGTCTGTAACCTGGCAGTGTGAGAGCAGATGGAAACAGTCTGTGTCTCTCTTGAAACTCCAATGACATGAGTGTTATTGTTCTCAATGATGTGATTTCATTCTGTGGTGAAAATCTTTTTAAGTAACAGAAAAAAATTCTACTTCCCCTTAATTTTCATTGTAGCTGCATTTCTGGAAAATTCAATACCTACTAAAACTGTACAAAAAGTACTTTTGGTATCTACAAGAAACAGACTTATGCTTCAGGGTCAGATTTTACCTTCATTTTGGTCTGATGGAATATTTGAAAGCTTTGTAGAACGGAGGACAATTTCTTGTGTGGCACTGTCCTGGTTACTATAGAACCTCTGGTAGAGTCAACTTCTGTCCACTAAATGAAGCACACTCCTGAAATAGACAACCCCAAATACTTCCACCTGTACTTAGAACTTTCATAGTGTTTGTCCTGCTCCTCTGTAGGAGGAGTAGACCCATATCACACAGGCATTGGTTGAAAGGGCCCTCAGTGTTGAAAGTCTTATTGTCTTGCTGGTTACCAAGTGTTTGTCTAAGGAGCAGTTAATAGCTCTTTAAACATACAGATTCCCAGATAAAATCCAGAGAGTCTGTTCAGGAGGTGGAACTTTAGAAGGTTAAGGAGAATATGCAGCAGAGCCAGGTATGAAGGCCACTGATTCAGCCATTTCTCTATCTGATTCATAATGGGGGTTTTCCATAACTGGGACTGGTGGGTTTAAAAGAGGAGGGTTTTAGTGTCAGGTCTTCTTCCAGTTCATTTATTAGCCCAGAAAGCAAGCCATGAGCTGGAGCAGGTGGTTTAGGCTCCTACATAAATCCTTCTTCTGGGTTTTGGATGTGGCAGCTTGGAAGACGATTGGTTGGTAAGTTGGACTTCAGCTTTCCCTGATTTCCTTCTTCTCATATGCAGACCCCCCAACTTTTTCAAGAATGAGAAACTCTTTCTCCAGCTATCCCATTAGTATAGTCAGCTTTCCATCTACCTTTAGAAAGACCCAGGACAGGAAATTTGTCCTAAATCTAATAACCTGCATATATGCATGCATAGGGTATGGCCAGACAAAATAAAAATGGGTGAGAGAACATATAATTGTTGTGAAAAAGTTAGGGTAAAGAAGATAAAGTATTATTAAGTGGAAGGATAAAACATACTGAAATCAGTACAAGGATTTTCAATGGGCAGATTTAAGTGATTCGTTCATTCATCTAGTCAGCCAGTCAGTAAATAATTTAAATGCCCTTAGCACATTCAGGCTTTCTTGTAGACAGTGACAATATAGCAGTGAACAAAACAGGCCCAAGCTCTTGCCTCATGGTGCTCACATTCTGTAGAGATAAATAGGTAATAAACAAGAGCAGAAAACACTGTAGTAAGTTAGGTGGTGACATGTGCTATTAAGGGGCAGGAAAGACTTCAGATGGGGATGTTTGGGCATGTGCACATGAGTGCATGTGTGCATGTGACATCTAATGGCTTGTGGTACCTATTTGGTAACAAGGAGGGTAATTGCTTTGGCAATAGCAATATGAAGTTTAGCACTGTAGAGGGATATGGGAAAGAGGTATTGCAGTTGTCAAGACAGGAAGTGATTCAAGTCTTGGTAAAACTTTTTAACAATTAAAAAGAAAAAGAAACAGAACCACTGTGGCATGGTAATAATTAAATTTCTGCATTTACGTAAGGAATGTTGAGAAACTTCTGGTTGCAAAGTGACCTTTCATTTTCTCTAAGTCTCTCATTACCTCTGAGTACTATTCAGATTTCAATTCCAGATAATCCTTCACAATATTAACTAAGTTCACTTTCCTATCACACAGAGACCAAGTTATTTATACATTTTACACTTGGTTACTTTAGACTTGAGTGTTTGTGAAGAAACACCCTGATGTTTAAAAGTGGTTTTTGTTGGTATTTCAGGAATGAGGAATTTATCAGCTGTGTTGATTAGTGTAACTTTTTAAACCAGAAATACTGATCCACTCTTTACTACTCTTTACCAAGTACAGTTCTGTACTTGAACAAGAATTAAATAAAAATTAAAATTAAAAAAAAACCCAAAAAACCCTAATGATCAAATAATGATCATTCCTGCCCTCAACTATGTCAGACAATGTTTAAATGTTTTTTTATATATTAACTTATTCAATCCTCACAACAATCCAATAAAGTGAGGACTATTAATAACATTTTTTATAATCAAGGAA
Organism: Sturnira hondurensis; assembly: GCF_014824575.4. Classification (NCBI taxonomy): domain Eukaryota; kingdom Metazoa; phylum Chordata; class Mammalia; order Chiroptera; family Phyllostomidae; genus Sturnira; species Sturnira hondurensis. The sequence continues at coordinate 1,816,122 of NW_028082295.1, forward strand.
ACTAAGACATAGAGAAGTTAAGTGACTTGCTCAATACTACACAGGTAGTACATGGTGGAGCTGGGCTCCAACCTGCAGCAGCTCTATATATTTTAGTGTGTTTTTCACTTTACAAACAATAACACCACAGCTGTAGAAGTCAGCTGTGTGAGTGGAAAAGGCAATCAGCTTTGGAAAGTGAGCTGAGTTCCATTTTGGTTATTTAACTCACTGGATAATCTGAGGCAAGTTCCTTAAGCTTTCTGGAATGTCTGTTTCTGTCCATAAAACAAGGGGATGGTGCTACAATTTGTAGTATGGTGAGTATAACACAAGATGTCCTATTAAAATATCTAACTTCTTATCAGATATAAAGTAGGCACTTTGTGTTTTTACATTTCCTTCTTACATAAATGATCAATTATTACCATCGGTCAGGTGAATAGTAGGAATATGTAGTGAAATAAACTGGAAATGGCACTGGCAGTTCTGCACACCATTTGAAAAATTCAGGTGGGACCTGTGCTATGAAAAAGAGCAGTTACGATCTCAGCGGTGAGTTAGGGCATGATTCCTTGTGGGTGAGGCTTATAGTGGTTGCTGTTCTGTGAAACATCACTTCAAAGTCCGGGTAATAGGTGAAGCTGCTAGTGTTAGAATATTCTCCTTCAGCCTTTTTGATTTGCTCTTTGTCTTTGTTCCTGGGAGGATGTTGCCATGAACTGCAGTGGTTTTCAGAGGACTGCAAAATCTTTTTGTAGAACAGAAGTTCTCACATTTTTTATCTAAGAACCCATTTACACTCTTAAAAATTATTGAAGCTCTAAAAAGATTTCTTTCCATGGTTAATTCTATTGATATTGATATTAACAAAATTATAAATGAAAACAAGAGCTATTTAGAAGTAAATTTTGTTGATCACTTAAAATAACAATAAATTCATTACTTTGTACAAAACATTTTTTTTTACAATATGTAAATATTTATTTATTTATTTGCTCTCTGTGAGTATATTCTTTGGTAGAATACAGCTTCCACAAGACCAAAAATTTTTTTTAAAAGATTTTTATTTATTTATCTTTAGAGGGGGAGGGAAGGAGAGAAGGAGAGAAATATCAATGTATGGTTGCCTATTGTGAGTCCCCTGCTGGGAACTGACATACAACCGAGACATGTGCCCTGACTGGGAATTGAACCACGATCATGTGGATTGCAGGCCTGCGCTCAATCCACTGAGCTACACCAGCCAGGGCCCCCCCACCAATTTTTTTAAATTTAGATTATTTTATTGTTGTTCAATTACAGTTGTCTATATTTTCTCCTCCCCTTCCCCCCACCCTTTCAAACCCACCTCCCTCCCTTGCTTCCACCCTCCCCCTTGGTTTTGTCCATGTGAATGTACCATTATTTTTATAAAATATGTATTTTGAAAAAAATTAGAGAAGTACTTCTGTATTCAGCCTTTGAGATATATATCATATAGCCTCTTATGCACGTGTGTACACTATGTACATATAAGAAGATGTACACTGGTGAAAGAATGTGCAGAAAGAAGGCACATAATATTTTTGAATTATTACTAAAGTAGTTTTGATTAGTGGACCCTTGTGAAAGGGTCTCAGGGACCATTGAGAGTCGCTCATGTAGAATATCTTTTTCTTTGTACATTTTAAAAACATTCTTAGAATTTCCTCTCACTTCTCCCTTTTGATGGCTGTATTTAACCAACTAATCACAGTTTCTAGTGGTTCTAAGAATATGTTCTTAGTAATATGTTCTTCAAAAGTCTTGGGTTTGGCAAACCTGGAGATAGAGGATTGTGCTCTTTGGACTTTATATATCTCCATTCTTCCCCCCTTTGTTTCTTCCCTCCCTTCTCCCTTTCCTTACTTCCATCTCTTCTTCCTTCTCAATTATTCTTCCTTCTCACTCTTTGAGGCACACCTTGGGCACATTTGCCTCCAGGCTGGTGCCTCACAGTGGGTTCCTCTGCCTTTGAGGCCATTGCTAAACTCTCCTTTACCTGACATTATTCTCAATTTAGTTCCTCAAAAGTCTATCTCTTGGCTAATGTTTGTTAATTCTGGGTTACATTTTTAAAAGTTTTCCAAGCAAAATTAAAAGAATATTTTTTGAAATGGGTAAAGAATTTTAGTCATGTCTATGGTAAACTTTAGAAACTATGTAGCCAAATTCTGTTGCCAGCCAAAATTGAGTAATAGGGCCTGGATTTGCTTTCTTACCATAGAGAGCCTCCCAAACCATATAAAATACATGAAACTAGAGTGTTTAGGGTGGTGGAAATTAGCCAATGAAGGACAGTGACCCCTAAGAGATAGGAAACAAATGAGGTGAGCCCTACTATTGCTCCTGTTTACTGACTTAAAAAAGTGTCCAGGCCATGAAAGAGTGTACAGCCATTTACACAGGGAAGGGGGACCCAGGCACAACTCAGAAATCTTCCTAAATTGATGAGACAGAGCTGAGAGCCAAGGAAGAGCAAGTGGCTCCAGGTCACAGAAAGTATGCTGGATAGGAGACAGCTGCAACTAGAGAAAACTTCACATATGTAGAGGGTCTCCTTTAGGAGTTTGTCAGTGTACTAATCAGTACATGTGGGTGAGGAAACTACTTGAAGCCAGAAAAAGAACTACCCTAAAGTATTAGATAAAATAGTAGACAGTGTACTAGGCCAAGAATAATTTCTATTCTTACCTGCCAGACCAGAAAACTTCACAATTCACAAGCATTTGGAAGACTAAGAAGACTCATGCTTCAGCAGTCAGACAAAAATAAGCCCCCAAATACATGCTGCTGTGGGCCTGAATAACAAATCATAAAAACAAGGCACAAACAATCATAGTACTTCTAAGAACTCACATGTATCCTAGAACACAAAAATATCCAGCATCCATAAAGTTAAAGTCCGCAATGTTTGGCATGTAATAAAAAATTACCACATGTGCAAAGATTGGGAAAATAAGGAGAAAAATCAATCACAACCAAATAAAAACACACATGTTAAAATTAGCAGATAAGGACATTAGAGCAGTTATTATAATTGTATTTCATAAGTTCAAAGAGCTATGTAGACAAATGAAAGATAAAAAACCCTAGACCCACATCTAACTTCTAGAGATAAAAACTAGAATATCTAAAAATATAATGAACGGGATTAACAACAGATTAGGCAC